>NC_060121.1:302683385-303883385 GCF_021461395.2 Schistocerca americana
GGGGAGAGAGATGAGTGACTCATCATGAGGAAATCCCTGTGATTGCCAGTATCTGATGGAGCGCTCCTTCCATCTGCAGGCCCCCTGCAGAAGGGGGCACACCTCCCTTAGGTGATTGTTCACACTTCACATCACACCTGCCGATCACCTGACGGAGTGACGAATGGGCAATCTGGGCAGTTTACAGCTCAGGCAGTCACCCCTCCCTGGGCCTGGCCTGTACCAGGGGTACATGCGAACCGTAGCTGTCGACCCACGGCTGGGAATTACGCGTTACCCAGTCACCTTTTACATGTCAGACACGTGGGCTGGCCTTCAGGAGCGCACAGGAAGGAAGAAGAAAGAAGAGGATCCTCAAACGCCAAAGTGGAGGAACGAGAGGAGAATGGAAACGAAGAAAGGAAAAAGCAGCCCAAACAGGTTGAGACTGTTCGCAGGTCAGCAGCAGAATGCAGAACATTCCCAATAATACTCCGGAATGTTCTCCAAGTGAGGGGAAAAAAAGAATAGCAAGAGGATAGACATGCAGCACGGAAGGGAAAAAGTGCTGCTAAGGCTGGGGCCCTGTGGTAGCCGAGCAAGAACTCGCTAAAGATTGGCGAGCCCCCTGGGATGCTCCATGAAAGTGGTTTTTATTTCCATATTTAATGTTCTTCTTTCGTCTTGGAGTAGGGACAAGTTGGTTGTGATTGGGACTCTTTTTGCAGTCTTCACGGTCTGTGTTCCCATGACCGCCCCCTCTTTTTCCAGTTTTAGATTTGGTCTCACCTTTTATGCTTCTACTGTGTGTGTTTAATGTTCATTCTTTTGTAATTTGACTCCTTTGACTGAATCTGTCCATTCATAACAGACACTCTTTCTTATGTAAAGCCTTTGGAATTGAGGGACTGATGACCTCGCCGTTTGGTCCCATACTCTCTCAATCAAAACTCTTTTACCCCACCACACTGACAGGCCACAGAAGTGGTGGAGAACGATGATACGGCCGCGACTCAGAAAATGGAGACTGACTCATTCTTGTCCAAAACAGCAGTACACAACTAAACAGGGGAGCATTATGGACACACCTATTTTGCAACCAACAGTGAACAGTAACCATCAGAATGCACTTCTAACTTATGCACGAGACACAGGCAAATGAAATAGCTACTTCAAATATAAATAAGATCGAATCTCGTCTGCGACTGTGCGTTCTCCAAGACCTGTTATATGCCGCAGATATAGATATTCTACTATTACAGAAGTAGCTAACATCGAACTTTGACATAACCCTTACACACAACGCTATCACTAATCCGGGAAATGGAGTACATTTAGGTTGGCTGGTTTGTTTAAAAGGGGGAGGGGGAAGGGATCAAACTGCTTGGTGATCGGTCCCTTGTTCCTATCGAAACAATTCCAAAAGGGAAATAATATATCAAACGAGATGTACAGCACAGCGCCGAGACGAGGGAAAACAAGCACGAGCAAGGAAGAGAACAGGACAAGTAAACAACAGAGACACGCAACGAACAGGTAGGAGAGGCTGTATCATGAGAGATTACCGCAGCTGGCTGACCAAGAGAATAAGGAAGGAGAATCCAGCCCTCTGCAACATATTGAAACCTCCAGCCAAAAAGCACTATGATGGAGGACACAGAGGAACGAAGGACATGGACTAAAACTTATATCTTATGACGAAACCCAACCTGATATAAAAAAGTAAAACCGAATCAGTCAATGAGGTGTTGTCTGCTAAAATTAATGATGATGTGTCTGGTAACGGAAGATCTGACAGGGCAGCCAAACCAGGACAGTGCAAAAGAATATGGGCAACTGTCACCCAGGCGCCACTTCAACATCGAGGTTGGTCTTTATGAAGCAGGAGATGGGCGTGGGTAACCCAAAAGTGGCCAATGCAAAGCCGGCAGAGAACCACAGAGTCCCTGCGGAAGGCCCTCAAGGAAGACTTCCACACATTCGTAGTCTCCTTAATGGCACACAATTTGTTGGGCATACTCTTATACCAGTCTCTACCGAAGCCGAAAAACCTTGTGGTGTAATAAGGAACGCAGGTCAGTCAGAAGAAGGCCTATCTCCATAAGCGGTTTCCGCATAGCATGTTTGGCCAGCCTGTCATCTAGTTCATTGCCTGGGTTGCCGACGTGTCCTGGGGTCCAGATAAACACCGCTGAACGACTGGACCGTTCCAGGGCACAGATGGACACTTGGATAGTCGCTACCAAAGGATGGCGAGGGTAGCACTGGTCAGTAGCTTGGAGGCCGCAAAATGGTCAGTACACAGAAGAAAGGACTCGCCAGGGCGTGACCAAACGTGCTCAAGAGCACGATATATGGCCACCAGCTCTGCAATGAAAAGACTGCAGTCATCTGTCAAGGAGTGGTGTTCAGTATGTCCTCCATGAACATAAGCGAAGCTGACATGACCATCAGCCATCGAGCCATCCGTGTAAATCACTTTGGAGCCCAGGTACACGTCAAAAATTCAGAGCACATGACAGCGGAGAGCCGCAGGGTTAATTGAGTCATTAGGACCACGTTAAAGATGCAGATGTAGCTTCGGCCTTGGTTTACACCATGGAGGTGTACGTGAATGGACCTCGAGTAGAGGCAGTAAAGGGAAGGACTCCAGTTCAGACAGAGGGAATGGGACACGAACCGAAATCTTAAGCCATGACCTGCGCCGCCGACGCCGGAAATGAACTGCTTTTGGTGGCAAAAGGTGACAGTAATTCGGATTCTGAAGGAAGTCTACAGATGTGTGCAATGTGACTGGCGAGCATTAGTGCACGCCTAACCTTCAATGGACAGACTCCGGCCTCCACCAAGACGCTGGTCACGCCCTAAATGCACATGTCACCAGTTGAACGCCACAGTAGTGTAGTTGGTCGAATAAATGCAACACCGAGGATCCCGACAAACCATAAATCTGACTCCCATAGTCAAGGCGGGATTGAACAAGG
The DNA here is from genome assembly GCF_021461395.2 of Schistocerca americana. NCBI lineage: Eukaryota > Metazoa > Arthropoda > Insecta > Orthoptera > Acrididae > Schistocerca > Schistocerca americana. The sequence continues at coordinate 302,686,349 of NC_060121.1, forward strand.
ACTCCATATAGCTGCAGCAAGGCAGAGCGATCTGCACGCCAGATGGTGTTGTTCATGCAGTTGAGGGCATTGAGGTGCTGCCAGCACTTCCGCTTAAGCTGACCAAGATGAGGACCCTAAGTGCATCGAGCGTCGAAAACCGTCCTAAGGATCGATGTGTCTCCACTACCGTGAGTGGTTCTTCATTAAGATAAAGTTCTGGTTCCGATGAATGGTAAGACGCCGATAAAAGTGCACAAACACGACTTCGCAGCTGAAAACTGGAAGCTGTGGGGTAGGGTCCATGACTGCACATTGTTGATGGCTCCCTGTAGATGCCGCTCAGCAACACCAGGAATGGAGGAGCAGTAGGAAATGCAAAACTCGTCTGCATACAGAGAAGGTGAGATGGCCCTACAGCTACTGCTAGAACGTTAATGGCCACTAACTATATAGATACACTTAATACAGAGCCCTGCGGGACTCAACTCTAATGAATACGGGGGAACTATGGTAGGCACAAACTTGAACACGCGACATACAGAGCAACAGTAACAACCAGTAGTGGACCCTGAAGACTACACTAACACAATGTGGCAAGGATATGATGGCGCCAGGTCGTGTCATAAGCTTTACGTAGATCACGAAAGACGGCAGCAAGGTGTTGGTGTCTGGAAAAGGCTGTTCAGACGCCAGACTCGAGGGACACAATGTTATCAGTGGGAGAGCGACCATGACGTAAACTGCCCTGGCATAGAGCCAGTGGACCCCGGACTCCAGGAGCCAACACACTCGCTGACTTATCATACGTTCCAACAGCTCACAAAGGATGTTGGTGAGGCTGATGGGCTGATAGCTATACAAATCCAGCGGGTATTTACCGGATTTGAGCACTGCAATGGTGGTGCTCTCCCACCGTTGAGGTGGAAAAACGCTATCGCACCAGATCTGGTTGAAGATCAGACGTCGCTTTTAGTCGGACGAGAGATGTTTGATCATCTGACTGTCGTCCGATTTGGCGCAGGAGCTGTGTCAGGGCAGTTGGAAAGGGCGCTGAAAGGCTCCCTTCTCTGTAAATGGATTATAGGGTTCATTGTCATGTTTAGAGAAAGAGGACTTTCCCTTACATGCGCCATTTGAGGATGTGAAATGCATGGGGGGGGGGGGGGGGGGCGTAATTCTCTGATGCAGGGGCTCGAGCGTAGTGCTCAGGAAAGTGCTCGGCAATCGCAATTGCGTCGGTAGACGACACGCCATTGATGTGAAAGCCAGGGACGTCTGTCAGGGTCTGGTACCTAGAAAGACGTCTCATCTTCATCCAGACTTGGGAAGGTGACGCATAGCACCCAACGGTCGAGACATACATCTCCCAACAATCCTGTTTCCGTCCTCTTATAAGCTGGAGAAGATGGACACAGATTCTTTTAAAAGCTATTAGGTGCTCTATGAAAGGGTTCTGTTTATGTTGCAGATAAGGCATCAGTGTGATCCAGGTCCTCAGGGGACACTAAAATCTTCACCTCATCCTCAGATACAGAATTGGGAGGGAGTGGCGGTGCTGGGGGCCAATGGAGGGTCCAGTTTCGTCTTCGTTTGCTTGCCCCCTCACTTTTCTTTAGGGACTTGCTGGGAGGACTTCTTTGAAGTAGCCACAGGCATGGAGGAAGACTGTAAAGTTCTTCGTCCTGCAGCTCTTTTCTCATTTAGCCACCGGCGAGTGTCCGCTGTGACATTATTGGAGACCTGGGAATAGAGTCCCAAGGGACCCCTTCAGCACGAGAGGAGCTGGGTGAGGCTGCTACTTCTCTGGCTGGGTTGGGGGAGGGGACTGAAGTCCCCTGCATTTGAGGGGGCGGGGAGGGGATATTTGTCTTAAAGTAGGTGCTTTGGAAACAATGGAAGATATTCCCTTTATCACCAAGGGCGCACATGTATTCAGGTGACCAAGAGGGCCCACTGTTCGTGGCACAGAGTGTGGAATTACTGTCACTTGTGACGGCGATGTTGAAGTAGCTGCAGTATGTGTGGATGTCAACTGAAAAGGGTGTATTCTTTCGAACTTACATTTAGCCTCTTGGTAAGGGAACCGGTCCAGGGTCGTGTACTCCATGATTTTCTTCTCCTTTTGGTGTACTGAGCACTGTGGTGAACAGGAGGAGTGGTGCTATCCACAGTTGATACAAGTGGGAGGACGCGCATATGGAGTATTTGGATGCAGTGAACGTCTGCAGTATCGACATGTGGTGCTCGAAGTGCAGTTGGATGACATGTGCCCGAATTTCCAGCACTTTAAGCACTGCATACGGGAAGTGATGTATGCTTTAACATCGTCACCTTGACCCTTTCAGGCAGTGAATCACCCTCTGAGGCCAAGTTGAAGGCACCAGTAGCAACCCTTTTGTCGTTGGGTCCCCTGTAAACGCGCTGGATGAAATGAGTAGTCCGCCGTTCTACTGTAAATTGGCGCGGAGCTCGTCGTCAGATTGCAAGAGGAGATCGCGACCGAAAATAATCTCCTGGACCATGTTGAGGATTTTTATGGGGACTGACGGAAACAGGAATATCACCCAGTTGCTCACAGGCGAGTAACGCCCAGGACTGGTCTGGGGATGCTGTGTGAATCAAGACTGCACCGTTTCTCACCTTGGACAGCGCTACCATTTCCCCTAACTTATCCTCGAGATGTTCAACAGAAAATTGAAGCTTCGAAAGGTAGAAAGGAGTCCCCATCCGTTGCTACAGAGTGAATACCGAAGCAAATATTGCGCTCTGCTTTCCATCGTCCTTCGATCCTCCCATTGTGTACCGAGGGAGACAAACGATTTAGGGTCATACCTGTGAGCTTTGTAGTCGATCATTCCCTTCTTAGAGACTGCTGGCGCCGTTGTGTCAGTAGCAAAATGTGACTTGGCCCACTTCACTGCTCGTCATCCACCCCATTGCCACCCACTCCGATCAGGAGCTCTCCCCATGGGCGCCATCCAGTCACAGCCAAGGCTATCAGGCATGATGGCCGTTGCCGTGAGTCCTGATGCCCCAAAGGAAACGGGCATCTACTCCTTGTCTGAGCTGTAAGCTCCCCACATATGCCCTCAGCAGTGCGATTCCTGTGTTGTCGGGGGGGGGGGGGGGGGGGGGCTGCCACCAAATGGGTACATGGTACATGACGGCCCCACCACAACAGGCTGTCTACCGTGCTGGGTATTGGGCGCAGAGGAATCCAGTATTGTCATGGGAGCAAAAGAGGACAGGAGACAATGGAAGAAGACGTACCCAGGAAAGTGTCCTCGCCCAAATAGTGGAACTGCAGGTGGAGATGCAAAGCCATGACGAGAACAGGTTCAGGAGATCGAATCTAATGGTGCTATGGGTAACTGGTGCATCACGTAAGGCGTCCTTCCCCATATGGCCCGCTCTACTGTAGAATTTGGCAAGTGGCAGGTCAAACCATAAAATGGGATCTGAAGACACAGGGCCGAAAAGTGGGAGATTACTTTTAGTCGCCTCTTACACAGGCAGGTATGTCTCTGGCCAATTCTAACCCTTGGGCCAATTATAACCTCTGGACCCACAGGGGGTCCAGTCTAATGTACAATGGAATTCGAATTAAAGCGAGTTCGTTTAGTCAGTTCGGAAGTGTATCATTGTGTTAATGACTCAAGCGTATGAAAATTTCTCTGAATATCAGCAAGATAACATCTGAATTAAAAGTAGCAGCCCTTCAACAATTTTTGTATGAGTCTTAAGCAGATATTGCTTTGCTACAAGAAGTTTATATCCTACATACAATACCTGTTTTAAAGGCTATACAGAATGTGGCTCAAAGAACGCACAGGAACTGCTATTTTGTTACGGAAAGGCATTTCAGTTCTTGAGATCGAACTTCCAGATTCCAGTCGAGGAGGATATCTGTTAATCTATGAGTCATTATCTCTAACTTATATGCATCGTTAGGCAACAAGAAGTCAGCAAGATCCCGATTTTTTTTAAGGAGAAGGTTATCTCTTTAAATGCCCCAAAGCATTTTAATTGGGGCGATTATAGCTGCGAGCTCCATAAAGGACACCAGATTCATAATTTCACTTCGTGTAAAAAGCTAAACGAGCTTGTTAGGAATGATCGCCTGAAAGACGCTTGGGCGCTTAAATATCCCACCTCACTGAAATTCACGTTTTCATCTCCACTTCCTGTAGCCGACGTGACAATGTATGTCTCTGAAAGCCTAAGTTGGAGACGACTTGCAGCTGATGCTACTTGGACTTGTTTTCCTGATCATGTTGCACTTGTCGTAACTGAACTTAAATACTTGACAAGAATATACCGATCCTCAAGGAATTTCAAACTTTCCCGTACGGGTGACGGTGAAACAGACATTGTAATCAGGACTGCGTGGAATAATTGTTTATGCTCGATTGATGATTTTCCCTCTAAAGTTTTCTGGTCGATAAATGTAGTAAAACCAAAACTGGGAAAAATTTTAATTTATTACTAATGATAGCAAAGGACACAAAGTGGACCTTTGAGTTCTACTACACAGTATTGTGAGAATTGTACGGTAACTCCGGTCCCACTAACAACTTTCTAACAACTAGCAATTAAGCGAGTGAAGGTGTAACTACAGAGCGGAGAAAATGGAAGATGCAGAGATTGCTCTTCTATGACAGATTTGGGTTTTGATTCAGACAAGTATATATCACTTGATTCAGCACCAGTCGCGCTGCAGGTCCACGTTTTTTGACAGATGAAGGCAAGGGATTACTCTGAATTCAGAGGGATAGTCTTTAGAAAATCCAACGATATTTTGAACAACTGTACTCTCTTGACGAAACAAATGAAGAGTCTATAGCCGACATGGAACGAGTTTTTGATACAGGCGTCACTCTGATAATGGGGAACTGTATTGGATTTTACTTCACAAACCGGTTTCGAACTCATCATAAAATAACCATCCAAGAAATCACTTGGTCCTGATGGTCTGCCGAAACAGTATTATATTACATTCTGACATATCTTAGGTGGTACGTTTACTGAGATTCTGAATGAAAATGTGAGGAGTATCCGATTCAGTAGATTTACATCCTATTACTGTAATGAATTTCGATTTCAAGGCGATAGCCAGAGCCATTAACAGCAGACTGACGCCGCTTCTTCAGAAACTAATAAAACCGCATCAACCTTGCATGCCAGGGAGATCGATGACGACACCAATTGAGGAATACCGTCATGTAATCTCGGTCGCTGCAGTGATTTATGTACGACGTTCCTTGCTGTTTGTGGACTATAACAGATAATGTTAACTAATACGATAGAATGCCTTGTTGCAGATATTGAGAGAAACAGGACTGCACAACCGAATCATCGCTGAAATACGGAACATGTTCATCGAGATCCATGACAAGATTATCATTCAATGGACTGCGGACAACAGCCGTCAGCATCCAACAGGATGTACCACAAGGCAGCCCGCTTTCAACATCACTTTTTGTTCTATCCGTGGAGCCACTATTGTGGTGACTGAACGAAAACCTAAATGGACTGACGGTGTTACATGAGAACCTAACTAGGGGAGTATGTACATGATGTTCTCTTATGACGCGACACTGATGTCCCAGTTAAAGCCGCGATTGAGACATACGGAAAAGCTTCAGGACTGCAACTAAGTGAGGGGGAGGGGGGGGGGGTGTGCCAACTTGTAAATATCAGTTGGTTCGATAGTTTCAGCATAGCGTGGGCAACAATTGTGCAACGCCATAAATCGCTTGGCAGTGTTATTGATAAGTTATCATTGAGAATGCTAGCTCAAAACTGGAAGCTGACAATGAGCAAGGTACAATGAGCTACACTTGAAAGTAACTGGCGGGACATCAGCGTCATCGAAGTGGGGGGGGGGGGGGGGGGGGAAATATCACAATTCTGAACAAATACATACTATCATGCGCCTCACGGTTTCCCCATCCCGAAAGTGCAAGCTAAAAAGATCATGCAACTATCTAGCAGATGTTTGTGGTAGTGTCACGTCTTCAAGTTAGAATGTAGTACCATCGCATTATCAAGACCTACAGGGGATTTGACACTGAGGGACATAAATAGGACAGCAAAATCACTATGTAAGAAGAACCATCGTGACCATCAGCAACTACCCACATACTATGACATCAAAGCTGATCCAAATCGTACGTCTAGAAGTACGGTACCACCAATTGACGCTGGTAGACTCCATTACCAACTGAAAGGTATTAGTGATTTTTACCTTGACGTGAGCTATTTAGGTTAAGATATTAGTAACGAAATCTGCTTTAACGACAAATATTTTGACTGGTGAATGGCAGAATCCCATACAACTGAATTATCCCAATGTCAATGGAAAACAGTGTGGGAAAATATCAGGTTGGCTATTCATACTTCAGCGATGGCTTCCACGTGCTATAAAGATGTGAACGATCTAGTTCAAACCAATGAAAAGCTGAAGCACAGTGGGCTCAGTGATAGCCATACATGTGTAAAATGCGGCTTAATGGACACCCTCCGACACAGGTTAACGTGTTCCCGCCAGCTGACGAACTGGACATTTATAAGGCAGAAATTAGCGCTATTCGCAAGGAGTTCTGAAAAGAACCTTACCAGCGATCTACTGGTAAGGCCTGAATCTGAGTTCTACCCATCAACGATAATATGATGTGGCTGCGGTCATTTTGTTAATTACGTCATAAATAGGCATGGGGTTAGCAACACCCTCACATTTCAACAGTACATAGCAACAGTGTTCTCGCATAGGAATCGCCTCACAACTTTATTTGAAAAAACAAGAAATCGGATAGTTTTAAGAAGAGACTCGACAGCAAGTGCAACCCCTAAGGGGAAAAAGCCAATGAGTCTGGTTTAAAAAAATGTTTGAATGTGTGTGAAATTTTATGGGAATTAAATGCTAAGGTCATCAGTCCCTAAGCTTACGCACTACTTAACCTAAATTATCCTAAGGACACACACACACACACACACACACACACACACACACACACACACACACGAGGGAGGACTCGAACCTCCGCAGGGACCAGCCGCACAGTCCATGACTGCAGCCCCTGAGTCCGCCCGGCTAATCCCGTGCGGCAGTGTACTTGATTCGATACCATACTTTCCTTATTTTTTCATTGCCAAAACCTAAAATGGTAAAAGACAAAGGAAATTTTCGTCCCAAGTTTCCACAGAAGCAACACTGTTACGTTTACTTGCATTTACTTTATGACTAACAAGCAGAGTGTTTCCTTTACGAAAGACAGTAGCACATTATACATATCAACACAGTGAATTACATTTGCTGATATGTAGTACTGAATACGATGAAGGAGCAATTCGGCGTGAGTTATGGACGCGCCATGGTGGAAAGGAAAGAAAAAGTAAGTGGTAGTATGTCTGCTTCGCATGCAGGGAGTCCTGGGTTCAGATCCCAGCTCCTCTAATGCTAGTTTCTCCATGCAACAGTACATTAAAACTTTAGCTTGTTATCACATTTTATAATATCCAAAATTCAGTGTACAAGATTCTTCCAGCAAGAAGCGGATTTAGTACAGTTCGACCTCTTAGCGAGAATATGACCTACACGAACGACCCTGGGCTGCCATCTCTCTCCCTCCTCCACCCCCCCCCCCCCCCCCCCCCACACAACCATTAAAGGCTTGCCGACATTCCACGTCCTGAAGATGGCTTTTGTTAAGTTTCCATGTGCCTTTGGCGCGAAATCTTCCTAGTCTCCACAGGTGGAAGTATAAATATATGTGGCATGATCCATTAAAATTGTCGCCCAAACGTGTGAGTGTAGGACCTGTCAGGGGCTCAACATTCGTTTGCTGTGTACGGGATTCGCGATCCTGCGGTTCCAGAGCTGAACGTTTACTACCCTCTTAAACAACCAGATGTGAAGACCGATGCTGCTACCCATATGGAAGTTGCTAGTGCCAGCACTAGAACCTCCGTTTGCCAGTGCACTTGTGCCACTGCAATTCCTTCGAAGCTCACTCCCTAAACATCAGACAGGTCTGTTGCTGCTAACGTGGCAGAGCTCCCTGCTCCTCAAAAGGTTCAGTGTGATCCACCGTCCACCAGTGCCACTACCACAGTATTGTCCCCATAGAGTACCCAGGGCAAAAACTCAAACGTCTAGCGTCCACCACCGACGAAGTCTGCAAGTAAACAGTCTGAAGCCGTGGACATCCTACTATCTCATCTCTCTTGACTCATCGGTAGAACAAATGGAGCTTTGTGTTAGACAGGGGCAATCATCCTCACCCTAAGACTGAGGCCCCGCCCATTATGTGCTCCACTGCCGGGTGTGAAGACAGGACGAAAGTGCAACCCCCATGATAGATGCCTTCTGTATTACCGTGGAACATTAATGGATTTAGGATACAGACCGAGTAAAACTCATAGGAGAGGAACGCCCTCTGTGCCTGTGTTGACAAGAAACACATTTTAAAGCTACCAACACTTCGCGCTACGAGGCTATACCCTTCATGGGTAGGATAACCTGACCATGGACAGCGCCAGGGGGTGTTGCTGTGTGTGTCAATAACGTGTATCACTCCTCTGCTCTCCTTGCTACCGATCTGCAAGCAGCTGCTGTCGAAATGATTGGGTGTCAGAGGATCACCGATTGCTCTCTGTATCTTCCTCCGTAAGATGTGATCGACTCTGAGGCTCTCATAGATCCTGTGGAACAGCTCCCACGGCCTTTCCTTCTACTGCGACACTTCAATGCTCATCATGCTTTGTGGGGCTCGACCTGTACTTGCCCTCGGGGTCGAGGTTTTGAGAGGTGCGTGACGTCTCACAAGCTGTGCATCCTAAACACAGGTACTCACAATCACTCTTGCACTGCTACTGGCTCCTCCTAACCCATCGACCTCTCCCAGCCCTCGCCGACTGTTCAGATGGGAGGTCATTGACGACCTCCTTTCCCGTGATCACTTACCACTCCACACTCAGTTACTTCATGGAGCACTAAGTGAAGAGAAGCCATTGACATGAATGGTCAGCAGGGATAACTGGGCGATGTTCAGCCAGAAGCCTGTGTTTGCGACAGCGTCTAGGAATGGATGTACTACATCACCCAAGTGATCCAGCATGTCGCTGACTTATCCATCCCGAAGGCCTCAGGTCCTCTTTGGAGGCAATCTGTGCCTTGGTGGACGGATGAATGCCGTTCAGCCATTCGGAAGAGGCATGCAGCTCTTCGACGATTTAAAAGCCGCTCTACAGCAGACAACCTTATAGCTTTTCGAGTTGTGAGAGCAAATGCCCGGCATGTGATAAAGGAGAGCGAGAGAGGATCATGGCAAGAGTTTGTGGATGCCATCAATCGTACGACTTGTTCTACGAAAGTATGGGAAACCATCAGGAGGATTTCTGCTAAGCGCAGTCTTTCACCATAGTCGCATTGCTGACACGATGATCTCTCTTAACAGCTCCCGGAGACATCGTTCAGACGCTGGCAGAGAATTTTGTGCAAACTGCTGCAAATGCCAGCCAGGAACTGGCGTTGTACCGAGCGACCGAAGAGAAGGGAAGGTTGGATTGGACTTTCGTTCCAACAATTTCTAAAGTTACAACTCGTCTTTTTCTATGTGGGAGCTGGAATCAGCCCTGTCAGACCCGTGACACTCCATCTAGTCAGGGCAGCATGCTCAGATATTCGACAGCAGTGTCGAAAGAAATCCTTGTTAAATGTCAATTTTATATGGTAGACGATTGACTTACTGGACTCAGACAGGCAATTCTGATGACTCTCCTCAAACGAGAAAGGACTGCACATGTCCCAGTAATTATCGGAGTAACGTCTTAACGAGCAGTGTAGGGAAGACCCTGGAGCGAATGGTTAACCGTCGTCTGGTCTGGTTGTTAGAGACCAGGCAACTACTTAGCCGCTCTCAGTGTGGATTCGTAAGATTTCGGTCCACTGTCGACAACCTGATTCTGCTAGAGGCGGCTATTCAGCAAGCTTCCCTACATAGCCGGCACTGCATTGGAATCCTTATAGATATCAGTTAGGCGTACGATACTACTTGGCGACACTGCATTCCTGCTGAACTGCCTAAATCGCGACTCGCTGTGAGATCGTTATGAGTAGGGGACTGGTGTCCCTCAGGGCAGTGTTTTAAGTATTACCATTTCTTCCATAGCCTTGAACAGAATCACGTCTATGGTAAGAACTCCCGTACAGTGCTCATTATATGTGGCCGATTTTGCTATTTTCTGTTCCTCCTCCAGTGTTGCATTAGCAAGACGTCAGTTGCAACTTCCTGTATAGCTGTTATAGGAGTTGACTGCAAAAACGGGTTTTCAGTTTCCTGCAGATATATATATATATATATATATATATATTTATATATATATATATATATATATATATATATATATATATAAGAGAGAGAGAGAGAGAGAGAGAGAGAGAGAGAGAGAGAGAGAGAGAGAGAGAGTGAGTTCATTTTAATCGTTCTCTCTTTTATTTCAGATTCTCGTGGTTGCCGCACCTGGGAGTCCTGAAAGCCAGATCTCTAAGGACACTAAATATCTTGAAGTGCCGAAAGCCATAGGTCTTGTGGAGTGGACAGGTCGCGTCTGCTCCAGTTTTTAGGGGTGCAAGGTGTATGGATCGGCGATGCCTTCCTATTTGAAGGTCGTTGGTGCTATGACGAGGGGCACCAGCTGCCCACAGGTGCTTGTAGGACCAGTCCCATACTCAGCCTCTGTGCTGAGACTGGGGAACCACCACTTTCCATCTGGCGGCAGTTGATCGTTACGCATGGGACGTGCAAGTTTTTCGCAGCTCCGACTTCACCCACACACCCTACTGTTGCTAATCAGCCTCTAGAATGTCTTTTTTCCAACCGTCTGCGAGCCACGATGCCGTCTGGGATCCACGTGCTACGTATGCTGGAATCCCTCAATGTGTAGTCAGTACGCCCCCAAATCCAGGGCTCTAATCGCCTGCCGCCCGGGTTACTGGAGAGGCCCAGTGTGTTTTTAGATTTGGTGCGGTATAAGAGAGACTGCACTCCTGCTTCCGTTTTTAATGAGACATTTTCTGACCTTTTATCTGAGCAGCACAATTAAGTAGCAATTTTTACGGATGGGTCGAAACAGCGGGATTCTGTTGGTTACGTTGTTTCCGAGACGGTGTCTCAAATGTCCGAGTGGTGCAAATGTTTACTGTCTTTGATGCAGAATTTTCTGCAAGCTTACAGGTACTGGAGCAACTGAGACGTTCTTCCAATGCTAAATTTGTCTGTTCCCATTATCTAAGTGCCCTTTAGTCGTTCACACATTTGTATCGCGCACATTAAATATCCCAGACCATCCAGGATGCCCTCTTCCTACATCAACGACGGGGCAAGGAGGTGCCTTTCTGCTGGGTACCAGGTCACATCGGCATTGCTTGGAACGAAAGGGCAGATCTATCAGCATGCACGGGGATGTCACACTGAGATACCTGTGGATCGAGACACGCCTCCTACGCTATCACCTCGCTGTTGGGCTCGTGAGTGTTGCGTCAGTGGGAGTGAGTGGCTGGAAGCGACCAACACTAAGCTCTGTTTAGTAAAGCCAGCAACACGGGTTAGGTGTACTTACTCCCAGCCACGCATATGGGATGATTTGCTCCTCACTCTGCTTTGCATACGCCACAGCCCAATGATGCATAGCTTCTTGCGCCAGCGAGAGGACTCTCCGATGTGTAGTGGTTGTACAGATCACTGTGTGCCACGTTTTATTGGACTGCGTTTTATTTTGTAACCAGCGGCCCGCGGCTGAATTGCCAGCTGATCTGCAGTCTCTTAGGTAATAGTCCAACGAATTTGATTACAGTTAGAAAGTTTTGCGAATTGTCCAATGTTTCTACCAAGATCTTAGCGAGATGGTTTTACTTTTTTCACAGGGTGACTGCTTCGCACGTATTTTACGTAAGTGGCCAGCCATTGAATCTGCCCGCGCGCCTGCGCTTAGTATAGGACTTCCGATGCTAGTTGAGAGATATAAATTCTGTCTAGCCTGCTGGTGGAGCGGCTCACAATTTGTATGTGTGTTTTCAAGTATCAATGGGATGGCGTGTACAATGCGTTCCAGTTCTGACTAAGTTTGGCATCTTATCTTTTTGGGTGTATCACTCAATTGAAATCACCTACTAAAACTGTATGATCATGTCTGCCAAAAATCGAGGCTACTACTTTCAAGAAAACTCTGCCCTGTCTCGCCTATTGCTATTGCCCTATGGAGCGTACACATTAACTATTCGTCTGCAGTTGATAGTGAGAACGATCACCCTGCTGTTAGGTAATTTTTCCACTTCTGATGGTGTGATGCCTTTTCTTGCTAAAAAGGCTGTCTCTAAATCTGCTACCCCTGCGGGTCCCGCTGTTAGTATAGGCCAGAGGTACTCCTGCCTATCGGAAGAGGTGATTACTTCTAATCTCCCACATTTTGGCCCTATAACTTCAGGTCACATTTTTTTGTTTGACCTGCCACTTTCCACATTCTACATTCTACAGAAGGGCGTACCGTATTTGGAAGGACGACTTACGAGGTCCAGGAGTTATCCGTAGTGCCCTTAGATTCGTTCTCCTGAACCTCTTGTCATGGCTTTGCATCTCCACCTGCATTTACACTATTTGGGCATGGACACTTCCCGGGGTACGTCGTCTTCTTCCGTTGTCTGTCTACTTCCCCCCCCCCCCCTCTCCATGACATTACTGTAATTCTCTGCGTCCAATATCCAGCACAGAAGCCAGCTCGTTGTGGTGGGACCGTCATGTACCGATTTGGTGGTAGCCCATTGACAACATAGGGATCGCACTGCTGATGCCTCACCTGTAAATTTTCCAATATGCAAAGGAGTAGATGCCCATCTTTTTGGAGCATCAGGACTCCCCGCAATGGCCATCATGCCAGGTGACATTTGCTAGGGCTGCGTGGCGCCCGTGGAGAGAGCCCCTAATCGGTGGCATCAGGGCGGATGACCAGCGATGAAGTGGACTAAGTTATCTTTTGCTGGGGACTGAAAGGCCCCAATAGTTTGTAAGAAAGGAAAGGTTGATTTCAATGCTGACAGGTATGACTAAATCGTTCCAGTCACTAGCAAGACCTTGGAAAGAACGTAGGGCTTCAGAGCGACAGGATCTATATTCGCCACGTTAGTTTGTGTGCAGAAGAACTGATAGGTGCTCCTTTCTGGAAACGGAGACTGTTTTTGTTCAGCATCTAGAGGAAATGCGCAACAGGTCGGTTTCTATTCAGATGGCATGCCCACCCCAGCCCTGGGTGTGACCCGACTGTGACAAGCTGGGTTATATTCCTGTTTCGGCGATTTCCCACAAAGGCCTCAATATGGTCCAGGGAATTATTTTCCATCGCGACCTCCTCTTACAGTCTGACGACGCGCTCCGCGCCAATTTAGAATGCCGGGGTATTCATTTCATTCAGCGCTTTTACAGGAAACCCAAAGACAATAAGGATGCTACTGGTGCCTTCATCTTGGCGTCTCAGGGGGATTCATTGCCTGAAAAGGTCAAGGTGATGGTTTACCGCTATGACGTTAAACCATACGTCCCATCCACTACGCAGTGCTTAAAGTGCTGGAATTTCGGCACTTGTCTTCCTGCTGCACTCCCGGCACCACATGTCGAGACTGTGGACGTTCACTGCATCCAGATACTTCATGTGCGCCTCCTCCCACTTGTATCAACTGTGGATAGCACCACTCCCCCTGCTCGACAGACTGCACAGTACTCCGAAAGGAGCGGAAAATCATTGATTACACGACCCTGGACCGGTTGCCTTACCAAGAGGCTGAATGTGAATTCGAACGAATACACCCCATTCGGTTGACGTCCACATACGCTGCAGCTACTTCAACATGGCCGTCACATGTGCCAGGCCTTCCACACCCTGTGCCACGAACAGCGGCCTCTCCAGGCCACCAGAATTCATCGGACCTCTTGTTGGTAGGGGGAAAATATTCTTTCGTTGCTCCAAAAGCACCTACTTATGGAGAAATAACCCCCTCTTCCCCCCCCCCCCAAACTCAGGGGATATCGATCGCCTCCCCAGTTGGAGAAGCAATAGCCTAAAGAACAAGGTATCACGTTTTCCGCCGCAGAAACGATCGTTCTAGTGACCACCTCAACCACCACATCGATGGTACCATGTCAGGGAGATTGAGCAGTGACAGCAGAGGTGAAAGCTTCTCAGTCTGCCTTGTTTAAAGCCCGTCCGCGTAGACGTCCGTAGAAATGGCGCTGGGGTAGTGACAGAAAGATGGGGACGTGGTCACTACCACCCGAGTCATCGTGGGCTCTCCAGTGGACAGATGGGCGAAGTCTTGGGCTGCAGAGGGATAAATCATTGGCTGAGTAAGTATCACGAGCCACACTGAAATGTGTGGGGGTCCCAGTATTTAAGAGGCAGAGGTCGAGTTGAGGCAGTAAAGTTTTGACACCTCTACCTCGGCGAGGAAGCAAAGTGCCACCCCATAAAGGGTTATGGGCATTAAAATCTCCCAAAAGTAGAAAAGGTTTAGGGAGTTGATCAATCAGTGCAGCCAATACGTTCAGGGGTACTGCATCATTTGGAGGAAGACATACATTGCAGACAGTTATTTCCTGCGTCGTCATTCTGACAGCCATAACTTCAAGAGGGGTTTGAAGGGGCACATGTTCACTATATACAGAGTTCAGGACATAGACGCATACTCCCCTGGACACTATTATAGTCACTACAGTTCTTTTGATATCCACTCTAGACCCAGAGGGCAGGGGTCTGCATTGCCGGGAGCCAGGTTTCCTGGAGGGCAACGCAGAAAGCAGGTATAAAGCTTAACAGTTGCTGTAGCTCAGCCTGGTAGTGGAGGAAACTGCAACAATTTCACTAGAGGACGACGTTATTATCAGACTGGGAAGGCATGAAGCGAGCAAAGGCGGCATGTTTTCCTTCAGTGTCACCTGGCGCCATCGATTGAGTATTTATATTTGTTCCCATTATGCATGAGATATCAGTAAAATGTAGCTGTTCAGGGGATGATGCATAATTGGTAGAGTGCGGTGGTGTTCGGGCCACCAAAGGATCCTGTTAGCAATTTTCTTCTTCTTCTTCTTCTTCTTCTTCTTCGTCGTCATCTTCATTTGTTTACCCTTTTGCTTCTCTTTAGGGGCATGCTGGGAGGACTTCTCTGAAGTAGCTTCAGGCTTGGAGGAAGACTGTTAAGCTCTTCGTCTATCAGCTTTTGGCTTCGTTAGCCACTGGCGAGTGTCCGCTGTGACAGTGGAGATTTGGGGGGAAAGGGTCTGAAGGGACCCCTTCCGCACGAGAGGAGCCAGAAATCACCGAGGCCATCAAAGAGCGTTGGCGGGCTCTACAGCGACATAGGCGGCACCTTTCTCCGTAGCACTTAATAGGTCTTAAACTGGTCCGTTCCCGCGTTCGCCACCTTATAAAAAGACGGAAACAGGAGTGATGTGGGAGGTACGTCTCTACCATTGGGAGCCATACGTCACCTTCCCAAGTCTGGACAAAGATCAGACGTGTTCCGGCATTGTGAAAAGTGTGCATAAGATACAGTATACATTGAGCAAGGGAGTTTAAGAACAGTAAGGAATTTCATTACAAATTGTTAAGGGACCTCTGCGAACAGGCGAAGTGTCAAACCTTCGTTTAAAGGACATACAAAAGACTAAAACCAAACTACTCGCTATTAAAAAAGGGTAAAATCAAGGCTTAGAACTCAAATCAAAGCCGAAGTCGGTCTTAGGCGATGAAACAATGTCCTCATACTGTTTGCTTAGGCACATGAAAAATTGATGATCTGTTATCAGCGAAATCCAAACGTCCGATCGATGAACACTTAAATCTCAGGAAGGGTCTCTGGACGACGTCATCACTGTTTTATCACCACAACTAACCGGAACTGATAACGAAGAACTGCTCTCTGCAGTCCGTAGCGAAGAGATTTATGAGACAGCGACCAAGCTCCCGTTAAACAAATTGCCTGGACCCGAAGGACTGCTCGTCGAGATCTGTACAAAATTTTGCTCTTTAATTGTTGACATGTTTACATGCATTGGAAAGGAGGTTTTTAACGGTAAGATGATACTTGAATATTTTAAATACATAAATTGTACTTATCCCGAAAGATAAAGGAATAAAAAGTTTTAACAATTACCGCCCCATTTCGCTTTTAAATTGTGACTATTAACTATTATGCAGGATTTTAAAAAGGAGACTTGCCCCGATCATCAACAAACTACTTAGTCAACGTCAGTCGTGTGCAGCGTACAGAAGTATTTTTAGAATCGTAACAGCATCAGTTACAAGGATAAAATATGCTGTACTTCTTGTTGGTTTTCACCGGGCTTTTGATTGAATGATTTCCAATTTGACGCACTAAAAAAAAAAAAAAAAAAAAAAAAGTGGGTTTCGTCCAAAGAACCGTTAGTGTTTTTACTGGTTTACACGCCAAAATGCTATTCAACTGTCAACTGACTCGGCAGATAAAATACGACGCGGCGTCTCCCAAGGAAGTTCCTTGTCTGTGTTTTTATTTTTGTTTCATTACAGCCCTTTTTACGGAAGGTTCATGACAGTTTAATGGGCACAACATTATCTGGTACGACAACTGTAATAAGAGTTTATGCTGACGATGTGGGGGGTCATAAGAGCCCAAGATGACGTAGTCAGATTAGGGGCCGTCCTTCGAAGCTACTGCTGTGCGTCGGGAGAGAGTATGAATGAAAATTAAAGTGTAACTCAGAGGTTTCGACCGGATAAACAGATTGATCGAAATCCGTTACTACCCGTAAGACCCTGAGCACAATCCTCATGACATGCTCAATGAGGACAACAGCGTCAGCAGGAGAGAGATTTCAGTGAAGATTCAAGGGGGACTAACTGCTAACTCTCAACGCCTTGTGTACCAGGTACGGAGGAGTTTGCTGACTTACGCATACTCTCGAAGGCATTGTATATTGCACAAGTTTTCCCTTTGAGTTTATAGCTCAGAAAATTTCTAGAGTGCTAACTTTTTATGGCAGGAAGAAATCCTCAGAGTGAACCCTAGAATTGTTACATTACACTCTAGAATCTGAGGCCTCGGACTAGTAAACTTATGCAATAAAGCTTCTGCGTTCTTCGTATTCAAACTCAACCCAGATGGAATTACTACCAAACTGTTTGGACGTATCAAATAGTAAAGTCTCCAGCCAACGGCAACACACGAAAAGCTGCTGACAGCAGAATGTCGGGATCTTCTACACAGAAGTGAGCTAAGTTAACCGCAAAATCAGAAATTCACCAAACATTACAGCAAGAGATATAGTGAGAGACAGAAAAATTAGGGCAAAAATAAAATCGGAACAGCATACATGATTTAGAACTGGAATGCCATCTGGGAAGGCATCGGTTATAACGGTTACAGCTCACACTTTATCTCAGCATGGTACAGGTCTATTAACAACTTTGTCATCACCAATGAACGGCATCACGGTATCGGGAAACCTGAAACCACCATACGTCAGCCGAGTAAATTGGTTGACAGCATGCTCCATAGGTTAAGTGGCGGAAACAACAATTGGCATTGTACGAGGAACAGCACTGCGCTTCTGAAAAGAAGATCACCGACTTACGACTACTTACTACTGCTCTAGCCTGAAACAAAGTACCACTGACAAACTAAAAATAATGCCGTACACTGGCTAATGGAACAGTATGTACTTTGTGTTATCAATAAATTAGGTGCTGAAAACTAAAAATTCCAACTTTTTATGAAAATGGAATACAAAAAAGTGAAACACTATACAGATCACAGAAAACAATGTAAAAACATGAAAATCTTATTCGAAAGATTTGGTATTGGGTAAAAAAGTGCGTAAAGTGTATACACGGCTATAGATTAACGAAGTCAGTATAAATTTTACCCAGCTACACAGTGGAAAACCCTTTTATAAAAGCTTAATATCCAGTAAAGCCCATGATGGAGTAATCAACAGTGAAGCCTACGAGGAAGGAGCAATTTGGTTAGAATTATGGGAGCGGAGGGTGAGCATAGTGGCCAGCCCGCGAAATCTTTCACCCCTACCCTCTTTGTCCCCTCCTGCCTCATACAGATAAGCTGCTTCTGAAGAAAATAGGTCAGAGCGAGACGGCAGATCGAGAGGTCCGCGGTTCAATCCCGGGAACTCCATTTTTCAGTACCTCGAAAAGAAATTATTGTCGCTGCGAATGCAAATAAATGTTAATGGTGCACTCCGCACTCCATACCGAAGGCCTTGGAGCAACATTTCAATGGGGGCATCGCAGCCCAGGGTCGCGTAGGTCGTTGTCCTCTTGCTAGGGCGTCGAACAGTATAAATTCCGCTTTCTGGGAGAAGAATCATGTCACCCAATTTATAGAAAATGATTATGAACTTAAGTTTTCATGTACTGCTGCATAGAGAAACAAAAATTGGAGGAGCTGGGATTTGAACCCAGGACTTTCCGCATGCGAAGCAGACACAGTGCCACTCAGTTGCACCCACGCCCAAGCAAGTACAACTGGGACCAAGTTGTCGTACAAACTGCTCTCATTATTTCTCAGTTTGTAACGATACATTAGTTGTTTGAGGAACCTGTTCATGCTAAGACCTAAACGGCGCTGACTCCGTGGCGCAAAGTTGGCGCGTCTTCCTCCAGATCAGAAGGTTGAATGTTCAAACGACGTAGGAGTGACAATGGAATTTTTGTTTACATAATCCAAAGTCGAGGTGTCAGTTCACTCAGATATCAAACGATTACACAGAACAAACGAACATATCCCGCTTGAAACAGGCTAATAAAGCTGTTTTCACATTCAGGGGCTAAGGTGCAAGCACCGACTCTTACTTTCTTCAGGAGCGAAGCACCTCGTGCTTGTTTATATTGATTAACGCTAACGTCTAACCGAGAGGTACTGATTATGCATTATTTTCCTCGATTCCAGGTCTTTGTCAAGGCTGAGTGTATTTTTCGCTATGTTATCGGAATACAAACCATTTGGAAAGGGACATAACTCAATCGCAGTTCCGCGGTTCTGTGTGAACGTGATTAGTCTTCTGCTCCGCCGCCGCCTTGAGTGTAGTGGAATTTCGTTTCTTTACGTGATGTCTTGCGTCTTCTGTAAGCATTTCTGCTTCGTTGCATCGTTCTTTGTGTCAACTTCAGTGTTCATTGAAGTGTGTGGTGTGCGTCGTGTCCAGTCGTATCTTTGTAATTATATCGTCTCAGGTTATTCAATACCAAGCTACTGTTAGTTTTGATTTCGAAAAGCAACGTGCCACTTGCAATCTAGATTCCTTGAAATCTATGACTGGTCGGCAGATACCTTTGGATTTAATTCGGATCAGGTGCATACTGCTTGTTTTGATAGAGACCTGTGTGTACCCTTTGTTAAATATGTGAACACCCTTCAGGTTGATTACCTCTCAAATTTTGTAGTCAGGTTCTCTTTCGGCATCGGGGTAGTTTTGTCAGAACCGTGCTGCTTTCAACTGAACACAGAAATATTCGTGTTTACAACCTTCTGCTGGAAGCTGACAATTCCTGCCTTAGGGAAGGTTCAAA
Organism: Schistocerca americana; assembly: GCF_021461395.2. Taxonomy (NCBI): domain Eukaryota; kingdom Metazoa; phylum Arthropoda; class Insecta; order Orthoptera; family Acrididae; genus Schistocerca; species Schistocerca americana. The sequence goes on from NC_060121.1 coordinate 302,705,942, forward strand.
TGGCTCTGAGCACTATGGGACTCAACTGCTGTGGTCATCAGTCCCCTAGAACTTAGAACTACTTAAACCTAACTAACCTAAGGACGTCACACACACCCATACCCGAGGCAGGATTCGAACCTGCGACCGTAGCAGCAGCGCGGCTCCGGACTGGAGCGCCTAGAACCGCACGACCACCGCGGCCGGCTCTTAGGGAAGGATTGTGAAGTATGATGATGATGGTGATAAGAGCATTCGCCTCTAACGCAGGCCCAGCCGACGTCGACTACAGTGTTATATTGGAATTCGTTCTATCGAAATGCACGTGTGGCTATCGTGTGCGTGTCACGTGTAGTGGTCAGGACGGGACGTGTTTTTTGTGCAATGAGAATGGCCATCTTCATACTAGCTGTCCACGGAGAGTTTTTAAAAACAATAAGTTCTCTCGAGCAGTGCCTTAAATTAACGGTTGCTGACCTCGTTACGGATGGTTCTGATCTTAGTGTAGGGCAGCCCACCACTAGTAGAAACCAGTAGCTGGATTTGCAAATCGCTGAGAGAGTTTGCTCATTCATGCACTAAGGCGGATGATGTTAAGGCAGCCCCTATGGCTGACGCTCCGATTTCCAACAAGAAAGAACCGCTCCCAAAATGGACATAGTACAGGTGAGGACCACCCAGAGTTGCCCCATTCCCAGCGACCGGCATCTTTGAACTACCGTGCTGCGTAGATGCTTCCTACACTTCTGAGGCAGGGATGTCGATGTCACCCAAGCCACCGACGCAGCTTCCCTCGAGCCGCATAGGCAGTTTGGCCTGTCACCGTCGTCTTCCTCGCAGACTCTTCTGTCACAACAAGTGGCGTCACATGAAGTTCCTGTTTTGCTGCCTTTCACCCCTGTGTCTGTGGAGCTGCTCCGCTTCCTTTGTGTCCGGCTTCAAACATTACCGCACAGGTTCCAGCTCCGCGTGATTCAAGTTTGCCGAATGTTAGTCCTGATGTCAGCAATTCTGCTCCACCGGATTTCTCCCCCGTGACTCCGGATCCCGACTGCGGAACAGCGCGGGTAGTATCAGACGTGGAACATGATACTCCCACATTGCCGGAGGCTGAGGCTTCTTTGCCCGCCAGCCGAGGCAAGTTACGCTTCTGGCTGAACGTCAATTTTTTTTTAAATAAAGAAAATACTAGAAAAAACTAAGCGTAAGGGTTCGGCGGAACAGGGGACTAGTCCCTCTCCCTCGGACTAGTACTTGTACACTGCTATGGAATGTGACGTTGAAGCGATGGAGTAAATAGTTTGTTCGTTCTTTGTTTCTTCCTCCCCCGCCATGGTTCAAGCGTATACCTTTGGCACAGCACTCAGTACTACGGGTTACGCGTTATACTATTTTTAAAGGAGTTCAACCACTTTAACGTAAGATATGCTGGTTACGCTACTATTAGCGGCGGACCAGGAAGAACGTTACGAGACAGACGGGCAGCACAGTCTGCAACTCTGCAGTAGCTGAGTGAGAGAGCACATGCAGTGGGAGAACAGAAGGAAAGCAAAGTAACAAGCAATTTCGTTCGCGCGGCAGAATGCCGCAAAAAGCAATAGTCATGGCTAAGGAAAACACTCAGACCCTTTTAACTAGCTGCCAAGTGAGAATTAAAGCAAGGGTAGCAGAATAACCAGGCCACATGCGGTCATAGCTGGTGAACCGCACGTCAAAGAACCATGGAGACCTCTAAATAACGGAGCCCCAACTCCAAGTGGGGAGAATCGTTCAGGTCAATGGGAACGATGTGGTCCGTGTCGTCGACATTCCGTTCCATGACCATGTTGTTTTAGTACGTCTTGTCTCAGATCAATCAACGGCAGTACCAGCCAGCCAGCCAGCCAGCCGGGAAGTGCCGCAGAGCAGAACTCCCCTGGCGATCTTCATGCTGAGTCACACCAACCACTACTGATTGGAGAGCTGATGAACTACCAGCCGCAGTGCAGCACCGGTGCTCTGAGTGTGGGACGGAAGACGACCAGGCCGTCAGTACTGGATTCAACGCCTGCCACCTACACCACACCGCGGATGGGGTAGTCCAAGGCAGAAGAGGTACGGAGTGGGTTCGAGTTCACTTCCTCAGCCGCTAGCAACTATCAATCCTTTACCAGGCTGGGCTAAGCATTCGTATCGACGTTAGAGGTACGTCGTCTCGCTAGGACGCAGGGGGCAAGGACGGCGCAGCGTCCGATACAGACAGTCTGTCCGTGACCAGGACGGGAGGCAACTACGGATAACAGTGAATCACCCTTTGTAAAATTGTCACAATAAACGGTTCACTGAATGATCACGTTTTCTTGGCGTCACGAGCGCTTCCAGACGATTCCTGACATCGTGCAGAGGAGTATTGTGTCTGCCTTTCGTCTTGCCTCCTTGCAGCAGTTTGTTTATGGCTCCTGTGCGGACACTGTACTTATGTACCCAGTATTGTTTTCTGTTTTACGCCCTCAAGGCCTGCACCAAATTTTAATTATTGCCATGATATATATGAACTGGTTTGGTAGATGCACCTGAGAGACTTTTGGGAACATAAATATCCGACGTTGGTTAAGTTCATGTTTTTTACCGCGCTCTCCTGTAGCAGACACTCCACATTCTACTTATCTGATTTTTTACGAGACCGAATTCTTACTGTCGAAGTCATTCCTGTGTTCTTCGGACCACCGTTATTTTGCTGCCTCTGCTGATCTTTGTTGCCAACCCGTTAAACTTTAACGCTCCCAATGGACATTGAATGTGTGCCTCCTTGACAATAATTTCATTGAAGACGTCGTTGGTAACGTGTGGGAGCAATGTCTGCGCTCTGTTCCGCGTTACCCTTCCTTGTTAGATTGGAGGACTGCTTTTTCCAAGCCAAAGATTCATCAGAGAGATTTTTTTGCTGTCCCGAAAGGGCGCGAGATTTTAAGAACACACACAAATTTTGTTACACTCTACTGCAGGGTGGGTGCCACTACTCTGCCGATCAACAATGTCTGCCGTATTAAAGCCAAATTATTGAACATTAAGCGACAATAGATGAAAGGTTTGCGAATTAATTCTAATGCTCGGCGAACCGACATCCTTTTACCACCCACTACGACATCAAACTCGTCGCATCTCTCCTTTATTTCTGCTCTTACAGTGGATGATGGGGGCCAGCTGACTGCAAAAGATGAAATAATTCGTGCTGTCCATCGGTGTTATGGGCATCTACATTCTGCAAATGATTCTACAAGACATTTTCGGGGGATGCGAGGATTACGTCAGTCCAGAGCTGGGACTTTCTCGAGGAATTTCAGGTCGATTATGTTTTTGATTTCATTGCTTTATTTCTGGCCCGTAAATCGCCAGGTCCAGATACGCTATCTGAGGAATTTTATCTTCATTTTTGGTCTCTTTTGGGCAGTACCTTTACGCGCACTATAAATAAGGTTGTGAAGGGGGCAGCTGTGCCTGCATCGTTTAAAGTGGGGAAAATTGTTTTAACCCCGAAAACCTCTAGTCATTCGGCTGTTGACCATCTCCGCCCCTCACGTTGATGAACTTCGACTATGAGACTTATGCTTTGGCAATTAATAGCAGGTTGACATCTCTACCTGGAGTAGTAATTGGTGCGCATCACTGTTGCTTTCCAGGTCGTTCTATTTTATCCCCAGCAGCAAAATACTGAGAAGTGGTCTTGGTTGATGCCGTTAGTAATACCGTTTTACCTTTGCTTTCCTAGGTTTCTGTAAGGCCCTTTATCAAGTCACCGACGCTTTCTTGAATCGTTTGTTGGATAAAACCGATTTTGCTGCTTCGTAACGTTGTGTTCATTGGAATTTGTTCAACGGGATCACTGCCACTGTGTCTGTCAATGGAAAGCTAACATTCCCCATTACTATCCGTCGAGGAGTGCCTCAGGGCAGTCCGATTTCTATCTTTATTCATTTTGTCCCTTGAACCGCTGCTTCGGGATGTTTAAATCCAGTTTCAAGGTATGACCCTTTCTGGTGGGAGCCTTGCTACTATGGCGCACAAGAATGATTTGGTTGTTCTCCACAGCATGTCTCAATCAGGGCAAATTTAAGTTCCTTGACATACGGGATCTGGACACTTCGAGTACTGCGATAGCAAAGGAAAGAGTATGTTCGTAAGAGTGGTACTGATATATATCGAAAAGGTACAGTACCGCCCGACATGGAAAATAGGTACAACATGCTTCATTATTTTTGTCAGAACAACACTTTTTTTTTGTAAAATAACTCAATTTCAATCAATACAGAGAAGCCGGATACCAGTGTGGGAAAGAATGACAACTTATTTATTTAAGTTATCACATGTGCACTCCCACAAAATAAATCCCTACATCCAGTTTGGTGAGATCTGTGAAATGAATGAATGAATGTATGGTCGTCTGCTAACCACAGATAGTGAATGTGAATATATGATCATCTTTGAGACGATCCTTTGGCCACCATTGGTGGGACCGAAGAGATGAAATTTACCTGAGCTTTGAGCGCCTGAAATGTGGCTGACCAATACGGTAGCAAGGTGCTCCCCACTTGGGCAGAGGTGCGAGAGGACCTGAAGAACGGCCATGTTTCAGCACTCTGCCGCTGGAACTTGTGCTGTTAAGACCTGTCTTAGGTGTGCTCCGTAAAGACAAAAGAGTGGAGACATGGTATGCATGTGGAATATTTAAGAGTAGTTTGAAATAATAATTTCTCTATTTCAGGAACTTTTGTGGGGAGAATTAAATGTCAGGCAGGTAATATTAATGGGATCGTAGTAATCTTCGGAAGTGACCAACGGTCACAATGAAACCATGTGTAGCAATAAGTTGAAATACTTCCGTGTGCTTAAGTTAAGCTGAATTACTAGCGTGTGTACTGTAAGTTAAAATATTTAAGGAATGGCGTGTGCAGGACTTGAAATTAGAGACGAGTACTTCCATGTGGTGAGTACTGTGTGAGTCTCAATCTGTGTATGAGACAAAGGATAAAGAGAAGTACTCGTCCATGGTATCAGTTGAGGACCTGCGTGTGTGATGAATATGCTCTTAATATTACTTTGCACGTTATGTTTCCGTGTGACGCTTGATTCCAACTATAATACTGAGAGAGGCAAGGTGAGTCAGCCGTCTATCCAGCAACGCCACTTGGCTTGCATTGCACAGGAAGACGTGCATATATCTCCAGAGTTCATAGTAGAAAAGAAGAATTACGAAGTGGGGCAGTGTCGTGTGAAACTGGGATAAATACTAATTGAAGTGGGAAAGCTGGAAGTGATAGTGTTGTGACTATTTATTGTGTTGTATTCAATGTCGTAGTGTGCTGTATGTCATGTAATTTGGGTATGTGTGGTTTGCTTGGGAGAGTAGCAAGGTAGTTTCAGAGGTAGTGGGTTATGCTTGTTCCTTCTGTACCGCTCGATCTGGAGGAAAGTTTCGTGATGATGATTGTGAGAGTCGAAGTGTGAGATATAATGAAAGATCCACCATCCTATCCAGAAAGTGCACTGTAGCGTTAAATAATTACGAGACCATAAGATAGAGAATCACCAATGCAAAGCCATGCCCACTGGGCGGAATTTCTCATGTGTTATTGTTGTAGGTTATAGAATTTGTGTGTTTAGGTTATAGAATTTATCAGAATAAATAAGATAGTGAAAACAAAAAGATTGGTGGCCTTTTCCTTCGAATTGTATGTTGTCATGATATCCAGAACTTATAATGTGTGCGCCATTCATATTCAGTGCGATGGCCACGTGTTGATAAAAGCCGTTAAATAAAAAAAAGAAAAGAAAATGTGGTTTTGCCAGTGCTTAGTGAACAGTCAGAGTTCTGTAAATTACTGTTAGTCAGATGTGCGTTTCCGTTGCGTATTATTCATACAGGAGGATAATTTGTAACTTAATTGTGAGTACGAGAGTTCATGTTACTCGATAAATAAGAATGAATCCACTCGCTTGGCAGACCACTCATCTTGCAGGCCTGACTGCTCGATGCCACAGTATGAGCAAGGCATGTGGGTGCCTCTCAATATATTTCTAGAGCCATAGCCGTCGACAGGGTGTATTTCTGATACTTTCCTTGGGCCACCCTTGTCGACTGTCATACATCATTGGAAATTACCGTTGATCGGTGTCCCCTAAAAATGGAGACTCTTAATTGAAAGTCTGTCATTGATGAGATTCAATTTTGTTGGTTGGCTGGGTGGTTGGGAAGTAAAAGGACCAAACTGCATGGTCATCAGTCCCCTTTGGCTCATGCAAACAAGTCTCAGGTTAAGACTATTACCAAAAGGAGTTGGGGAAAAGGAAAAAGGCGTAAAACTGGGAACCACACTGATAGAAAACTAAACTAGCCAACCGAAAGGAGGAAATGTACACTAAAAGGAAAAAGTGAGGGAAATGTATTAAAATAATATAGCAGATGGCCTGGGCTGGCTGATCACAAGAACGAAAAAGGATGGGCCAGCCACTCTGCAACACACTACAATATCCAGCCCAAAAGAGAAGGCTATAGGTACACAGATACGGAAAGGAACACCAAGGCGAACAGCAAAGAAAGAGTGAGGAAGAGTGAAAATGGAGGGAGGGTCGATAGCTGAGAGAGATGGCAAGACGCCTACCCTTAGATTGTGTGATAATCCCCTCTCACGAATAAAACAAAATTGTATCAGCCATGGAGGCATGATATATCAACACTATTGGCAGTGTAGCAGGAAGGTTAAAACACCGACACAGGAAGGGTAAAATTTGGCGTCCAACAAGATGTGGACAACAGTAATATGGGAGCCACAGTGTCACTGACGTGGGTCTGGGCGACATAGATACTGACCATGGATCAGTCAACTATGGCCAAAGCAGAGCTGACGAAGGACAATGGAATCCCTGTGAGTGGCTTGCATTGATCACCACCACACACTCGTCTCCTTGATAACACAAAGGTTATTTGGGGTTCTTAGGGTGAGCAATTCGGTATCCCAGATCCCAAAAACTTTATGGCGTAAGACCGATCGGAGATGAGTCTCCAGAGGGCTCATCTCCAGAGTATGTTTGCGAGAACCCTCTGTCCACCTCTCAGGAAGTTCATTGCCCAATATCGTACATGTCCTGAGGAGCAAATGAAGGACACTAAACGACTGTTGTTTCTCAGGTCATAAAGAGACCCCCTGATAATCGTTACTGAAGTACAGTGAGCGAAGCCCTGGTCGAGAGCTTTGAAGCTGCTTAAAAAGTAACTACAGATGAAGGACTCACCTGAGTAAGCCATTACGTGAGAAGATCACGAACTCTGTAGTGAAAACACTGCAACTATTCAAAACAAGTGCTGTTCAGTACGCCCAGTGTCAGCCTAAGTGAAGCCAACATGACCATAGAGCTATCGGTATAGACCATTTGTGAGCCCTGGAACTCACTGAGAATAGTTAAACATTTCCAGAGGGCGGCCTCAGGTGTAACTGAGCTTTTGGGTCTAGTAATAGGTCCAGAGGAAGCTGTGCCTGAGGCATGTACCATGTACTGAAGTAGACCCACAGGAAATGTATAGGCAAAGTGTCACGTTCTGTACAAAGCGACCAGACACGGACTGCTACTGGAATCCCCATCTGGTCCGTGGTTGTGGGAAATCTATTGCCACATTACGAAAAACAAATTGTTAATTCGGATGGTGAAAGGAATACTATGGATGTGGGTGGTATAATTCGCAGGCAGTTGTCACCTGATCCACACTTGAGGAAAGCCAACTTCCACAAGAATGCCCCCTACAGGTATCGTTCGGAAATATCCTGTCGCAAGTCTAACTCCACAGTGGTGTGTAGGGTCCAGCTGTAGCAACACTGATAGCTATGCTGTACCATACAAAAGGCTCCCAGTCAAGACCAGACTGCATAAGCCACTGTTCAGCTGCAGCAGTGTAGGGCGATAAGCACCCCAGTCGGTATGGCTCAGGCATCGAATAGTATTTAGATGCAACCAACACTTTTCCTAAAGCTGAAGAAAATAGGGAAGCTAAGTCAAGCAGGTGTGGAAGACCAGTCCCAAAGGGAGTTAAGTCTCCACTACATTGAGTAGTTGGTCATCGATATAAAGCTCTGAATGGGGGTGCATCGTATGACGACGCCAGATTTGCATGATTCAAGTCTTGGCAGCTGAAACCTGAGGGTTCATGAGTGCGCATTCTGTGTAGCTCCCTCTAGTCTACGTTCAGCCTCACCAACAGAAGAGGTGCAGAATGAAATACAAAAGTTATCATAAAGGAATGGAGAGACTGGAAACCCTAGTGCGAGACTATCCTAATCTAGCGGGTTATTACCAACCTTTGGCACTGGAACGATTATACGTTCAAGCCATTGCAACAGGAACTCGCTATCACTCCGGATACTGTTGAAGACGGCAAGGTGGTGGCGCTGGAAATCCGCTGACAGATGTTTAATCATTTTGGAATAGATATGGTCTGGGCCAGGGTATGTGTCATGAAAGTTGGCAAGGGCAGTGAGAAATTCCCACTCCTTGAAGGCAGCATTTCATAGCTCAGGGCAGCGTGGAGCAAAAGAAAGGTGGTTGTATTCTACCCCCTGTTTGAGAAGACGAAATGCTGTGCAGTAATTCTGAAACAGAGGGGCTAGCATAATTCTCAGCAAGATGCTCTGCGATTACTGGGTCAGCAGATATAGCTCCACATGCAGAAATTCCAGATACACTTGCAGGGGTTTGATAGCTGTAGAGTCGTCAGAACTTGGTCCAAACCTGGGAAGGAGAGGTTCACATTCCAGTGGTTGAGACATAGCACTCTCAACTCTACTGCTCCCATCGTTTGTTGATTAGGCGGATCTGGGCATGGAGCTGCTTGAGGGGCATGAGGTTCACCAGGCGCAGGTGGCGCTTGTGACACTGGAGGGCCTGGCTATGGTCTCTAATAGACACAGCAGTTTCCAGCGGACACCAAGCCACTGCCTTCTGCTGGGGGGCAACCTGAGGAACAAGGGACTGCCAAGTCAGCTATGGCATCAATGGTAGTAGTGATGGTTTGGAGCACTTTATCGATGTTTCTAAGCAACAGAGATTCAGTTGTGGTAGCGGAGGTGAAAGTGTCCCTGTCAGCCTTGGAAAAAGCCCACCTGGGCGAGCACCTACATGAGGGACGCTGGTGTAGCGACAGAAAAGTGGAAAGTGGTCACTACCACAAGTATGTGCAATGAGCTACACTACCTCTCAAATACAGGTGCCACCACACATTTCAAAGGTCGAGTTGAGTTAGTAGGTCCTCAACATCTTCAACATGGCCAGTAACCTTTGTTCCACCCCACAAAGGGTTATGGGCATTAAAATCACCCAGAAGTAGAAAAGGTTGGAGGAGTCAGGAAATTAGTGCAGCCAATACATGAGGCACCGTTTCACCATTTGGACAGAAGCAATTTCCTTTGTTATCCTCGACCTGACACCCACAGCTTCTATAGGTTCAATTCCACTCGAGAATGATGCTCTCTGCAGTCAGGGAAGGCATCAAGTGAGCAAGAAGACTGTTTACCCCTCAGCATCACCTGCTGCCGCCGTTGAGTCATACTGTGGGTACAGGTGTTAGAATAGGCGTGAGATATTCCTGCCTGTATTAAGAGGCACCTGAAAGGAGTCTCCTAAGTTTCGGCCTGTAAGGTTTGACCATTTTTCCAAATTTTCCCGAAGAGCGAGCCAATTGGGGAAGGGCACCTTACATGGTGCATCTTGTCCATTGTGCATGGAGATCTTTGGCCCTCTTTATCGTCATGGATTTGCAGTTCCACTCGTTCTCCAGCTGTTGGGTGAGGACGCCTTCCTGGGTGCCTTTTCCTCCATCCACTGCGTGGTATCGTTTTCTGCATGGATGATGACCATCGACTTCTTTGCACCTCAGACCCAGCACAGTAGCCATTCAGTTGTGGAGCCACCATGTACCCTGTTGGTTGTAACCCACTGACAACACAGGGATCACTCTCTTGATGCCTGCGCCATTAACTCCATATGTGTGCCAAGGAGTAGATGCACATCACCTTACAGGTGGCCTTTGCTGCAACTGGGTGGCGCCTGTCCAGAGGGCCCCTGGTCAGAGTGGGTGGCATCATCAGGGCAGATGACACGCCATGAGGCATACCACATCACTTGCTGGTGGTCAGACACCAGCAGTCTAACTGCTCCAGTCTCAGTTCAATGCAAGAAAGTACAACCCCAAATCGTTCCCCTCCTTGGCTACACCATGGGAGGAACACCAGGCTAAGAATGACAGCGTATCTTACTCGCCCCGATACCTATTATGTACAAGAGCTGATGGTGAATCTTTCACGTCTATGAAGCCTCAGTTTTTTGTATATCATCTGGAGGACAAGTTTGGGGAGATGGAGGGACTGTCGATCATGTGATCTGGGTCAGTCTTGATAAAAACAGCATCCTCTTCTCAGTCATGGGCATCACTCGCCGGTGACAAACTGGGGTATGTTTCTGTTATAACGCCCAATAAGAGCTTAAATATTGTCCAGGGTATCACTTCACAGGGACCACCACCTGCAGGCTGACGACGATCTGCGCCCCAATTTGGTGTGGCGATGTGTTCATTTCGTCCAGCACGTCCATCAGGGTCCAAGTGATGATCAGGTAGCCACCAGTGCTTTCATCTTGGCCTTTGAGGGGGACATTACCCAGAAAGGTCAAGGCGATGGTTTACTGCTGTGAAGCCAAGCCATATATTCCTCACCTGATGCGATGCTTTAAGTACCAGAAGTCTGCGCATGTGTCTTCCTGCGTTAGTTCTAGCATACCTGCTGAGATTGTGGATGTCCATCACATCCCAATATTCTATGTATGTGCCCTGCCTCCCATTTATGTCAACTTTGGAGAGCATCATTCCCCTTGCTCGCCGGACTGCAGGATTTTACAGAGAGAAAGGAAAATCATGGAATACAAGATCTAGACCCACTGAACTACACTGAGGCTAAGAGGAAATTTGAAGCCTACGTACTGTGCATACGACACCTTCGTATGCTGCCATTACAACAGTTGTAGCCCAATCAGTTCTGTCAACTCCATCATTCAGAGCCAGAAGACTACTGCATCTGCCCCTTGATGGTGGGGGGCACTTCCCTCCCTGTTGCTCCTGCCCCACCTAACTCAGGAGAGCTGCCCCCCAACCACGGGGAACACCAGTCCCCTATTCTAAGCTGTAGAAGCTAAAGTCTTTCTGCTCCTCTCGCTAGGAAGGGGTCCCTTGGGTCCCAGAAAGAAGACATCCGCCAGTGGCTGAGGTACGCAAAAGCAGCTGGTCATACAGCTTCACGATCCTCCTCAGTCCTGGAAAATGAATCAGTGAAGCCCTCCCAGACAGAGAAACCTAAGGATCAGCGAGAGCAATCCAAAAAGACCCCGAGACCAAGGGAATTGCAATGGCACCCACACCACCACTATCTAAAATCTCTGTCTGAGGATGAGGTGGAGATTCTGGTGTCCACTGAGGACCTAGATCTCGCCAGATGCTCAGACACAATGCATATAGACTGCTCAGGTACGAAGTCTGTGGCAGCAGGTTACCCTGAGGCGTAAAATGCCTCCTTGAGCATTCATACCATCCCAGCCTCACCGTCATTTCATCCTCCAGTGGAATTGCAGCAGTTTTTTCCAGCACCTGGCTGAGCTATGACAACTTTTAGGCTTTACACCTGCTTTCTGCATTGCTCTCCAGGAAACATGGTTTCAGCAATGCAGACCCCTGCCCTCCACGATTATAGTGAATATAATGTTGTGGCAGGTAGTGTTTGCGTCTGTGTCCTGACTGTGTAGTTAACCTGTGCCGCTTCAAACTCGTCTTGAAGCTGTGGCTGTCAGGATAAGGACAACACACGAAATAACCAACTGCATTGTACATCTTCCTCCAGACAGTGCAGTATCCCTGAACGCAATGGCTACACTGATTCATCAACTTCCTAAACCCTTCCTACTTTTGGGAGATTTTAAATGCCCATAACCCCTTGTGGGGTGGCACCATGCTTACTGGCTGAGGTAGGAATGTCGAAAATTTACTGTCTCAGCTTGACCTCTGCCTCCTAAATACTGGGGCCATCACACATTTCAGTGTGGCTCATGGTACTTACTCAGCCACTGATTTATCTTTTTGCAGCCCATGACTTCTCCCATCTGTCCACTGGATAGCGCACAATGTGTGGTATTGACCGCTTCCTTACCTTCCTATCACTCCCCTGGCGTCATGCCCATGGATGCCTACCCAGATGGGCAGACTGGGCAGCTCTCACCTCTGCTGTCATCACTGAATCTCTCCCACACAGTACCATCGATGTGGTGGTTCAATGTGTCACTAGAACGATTGTTTCTGCTGTGGAAAACGCCATCCCTTGATCCTTAGGGTGATCCTGGCGAAAGACAGTATCTTGGTGGTCGCCGGAAATATCTGAAGCCATTGCAGAGCGTAGGAAGGATCTCCAGTGACGTAAGCGGCATGCTTCCCTGGAGTATCTAATAGATTTTAAACGGCTCTGAGCCCGCGTTTGCAAGCTTATAAAATGACGGAAACGGGAGAGGTACGTCTCGACCACTGCATGCCATGTGTCACCTTTCCTAGTATGGATGATGATCAGACGTGTGTTTTGGTACCAAACACCAACAGGTGTTTTGGCGTTAGCATCAATGGCGTGTCACCTACCGATGCAGGCGCGATTGCTTAACACTTTGCTGAGCACTATGCTCAAGACTCTGCTTTTGAGTATTACCCACCATCCTTTCCCCACCCTCAAATGGCGGATGAAAAGCAAAGACCTCCCATTCACTATACACCACAGTGAAACTTATAACGCACCATTTACAGAGTGGGAACACACCAGCGCCTTTGCACATTGCCGCAACACAGCTTCTGGGCCAGGTCAGATTCACAGTCAGATGGCTAAACATCTCTCGTCCCGCTACGAGCCACATTTCTTCATCGTCTTCAATCGGATCTGGTGCAACTGCGTCTTTCCATCGCAATGGTGGGAGATCATCATTCCAGTGCTCAAAAGCGATAAAAAAACCACCTGATGTAGATAGCTATCGGCCCCTAAGCTTCACCAACGTCCATTGTAAGCTGCTAGAATGTATGGTGTGTCTGCAGTTGGGTTGGGTCCTGGAGTCACAGGACCTACTGGCTCCAAGCCAGGATGGCTTACACCAGAGTCGCTCTACCACAGATTATCTTGTGTCCCTCGAGTGTGCCATCTGAACAGCTTCCTCCAGACGCTAACACCTGGTTGCCATCTTTTTTGATTTATGCAAAGCTTACGACAATACCCGGTGACATCATATCCTTGCCACATAATGAGTGTGGCCTCTGGGGGCCCACTCCCCATTTTTATCCGAAATTTCTTGTCGCTCCGTACTTTTCCATGTCCATGTTGGTGCCTCACATAGTTCCTCCTCCCACCATATCCAGGAGAATGGAACCCTGCAGGACCCTGTATTGAGTGCATCTTTTTTTAGTGATCGTTAACGCTCTAGCAGCAGGTCTAAGGCCGTATATCCGGCGCCTACAGGGAGCCATCCACAAGGTGCAGTCATGGGCTCTAGCCCATGGACTCCAGTTTTCAGACACGAAGGTCGTGTGTCATACACTTCTGCCCACGTAGTAGCCTTCACCTGGAACCAGAACTTTACCTTCATGACGTTCCACACACCGTATAGGAGACCTATCGATTCCTATGACTGGTTTTCGATGCTCGATTGACTTTGCTTCCTCATCATCAGCTTAAGCAGACTTTCTGGCAGCATCTCAAGGCCCTTCACACACTGAGCAACATCAACTGTGGTGCATATCGCTTTACGCTGTTGCAGCTCTACAGAACCCTTTTCAATCTCGCCTTGATTATGGGAGTGTGGTTTATGGTTCTGTGGCGCCCTCAGCGTTACGTTTACTCTACCCATGCACCACTACAGAGTTCGACTAAGAATGGGAGAATTTGGACCAGTCAGGTGATCAGCGTCCTGGTGGAGGCCAGCTTCCCCCCATTGAAGGTTAGACGTACACAACTGCTCGCAATTTATGCTGCACACATTCGTAGTTCTCCTGAGCATCTAATTACTGTCTCGTTTTCCCAACCACGGCAGTTCATCTCCGGTATTGGCAGCGCAGGTCAGGGCTTGCGATTGCAGTTCATGTCCAATCCCCTCTGCCTGAACAGGAGTCCTTCCTTCTAATATCTCTGCTGGAGGTACTTCCGCGTACACCTCCATGGTGTAAACCTAGGCCGAAGCTTCGTCTGGACCTTTTGCATGGCCCAAAGGCCTCAGTTACTTCTGTGGCTCTTCACTGTCACTTCCTCTAGATTCTTTACGTTTTCCGGGACTCTGAAGTTTTTTAGACCGACGTCTCGATGGCTGATGGTCACATTGACTTCGCCTACCTTCACAGAGACCATATTGAAGAGCATTCCTTGCCGAATGGCTGCAGTGTTTTCACTGCACAGAGCTGGTGGCTAAATCTTGTGCTCTTGAGCACATCCGTTCATGCCCTGAAGAGTCGTTTTTTCTGTGTACTGACTCTTTGAGCAGCCTACAAGCTATCTACCAGTGTTATCCTCGCCATCCATTGGTTGTGGCCATCAAGAACGTCTATTCCCTGGACATGGACAAGGACATGTTGGAATCCCAGGCAATGAACTTGCTGACAGGCTGGCCAAGCACGTTACACAGAACCACTTCTGGAGACTGACATCCTTGAAACTGATCTGCATTCAGTCTTATGCCGCAAGGTTTTTCGGCTTTGGGAGATTGAATGGCATAGTCTCAGTATGCACAACAAACTGCGTGCCATTATGGAGACTATCAATGTGTGTAAGTCCTCTATGTGGGCTTCTCACCCGTAGTTTGTGGTTCTCTGCCAGCTCTGCATTGGCCACACTTGACCCATGGCTATCTCCTGCACTGTGAAGACCCCTCAGTCTCAGTGTGGCGCCTGGTTAACAGTGACCCCCATTCTATTGTGCTGTCTTGCTTTGTCCACACTGCGAGACAATCTTTGATTACTGGACTCGTCATTCATTTTAGCAGACAACACCTCACTGGCTGATTTGGTTTTATGTTTTCTCCAGCAGAGTGGTTTCTGTATTTCCCTGTCAGTCTTAGCTAATGTTCTTTGTCTCTGTGTCTTTCACGCCAGTACTTTCAGGCTGGAGGTTTTGATGTGTTGCAGAATGGCTGGCTTGTTCTTTTTATTGTCATGCTCACCCAGCCATGGTCATCTGCTCTGTTTTAATTTCTTCTATTTCTTGCTTGTATCTGTGGGTTTCTTGTATTAGCGCTTGCTGCCCTTTTGTCGTTCTTTTGCTCCCCAACTTGTGTTGTAAGTTTCATTTGTTTTGTTCTTACACTTCTTTCTTGTTTTAATCGGAACAATTACAGTTTGGATCCCTTCTCACTCCCCCACCCCCCTTTTTAATCCAACCAAGCAAGCAAAAGATGCAGAACTCTTTGGAGTGGTTGGTATTGGAATCACTGCAGGGTCTTGTTTCCTAGCGGACTACTCCACCTTATTGCCCTCTCGCTTTTCTTTAGGGGCTTGCTGGGATGACTTCTGTTCAAATGGCTCTGAGCACTATGGGACTCAACTTCTGAGGTCATTAGTCCCCTAGAACTTAGAACTAGTTAAACCTAACTAACCTAAGGACATGACACACATCCATGCCCGAGGCAGGATTCGAACCTACGACCGTAGCGGTCTCGCGGTTCCAGACTGCAGCGCCTAGAACCGCACGGCCATTTCGGCCAGCGTGACTTCTGTAAGATAGCTTCTGGTTCAGAGGAAAACTGAAGACCTTTTTCCATCAGCTTGCTGCCCCTTCAAGCTACTGGCAAGCATCCACTGTGACATTAATGGAGAGCTTGGGAGGGACAGTCCCAAGGGATCCCTTCCATGTGAGGCAAGCCGAAAATGGTTGTGGCCTATCCGCCTTTGGGGAGGGGACTGATGTCCTCAGTGTTTCGAGGGATATTTCTCCTGAAGTAGTTGCTTTGGGAGCAATGTAAAAAAAGGTGCCCCCAACCACCAATGGTCAGGTTTGTTCCGGCAGCCCTGAGGGCCCACTGTACTCAGCAGTGATTTCTGAACTACCTTCCTAAGTGAGGATGATGTAGCATGTATAGATGTCAAGCGAATGGGTGGAACCATTCGGATTTACGTTTAGTCACTTTTTAGCTCAGGTGGTCCAGAATATTTTATTGCATAATTTCCGCTCGTCTGAGTACTGTGCAGTGTGACAAGCAGGAAAGCCTCGCTCTCTGCAGTTACTGTAGCGGGAGGAGGTGGACACAGCGCATTTGGATGCAGTGGACGTCCACAATCTCTACGTGTTGCATTGGAATTTTAGCAGGAGGTCGTGTGCTCGAATTTCCAGCAGTTTAAGCACTGCATATGGGGAGGGACGTATAGTTTTACGTCACATCGTTATGTTATCATGACCATTTCAGGAAACGAATCGCTCTCAGTGGCCGAGATGAAAGCACCTATGGCAGCCCTATTGTCTTTAGGCCTCCTACAGACACGCCAGACGAAGTGAAAGCCCTGTCGTTTTAACTTTGCGAGTAGCTCGTCTTACTGCATCATTAGGTCACGATGAAAATTAATTCCTCAGACCATGAGGCTTTTATGGGGGGTGAGCGAGAGAGTAATATTACCCAGCTTGTCACAGGTGAGTAATGCCCAGGACTGGGCAAGGGATGCCATCTGAATCAAGACTCACCCATTCCACATTTTGGACAGCACTGTCACTTTCACCAACTTATCCTCCAGGTCCTCGACAGAGGCCAGAGGCTTCATGTGAAGAAATGGCTTCCCATTGGTTCTGCTGTAAACTAAATAACGAGATCCAGCAGTGGCAGCTGAGGTGGAAGTGTCCCAGTCAGCCTTGGTAAGAGCCCACATTGGCAATTGTCCAGGTGACGGACGCTGGGGGAGGGTAGGAAGGATGGAGAGTGGTACATACGAGTAGTAGACAAGAGAAGGCCAGGACTGCAGACCGAGAGATCAATAGTCGAGTATGTGGTATGTGCCAGTGAAATGAGTGGGGGCATCTGTATTTATGAGGCAAAGTTTAAGTTGAGTTAGGAGGTCCTCGACATCTTTACCATAATCAGTAACCTTGGTTCCACCCTACAAATGGTTATGGGCATTAATATCACCCAGAAGTAGGAAAGGGGGGGGGGGGGTTGGGGAATTAGTGCACCTGATACATGGTGTAGCACTTCATCATCTGGAGGAAAATAATGTTACACATTCTAATTTCCTGTGTTGTGCACACCCTGACAGCCACAGCTTCGAAATGTGTTTGAAGGGGCACAGGTGAGCTGCAGATTGAGGCAAGGACATTGATAGGGATGTCACCTGACATTCTGTACCAGGCAGTGAGGTTTTTGTAGTACCCCAGTAGCCACGAACCCCAGGAGTCTGCTTTGTGGGAATCCAGGATTCCTGAAGGGCAGCGCAAAAACCAAGTGTAATGCTTGGAAGTGATCATAACTCAGCCAGGTGGAAGAAAAAATCGCCGCTGTTACACTGGAAGATGACACTGTCAGTCGTCTGGGAAGGCATAAAGAGATCAAGAAGGCTGTTTACACCTCTATTTTCTTATGTGATGTCACCTCTCGACACTGGTTGAGTACTGGTATCCTGAAGCATTGCGTCTGAATTTTCGCTGAGACCTATATCCGCAGAGGACACTAGATTCTCCACCTCATCCCCAGAAACAGAACTGTTTGGGAGTGGTTGTGCAAGGGCCACTGCTGTCAGACTTTTCTGAACACTACTTCTTTAACCTCTTACTGCTCTTTAGCTTACTGGGAAGCTTTTTCAGAAGCAGCTTCAGGTATGGATGAAGACCATGAAGCCCTTAAACCAGCAGTGTGTATTGGCTCCTTCAGCCACTGGCTGATGTCCACATTTTCGCTGGCGATTATATCAGAAGTCCCAAGGGATTCCTTCCGAGCGAGATGAGCTAGAGGAGCTAGAGGAGGCTGTTTCTTCTCCAGCTGGGGGACAGGAGACCGACTTCCCCTGCGTTTGGGATGTTGGTGCTTCCAAATGAAAAGCTTTGGGAGCAACACAAGATGTGCCCTAGGCACCAGGAGGGGGGGATGGAGATGGTTGGTCCTCAAGACCTACTGTTGAAGGCTTAGATGGGGAGAATGTAGTAGCTAATGAGTGAGATATTGTGGCAGCAGCGTAAGTAGACAGCAAGTGAACGGGGTGCAAATTTCTGTTTAGTGTCTCTCCAAGGTATCCTGTCAAGGGTTCTGTACTCCCTAATTTTCCTCTCCTTTCAAGTACTTTGCGCCCAGCGAGCAAGCAGAGTGGTGCTCTACACAGTTTATTCTGGTAGGAGAAAGTGCACATTAAGTATTTGAATGCAGTTGACGTCCACAACCTCGACATGTGACGCAGGAATGGCACTGGGAAGACATGTTACGATATTTCCAGCACTTACAGCACCACGTTGGGATAGGGACATGGTTTGACATCACCTTGGCTGACCATCATCTTGATCTTGTCAGGTAATGAATCACTCTCAAAGACCAAGATGAAGGCATGGGTAGAGACCCTGTTGTCTTTAGGCCCCCTATAGATGCACCAGACGAATTGAACACCCTTACATTCTAAATTGGCGCGTAGCTCATAGTCGGACTGCAACAGGAGGTCGTGATGAAAAGTAGTCCCCTGGACCATGTTGAGGCTTGGGGAGTGGGGGGTGAACGAAACAGGAGTATAATTTGGCATGTCACATGTTAGTAGCACCCGTGACTGGGCTTGGGATACCATCAGAATCAGGACCGACCAACTTATCATTTTGGACAGTGCAACCACGTCCCCAAACCCATCCTCCATGTGCTCTATGAAGAAAGTGGCTTGGTAACCTGAAAGCAGTTCCTGTCAGTTCTAATGCAGAATGCATTCTGTGAGATACAAATATGGCTCTCTTCTTTCTGTAGCCATGCATTCCTCCCGTAGGGTGGTTAGGGAGTGTAATGACTTTGGGTCATACATCACCGCATTATATTCAACCGTCCTTCACTTAGGCACTGCTAGGGCCATTTGGTTCCCAGCAAAAGATGACTTGGTCCGTTTCACTGCAGGTCATCCACCCTGATGCCACCCACTCTGATTATGGGCTCTTCCCACATGCTCCACCCATCCACAGCCAAGGCCACCTGGCGTGACGGCCGTTGCCGAGAATCCCGATGCCCCAAGAAGATGGCCATCTACTCCTTGGCTTACATGGGGAGTTCACAGCTCAGGCATCAGCTGTGAGATCCCTGTGTTATCAGTGGGCTATGAGCAACTGGGTACATGACGGCCCCATCACGACCGACTGCCTACTGTGCTGGGTAGTGGGTGCAAGGAAATCCCTTATTGTCATGGGGGATAAAGGGGACATCAGACAGTCGATGCATCTGAAAGATATCCTCGCCCAAATAGCTGGACTGTGTGTGTGGGGGGTGGGGGAGGGGGGGGGGAGGGGGGGGGGAGTTGCAGTCCCATGACAATAATAGGTGCCATGGATGATAATTCTCGAGAGAGATATGCTGCACCACAGAAGGTATCCTTACCCAAATGACCTGCACTGCGAAAAATTTAGGATATGTGGAGGTCAAACCCTAAACGGGGACCATAATATATTAGGCCGAAAAGAGGACACTCCTTATAGCCTCATCTTAAAACAGGCCGGAATACCTCCGGACATTTGTGGCCCTCAGACGCGCAGGGGAATTTATGCATGTGAAGCTGACACTGTACCACTAAGTTACGCCGCCACCCGGGCATGTGCAACAATCTACGAGTGTATTAGTCTCTAGTAGACTCCGCTCAATCTTTGTCTCGAACGGTACAGTATGTGTTTGAGGATTCTATTCATGCAAAGACGTTAACAGCGTCGATTGTACTCCTTATCCGGATTAATTTGCAATATGGTCTGCATGATACCAAGAAAAAATACTTTTTAACTGGAGTCTGATAAGGATACAAGGTCTGTACAAGCAAGTTCATTAGAAGTACGTGACTGGATTGTGGACCATCGGCCTAACGACGGATGAAGTGCACACCGCATACTACGCTCAGGATCTGTACTACTTTTTCGTAAAATTGTGTCATCTCGTTTCCATGAACTTCTACATAAACACCGAGGGGGCGTCAAATTCCGGCGGTGCGACAGCACTGTACTGTTCAAGCCCGTAATGCTGATGCAAAATTCAAGATTGTACGTGTCCTAATTCTCCCCCCTGAAGTTCAAAACTGCTTTTTGGAAGTTCTATTAACAAAATACCGTGAAGTCACGAGTCTTATACATGAAATGCGGTCATAGTTCCACAAGCTGCAGTATTTTAGTGGCTGCTTGAATCCAAGTTAACAAATATTCCATCCCGTATCTTGGTAAACTGCGCCTTGCAGCCGCATACCAATTCAGGCTAATTTTCACTTGTTTTATCTGTGAAGAAGCCTGTCACTTTAGAATTGCCCGAACACGGTAACTGTGCTCAAAGACATCGTAGCAACGCAAGAGGCTGACAGTCTTAGAAACCATTAACGAAAGAGAGAAACCTCATGAACAATAATTTCCACCATTCACTAGTGCTAAGGACGGGTATCACAGCCCCTTCCCATCTCGCTATAGCTACCGCCATCCCCTCCCCCCCCCCCCCCCCCCTACCTATAGTAGCAACGAAGAGGCGCCGGACATTTGATAGATTTCACTCTGACGAAGGAGTCACTGCCACGCAACAGGTTTCGAAGACCGCATCACGGCCACTTATGGATGACGTTGACTCCACCCACATCGCGGTGGAAGCACACCCGGATTTTGGAACATGTTTTGGTGACTGACAACAGGAATGCAACACCCCTGGTAGGGACTTCAATGCAATCCACTTCACTTGGTCAGGTTGTAGAACAAGCTGATTAGGAACCAGAGCACAGTGAGAACAGTGCAGTGAACGAGATGTGGAAATATCTACGTCTTGTATTACGGCAACACGGTTTCACGGTCAAACATGACGAATGGTGTGTACGAACACAACATTGCTTGTCGGTGTGTCTTAAGAACCCACAAGCCAAAGTGTTTCCAAACAAAGCCGTATGAGTAAACACGGAATCAGAGCCTGTCAGGACAAAATGTTCGCCGAAACGCGAATGCAAGAAGTTGCAATCACGAATCCCAGTCTAGATACCACGACGGCTCCTCCTGCAGAATAAGTAGCGAGCAGCAGGCGAAAAAAAAAGTGCCGTCTAAACTGAATATCCCACGACACAAGAATAAAAATATAGGCCTTACGGATAGTAACAGTTGTCCTGAATAATTTCCACAGGCCGATGTACAAATGGATTGATTTGAAGATGGTAACGGTCCTAACTGCCCAATGTACGTTACTGAGTTACATGACGCCAGCCTACCGGGTTCTGAGCACTCATGTGAATAAAACCACGTCTGGTCTGAAAATTGCTTCCTTATGGTAGTTCATATATGATTCTGAGGCCGGTATTTTACCATTACAAGAAGTTACAACCTCAAGCCTGCTTTTTCCCCTTTTGAGGGGTATTGAAAATGTTGGCCCCGAACTTAGCACAGTTGCGCCACTCTCAGTGCGTTATGTCCTCCCCACACCGGATGTCGAGAAGCTAGAATCTGCACGCGGGGTTGAGTGCAATATTTACGGCGTTACGGTTGTCAGTTTATATGCGCGTCAGGAAGCAGTTACATGTTAGCAAGGTCCACCTTCTTTGAGGAAGACATTACGTAACTGCTTAGAAAAAATCCACCGACCCTTCTCATAGGTGGGAATTTTAACTCACTGTTTCGCAGAGGGACTAGTTTAGAACATCACGAAAACTTTTTTCAGCACACTGCGTCCAGCAAGTATGCGTCGTCCAATAGAAGCAGGAAAAATAAATTATAAACTAAGGTGTATTTGGGAGTTCTTCTTCCCTATCAGCTACATATATGTGGGAGTTCTACGATGAACCCCACCCCCTCTAATCGAAATTTGCTGCGTGAGTCGACAGGGACGGAAACGCCATACATTATAGAAACCACGTATCCCCTCGCTAACCGTAAAACGCCGTGGGCCAATGTCAGCATAAAAGTACATACTTCTGATGATGCATCAACCTCGTACAGGATAGTGAACAATACGATCGCAACAAAAGACAAACTTAACGCAGTAAGTTTGAGCGACACAGATCAATGCCTAATTTGTGGATTCGTCGATTCACTTTTAGTGGTCACGAATGCACCTGACAATGGGTCAGGAATAGGATAGCGCTGTTGTCACAGAGTCCAGAAGCAAACAACACGATAGGTACGTCCCCGAGGCCCGACAGCAAATTCTACCCAGCCACGAAAAACAAAATGGTTCAAATGGCTCTGAGCACTATGCGACTTAACTTCTGAGGTCATCAGTCGCCTAGAACTTATGAATTAATTAAACCTAACCAACCTAAGGACATCACACACATCCATGCCCGAGGCACGATTCAAACCTGTGACCGTAGCGGTCGCGTGGTTCCTGACTGTAGCGCCTAGAACCGCTCGGCCACCTCAGCCGGCCACTAAAGACAACATAGTTATGTGGGTACTGGGAAATTACGGTAACTACGTAATTAATGTCAGAGTACATGACGGTTTCCTCAGCTTCATTAATTGCATGGAAATCGTCTGCTGGAAGATGAAATACATCTCCAATATGAAAAAATAATTCGACAATATGTTGGATATGACATTTGAAACATATGGAATATGCAGAAATGCATTTTCCCTTTCGCAGAAGGAACACAAAAGTTTATATAAGAATATACAGCCTACAATTGCCGGTTAACTTTATCTTTTACCTAGGTTTCAACGTTAGTAATAACATCTTCAGAACCTGGAGAGAGTTAATATTATAATGTGCTAGTAAATTATGCCAGATATGGTCATCCTACAGGATGCAACGTGTAGTACTTACATAAAATAGTATTTGAATGTTTGCCTAAAACAAGCCATGTCCTAATTCAACTTTATAAAACTTTTTGCATAACCTAAGGTTTTGTCACTTCTGTAGCAAATTCACTTTAAGCCCGTTGTATGGGCCTCGTCGTGTGACTAGACTGCGGACCACGAGGGCTTCGCTTTCTGCCTCACTGAGGGCGGGGCACATGCTCGAGACGTATTGAATCGAACTCTTATTACGCACCCGTCAGATATTTTTGCTAAGAATTAATTTTAAACTTTACTATTTTAAGTTAATTGCAGTATCGAGCATGACTACGTTTTACATTCTACTACAGAGCCTTATAAACTGACCAACAAATCTCTTATGAACATCTGTAGTAAAGGTTCTATTATTACAGAAACTCCAATGGTCACATGCATTGTGAATTATTGTAAACCTAATATAGGCTGGAAGCCTCCGAAGTATGCTTAATTTTTTCGATACAGTTGATCGTTCAGTAAATTGCCTCTATCTGTAATTAGTTGTACATAAATTTGTAGTTCCTCAAGCGCATCGAGTCTATATCCCTTAACTTCGTGATGTTGTAGCTCTATGTCACGTAAAGGTTTAGGTGAATGAGCCATTTGCACCAGATGTTCCGCAAAGGCTGACCCCGTGTTCCTACGCCCTCTATTGGAAGGTGTTCTTTAAACCTTATTGCTATAGCTCTGCCTGTGACATATGTAATAACATGCGCAATCATCACACAATCTTATATACACCTGATTTCGCTGACTTATTACAGTCTTTCTCAAGGGGATGAACCAAATTTTGCTTTGAACTATTACTCTCGAGAAGGAAATTGTAAAACCTGAATTTTTCAACAGGCGCCCTATCTTGTAGGGGACATTACCTATATAAGGAACCGACAACCATTTCTTGGTCTGACCTTGGGTTTGAGTATTTGTGTTTACTGAAGTCGTCGTCCTTTTTCGCCTTTTCTTATAACTGCCTCACTATCTTTGGATCATAGCCATTATTCTGTGCAGTACTCTCGAGAATTTGTAATTCTTTTTCGAAGTTGACATATGACAACGTAATAGAAATCGTCCGATGGATAATAGAATAGAAAAACGCCATTTTATGCGCTTGGGGGTGGGTTGAATCGGCCGGGGTGTCTGAATACGTTGCCTTCCGGAATATGTTTAACTCTATTTTAGCATCTTTAATAGTCAACGTTAAATCAAGATAATTTAGTGATCTATCAGCTGATTCCAATTCTTGTGTGAATTTTATTTTTTCATGTAGACTGTTAAACGTTGCGAAAATTTGCTTTATTCTTTCTGGAGAATTATTAACTAGTAGAAGAATGTCATCCACGTATCTCGCATAAAATATGGTTATGTTCACTAGTTCCGGGTAATTTCGGAAAAAACCAGTTCCAGAGAATTTACAAAAATTTCGGACATGATACATGCAAGTGGACTCCCCATAGCTAAGCCACATGGCTGTGAATATAATTTTTTATTGAATCAAAATTGTATTTAAGGGTCGTTCTAAGAAGTAACATTAGCTCATCAATTTCTATGGCGGATAATTTTTTGTGGTACCTAAAGTTTTGTTCTATAATGTTCAAGGTCTGATCAACTGCTACGTTTGTGTAGAAGCTAATGATGTCAAATGTCACCAATTTGGTGTTTTCGGAACATGTTACGGTTTTAAGTCTGTTGGCTAGGTCCACTCAATTTTTAATCGAAAAATTATTTTGAAACACGAAATATTCTTTAATTTTATAATGTAAGTGTCTCGCTAATTTATGATAAACACTATTGGTGCTATCCACAATATGGGGGATCGGATGGGAAATTTTGTGGAGCTTAAATTGACTCCTTAGCGTCGGGGGCTTGGGATTTTTGTTTATCAATGCCTTTTTTTCTAAATTCTCCGATCAACTTCTTAGTACTGCTAAGACTCGCTCTAATATCCCTCTGTATGGCGGGCGTTGGGTCTACCTCTAGTGGTTCGATGCCATTCTCTTCAAAGAAGATTTGTTTTCTGAATATATTCTTTTTTGTAGGAACGATAATCGTGTTCCCTTATCGGCCTTAGTTATTAGGGCTTCATTATTTCTTAGTTTTCCGTTAATGTTTTTAACATTGCACATATCTTTCGTGACCATATTACTACCTAGGCACTCTTTGTATTATTTTACAAGCATCGAAAACAAGCCTCGTTTGGATACTTTTATCTTCTTTACCGCTATCAAGGCCAACCTTAAGATCCACTACCAACTTCCGAAGATTTTGAGGGGTCAAACTAGGTTCTATATCATATTTGAAGCCGTTACTTTATTTTCGTCGTCTGTGAAAATTATATGTTTTATTTACAACGTGTTGACGAGTAATAGTTTAAAGCAAAATTTGGTTCACTCCCTTGAGAAAGACTGTGATAAGTCAGCGAAATCAGGCGTAGGTAAGATTGTGTGTGATGATTGCCCATGTTATTAGGTAGGTCAAACCGGCAGATCTATAGCAATAAGGTTTAAGGAACATCTTCCAATAGAGGGCGTAGGAACACGGGGTCAGCCTTTGGGCAAAATCTGGTGCAAATGGCTCATACACCTAAACCTTTACGTGACAGAACTACAACATCATGAAGTTAAGGGATATAGACTCGACACGCTTGAGGAACTACAAATGTATGCACAACTAATTACAGATAGAGGCAATTTACTGAACGATCAACTGTATCTAAAAAAGTAGGGCACATTTCGAAGGCTTCCAGCCTATATTAGGTTTACAATAATTCACAATGCATGTGGCCATTGGAGTTTTTGTAATAATAGAACCTTTACTACAGATGTTCATATGAGATTTGTTGGTCAGTTTATAAGGCTCTGTAGTAGAATGTAAAACGTAGTCATGCTCGATACTGCAATTAATTTAAAATAGTGAAGTTTAAAATTAATTCATAGCAAAAATGTTATCTGACACGTGCGTAATGAGAGTTTGATTCTATACGTCTCGCGCATACGCACTGCCCTCTGTGAAGCAGACCGCGAAGCCCTCGTGGTCCGCAGTCTAGTCACACGACGAGGCCCATACAACGGGCTTAAAGTGAATTTGCTACAGCTTGTTTAATAGAAGTGAAAAAACTTATGGTTATGCATAAAGTTTTATAAAGTTGACTTAGGACATGGCTTGTTTTAGGCGAACATTTAAATAATATTTTAAATAAATACTACACGTTGCATCCTGTGGGATGACCATATCTAATATAATTTAGTAGCACATTATAGTATTAACTTTTTGCAGGTTCCGAAGAAGACGTTATTAGTAACGTTGAAACCCAGGTAAACGATAAAGTTAACCTGCAACTGTAGGCTGTACATTCTTATATAAACAATATCAGTTGCTGTCGCTGCATAAAAATGTTAAAAATTATGAAACGCTAAAGTTTATTTACCACAATTTGCATCACATTAAGAATCTTGTGGATTTAATTTTTATGACGAATTTACAACCTGCAGGTGAACTGCCAAATATAGTTTACACATATTTATCTTTATTAGAGGAGGAAATAGTATGTCACATATAAACAAATGAAAATTTAGTTGTGGGAGAGGGATTTAGGTCGTGAAGCAGTCTCAGTGACGCGAAGAGGCCCCACTGTCTTCGCGGTGCGTCCCTGGCCATAATTTCACCCACGAGGCACATACGGAACAACAATTTCTTTTTACTTAAAAGCTTGTTACGCCGTACTGGTTTATCACACGTTATAGTAAATCATACGAAGAAATAAAAAATAAAAAGCGCGTATGATACCTGGCTTTTAGCCATTAGACCCGCGTTCGAGTCCCTGCACCGAAACAATTTTTTTTTTACGCACACAGCGCTACCAGTTTTGGCCCTTCGAACTGGCATCTTTCGTCGTTCTTCCCAATCGTCAGCCCAACATTATCAACAAAAGCGGGCATTTGATGAAATTACTGTCAGTACCGGGATAGAGGAAGAAGAGACGGGGATACGGAATTGGGCTGCTACCGGCGTTAGTGGCGCCAGAAACCAGAAATAACGATACTAGTACAAAAGAAAGTAGCGCAATGGTAGCACCTGTGACACCATGTTAGGAAGTTTTGTCTTTACATTACGTCGGGTTCATAATGAAATTTTCGTTCACGCAAGCCATAGCCGAGTAAGTCAATCTAATCAGATATCAATCTATTACACTGATCGGACTGTCAGATCCTGCTTGAAAGGCTTCTACTGCAATTTTCGCGTTCTGAAGGCAAGGTGAAGGCGCCGACTCGCACTTTCTCGAGGCACGAAGCGCCTAGTGTTTTTGTAGTTTAATCATCTATTCTAACATCAACAGAGATACCGATTATGCAGTATTTTGCTCGATTCGACGTATAATCTTTCGCTATGTTCTCGAAATACAAACCGATGAGAAAGGTAGTATAGCTCAGTCGTACAACATTCGACTGCAGATCGACAGGTTCCCGTTTCAATACGTGTGCCCTTTCATTTCTCAGTTCTTCGAAAAAAGAAGAGTCGTGTAAGGTCGTGGTGGTGGTGGTGGTGGTGGTGGTGGTGGTGGTGGTGGCGGTCGTCGTCGTCGTCGTCGTCGTCGTCGTCGTCGTCGCCGCCGTCGTCTCTGTAAGAGATCTAACAGCACGAAATCTGCTTGCTTGGGGAGGGGGGGAGGGGAGAAGTGTCTTGTACATGGCATTTTCTAGAATATATTGGTAAGCATGCACTCGAGCCTGAAGAAACGGAAGTTCGACGAACTGGGGTTTGTACCCAGGACTTTCTGCATGCGAAGCCGACACCACCACTTTTCTCCCCTTCTTTTTCGAGCCTCCCATCACCCCCTACGGCTCATCCTTTGGCTCAACGTATTTCAGCGAGCTTCAGTACTGTAGCCAAATGAAATGGACCTCTGCAGGTAAGAAAATTCGAACCATTCTTTGTAATGAGAAGCAAATTTTGTTGTTCCGAAGTAACTGTCAGAAAACGCGCTATTGACGTTTCTTCAAATGTACATCAACGAAATCTTCTGAATAACAACAGATAAAAATTAGCAATAATAACGTAAACTGAAGATTATGTGTACACACAATGGTCAGATGTCTGAAGTAAGTCCCTGTTCACACGAATTCCAACCACCACCCCACCCTATGGCTTCCTTTTGAAATACCCTTTTTAACATATTTAAAAAACTTCTTGTGGTTCCTGTTCGTCAACTGCTGGTGATATTCCGTTTTGTAGCATTGTTAGTCCTCAGTGCTATCGGAGTTCCATTTTTTTTTGCATGACATAATGAAAAAATTACTGTATAGCCACAATATGGTGTTATATTTTGTCATGGAAAATTTGTCTTTGTCCGGGGCCGTTCATTTGTGGTGACGAAGCTACCCTAACGTCCTCTCAGAAATTCAATATACACTTATTTTGGCCCATAGGTCTTCATAGCCTAAGCACGTGAATCTGTGGACTGTCGTGTCAAGAAATCCCCATCGTTGGCACAAAATGAGAGTCAGTGAGAACCACCTGACACCATGTTGACCGTACTGCACTAGTTGAAACTATTACTAGTGTTCTGCCATACATTATCCCAATCTTTGGTAGTATATTCTGTGTCTCATCTGTACCTGACTACTCCTCGGTTGTGTATCAATGGCAGATGACCAGGCGCTACGTCTCCGTTCTGTGTGTACAGTCTTAGACATAAAACTGACCGACAGCCGGCCGCCACAGAGGCTAAGTCTGCCGTTCACTTAAGGTGGCTTATAAAACCGACTGTCCCTGACAACGCTAAGTCCGGCAATCTCGACAATCTTCACGGTCTTGCAACACTTTAAGATTCAGAAGTGCCAGGATGAAGTGTTGTTCAAAAAATGGCTCTGAGCACTATGGGACTTTTTTTTTTTTTTTTTTTTTGTTTGTGGTTTTAGGGCGCAAAACTTCTATGGTCATTAGCGCCCAGCCCGTGACGTAGAAAACAGGAAAAAAACCAAATTTAAAATCAGCAGCAATGGAAACAAAGTCAGAAAATTTGAGAAACTAAAGGCAGAAGGAATGCTTAAAAGTCCACTATAGAAAGGGGTTGGTTGTCCCCCAAAAAAAAGGCTTCAAATGACTGACGTCATTTCACTGTCTCTAATAAACTGTAGAACGCGGTCAGCTGAGCGCGTGTCATCTGCTAAAATCGACGATAGATCAGGCGATAGCTGTAGACGGGAGCGTAACGGATTAAAGTAGGGGCATTCAATTAAAAGGTGTCTGACCGTCCACAGCTGAGAGCAGTGGGGACAGAGTGGGGGAGGATCACCGCTTAAAAGGTGTCGATGACTAAAAAGACAGTGCCCTATCCGGAGTCGAGCTAAAATTACCTCCTCCCGACGACGCGTTCGGGAGGAAGAGGTCCAAGCGCAAGGAACGGCTTTCACTTCCCGCAATTTATTGTGGGGAAGTGTTGACCAATGCGCATGCCATAAATGAGTAACTTGGCGACATAAACCGCTCCGTAGATCGGTAAACGGAAGAGACTGAAGAGCTGGCCGAGGAAGAGAGACTGCAGCCTTGGCTGCTATATCGGCCGCCTCATTTCCACAGATACCAGCGTGTCCCGGGAGCCAGAGGAACGCCACTGAGACGCCCCCCAGGTGGAGCAAGCGCAGACAGTCCTGAATCCGGTGGACCAGAGGGTGCACAGGGTAAAGAGCTTGGAGACTGAGGAGAGAGCTGAGAGAATCTGAGCAGATTACGTACTGTATCCGCTGATGGCGGCGGATGTAGTAGACAGCCTGGAGAACAGCGTAAAGCTCCGCAGTATAAACCGAACACTGGTCGGGAAGCCGAAAGTGATTTGGGGTGTCGCCAACAATATAGGCACTCCCTACACCTAACGATGTTTTCGAGCCATCGGTGTAAATAAATGTGGCTTCCGTCATTTGTGCACATAGAGCAGCAAATGCCCGACGGTAAACAAGTGTAGGGGTACCATCCTTGGGAAATTGACATAGGTCTCTGAGCAAGTCGATCCGGGGACGGTGCCAAGGCGGTGCTGTACCCCAAGTTGTCAAGAAGGTTTTAGGAAAGCGGAAGGAAAGAGAATGGAGCAGTTGACGGAAGCGGACTCCCGGGGGTAGTAAGGAGGAGGAGCGGCCTGCATACCCGACATCAAAGGACTCGTCGAAAAAAAGGTTATAGGCTGGATTAGCAGGCATGGAAGACAGATGGCTAGCATAACGACTCAGAAGGACTGCCCGCCGATTGGACAGCGGAGGTTCAGCAGTCTCAGCATAAAGGCTTTCCACAGGGCTGGTGTAAAAAGCTCCAGACACTAAACGTAATCCACGGTGGTGGATAGAGTCGAGACGCCGAAGAATAGACGGCCGAGCAGAGGAGTAGACTATGCTTCCATAATCCAATTTCGAGCGCACTAAGGCGCGATAGAGGCGGAGAAGGACCACCCGGTCCGCTCCCCAAGAGGTACCATTCAGGACACGAAGGGTGTTAAGGGAACGCAGACAGCGAGCCGAAAGATAGGAAACGTGGGAGGACCAGCACAGTTTTCTGTCAAACATAAGACCCAAGAATTTTGCGACGTCGGAAAACGGAAGATTGACAGGACCTAGATGTAAGGAGGGCGGAAGAAACTCCTTACGTCGCCAAAAATTAACACAAACGGTCTTACTGGGTGAGAAACGGAAGCCGGTTTCGATGCTCCACGAGTGGAGGCGATCGAGACATCCTTGAAGACGTCTTTCAAGAAGGCTGGTCCGTTGAGAGCTGTAGTAGATCGCAAAATCGTCCACAAAGAGGGAGCCCGAGACATCAGGAAGGAGACAATCCATAATTGGATTAATGGCGATGGCAAACAGTACAACACTCAGCACGGAGCCCTGGGGTACCCCGTTTTCTTGGGAGAAAGTACGGGAGAGAGTAGTGTTCACCCGCACCCTAAATGTGCGCTCTGCCATAAATTCGCGAAGAAAAAGGGGCAGCCGGCCTCGAAAGCCCCAAGAGAACAGTGTGCGGAGGATGCCTGTCCTCCAACAGGTATCGTACGCTCTCTCCAGATCAAAAAATATTGCTACCGTTTGGCGTTTCCGGAGAAAATTGTTCATGATATAAGTGGAGAGAGCAACAAGATGGTCAACAGCAGAACGATGCTTTCGGAATCCGCATTGGGCTGGTGTTAAAAGACTGCGGGACTCCAGCCACCAAGCTAAACGGTAATTCACCATACGCTCCAAAACCTTACAGACACTACTCGTGAGGGAAATGGGGCGATAGCTAGAGGGGAGATGTTTGTCCTTTCCAGGTTTCGGAACGGGAACGACAATAGCTTCCCGCCATCGCCTGGGAAAGGTACTGTCGGTCCAAATTCGATTATAAAGGCGAAGGAGGTAACGCAGGCTATGGGTTGATAAATGCAGCAACATTTGGACATGGATACCATCCGGTCCTGGGGCGGAGGAGCGAGAAGAAGAGAGTGCATGTTGGAGTTCGCGCATGGAGAAAACAGTATTGTAGCTTTCGCGATTTTGAGAGGAGAAAGCAAGATGTCGCACTTCCGCTGCACGTTTCTTCGGGAGAAACGCTGGCGGGTAATTTGAAGAGCTCGAAATCTCAGCAAAGTGCTGACCCAATGAGTTAGAAATTGCGACGGGGTCCACTAAGGTAGCATGCGCGACAGTGAGCCCAGAGACCGGGGAGAAACTAGGCGCGCCTGAGAACCGTCGAAGCCGACTCCAAACTTCCGAGGAGGGAGTGAAGTTGTTAAATGAGCTAGTAAAGAATTTCCAGCTTGCCTTCTTGCTATCGCGGATGACGCGACGGCATCGCGCACGGAGCTGCTTATATCGGATACAGTTGGACAAAGTTGGATGGTGACGGAAAATGCGAAGAGCACGTCGCCGCTCACGTATTGCGTCACGGCATGCCTCGTTCCACCAAGGAACTGGGGGGCGCCGGGGCAATTCGGAGGTGCGTGGTATTGAACGTTCCGCAGCTGTGAGAATAACGTCGGTAAAATGTGTGACCTCATCGTCGACGCTGGGAAAGCGACGGTCATCGAATGTCGCTAGAGACGAAAAAAGTGTCCAATCGGCTTGGGCAAACTTCCAGCGTCGCGAGCGCATATATGGCAGTTGAGGCTGCAGTCGAAGAACACATGGAAAGTGGTCACTCGAGTGTGTATCATCAAGGGCGAACCATTCGAAGCGCCGAGCTAGCGGAACAGTACCGACCGCAAGGTCCAAATGGGATAAATTTGCCGTGGAGGCAGACAAAAATGTAGGGACCCCAGTGTTGAGGCAGACTAGATCCGCTTGGTGGAAGACGTCTAGCAATAGTGAGCCACGTGGACAAGGATGTGGAGATCCCCAAAGCGGGTGGTGGGCATTGAAGTCCCCAACCAGCAAATAGGGGGGTGGAAGCTGATCAAGAAGATGAAGGAGATCAGCTCGTGCCATTGGTGTAGACGATGGAATGTATACTGTACAAAGAGAGAACGTGTATCCAGAAAGGGAAAGACGGACGGCGACAGCTTGGAACGAAGTGTTTAAGGGGATTGGGTGATAATGGAGAGTATCATGGAGCAGAATCATGAGTCCTCCATGGGCTGGAGTGCCTTCAACAGAGGGGAGGTCATATCGGACGGACTGAAAATGAGGGAGAACAAAGCGGTCATGGGGACGCAGCTTTGTTTCCTGAAGACAGAAGATGACCGGCGAGTAGGATCGTAAGAGGATCGACAATTCCTCCCGATTGGCGCGAATGCCGCGGATATTCCAGTGGATAATGGACATAGGGTGAACAGAAAATGGAGGAACGTCACCAAGGGTGCTGTCAACTCAACGACTGCTCAGAGCTTGCGACCGACAGGATGGAATGGCATTCAGTCGAAGGCAGAAGATCCTGATCCATAGGTTGGTCAGGAGCAGCTCCTGCCACCAACGATCGGCCAGTTGACCGGCCACCAACAGTGCGCCTCGGCGACACAGAAGATGGCCGAGGGCGATTTCCGCCAGGTGGTGCTGTAGATGGGACACGCCTTGGCGGAGAAGGAGAGGAACTGTGTTTCTTCGTAGCCTTCTTGGAGGTATGTTTAGATGAAGGAGGAACCGATGGTTGTGAAGTTGCAGTACGTAAAAAACTCTTCACGAGAATGCTCTTTTTTGGAAGACTTGGCGTCTGACTTTTGGGCTCGAGATTTAGCAGAACCCGACGAAGGGTGAGCCATAGAGTGGGCAGGCGAAAGAGGTGAGGTTGAAGGGGCGATCTTTGCGCTGGCCGATCTGACGACCGTGGTACTAAATGTGAGATCGCAAGTCTGCGTGGCCGCCTCCTTTGTTGGCCGAGGAGAAGCAAGGACAGCGCTGTATTTTCCTTTCTGAGGCACGGTGGGCTGTCGACTGGCGAGTAACTTTCGAGCAGCAAAGGTCGACACCTTTTCCTTCACTCTTATTTCCTGGATCAGCTTTTCGTCCTTAAAAACAGGGCAATCTCGAGAGGAAGCAGCGTGGTCACCCATACAGTTGATGCAGCGAGGGGATGGAGGTGGACAAGCACCCTCATGGGCATCCCGGCCACACGTAACACATTTGGCCGGATTGGAACAGGACTGGCTGGTGTGATTGAACCGCTGACATCGATAGCAACGCGTAGGGTTTGGGACATAAGGGCGAACGGAAATTATCTCATAGCCTGCTTTGATTTTTGATGGGAGTTGAACTTTGTCAAATGTCAAGAAGACAGTGCGGGTTGGAATGATGTTCGAGTCAACCCTTTTCATAACCCGATGAACAGCGGTGACGCCCTGGTCAGACAGGTAGTGCTGAATTTCTTCGTCAGACAATCCATCGAGGGAGCGTGTATAAACGACTCCACGCGAGGAATTTAAGGTACGGTGCGGTTCCACCCGGACAGGGAAGGTGTGGAGCAGAGAAGTACGCAGCAATTTTTGAGCCTGGAGGGCACTGTGTGTTTCCAACAACAGGGTGCCATTCCGTAGTCTGGGACAAGACTTTACAGGACCCGCAATTGCGTCGACACCTTTCTGAATAATGAAAGGGTTGACCGTGGAAAAGTCGTGACCTTCGTCAGACCGAGAAACAACAAGGAACTGTGGCAACGATGGAAGAACCGTCTGTGGCTGAGACTCAGAGAACTTACGTTTGTGAGCAGACATAGTGGAAGGTGAGGAAACCATTGCGGAAGAATCCCCCATGATTACCGGCGTCTCCGATGGCGCGCTCCTCCCTTGTGGGGGCCCTCACCGAGGGCACACCCGCCTTAGGTGATTGTTCACACCTCAGGTCACACCTCCCGACAAACGGACGGAGGGACCAATCGGCACTTTCGGAAGGTATCAGCTCGGGTAATCACCCCTCCCTGGGCCTGGCCTTTACCAGGGGGTACGTACGTGTCCTACCTGTCTACCCGGGGCGGGGAATTACGCGTTACCCCGTCACCGGCTACGCATGGAAGTGCGTGGGTCGGCCTTCAGACACGCACAGGGAGGAAGAAAGAGAAAGGGAAAGGAAAGGAAAGAAGAGGGGGTCTCAAACGCCGCAGCGGAGAAAAGGGTAAAGAGAAGAGGTAAGGAAAGGAGAAGGACAAAGGAAGGAAGAAGACATACAGCAAGGAAGAAGAAGAATGCGGTACATTTACAAGCGTCCGTCTCCGGACGTAGGCGCAAACCATACTCCCAGAGGGGGAGAAAGTGAAGGAAACAGCCAGAGGTGAGGGGGGGGGGGGGTGAAGACAGGTGATGGGGAAGGATGCGGAAAGGGAAGGTATGCAGCCCGGAAAGGAAGGAAGGCCACATTAGCTCGGGGCCCCGTGCTCGCTACGCACGTATCCACAAAAGAGTTGTGGATCCCCTGGGGGGACTATGGGACTTAACTACTGTGGTCATCAGTCCCCTAGAACTTAGAACTACTTAAACCTAACTAACCTAAGGACATCACACACATACATGCCCGAGGCAGGATTCGAACCTGCGACCGTAGCACTCGCGCGGTTCCGGACTGCGCGCCTAGAACCGCTAGACCACCGCGGCCGGCGATGAAGTGTTGTCTACTTCCGAGATGATGTGTATTGTGAGCCCTTGGTCTAGTGGTAATCATCGTGCATTCTTAACTACTTCTCGCGGGTTCCCGTCAAACAGTATTTTTTTAATCACATGTCGCCCTCGCCTAATGTTGTAAGTCTGATTGAACATCGAAGGTAATTCGCTTCACATTCTACCCACCAGTAATAACAAACACTTCCAGAAACAATTCTGCAGGACAGCTCGTGGCTGCGTCTGTATCATTAGAGCTTACGCTCTAGCGTTTCCTCGCGCTGCAGCGGCTACCGGCAACTGCAGACGCCACCCGCGGCCTGAAGTCGGGCGCCGCTGCGGCGAAAGCGGCGCGACGCTGTCAGTGTATGTACCAACTGTCATCTTCGAATTTGAAGGTCTAGTTTTCATCTTGCAGCTAAGCACTGGAGTTTACATATTTCGAAATCAGGAACTACAGTTAAGCGTTGTAAAATTAGGTCGCAAATGGAAAAAGGTGTAACATCTACAACACAATATTTACTACTCGTATAATAGGAGGGCTAATGCAGAAGAGGCAGCTCGAAAGATTTGAACTATGTATTGAGCGAGTGCTATTGGGAAAGATCCGCCAGAAACAGATTTTTTTTGTTTGAACTAAGATCGTTCTGGCATGAATGATTTTTCCACGTTAAGGAAGTCTCGACTACTGATATAAGTGATGGATTACCATTTAACCGTCATACGACATTTGCATTGAACAGTCAAGGTTCAGAAGTCTGGAATGTGAGTACTGCATGCTCTAATCTAAGCAACAAAAATCAACGGACTGACTATTAGTGCAGTTTTGCTTGAACGTAATCAGGTCGCTCACTGAGCATTCCTATGGAATACTGTTACTGGTGACTTGTTATATGCCTTTATCGTTAACTTCCTGAGAAGTAATGAAAGACTGAGCCATACCGAAAGACGAACTCTAACAAAGGGCAGTGTGAACATAATATTTCCCCATCTGATAGCTCCAAAAGCGTTTTGCACTACGATTTCTTCCCCAAGGGAGTGTCCATCATGGCTGGAAATTGCTGTCAGCAATTCAGACACGTGTCTGTCGCAGTGTAAAATAATCGACCGACAAAACTACATCACGTGTGCTACCGCATGATAACTCACTCTGTTGATTTGGGAAATAAAACTATCCAGGAGATTGATGGAGAAATCTTTCAGGCACTTGGTCCTCAGATCGTATACTCATAAAATTTTGCGTTTCCCGCTCTTCTTCGATCAACCGTCAAGGCAATTTATTTCTAGACGAAAATGCTCTTCCAACTACTCTGGTTTAATGACATCGTTAGAACCTGTAGGTATCTACAGGCGTAGAAATTGTGATCTACCTTAGTATTGTCGTATTGTGAAAGAATATACTACTGCTGATTAATTTCTCTTGGATGATTACTGTTGTGTCCAATAAAATAGTGGAAAACTCAAAATATTCACGGTACTAATACAAATTGAATTCAACTTACCACATAAACGTTACGACGGCAGTCCATCTTAAAGTATGATGTGTCTAAGACGACTGTGCCTATTTTAACACGAATTAGTAAGATATTACCGACTTTTGACCTCGGAAAGGTCTGTATTTACTTCATTTCCTGTATCATGCTGAAGTATTATGAAAATGTGGCAGTACATAGATAAAATTGCGTATGCACAACGACAAAAGGTATGTCGGCATAAAACTGAAGTGCCATTATGAATTTTGCAGTACCATATAGATTTCGCTCTGACACTATGGAGTACTGAAAGTAACAAGATGAATTTTGCTCGACCGCGGTCTTACGATTCCCTTATTGAGTTTCTATCTGCCCGCTTGTAGCTATGCTACGAAGAATTAAAAATCTGGCTTTCAGCGAATCTCTAGAGGCGAAGGAAAGCAGCTTGTAACGGCAGGCAAGCAGTACCTCGGAGCTAGGGAAGAGGTGCGGTATGTGTGTCTTACATACTGGCCCAGTACCGCTATGACATAAATCGCAACGTAAGAGACTAGAGTAGTTTCATTTCCCGTGTGGAACGACTTTCGTGGACTCCAAAGCGTTAACTGATATCCTTATATGACATCAAGATAAAATCCTCACATTATTCAGTTGAAATGACACGATGATATGTTACTTTGGAAGGATAGTTTTGTGCCATCAAGGAATTAACTGGTCGGTCACCGAGTTGCCTAACATATTCCGCGTTGTTGCCTCGTTTCAGTTATACTACCAGAAAGGATACCAGCTGATGCGTTCTGTGAGTGACCTCTGAAGTGACTATAGCATCGTCTCGAAGTTGCTGGTGGCAAGGGCCGGAATCTCATATGTCCACGAGTCTTATTCGCATTTATGTAATTAGGTTTAGGGGCTAGCGTGTAATTACTTGCGAAACATCGATGCACTGAGTGCAAACGAAACGTCATTAATCAACAACTGCGACAATTTTTTTGTTTTACTGTCTGAATCGGACCGAAACCTTGAAAGCGTTTTCATCAGAAGCAATTCACAATTTTGGAGTTTCTCCAGTGGTTGAGTTGGCAACGTATCTTTGGTATACAGTATTGTTATTGAGATCACTGTCATTGGCACACCCAGCAGAAGACAGGATTGACCTGGCTTCTTGTCAACTTTTCTGACGGATATTCTGCTACTGCTCGAAACTGAAGACTTCAGGTGAATTCGAATATTTCATATGGCGGAAATCTGGTGTTTCTATTCTTCCAGCTTTAACATACAAAAAATGTTATAATAAGAGGCCGAAAAGCGCCTGTGAACCAACAATTAATAATGCAATCACAATTAGTGGAATCTGACGAACTCCATCTGTCATCTGATAATTGTGAAAAAACCGTTATCTGCACAGCACCGCAGTATTAACTCCAAGGTTTCGTAGGATTCCTATACTTAATTTCGTTGTGAGCTTTTTCAATGGCAGTAAAGGAGGAGCAAAACCATCGGAGTTTAAATATACTTTTCCAGCGGGGCTTTAATCTTTGGCTACAGTTGCAGTAGCACATCCACTGAGGTATGAATAATTATTCTATCATTGCTGTAGTAGAGGCTAGGGCAGAAAGAAGCAGGTTTCCTCACAAAGTAAACAGTGAGAGAAACTGTAATTAACTCATGAAGTAACCATCTCGCAAACGTAAATTTTCCAAATCGATGTCGCTTATTAATCACGAATTGTTTAGAAAATTGCAACTATAATGAAATGAGTAGGTTAATGCAGCTGCAGTCCGTCGGCATCACTGAGTTGCCGAACATTTTCCGAGTAGCACTTGAAATAGAAGTGTGTCGCGTGTGTCGCGCGCGTGTGTTCTTTCGGATATGTCCTAAAGAACAGACACGAAACATTTCTGCATATACAGGGTGTTTCAGGATGAACAGTAGATACTTTAGCAGGTGGTGGCATAGATGAATTGCATAAAAAATTCAATATAAATGTGTCCACCTTTTATTGAACAGAGAGATACAGCTGATAGAACGTAACGCCAACGAACTCAAAAGCGAAGGCGAGTGAGGACGTTCGAAGTTGTCAAAAATTCCCCCACCAACTTCAACGCACTATTGATTCCTTTTGTTAACACCACTTTTAGATCGTCTGAAGCCGTCTCTGCGTTCTTTTGAGGGCTTAACTACTCATAATCCGAACGATCAAATCGGCTCTTTGGTTTCCGTTTCTTTGTAGACTTCACCTTTCAATCAACCCGAAGGGATAAGATCCGGGAACCTTGACGGCCAAGGAAAGTGCCCATATCTACTGATCCACCTTCCGGGACATTAGGTTTGGATGATGTGTCTCCTGATGACTGGAATGTGCAGGAGCCCCGTCATGCTGGTCGAAGATACGCATTCTTGTAGCCAAAGGAACCTCTTCCAATAATACTGGAAGTTCATTTTCAATTAAGTGTAGACAATGGGGTCCTGTAAGGACCAATAAACAAAAACTAAAATGCCTTGAACGCAGCTGTATGTACTCGATAAAAATTGGACACTTGTTATATGGCATTTGTTCTGCAATTTGTCTATACTACCACCTCCTACAATATTGACTATTCCTCCCGAAATATCCTGTATGATTATTCAGGTCTCGACGGGCCATCGAAAGTTTTCAGTGCTAGACGCACATCATCGTCCTAACCCTTGCGGGAAGACAGTGTGGCTGGGAGCGAGTGGAATAATGGACGGCAAGGTAGCGCGTATGTGGTGTGCGGCAACGACGGGAATTTGCGTGTGACGAGGAGCGTGTGTAGATAGGTCCTGCAGAAGGGTTGGCCGTAGTGTCCCGATAGTGTAATGGTCAGCGCGTCTGTCTAGTAAGCAGGAGGTCCAGATTCGAATCCCGGTCGGGCACAAATTTTCATCTGCCGCCGTTGCTGCATTTCAGCGCCTTGTGACAGTGTGGACGTTGTTTTTTGAGGCAATACAGGTGATTTTCGAACGTTTGTCCCGCCATCGATGTAAGAGGACTTTAAAGGCATCTGTTCCTTAGTCATTGCTTTGTGATGGCGCTAACCCATGTCATCAAACTGCGAATCAGATTGTAGCGCATAATTATTCAAATAACGAATGGTCAGCATGTAAGTATTTACGAACAGCAGAAGCAGGATTGCAGCGAACTGATCACTTGAACAAGTGCAAGGTAGAGTACCTGTGTAGTGAGTCATTTCAGCTTCACAACCGACGGTAATATTTGTCAAGCAATTCACTGAAGAACTAATATAATACCTGCACAACGATCCCTGTAATCATACTGCGTATTTAGCAGCTCGTGAATGGGGTACTATGTACGTTAAATCAGATTACTCAAGCTGACGCCAAATAAAGGGAAGCGACGACGCCCCCACACTATCTCTACGTAGATAATCAGCGCTAGATTTTGTGCGCCACCATTAACGTTACTGTAAGCAGTTTGACAGTGTAACACCACCACATCCACTGACAAGCTGTACAGTTATCACATAGTTGCTACTCGCAATGATTACAAGTTGCTGATGTTTGTCAAGCATAGAGGAAACCACCTCACGAATGTGAAGTTTCATTTGCATTATGCCAATACAGAGAGAATCAAACAACAATAAGAGGTTACCCAGCGAAGGGACGAGTCCACGTGTTGTCTCGAGTTCTTGCAGTTTCATATTAATGTAGTTCGCGATGGTTTCATATGGGAATTATCGAAGGATAATTGCTGGAACACTCAAGCAGCTCAAGAACGCCTCTTTCTGGATTGAATATGGCTCGTAAAGCGACGTTAGACATTTCCGTCCGTCTCCTGACAACTTACTGAATGAAATCTGAAGTGCACTCACAGTTGTGTTGCCTGCCGTATGAATTCTGGTAAGTGTTGTGGCACCTGGCAGTCATTGTTGAATACAGACGTGTGCAAATATTTTCACTGCTCTAGGGGGAACTTACCTTTGTTGCGTTTTTCCATACCATAGTTAACACAGTACCGTAAGGGTCATTCTGCTGAAGAACTTTATGACCGGAAGTCCTTAAAAATCTGCGAGCGTTAGAGTAATGCATGAAAGGAAAGTCTGTTGGACAAGAGAATGGCGAGGTCCCTGGTTTCTGCGTTTCCGATGGCGCCTACGAGAAGACTCTGGTGTCATATTATGCTTCAGAACCCTAAACCGATTATTTTTTCACTTCGTACTAAAACAAAAGCTATGATATGGGAAGAGGAAATGACATATGCTTCTCGGTAATTTTCGTCTTTAGAGTTTATTTTCTCACTTTATAGCAAAACAAGGACGTTGATATTAGAGGAGGGAATGAAGGACACGCTTCCAAAGTTTAGTACTTTCTTGTGTGCTACTACTGCGTGCGTGAACAAGAGCGCACCGTCTCTGTTAACTATATTTTGGGGTAAATACATTTTTCTCAACATAAAGTGCAGGACATTAGTTGGCCCCTACCTAAGAGGACGGCTAGGCGATGGTGGAGTAACTATGGTACATCGAAACATGCCGTATAGAGGGGAAATGTGTGAGTGGGCAACCCCATGTGTCCAATGAGAGGGACGACCGTTGTCTGTTCTACAATACACACACCAATCCATTCTTCAGTTGCCGTCAACTGGGAGAGATTTCTCAGTTTCCTAGTAGTGCAAGAACTGTGAGGAGGAGACAAAGATCACGGACCCGTATGCCGAAGAAGTGCTCTAAAGCAGCGCTTTACAGATACCAGAAGATCGACCATATGGCTTTTGCGGGATAGTATATCGATTTTGACTGGAGCAGAATCATATTAGCCGACGAGAAAATATTTTCTTCCGTTACCAATGCTCCGGTTCAGGTGAGATATCAATAAAGTTATTGTATATAGCATCGTAAATGAGACTGTGGTCGATGGAAGTGACTGTGATATTGTAATGCAGAATTGTAGTTGTAAAATACTTTTGTTACTTCGTTAAATTCGTTTGGTATCGCCTTTGTTACATACGTGGTTGTGTTGAATTCGTCAGAGTTTTTATTGACAGAAATATTTTTGATATTTTATGTGTACCGGCCACAAGGAGTATGTTTCAGTCCGAAGTATCTCGTGGAAAGAGAGAAAAGTGGACGCTTTTCTGTTGGCGTTTGGGGCTACATCTCGGCTCGGGGAGCAAGGCCCGTATTGAATATTGAGGGGAACATCAACGGGGAGGCGTATGTTAACATTTTAGAACATATAACGAAGCCAAGCGCTGAGCTGCTGTATCCTGAAAGAGACTTATTTCCTGCAGGTATAAACAGCAAGTGGCATGAAAGCCGTTTCATAATTTGCAAATACTGATTCACTCTCTTCCTATGGCCTATAATCTATAGAAGAAATCGTTATATTCCGTCGTTTGGTGGTCTCTTGATGTTCCCAATATTATTGTTGCATTTTGTTCTGATCATGTCGTCCTTGAAGTAGAGATTCCTCTTTGCCCCCGTAGCGCCTAGCCTCACACTTTCTCTGTAAATACATTGACGAGGATAATGATGTATACAAAGATGTGTCAAATGATTTGCATCTCGAAGTGTTTTCAGATTTTTCATTGTTTCCACCCATATTGTCGTAGTAGCTGTCCCTTGCATGTAAGCTACGGTTCCTTCTAGGAAGTACAGCGTGGTCGATTAAGCATGCCCAGAGCTTACGATTGCTGTTTGCGCTTACCATTCCCCAGCTCAGTAACCCTGACGTCGCCAAGCCCATACTCAGGAAACAAATGCTGAGCCCCTGACGGGTGCATCGATTTTCCTGCAGCGTAAACCATCTCAACTGGAAATGATTAAGGAATGGGAGGACGTTTGTCTGAAGAAGCGCAGAAGACACACCAAGAAGCGTTTCGTTTGGCCTCAAAAGCAATACTACCCAATTATCAAAAATAATTCCGTGATGCGGCTGTTGGGAAAATATCTCACCTACACAGTTAACAAGAGGATGCTGACAACAAGTCAGATTTCCAAGATTACATGCTTACAGAGTACTGGAAGTTGAAACGGCATGGAAACATAAAACATAAATTTGGAAAAATTCGGAAAGGATCGTATACGATAGCGGGAGGACCGGAAGAAGGAATTTAACTGGAAGAACGTATTGTAAAAGAAAATTTCAAGAATTTTTGTTTCACAAGGATATTAAAGTTAAGAGATTATAGTTTCTATAGTCAGAGTCATTTCAGTTCGAGCAGTTTTCACAGTTGCTGACCTATTAAATTAAGAAGAAGACAAGAAAAGGTCACGCAATACTTTCAAAACCAGAAATGTATCTTACTCTCTTCTCATTCTGGAATCTATCGCTTACTTTTTTATTTATTTATTTATTTATTTATTTATTTATTTATTTATTTAACCTGGCAAGATTAGGGCCATCAGGCCCTCTCTTACATCTAACCAGGCATTCTACTTATTTTACAATCATATGTTTTAGTAGGCATGTTAAACTACATCTAGTACAAAAAGTGAAATAAACAATTTGAAAGGTACACCTGGAAAAATACATACATATAGAGTTTATATTCTTAGGTCACAAGTACTGTTATAATTAGACATTATTGAAGAGAGAGATTTTAGATAGGAGTGCCGGCAGCAGGGAGTATGAAGGAGACTCATGGTGAAGGGAGGAGAAGAACAGAGACATGATGAAACATAATTAAGGAAATATAAAGGAAAAGAAGATTGCGTGGCTAATAGAGAAAGATGAAGAGGAAGGCATCTCAGGAGCAAGACAGGAGACGCTAGCTTTGCTATTTGACAGATGAGAGGGTTGTCCTTTTACATTAATTTTGTGAGGAACTTTGTTAGGATGATAGTAGGAAATGTTTCAACTTCTTCTTAAAAGCAGCAGGAGATCGAATTTTGCGCAAGGTAAGGGGCAGTTTGTTCCAGAGGCGGACAGCGGCAACTGAGGAGGAGTTTGCAAAAGTTTTTGTTTTGTGAGTGGGCACAGTTAGGATACCAAATAAGAGTGACCTTGTGTTTCGATTAGGATGACATGACAGGTTTTTAATCTCTGAAGCAAGGTACTGGGGTGCTTGCGCGATGAGGAGTCGGTGGAGTAGACAGAGTGTGGTAGTCACGCAATTTGTCCGGCCGCAGCCACCCTAGCTCGGAGTATGAAGCACTAACATGATCATATCGGCGAATGTTGCAGGTGTAACGCACACAGGCATTCATGGTTAGCTCTAGCCGTCTTTTGTTTTCACTACTCATGCCTTGTTGAATCACATCACAATAGTGGAGGTTCGGTAGGACGAGTGCTTGCACGAGCTGGCGTTTCAAGTCCTGTGGAAATATGTTCCGAAACTTTTTGAGAGCATAGAGACAAGCAGACGTCTTTCGGCACACTGCGACTATATTCTCCGCCCAGTTGAGATGCTCATCCAAAGTTACACCCAAGTTCTTCACTGTTTTCTGATATGGTATTGGAGTACCGTCGAGCAGAATAGGAGGTAGCCGTTCGCGGAAATCTGAACTTATTAATTTCTGATGGGCTATTAAGATTACTTGCGTCTTTTTTGCATTTAGTTTAAGCCCCAGGTTTTTCGCCCATCTCACTACTGAAGACAGATCATCATTCATCTGAGCGATTGCAGTGTTTACATCTTCAGGTCTGACGCTTAGGTAGAGCTGGAGGTCGTCGGCATAGAAATGATATTTACAGGAGGACAGAACCGACGAAATATCGTTGACATATAAAGAAAACAGAAGTGGTCCTAAGACTGATCCTTGTGGCACTCCCAAGGAAACATGTTTCCAGGAAGATTTTTCATTTACGCAGATAACACATTGCTGTCTGTCTTTTAAGTAGCTTTCAAACCATCTCATTGCACTATCAGAGAAATTAAGCTGTTGCATTTTTCTGAGCAATATGTCAAAGTTAACAGTGTCAAAAGCTTTGCTGAAGTCCAGTAGCGTCAATATTGTTGCCTTTCGATTGTCGATGGCATATTTCAGGTCATCAGTTACTTTAATTAGAGCAGTGTTTGTGCTGTGATGTTTACAGAAACCGGATTGAAATTTGTCATATAGGCTGAATTCATGCAAGTGTTCAGTGATTTGGTCATGAACAATATATTCAAGTGCTTTGGAAACAGCAGGCAGTATGCTAATTGGTCGGTAATCACTAGGCAGTTGCGGGTTTTCGATCTTAGGGATGGGTCGAATTAGGCTTCTTTTCCATGCAGTGGGATATATTCCGTTCACGAGGGAAAAATTAAATATGTCAGTTAAGACAGGTACTAAGATATCGGCAACATTCTTAATCATGGTTATACCGATACTGTCGTTGCCTATTGCATCGGAAGAGATTCTCATTATTGCTTTGCTTGCCGTACTTGTTGTTACATGTTTTAGATGGATGGTATCGTTGTTAGTTATCCTGTTTGGGGATTCTTGTGGACGGTAATTATCAGCTGT
The DNA here is from genome assembly GCF_021461395.2 of Schistocerca americana. NCBI lineage: Eukaryota > Metazoa > Arthropoda > Insecta > Orthoptera > Acrididae > Schistocerca > Schistocerca americana. Next base: position 302,750,868 of record NC_060121.1, read on the forward strand.
GCTGGTATTCAGAGGTGCAGAGAAGAATTCATTTAATTCGTTAGCTGACACATGAAAAGTAGTTTCCGATTTTGCCTTTCCGACACCCAAGCTACGGAGATTCTTCCATAGTGTCGTGGGCGTCAGATCGCTGCATACAAGGGAGCGAGCGTGCCTGATTTTAGCATTGTGAATGCATTGTTTCACTCTGTTCCGTAGCTTTCTATATTCTTCGAAACGCTCGGGTTTCGGATCTGCCTTGAAACGCCTGTGGGCAGCATCCCTATTAGTCATCATTTGACGTAATTCAGCTGTCAGCCATGGAGCAGGAGATTTTCTTACACGGATTGTGCGCACAGGTGCATGTTTGTCATAGAGGGCAGTGAGTTTATCACCAAGTTCATTAATTTTGCCGTCGATTGTGGGTTTTCTGATTATTTGATGCCATGAGATTTCTGAGCAATCGGCTGTTAGAGCGTCAAGGTCAATACGTTTCATGTTCCTACAAGTTATGTAACGCGATTTGATCCTTGGGGGCTGCACAGAGTAGGCCAGGAATGTTACATCATGTGCTGAGAGGCCAGGGGCCGATGTTTGACCAACATCTCTTACTTTGTGAGTCTGTTTCGTTGCGATTACGTCTATAAGAGTATGACTGTGCGCCGTATGGTGTGTAGGTTGTAATGGAAGAATGTTCATGCTATTGCAACTAAGCAGTCTTCTTAGGTTTATTGCGGAGGGAGTGTCTCTTAGCAGGTCTATGTTCAAGTCACCCATTACGATGACATGTTCGTATTGACACTGAAGTGAATGTAATTCCGACTGGAAGGAACTCATTGAGCTTATTTTTGGCGGCTTGTACACGACGCCAGTCAAGAATTTTCGACTTTGTATATTTATTTCAATGAGCATGAATTCAGCCTCTTTTTCTTCAGCAGGATTTGACGTACATAAGATTTTCGCTTTGAGATCTGTTCGTATATACGCGCCGACCCCGCCACCTCGCTTTTTTGATCTGTCTGCCCTAAGAAATGTGTACCCTGGGAGATGAAAAGATGCAGAGGATATGTGTGGTTTCAACCACGTTTCGGATAAGAGGATTACGTGGTAGTTTAGTTGGTTGAAGAGGAGGCTAAGTTCTTCGTAATGCGCAGGTAAAGACTGGATGTTGCAGTGAGCTGCTAAAAGCTCTGACGCGTTCCACCGAGCAGCCTGGAGTAGGGTGGCAGACTGGTTTGTCCCTTTGTTAGGCACTACCTGCCGCGAGGGGCACTGGCCGCTGCTTCCGCCAAGTGACATAACACAGGGGTGTCCGAGATTTTGCACGCCCCGTTTGTGACACCGCGAGTGCCGAAAGAAAGGCGCCTGCTAAAGATTTCCTGAGGTTGCTGGAGTATAGAAAATGGATTAGTGGTATTCTGTGCAAGGAGAATATGACCAATATAGTGACGGCTTTTTTTTTTTTTTTTTTTTTTTGTGGTTTTAGGGCGCAAAACTTCTATGGTCATTAGCGCCCAGCCCGTGACGTAGAAAACAGGAAAAAAACGAAATTTAAAATCAGCAGCAATGGAAACATAGTCAGAAAATTGGAGAAACTAAAGGCAGAAGGAATGCTTAAAAGTCCACTATAGAAAGGGGTTGGTTGTCCACAAAAAAAAAAAAGCTTCAAATGACTGACGTCATTTCACTGTCACTAATAAACTGTAGAACGCGGTCAGCTGAGCGCGTGTCATCTGCTAAAATCGACGATAGATCAGGCGATAGCTGTAGACGGGAGCGTAACGGATTAAAATAGGGGCATTCAATTAAAAGGTGTCTGACCGTCCACAGCTGAGAGCAGTGGGGACAGAGTGGGGGAGGATCACCGCTTAAAAGATGTCGATGACTAAAAAGACAGTGCCCTATCCGGAGTCGAGCTAAAATTACCTCCTCCCGACGACGCGTTCGGGAGGAAGAGGTCCAAGCGCAAGGAACGGCTTTCACTTCCCGCAATTTATTGTGGGGAAGTGTTGACCAATGCGCATGCCATAAATGAGTAACTTGGCGACATAAACCGCTCCGTAGATCGGTAAACGGAAGAGACTGAAGAGCTGGCCGAGGAAGAGAGACTGCAGCCTTGGCCGCTATATCGGCCGACTCATTTCCACAGATACCAGCGTGTCCCGGGAGCCAGAGGAACGCCACTGAGACGCCCCCCAGGTGGAGCAAGCGCAGACAGTCCTGAATCCGGTGGACCAGAGGGTGCACAGGGTAAAGAGCTTGGAGACTTAGGAGAGAGCTGAGAGAATCTGAGCAGATTATGTACTGTATCCGCTGATGGCGGCGGATGTAGTGGACAGCCTGGAGAACAGCGTAAAGCTCTGCAGTATAAACCGAACACTGGTCGGGAAGCCGAAAGTGATTTGGGGTGTCGCCAACAATATAGGCACTCCCTACACCTAACGATGTTTTCGAGCCATCGGTGTAAATAAATGTGGCTTCCGTCATTTGTGCACATAGAGCAGCAAATGCCCGACGGTAAACAAGTGTAGGGGTACCATCTTTGGGAAATTGACATAGGTCTCTGAGCAAGTCGATCCGGGGACGGTGCCAAGGCGGTGCTGTACCCCAAGTTGTCAAGAAGGTTTTAGGAAAGCGGAAGGAAAGAGAATGGAGCAGTTGACGGAAGCGGACTCCCGGGGGTAGTAGGGAGGAGGAGCGGCCTGCATACCCGACATCAAAGGAGGCGTCGAAAAAAAGGTTATGGGCTGGATTAGCAGGCATGGAAGACAGATGGCTAGCATAACGACTCAGAAGGACTGCCCGCCGATTGGACAGCGGAGGTTCAGCAGTCTCAGCATAAAGGCTTTCCACAGGGCTGGTGTAAAAAGCTCCAGACACTAAACGTAATCCACGGTGGTGGATAGAGTCGAGACGCCGAAGAATAGACGGCCGAGCAGAGGAGTAGACTATGCTTCCATAATCCAATTTCGAGCGCACTAAGGCGCGATAGAGGCGGAGAAGGACCACCCGGTCCGCTCCCCAAGTGGTACCATTCAGGACACGGAGGGTGTTAAGGGAACGCAGACAGCGAGCCGAAAGATAGGAAACGTGGGAGGACCAGCACAGTTTTCTGTCAAACATAAGACCCAAGAATTTAGCGACGTCGGAAAACGGAAGGTTGACAGGACCTAGATGTAAGGAGGGCGGAAGAAACTCCTTACGTCGCCAAAAATTAACACAAACGGTCTTACTGGGAGAGAAACGGAAGCCGGTTTCGATGCTCCACGAGTAGAGGCGATCGAGACATCCCTGAAGACGTCTTTCAAGAAGGCTGGTCCTTTGAGAACTGTAGTAGATCGCAAAATCGTCCACAAAGAGGGAGCCCGAGACATCAGGAAGGAGACAATCCATAATTGGATTAATGGCGATGGCAAACAGTACAACACTCAGCACGGAGCCCTGGGGTACCCCGTTTTCTTGGGAGAAAGTACGGGAGAGAGTAGTGTTCACTCGCACTCTAAATGTGCGCTCTGCCATAAATTCGCGAAGAAAAAGGGGCAGCCGGCCTCGAAAGCCCCAAGAGAACAGTGTGCGGAGGATGCCTGTCCTCCAACAGGTATCGTACGCTCTCTCCAGATCAAAAAATATTGCTACCGTTTGGCGTTTCCGGAGAAAATTGTTCATGATATAAGTGGAGAGAGCAACAAGATGGTCAACAGCAGAACGATGCTTTCGGAATCCGCATTGGGCTGGTGTTAAAAGACTGCGGGACTCCAGCCACCAAGCTAAACGGTAATTCACCATACGCTCCAAAACCTTACAGACACTACTCGTGAGAGAAATGGGGCGATAGCTAGAGGGGAGATGTTTGTCCTTTCCAGGTTTCGGAACGGGAACGACAATAGCTTCCCGCCATCGCCTGGGAAAGGTACTGTCGGTCCAAATTCGATTATAAAGGCGAAGGAGGTGACGCAGGCTATGGGTTGATAAATGCAGCAACATTTGGACATGGATACCATCCGGTCCTGGGGCGGAGGAGCGAGAAGTAGAGAGTGCATGTTGGAGTTCGCGCATGGAGAAAACAGTATTGTAGCTTTCGCGATTTTGAGAGGAGAAAGCAAGATGCCGCACTTCTGCTGCACGTTTCTTCGGGAGAAACGCTGGCGGGTAATTTGAAGAGCTCGAAATCTCAGCAAAGTGCTGACCCAATGAGTTAGAAATTGCGACGGGGTCCACTAAGGTATCATGCGCGACAGTGAGCCCAGAGACCGGGGAGAAACTAGGCGCGCCTGAGAACCGTCGAAGCCGACTCCAAACTTCCGAGGAGGGAGTGAAGTTGTTAAATGAGCTAGTAAAGAATTTCCAGCTTGCCTTCTTGCTATCGCGGATGACGCGACGGCATCGCGCACGGAGCTGCTTATATCGGATACAGTTGGACAAAGTTGGATGGTGACGGAAAATGCGAAGAGCACGTCGCCGCTCTCGTATTGCGTCACGGCAGGCCTCGTTCCACCAAGGAACTGGAGGGCGCCGGGGCAATTCGGAGGTGCGTGGTATTGAACGTTCCGCAGCTGTGAGAATAACGTCGGTAAAATGTGTGACCTCATCGTCGACGCTGGGAAAGCGACGGTCATCGAATGTCGCTAGAGACGAAAAAAGTGTCCAATCGGCTTGGGCAAACTTCCAGCGTCGCGAGCGCATATATGGCAGTTGAGGCTGCAGTCGAAGAACACATGGAAAGTGGTCACTCGAGTGTGTATCATCAAGGGCGAACCATTCGAAGCGCCGAGCTAGCGGAACAGTACCGACCGCAAGGTCCAAATGGGATAAATTTGCCGTGGAGGCAGACAAAAATGTAGGGACCCCAGTGTTGAGGCAGACTAGATCCGCTTGGTGGAAGACGTCTAGCAATAGTGAGCCACGTGGACAAGGATGTGGAGATCCCCAAAGCGGGTGGTGGGCATTGAAGTCCCCAACCAGCAAATAGGGGGGTGGAAGCTGATCAAGAAGATGAAGGAGATCAGCTCGTGCCATTGGTGTAGACGATGGAATGTATACCGTACAAAGAGAGAACGTGTATCCAGAAAGGGAAAGACGGACGGCGACAGCTTGGAAGGAAGTGTTTAAGGGGATTGGGTAATAATGGAGAGTATCATGGAGCAGAATCATGAGTCCTCCATGGGCTGGAGTGCCTTCAACTGAGGGGAGGTCATATCGGACGGACTGAAAATGAGGGAGAACAAAGCGGTCATGGGGACGCAGCTTTGTTTCCTGAAGACAGAAGGTGACCGGCGAGAAGGATCGTCAGAGGATCGACAATTCCTCCCGATTGGCGCGAATGCCGCGGATATTCCAGTGGATAATGGACATAGGGTGAACAGAAAATGGAGGAACGGCACCAAGGGTGCTGTCAACTCAACGACTGCTCAGAGCTTGCGACCGACAGCATGGAATGGCATTCAGTCGAAGGCAGAAGATCCTGATCCATAGGTTGGTCAGGAGCAGCTCCTGCCACCAACGATCGGCCAGTTGACCGGCCACCAACAGTGCGCCTCGGCGACACAGAAGATGGCCGAGGGCGATTTCCGCCAGGTGGTGCTGTAGATGGGACACGCCTTGGCGGAGAAGGAGAGGAACTGTGTTTCTTCGTAGCCTTCTTGGAGGTATGTTTAGATGAAGGAGGAACCGATGGTTGTGAAGTTGCAGTACGTAAAAACTCTTCACGAGAATGCTCTTTTTTTGTAGACTTGGCGTCTGACTTTTGGGCTCGAGATTTAGCAGAACCCGACGAAGGGTGAGCCATAGAGTGGGCAGGCGAAAGAGGTGAGGTTGAACGGGCGATCTTTGTGCTGGCCGATCTGACGACCGTGGTACTAAATGTGAGGTCGCAAGTCTGCGTGGCCGCCTCCTTTGTTGGCCGAGAAGAAGCAAGGACAGCGCTGTATTTTCCTTTCTGAGGCACGGTGGGCTGTCGACTGGCGAGTAACTTTCGAGCAGCAAAGGTCGACACCTTTTCCTTCACTCTTATTTCCTGGATCAGCTTTTCGTCCTTAAAAACAGGGCAATCTCGAGAGGAAGCAGCGTGGTCACCCATACAGTTGATGCAGCGAGGGGATGGAGGTGGACAAGCACCCTCATGGGCATCCCTGCCACACGTAACACATTTGGCCGGATTGGAACAGGACTGGCTGGTGTGATTAAACCGCTGACATCGATAGCAACGCGTAGGGTTTGGGACATAAGGGCGAACGGAAATTATCTCATAGCCGGCTTTGATTTTTGATGGGAGTTGAACTTTGTCAAAAGTCAAGAAGACAGTGCGGGTTGGAATGATGTTCGAGTCAACCCTTTTCATAACCCGATGAACAGCGGTGACGCCCTGGTCAGACAGGTAGTGCTGAATTTCTTCGTCAGACAATCCATCGAGGGAGCGTGTATAAACGACTCCACGCGAGGAATTTAAGGTACGGTGCGGTTCCACCCAGACAGGGAAGGTGTGGAGCAGAGAAGTACGCAGCAATTTTTGAGCCTGGAGGGCACTGTGTGTTTCTAACAACAGGGTACCATTCCGTAATCTGGAACAAGACTTTACAGGACCCGCAATTGCGTCGACACCTTTCTGAATAATGAAAGGGTTGACCGTGGAAAAGTCGTGACCTTCGTCAGACCGAGAAACAACAAGGAACTGTGGCAACGATGGAAGAACTGTCTGTGGCTGAGACTCAGTGAACTTACGTTTGTGAGCAGACATAGTGGAAGGTGAGGAAACCATTGCGGAAGAATCCCCCATGATTACCGGCGTCTCCGATGGCGCGCTCCTCCCTTGTGGGGGCCCTCACCGAGGGCACACCCGCCTTAGGTGATTGTTCACACCTCAGGTCACACCTCCCGACATACGGACGGAGGGACCAATCGGCACTTTCGGAAGGTATCAGCTCGGGTAATCACCCCTCCCTGGGCCTGGCCTTTACCAGGGGGTACGTACGTGTCCTACCTGTCTACCCGGGGCGGGGAATTACGCGTTACCCCGTCACCGGCTACGCATGGAAGTGCGTGGGTCGGCCTTCAGACACGCACAGGGAGGAAGAAAGAGAAAGGGAAAGGAAAGAAGAGGGGGTCTCAAACGCCGCAGCGGAGAAAAGGGTAAAGAGAAGAGGTAAGGAAAGGAGATGGACAAAGGAAGGAAGAAGACATACAAGCAAGGAAGAAGAAGAATGCGGTACATTTACAAGCGTCCGTCTCCGGACGTAGGCGCAAACCATACTCCCAGAGGGGGAGAAAGTGAAGGAAAGAGCAAGAGGTGAGGGGGGTGAAGACAGGGGATGGGGAAGGATGCGGAAAGGGAAGGTATGCAGCCCGGAAAGGAAGGAAGGCCACATTAGCTCGGGGCCCCGTGCTCGCTACGCACGTATCCACAAAAGAGTTGTGGATCCCCTGGGGGGATAGTGACGGCTGTGTGTCACTGTGTATCCTCTGTCGTACGAGGAGAAATGTAATTAGCGTATTTGAAACAGCTTAGGGTGGAAATAAGGGAGAAGGGAGTGATTTAAGAGGCCGATGCTGCCAGCAGAGAGAAGTAAGCTTAGTAATTAATAGATTATCATAGGAAGCTAGAATTAAATTGAAATTTACTAAAGTGATACTGGTGGTGATTATCGTAGGAAGCTACAATTAGATTGAAATTTGCTAAAGTGATACTGATAGTGATTTTTGTTATGAACAATTTAAACCGAAGAGATGGGTGATTAATGAACTAAAGGAGAGACTAATAATTGCAATAGAACTATTTCAGAACGGAAGAGAATAAACTGAGAAAATGAAAAAAGAATTAGCAGTAACTAAAATTAAGTAATGGTTAGAGCTACAGACAAAAAATAGTGAAAAGTTAATACAGTTACAAAAACAATTAGTTGAAGGTACAAATATGGGCATAATTAAAAAATTAATAAAATTACAAGACTATATCTGAGTATTGGGTAGCAGTGACACCACAAGTTAAAGATATTAAACAAATAAAAACCAAATTAGTGAGCTTGAACTATTTAGAACTAGAGTAACTTAAGATACGACTCAAAGTGGAATCACTGAATGAAGAAGAGACTCATGCCTTGTACCATCTTATCAGGCACAGAAAAAACAGAAGTAGCAACTGGCCACCGTACCGACATGAGGTGGGTCTTCATGGCGCAGGAGATAGCTGTGGGTCACCCGAGAGTGGCCGATGCAGAGCCGGCAAAGGACCACAGAGTCCCTGCATGGAGGAATTCCACACATTCGTAGTCTCCTTTATGACATGCAGTTTATTGCGCGTACCAAGGTTATGCCATTAAAAATCTCAAAGCCGAAAAACCTAGCGGCAGGTCAGTTTCAGAGGTGGCGATCTCCAGAAGCGGTTTCCACGTAGCCTGTCGGCAAGTTCACTGTCGGGGATTCCGACGTGTCCTGAGGTCCAGAAACACCACCGGACGACCTGACCGTTCCAGGGCATAGAGGGACTCCTGGATGGTCGTTACTGGAAGAAGGCGAGGGTAGCACTGGTCAATAGCTTGTAAGCTGCTCAAGGAGTCACTACAGACAAGGAAGGACCCGCCAGAGCACGAAATGATATGCTGAAGAGAATGAGATATGGCCACCAGCTGTGTAAACATTGCAGCCATTTGGCAAGGAGCCCCGTTCAATATATCCTCTGAACATAGGCAAAGCCAAGTGACCATCAGCCGTCCAGCCGTCTGTGTATACTTCAGAGCCCGGGAACGCATTAAGAATCAAGAGAAGGTGACAGCAGAGAGCCTTAGGAGGAAATAAGTCCTTAGGGCCGCACAAAGCTGCGGCACACCATGGAGGTGTATGTGAATGGGACTGGGGGAGAGGTGATAAAGGAAAGGACCCCAGTTCAGACAGAAGGGAGCAGACACGAATCGCTATCGTAATCCCTGACCTGGACCACTGATGTGGGGGATGAACCACAGTGGTTGCGAAAAGTAGATATGGTAATTTGGATGCCCAGGAGCGACAGGAATGTGTGCGACGTAACTAGCGAGCAGATGTGCGCACATTGGGGGGGGGGGGGGGGGGGACTCAAGCCTCCATCAGTACTCTGGTCACTTGACTCGTCCTAAAACCTCCCATCGCTGGTCGAACTCAACAGTGATGATGCACTGGGTCTAGCAGCTGCGACGCTGAGGGCGCCGCCAATCCATAAACCAGATTCCCATAGTTAAGGCGGTATGTAACGAGGGATTAGTAGAGCCGCAACAGTGTAGAGCCATCTGCACCCCAGTTGATGTTGCCCAGGCAATGGAAAGCATTGAGGTGCTGCCAGCACCTCCACTTAAGCAGTTGACGAGGAGGAAGCCAAGTCAATCAGGCATTGGTAACTAGTCCCAAGAATCGACATGGCACCACTGCAGTATCATCAAGGTAAAGTTCTGGTTCTGGATGAATGGTACGACACTGACAAAAGTGATTGACGCAAAACTTTGTGGCTGAAAACTGGAAGCCATGGGCTAGTGCCCATGATTGCACCTTGTTCATGGCTCCCTGTAGATGGCGCACAGCAACACCAGTGCAGGAGGATCAGTAAGAAATCTAGAAGTCATCTGCACATACAGAAGGTGAGACAGATGGCCCAACAGCTGCGGTACCCCATTCCTTGGACATGCGAAGAGGGTGGGGGGGGGGGGGGGGAGAAGTATGGGAGACACCAACTTCGACATGGAAAGTATGGAGCAACAGAAGCTTTTGGATAAAAATCGGAAGCAGGCTCTGGAGACCACACACTGTGTCAACAATATGATGTCGCCAGGCCACGTCTTAAGATTTCTTATTTCAAAAAGATTGCAACCCGGTGTAGGCGTCTGGAAAAGGCTGTTTGGATGGCAGACTTGAGGGACACTACATTATCAGCAGTAGGGCGACACTGGCGGAAACAGCCCTGGCATGGAGCCAGTTGACCCAATGACTTCAGGGGCCAACACCAACGCCAACTCACCATATGTTCTAGCTGATTCCAAAGTACATTGGTGATGTTGATGAGCAGATAGCTACCCACACCAAGCGGGTTTTTACCAGGTTTAAGCACTGGAACGATGGTGCTCTCCCACCATTGCCCCAGGAATAGGCCATCATTACAGACACAGTTGAAGATGACTAGGACGTGTCGCTGGTAGCTCGACAAGAGATGTTTAATCAAGTGAGGGTGGATGCAATCTGGCCCACGAGTTGTGTCAGTGCACTGTGCAAGTACGCTGAGGAACACCCACTCAGTAAACAGGTTCACTGTGGGGTGTAGTGAATGAGAAGTATCTCCCTTCTACCCGCCGTTTTAGGGTACGAGATGCTGGGGAGGGGGGTAATTCTCCGATCCATAGGCTACAGCACAGTGCTCAGCAACTAAGTTTGCGACGATAGATAACGCTCCATTGATGGAAATGCCAGTGACATCTGTTGAGGTCTGGTACCCAGAGACACGTCTGACCTTCATCCAGACTTGTGAAGGTGACATAGGCTAACCAATTAGAGATGTGCCTTGCCCAACACTTTTTTTTTAGCTGGCGAATATGGTCACGGAGTTGTTTAAAAGCTATTGTGTGTTCCAGTGATAGGTGCGGCCATCAAGGCAATGTCTTTCGCTAGGGTCGAAAAAAAGGATCGCGTTTTCCGCCGTAGAAACGATCGTTCTTGTTACTTGCTCAATGAGTAATGCCCATGACTGGGCAGAGGATACTTTATCTGAACTGATCCAGGTCGCCTTTTGGACAATCCCTCCACCTCCCTAAGCTTTTTCTGTAAATGCTCCACAAAAAACTGAGGCTTTGTCGAAATGATGGATTCCTCAACTGTGCTCATACATACTAGATACTGGGGCAAACAATGTTCACTTCCATCCTTAGCCTCGTGTTCCTCCCATGGTGTGGCCAGGTAGGGGAACTATCTGGGGTCATACTTCCTTGTATTAATGTGATACCTCGAATACTTAGAGACCGCTGGTATTTAACCACCAGCGAGAGGTTACATCGTCCGCTTAATGGCATATCATCCACTCAGATTCCCCCACTCTGACCAGGGATCCTCCCCACAGGCACCACCCAGCGTCAGCAGAAGGCCACCTAGCAAGATGGCCATTGCTGGGAGTCCAGATGCCCTGGGGTATGGGCGTCTACTCCTTGGAATATGTGGGAAATTAATGGCGCAAGCATCAGCAGAACGATCCCTGTGTAGTCTGGGGTATCAGGTGCAACCACATAAACAAGTCCATTATCATTGTTGGTACAGAAAACGACACCGCACAGTTGATGGAGGAAAACGCGCCCAGGAAGGTGCCCTCGCCAAACAGCTGGAGAATGAGCGGAAGTACAAATACACGATGGTAAAGTAAGCTAGAGATCTCAGTGCACAATGAACATGATGCACTGCGTAACGCGCCCTTCCTCAGTTGGCTTGCTCATCGGAAAAATTGAAGAATGGAGGTCAGACACTGCAAGTGACCATCACAGATATTTCAATTTACTTCTGAATGCAGGGACATCACCACAGTAACGGCTGTAAGCAACGTGAAGGATGCTCCGATTTTCGTCGATTTCCGCGAAACCTCTGTTCGGATAAATCACGTAACTATTCGAAACAATGAAGAAAACGGGTTTCCATCAATGATCCATACTGCCACTGTTATACAGGCAAATATAATGGTTAACTGTCACAATACTAGGCAACAAAGGATAGGGCGAAGTGTTCCACGAGGCAGCCCGCTCTCCACGTTCCCTTTATTCTGTCCTTGGAGCCGTTCTTACAACATGCTCATCCCAACCTTACTGGGATGTTATTCGGACAAAGAACTGCCATACGAGCCTACACTTTGTTTTTTTGGTTGGGTTTAAGGGCGCTCAACTGCTGAGGTCATTAGCGCCCAGTCACTGGTGTTAGAGCAAATGGAATCTGCTAAAACTCAAGGGGATGGGGGGACACCAGAAGTACCTGACAAAGATGCAGATAAAATAAGTAAAAAGGTTAAATGTCTTTGGACAAGCCAGTTAAAGTTATAAAACGCAGAATACGAGCAGCTGATCGAGCGTCATCAGCTAAAACATCCGGTAAAGTAGATGGCAGGGACAGGACAACACGAAATTGACTAAAACGGGGACACGACAATAAAACATGGCGCACTGTTAATTCCTGACCACAAGGGCACTGCGGGGCCGGGTCACCAGAGAGCAGGTAGCGGTGGCTAAACCGGCAATGCCCAATCCGCAACCTGACCAGAAGGACCTCCTCGCGCCGAGATGGTCTGGAGGATGTTGTCCGAGCAGTTGGGAGCGGTTTTACTGCCTGGAGCTTGTTTCCTTGGAGGGATGACCAAGCATCCCACCACAACGACACAAGCCTCTTACATACATCCCCACGAACGTCAGATGACGGGACACAGTGGGTGGCTGGCCAAGGCAGGAGGAGTGCATCCTTGGCTGCAGCATCCGCAGCCTCATTCCCAGGCACTCCTACATGTCCGGGAACCCACAGAAAGCTGACAGAACCACCATTATCAGCGAAAGAATGGAGGGACTGCTGTATCCGTTGAATCAAGGGATGGACCGGATAGGGAGCTCCAAGGCTCTGAAGAGCACTGAGTGAGTCAGAGCAGAGTACGTACGATGAATGGTGGTGGCGGCGGGCATACTGAACGGCCTGATGGAGAGCAAAAAGCTCGGCCGTAAAGCTCGAACATTGGTCGAGGAGCCGGTATTTAAAGGTGGCGGCCCTGACGACAAAGGCACAGCCGACACCATCGTCAGTTTTGGAGCCATCGGTGTAAATAAAGGTGTGACCGGCAAGGCGAGCACGAAGTTCGACAAACCGTGAGCAATACACTGCAGCCGGAGTACCCTCCTTCGGGAGTGAGCTCAGGTCGAGATAAATATGAACCGGAGCCTGGAGCCAAGGTGGTGTCGGGCTCTCACCCTCTCTGAAGGTGGTAGGGAGGGCGAAATCCAATTGTCGAAGCAGGCGACGGAAGCGGACTCCGGGGGGCAGCAGAGCAGACACATACAACCCGTACTGACGGTCGAGAGAATCGGCGAAGAAGGACTGGTAAGAGGGGTGGTCGGGCATAGACAACAGCCGGCAGGCATACCGACACAATAGTACGTCGCGCCGGTAGGTCAATGGTAATTCGGCAGCTTCAGCATAAAGACTCTCGACAGGACTAGTGTAGAAGGCTCCGGTCGCAAGACGTATCCCCCGATGGTGGATGGAGTTGAGCCGGCGTAAGAGGGATGGCTGAGCGGACGAGTAGACGAAGCTCCCATAATCCAGCTTCGACCGGACTATGGACCGATACAAGCGAAGCAGGACAGTGCGATCCGCTCCCCAAGATGAACCGCTAAGAACTCTGAGGACATTAAGGGAACGTGTACAACGGGCCGCCAAATAAGAGACATGTGGAGACCAACACAGTTTCCTGTCCAACGTGAGCCCTAGAAACTTAGTTGTGTCCACGAATGGGAGAACAACAGGACCGAGATGTAAGGATGGCGGAAGGGACGCTTTATACCGCCAAAAGTTGATACAAACCGTCTTCTCTTCAGAGAACCGGAAGCCATTTGCCACGCTCCATGAGTAGAGCTGTCTAGACAACGCTGAAGGCAGCGCTCCAGGAGGCATGTTCTCTGGGCACTGCAGTAGATCGCGAAGTCTACAACAAAGAGAGAGCCTGAGACATTAGGTGGAATGCAATCCATAATTGGATTGATCGCGATGGCAAAAAGGGCTATGCTCAAGACGGAGCCCTGAGGCACTCCGTTCTCCTGGAGGAAGACGTCGGACAATACGGAATCCACACGTACCCTAAACTTTCGATCCGTTAAAAAGGAATCAATAAAAAGGGGCAGGCGACCGCGTAGGCCCAACCTGTGCATAGTGCGGAGGATACCTCCTCTCCAACAGGTATCATAAGCCTTCTCCAAGTCGAAGAACACGGCTACCGTTTGGCGCCTTCGCAAAAAGTTGTTCATGATGAATGTCGACAAGGTCACAAGGTGGTCAACAGCGGAGCGGCGGCGACGAAAGCCACATTGGACATTAGTAAGTAGTCGTCGAGATTCAAGAATCCAGACTAACCGAGCATTAACCATGCGCTCCATCACCTTACAGACACAGCTTGTAAGAGAAATGGGGCGGTAACCAGAAGGAAGGTGTCTATCCTTCCCGGGTTTGGGTATAGGAACAACAACGGCGTCACACCAACGCCTGGGGACTTGACCGTCGGTCCAGACGCGATTGTAGGTACGAAGAAGGAAGCTTTTGCCCGCCGGAGAAAGGTGTGCCAGCATCTGAACGTGAATGGCATCTGGCCCCGGAGCAGAGGATCGGGACAGTGCAAGCGCAAGTTCGAGTTCCCGCATAGTAAAGGGGGCATTATAAGTTTCTAGATTCAGCGAGTGGAAGGAAGGTCGCCGAGCCTCTTCTGCCTCTTTCCTGGGAAGGAAGGCAGGGTGGTAATGGGCGGAGCTTGAAACCTCCGCGAAAAAGCGGCCAAAGGCGTTGGAGACAGCCACAGGATCAACAAGGACCTCATTACCTGAGGTCAGGCCAGGTACCGAGGAGTGGGCCGTAATGCCCGACAGCCGGCGCAGGCTACCCCAAACGACGGAAGAGGGAGTAAAACTGTTAAAGGAGCTGGTGAAAGAGGCCCAACAAGCTTTTTTGCTGTCTTTGATGATTCTACGGCATTGCGCTCGGAGTCGTTTATATTCAGTACAATTCGCTAACGTAGGACGGCGGCGAAGGGTGCGTAAAGCACGTCGTCGAGCACGGATAGCGTCCCTACAATCCTCGTTCCACCAGGGGACGGAAACGCGACGTGAAGAAGAGGTAGTACAAGGAATGGAACGTTCGGCAGCATTGATGATAACAGCCGTGAGGTACTAGACCTGACTGTCACAACTGGGAAAATCGTGGTCCAGAAAGGTCGCCAGGGAGGAGTAAAGTCCCCAGTCAGCTTTCAGTATGTTCCAGCTCGAAGGACATGGGGATGGGGTGTGGTGCAGGAGACGAACGACACAGGGGAAGTGGTCGCTCGAATAGGTGTCAGAAACGACATACCACTCGAACCGACGGGCAAGAGTGGTAGAACAGATTGAGAGGTGCAAGTGGGAGTAGGTATGAGTAGAGTCCGAGAGGAAAGTCGGGGCGCCGGTATTGAGGCAGACAAGATTGAGATGGTTGAAGACATCCGCCAAGAGTGAGCCTCTTGGACAGGATGCAGGAGAGCCCCAAAGGGGATGATGGGCATTGAAGTCGCCAAACAATAAGATCGGCGGGGGAAGCTGAACGATCAGGTGCATCATGTCAGCCCGACTAACAGCAGATGACGGTGGAGTGTAGATGGTACAAACTGAAAAAGTAAAAGCAGAAAGAGTAATGCGGACAGCTATTGATGGAGTGGGGTGGTCAATGGGATGGGATGGTAATAGACATCGTCCCGAACGAGCAACATGACCCCACCATGAGCTGGGATACCATCCACAGGGGTGAGGTCATACCGCTCCGAGGTATAGTGGGTAAAGGCAATACGGTCAGTCGGGCGCAACTTGGTTTCCTGGAGACCAAGGACGAGCGGACAGTGCAGGCGGAGGAGCAGTTGTAATTCCTCCCGATTAGATCGAATAGCTCTTATGTTCCAATAAAACAACGCCATCACTAGTCAAAAAGTTGTGGGAACGGGACGGGGGAAGAGCTTGTCACCTCGACGGCCGTGGAGGGCCAGGTTGCGAGGGAACAACGCTACAACCGACGGGAGGCGATCCGGTTCCATCGACTCGTCGCCAGCTGCGGCCGCTGTCCCTGATTGTGTAGGAGGGGCCGCATCATTTGCTGACGAAAGGCCGGCGGAGCGCCTGGCAGCAGAGCGTCCCGGCGAAACTGAGGACGGCCGGGAGCAGCGACTCACGGATGAAGCTTTTTTTTTTTTTGTGGTTTTAGGGCGCACAACTTCAATGGTCATTAGCGCCCTGACTACTCTAAGAATGCACCGCGAGGCACAAGTTGACCACAACAACTAAAAGGGAAAACACGATAAAAGACAGACTGTCAGGCATAGGATTAAAAAACAGCATCATCAAATGTCCTTAGCGAGGTGTGTCAAATTGATAAAACGAAGAACACGAGCAGCTGCTCGTGGGTCATCCGCTAAAATGGCATCGAAAGTATTTGGCAGGTTAAGATCGAGGCGCAGTGTGTTAAGATCTGGACAGGACATTAAAATGTGTCTAACCGTCAGCAAGTGCCCACATGGGCAGAACGGCGCCGGCGCAGCCGTCAGCAGATGGCGATGGCTGAACCGGCAGTGTCCAATTCTTAACCGGGCTAAAACGACCTCCTCCCGCCGAGAAAGGCGTGAGGAGGACGTCCAAGCCACGGGAAGAGGTTTTAAGGCCCGAAGCTTGTTGTCGGTAACTGCAGCCCAATCGGCATGCCACAGAGATAAGATGCGCCGACAAATCACCCTGCTAAAATCGGACGAAGGGACGCAACAAGAAGCTGTTCGAGGCTGGAGGACCGCAGCCTTGGCCGCGGCATCTGCAGCTTCGTTCCCAG
Organism: Schistocerca americana; assembly: GCF_021461395.2. Lineage (NCBI taxonomy): Eukaryota > Metazoa > Arthropoda > Insecta > Orthoptera > Acrididae > Schistocerca > Schistocerca americana. The sequence continues at coordinate 302,767,416 of NC_060121.1, forward strand.
GGATACCGACATGGCCCGGAACCCACATAAAGCTAACTGGAGAACCGACATCCACCAGCTGCTGAAGAGAGCGTTGGATCCGGTGTACGAAAGGGTGAACCGGGTACGGATCACTGAGGCTCTGGATGGCGCTCAGGGAATCTGAGCAGATGACATAAGCAGAATGTCGGTGGCGGCAGATGTAAAGAACAGCCTGGTAGAGGGCAAAGAGCTCAGCTGTGAAGACCGAACAATGGCCATGGAGCCGGTATTTGAAACTTTGTGCCTCGACAATAAAGGAACACCCGACCCCGTCATTGGTCTTAGAGCCATCTGTATAAATGAAAGTCATGTCGATGAACTTCGAACGAAGTTCCAAAAAACGGGAGTGGTAGACCGAACCGGGAGTGACCTCTTTTGGGAGCGAGCTGAGGTCAAGGTGAACGCGGACCTGAGCCTGGAGCCAAGGTGGCGTGCGGCTCTCGCCCACTCGAAAGGTTGCAGGGAGGGAAAAAGTAAGGTGTTGAAGGAGGCGACGAAAGCGAACGCCAGGGGGTAGCAGGGCAGAGACATACAACCCGTATTGACGGTCAAGAGAGTCGTCAAAAAAGGAACGATAAGACGGATGGTCGGGCATTGACAGTAGCCGACAGGCATACCGACAAAGCAGTATATCGCGCCGGTAGGTGAGTGGCAATTCGCCAGCGTCAGCATGAAGACTCTCTACGGGACTGGTATAAAATGCTCCGATCGCAAGTCGTAAACCCCGATGTTGTATGGAGTTGAGGCGGCGTAAGATGGATGGCCGTGCAGAGGAGTATACGAAGCTCCCATAATCCAGCTTGGAGCGGACGATCGACCGATATAGGCGAAGTAGGACGGTTCGATCCGCTCCCCACGACAGACCACTGAGAACACGGAGGACATTTAAAGAACGGGTACAACGGGCGGCCAAATATGACACATGTGGAGACCAGCTAAGTTTCCTGTCAAATGTAAGGCCTAAAAATTTGGTTGTCTCCACGATTGGGAGAGAAACGGGACCGAGTCTTAAGGACGGTGGGAGAAACTCTTTGTATCGCCAGAAGTTAATACAGACCGTCTTCTCGGCAGAAAAACGGAAGCCATTGGCGACACTCCAGGAGTAAAGACGGTCAAGAGAACGCTGAAGACAGCGCTCCAGGACACGTGTACACTGCGCGCTGCAATAGATGGTAAAATCGTCCACGAAAAGGGAGCCTGATACATCAGCTGGGAGGCAATCCATTATTGGATTGATCGCGATGGCGAAGAGAGCGACGCTCAAAACTGAGACCTGTGGCACCCCATTCTCCTGGCGAAAGGTGTCAGACAGGACAGAACCCACACGTACCCTGAACTGTCGATCCATTAAAAAGGAACGAATAAAAAGAGGGAGGCGACCGCGAAGGCCCCATGTATGCATGGTGCGGAGGATGCCCGCCTTCCAACAGGTGTCGTAAGCCTTCTCCAAATCAAAGAACACAGCCGCGGTCGGGCGCTTCCGCAAGAAGTTATTCGTAATGAAGGTCGACAAGGTAACCAGATGGTCAACAGCAGAGCGGCGCCTACGAAATCCACATTGTACATTGGTAAGTAGGCGTCGAGACTCGAGCAGCCAAACCAATCGAGAGTTAACCATTCGCTCCATCACTTTACAGACACAGCTGGTAAGCGAGATAGGTCGATAACTGGAAGGCAAGTGCTTGTCCTTCCCCGGCTTAGGAATCAGGACAACAATAGACTCGCGCCAGCATGCGGGAACATGTCCCTCAATCCAGATGCGATTGTATGTACGAAGAAGAAAACTTTTACCCGCAGGAGAAAGGTTCTTCAGCATCTGAATATGAATAGAATCTGGCCCTGGAGCAGAGGACCGTGATCGGCCAAGTGCGTTTTCGAGTTCCCGCATGGTGAATGGGGCATTATAACTTTCACAATTCGAGGAGCGGAAGTTAAGTGGCCTAGCCTCCTCTGCCTGTTTGCGGGGGAGGAAGGCAGGGTGTTAATGAGCGGAGCTCGAAACCTCTGCGAAAAAGCGGCCGAAGGCATTGGAGACAGCCTCAGGGGCCACAAGGACGTCATTCGCGACCTTCAAGCCAGAAACTGGTGAGTGGACCTTAGTGCCAGATAGCCGGCGCAGGCTACCCCAGACAACAGAAGGAGTAAAACTGTTGAAGGTGCTTGTGAAAGCAGCCCAGCTGGCTTTCTTGCTTTCTTTGATAATACGACGACACTGAGCACGTAATCGTTTATAATTGATACAATTCGCCACTGTAGGGTGGCGTTTAAAAGTGCATAAAGCACGTCGACGAGCACGTAAAGCGTCTCTACATGCTGCGGTCCACCAGGGGACCGGTACGCGACGTGGAGAAGAAGGAGGGTGAGGGATGGAATATTCAGCAGCAGCGAGAATGACTTCCGTGAGGTGTGCGACCTGACGATCGCAGCTTGTAAAGGTTTGATCCTGAAAGGTCGCCCTGGAAGAGAAGAGCCCCCAGTCTGCCTTGGAGATGGTCCAATTAGAGAAGCACGGAGAGGGGGTATGCTGCAGGAGATGGATAACACACGGGAAGTGGTCGCTCGAATATGTATCAGAAAGTGCATACCACTCAAACCGGCGTGCAAGTTGGGGAGTACATATAGAGAGGTCTAAATGGGAATAGGTGTGAGATGTGTCCGAAAGAAAAGTAGGGGCGCCAGTATTGAGGCAGACAAGATCGAGCTGGTTGAAAAGGTCTGCTAACAAGGAGCCCCTCGGGCAGGATGCTGGAGAGCCCCAAAGGGGATGGTGGGCATTGAAGTCTCCAGTTAACAAAAATGGTGCAGGTAGCTGAGCAATAAGTTGCATCACGTCTGCCCTGGTAACGGCAGATGACGATGGAGTGTAAACGGTACAAAAGGAAAACGTAAAAGTGGGGAGAGTAATGCGGATGGCAACTGCCTGCAGGCCGGTGTGCAACGTGATGGGATCGTAGTAAATATCATCCTGGACCAGCAACATAACCCCTCCATGAGCTGGGATACCTACCACAGGGGGTAGGTCAAAACGCACAGAGGTGTAGTGTGCCAAGGCAATTTGATCGCATGGGCGTAGCTTCGTTTCCTGGAGGGCTACGACAAGCGAACGGTGCAAGCGGAGCAGCAACTTCAAGTCCTCTCGGTTGGAGCGAATGCTCCGAATATTCCAGTGAATAAGTGCCATCGTAAGAAAAGAAAGATGAGAGAAGTGGTCACCTCGAAGGCCGCTTAGGGCCTGGCTTCGAGCGAGCACTGCCGCCGCTATCAGTAGGCGGACAGTCATCATCCATTGGGTCTATAGGGTCATCGGCCATCTCGGGAGGATGGCCGGGAGGGGGAGCTTCCTCCGCCAGTGAACGGCCAGATGTACGGCGACCAGCGGTGCGGCCAGGTGAAACGGATGACGGCCTGGGGCGGCAGCCGCTGGGTGGCGCAAGAGAAGAAATGCGCTGTGGCGGGGAAGGAGAACTGTGCTTCCTATGCGCCTTTTTGGAAGGACGTGTAGTGGAAGTACCGGTCGAAGGCTGTGAGGTCGAGGTACGGAGGAAGTCTGCAAGGGATGGTTCCTTCTTGAAGGCCCGTGCATCTGACTTCGGTGTCTTCGTCTTAGCAGAAGCTGAAGAAGGTGCTCGTGTCTGTGGGGTGATGGGAGGAAGAGGAGACGTCGACCGCGCGATCTTAGCACTGGCCGAACGGACGACCGTGGTGCTGAAGGTCAGATCGCAGGTCTGGGTTGCTACCTCCCGGGTAGTCCGAGGAGAGGCGAGGACAGTACTGTATTTCCCCGCTGGGAGCAGCGTGGGCTTCCTACTAGCCAATAGCTTGCGAGCAGCCGAGGTGGACACTTTCTCTTTGACCCGAATTTCCTGGATACAGCGTTCTTCCTTATAGACAGGACAGTCGCGGGAGGATGCGGCATGGTCACCCTGACAGTTCACACAACGAGGAGACGGAGGTGGACAGTCACCCTCATGGGCATCCCTGCCACAGGTGACACATTTAGCCGCATTGGAACAAGACTGTCGAGTGTGATTGAAACGCTGACACTGGTAGCAGCGCGTAGGTGTCGGGATATAGGGGCGAACAGAAATAACCTCGTAGCCCGCCTTGATGCGCGATGGCAGCTTAACACTATCGAAGGTCAAGAAAATTGTCCGGGTCGGTACAAGGTCATTGTTGACCTTTTTCATGACCCTATGGACAGCCGTCACGCCCTGCTCAGCGAGGAATGATTGAAGCTCCTCGTCAGTCAATCCGTCGAGGGAGCCAGTATAGACCACACCACGAGACGAATTCAAAGTGCGGTGGGCCTCCACCCGGACAGGGAACGTGTACAGGAGGGTGGCCCGAAGCAGTTTTTGTGCCTGAAAGGCATTCTCAGTTTCTAGTAATAAGGTGCCGTTACGCAACCTGGTACAGGATTTGACAGATCCGGCGATGGCATCTACGCCCTTCTGAATAACGAAAGGGTTGACAGAGGAAAAATCCTTTCCGTCCTCAGTTCGAGAAACTACGAGGAACTGTGGGGCAGGCGGTAGTACTTTTGTCACTGTTGGCTGGTCACGTTTCCGTTTTTGGGTCGAAGTCGGAAGAGATGGAGTAGAATCCATTGCGGAGGAATCCCCCATGATTGCCAGCGTCTCCGATGGCGCGCTCCTTCCTTGTGGGGACCCTCTCAGAGGGCACTCCCGCCTTAGGTGAATGTTTACACCTCAGGTCACACCTCCCGAGAAACAGACGGAGGGACCAATCGGCATGGTCAGAAGGTATCAGATCAGGCAATCACCCCTCCCCGGGCCTGGCCTTTACCAGGGGGTACGCGCGTGCCTTACATGTCTACCCAGGGCGGGGACTTACGCATTACCCCGTCACCGGCTACGCGTGCGAACGCGTGGGTCGGCCTTCAGGCACGCACAGGGAGGAAGGAAGAAGAGGAAAAAGAAGAGAGAGGGAGAAAGAGGACAGACTGTCTCAAACGCCGAGGTGGAGACCAGAGAAGGCAAGGAGAAGAAGGCAATGAGAAAGCAAGGGGAAGAAGGCAATGAGAAGGCAAGGAGAAGAAGGCAATGAGAAGGCAAGGAGAAAAAGGCAATGAGAAGGCAAGGAGAAAAAGGCAATGAGAAGGCAAGGAGAAAAAGGCAATGAGAAGGCAAGGAGAAAAAGGCAATGAGAAGGCAAGGAGAAAAAGGCAATGAGAAGGCAAGGAGAAGTCAAGGGAAGGAGTAAGGAAGACAGTGAAGTGGAGAAGAGCAAAGAAAGGAACCAACAAAAGGAAGGAAGAAACGAGAAGTGAAAAACCAAAGAGACCACGATTATAGGTCGTGAAACCGTCCGTCTCCGGACGCAGGCGCTAACTACCCCCGTGAGGGGGATGGACTCCTTTTAGTCGCCTCTTACGACAGGCAGGAATACCTCGGGCCTATTCTAATCCCCGGACCCGCAGGGGGCACGGATGAAGCGTCAGACGAAACGCGCCGGGGTGGAGAGGGGGATAGAGACTTCTTCTTGGAGGCCTTCTTGGAAGGCCGAGGAGGCACAGGGATGGTGGGCTGGACCCAAAGAAGGTCCTCACGCGCGGGGTCCATTTTGGAACGCCGGACCTCAGAAGCTGGGGTCCGGAACGTTTCCCCGATGGACGCCTCAGAAGAGGATCGCTTCTCAGGTGGCGTGGGGGGGGGAGGAGGAGGAGGAGGAGGAAGGGTGGCCCCTGGGGCAGAGGGGGTGGGGGCCACGGGGGAGGAGGATTTGGAAGGGAGGGATTTGGGAGGCGGAGGCAGAGCCCCCTGATGGGTGGAGGAGGCGGAGGGGGGACAGGATAGGGGTGAGGATACCGCGGAAGGAGTGGACACAACTGAGGCAAACAAAGTGGTCAATGGCACGGGATGAAGGCGGTCATATTTCTTCTTGGCCTCAGAATAAGAGAGCCGATCCAAGGTTTTAATTTCTTGTATCTTCTTCTCCTTCTGATAGGCGGGGCAGTCTAAGGATCTAGGCGAGTGGACGCCAGGACAATTAATGCACCGAGGTGGTGGGGTGCATGTATGTTCCTCACAAAGAGGACGTCCACAATCGCCACAAAGGGGCTCAGCCTCACACCGTGACGACATGTGCCCAAAGCACAAACACCTAAAACAGCGCATAGGAGGCGGGACGTAAGGTCGCATGTCGCACCGGTAGCACATCACCTTTACCTTCTCTGGGAGAACGTCCCCCTCGAAGGCGAGGATAAAGGCCCCGGTGTCGATGCGACGGTCTTTGGGGCCGCGCTGGACTCGCCGGACGAAATGCACGCCGCGGCGCTCCAGGTTGGCCCTGAGCTCCTCATCATGTCAGATTGTAGCAGGGGGTCACAATGAAAAATAACCCCCTGCGTCCTATTTAGTGCCAGATGTGGGACAATGGATACTGGGATGTCCCCTAGGCGGTCGCACGCCTGGAGCGCCGCCGACTGTGTGGCGGAGGTGGTCTTGATAAGAATGGACCCGGATCGCATCTTGCTGAGAGCCTCGATTTCCCCGAAGACGTCCTCAATGTGCTGAACAAAGAACATGGGCTTGGAGGTGGCGAACGTCCCCCCATCGGTTCGAGAACGGACCAAATAGCGGGGGAAGTACTTCGCCCCAAGCCGGCGGGCCTGTCCCTCCTCCCATGGAGTGGCCAAGGGGGAAAGGGCAGGAGAACCAGAACTAGAAACGGTACCTTTTCTTTTGAAAGACTCGGCCGCAGAGCGACCTGATACGTGTTGACGTTTCATCTGCAAAACGTCCGCCCCGATACCACCCACTCCGACCAGGGGCTCTCACCACGGGCGCCACCCAGCCGCAGCAAGGGCCACCTGGCAGGATGACCATTGCCGGGAGTCCTGATGCCCCAAGGAGACGGGCATCTACTCCTTGGCCGACGTGGGGAGGGTGTAGCTCAGGTATCGGCAGTACGATCCCTGTGTTGTCAGGGGGCTACAACCTAGAGGGTACATGACGACCCCATCACAACGGGCTGGCTACCGTGCTGGATTTCTGGTGCCATGGAAAGTCCAACATGATCGCTGGTGCAGATGGAGATGCACTATGGGCGTAACTTGGACAACCCATCAGGCGTTTAGGCCCAATTTGAGGAATAGTGGGTATGGGTACAACGCCGGTGCAATGCTGAGTGCCAAGGTCTTAGTGCACTGAGGACCAGTGATACACCACAAAAGGCGTCCTTCCCGAAAAGGCTCGTATTTCTGTAGAATTTTGAAAAATGAAGGTCAAACCCCAAGGGGGACCATCACATGGAAGGCCGAAACGGTTGAAACTCCTTTTAGTCGCCTCTTACGACAGGCAGGAATACCTCGGGCCTATTCTTACCCCGGACCCGCAGGGGGAGAGCCTACACTGACGATGTGAGGTATTTAAGAACAGCGAAGATGTAACTGTTTTAGAATGAACTCCTAAAAATCACTGAATTGGGTCTGGCGCAACGAAAGCAAACTTAACTTACTGGGTCTTGACCAAATAAAAAACAATGGGAAAAAACAAGTCGTAAAACATCAAATATGAGCGACAGTCCTTACAGTTTGCGCTATGAAAGTGAGTGCTGATAACTGGGAATACGTTCTAGCGAAAATCCAAGGATCTATCGTCGAAAGTCAAGGATAAATGAAGTCAATTGCAACAAATTTCACATGCAAAACAGAAATTTTGAGAGTACATGCCGAAACAGTTTTATTATACCCACGAAAATGTACGACTGCCTCATCGACATAAATAAAGCTTCCACGCTGTTCGTAAGTTTGACAGTGAACTCCCAGACAACATTCATTCATTCAGGCAGCGTCACAACTGAGATCTTCAAATGTGTCAAACCCCAAGTCTTCAACCACCAGTAGACGTGAAAACAATAAACCTCCGGCTTCGACCCATGAAAACATCTTACACAGAAGCTAGCTACCTCAGTGATGGCATCACTAATTCTGACATTGTGACAGAAAGCGCTATAATATGAGAAAAAAAAGGAAATCGACGTAAGATATAAAGTTGTAAAGCTCTAAATAAATGCGCAAATGTGAACTGGGAAGCCAATGGAGAAACACCCGTGTCAATTGCTTGTCTCCAAATGTGGTATTGCCTGGTACAAAGTAGTCAAGAATACCATCAGCACTGATGAAAGAGTTTCTGTAGAGGATATCAGTAAAACCAACCTTTGTTCCATGTGCGAACTTTCTCACGCTGTACTACACAGACCCACCTGTGGGGGCCACATAGGTAATTGGAACTGGAGCAAGGGGTGTGTGGCCGGTCTGTACCGATCATCCGCTGTGTATGTAGCTTCATGAATACTCTACAGACCGCAAACGATGTACTACGCGGCGAGAAGAAACAACTATTCATTGGCTAATGGGCACCTATGTCATCAGTTTAGGTCATGACATCACAGACTTTAAAGAACACATGTTGCGTGAATTTGATAAAATCAAGAAACACACACATCACAAGTAGTATGGAAACGCGTTAAGAATTAGGTTTGACATGATGGATGTTTTACAATAGACAGTCCTGCGCACAGGGACTACAAGTACTGAAGGAAAGAAATTTTATAATACGTTTGAATACCTACTACGCATTTCTGATTTTTGTTCCTTTTCAAAATTTTATCGATTTTATCAGAAGAATACACTTATTTCATAAGAGACATTAGATTATATATCTGTTTTATGAAATGAAATATACTTCATTTGTTTTCTGTTAAGAAGCTTCTACAAAGTTCAAAATGGTTCAAGTGGCTCTTAGCACTATGGGACTTAACATCTGTGGTCATCAGTCCCCTAGAACTACTTAAACCTAACTAACCTAAGGACATCACACACATCCATGCCCTAGGCAGGATTCGAACCTGTGACCGTAGCGGTCGCGCGGTTCCAGACTGAAGCGCCTAGAACCGCTCGGCCACACCGGCCGGCTTCTACAAAGTTATTTTAACTAAGATGTGAGATTTCAGCAGCTACAAGAAACATTCATCGACTTCCCCTAGTATCTACCGCAAAACTAAAAATACAACGAAGGAGACATGACTTACCACGCTGAAGAAAATACGGAATTTGTTTAAAAATCTGCAATGAAGTGCCAAAGAAATTGGTATAGGCATGCGTACTCAAATACAGAGTTATGTAAACAGGAAGAACACGACGGTGAGGTCGCTATCACCTATGTAAGACGACGACGTTTTCGACGCAGTTGTTAGATCGATTACTGCTGCTACAATGGCAGGTTACGGAGGTTTAAGTGAGTTTAAACGTGGTGCTATAGTCGGCGAACGAGCGAGGGGACATAATCTTCGAAGTAGCGATGAAACGTGCATTTTCCCGTACGACCATTTCAGGAGTATACAGTGAATATCAGGAATCCGACATTACATCTCCGACATCGCTGAGGCCGGAAGAAGATCATGCAAGAACGGAACAGATGACTGACGAGAGTCTTTTAGCGCGACAATTGCAACCCTTCCGTAGATTGCTGCAAATTTCAGTGTCGGTCCATCAAGTGTCAGCGTGTGAACCATTCAATGAAACATCATCGATATGGGCTTTCGGAGCCTAAGGCCCACTCATGTACCCTTGGCGACTGCATGACAAAGCTTTACGCCTCATTTGGGCCCTTCAACACCGACATTGGATTGTTGATAACTGGAAACGTGTAACCCGGTCGGACGGGTCTCATTTCAAATTGTATCGAGAGGATGGACGTGTACGGGTATGGAGGTAACCTCACGAATCTATGGACCCTCCATGTCAGCAGGAGAGATATGGGACTCTTGGTACGTGTAGATACGACTCAGACAGGTGGCCCGTACGTAAGCATCCTGTCTTATCAGCTGCATCCATTTATGTCCATTGTGCACTCTGAACTTGGGCAACTCCAGCAGGACATCCCACACGTCGAGAATTGCTACAGAGTGACTCCAGGAACACTCTTCTGCTGGCCACCAAACTGCCCAGACAAGAACATTGAGCATATCTGGAATGCCTTGCAACGTGCTGTTCAGATGAAATCTCCACCTCCTCGTACTCTTTATGGACAGCCCCGCAGGATTCATGGTGTCAGTTCCCTCCAGCACTACTTCAGGTATTAGTCAAACCCATGTCACGTCGTGTTGCGCCACTTCTGCATGCTCGCGGAGGCCCTATACGATCTTAGGCATGTGTATCAGTTTATTTGGCTCTTTAGTGAAGTTTAGAAGCTTATCAATGGAGGCCAAACTGGAGAACGCAAGAGGTCTGTCTAAAATCGGAGGTCTGGAGAAAAAAAAAAGTTGTACATAGAAGTTATGAATAGGCACGGGGGTGTCCACAAAGTGCCCTATCAGTCAGAACTGGATTCGATTTTTGACGCTAAGTTACACCGATGTACAACAATGCTTGTTCAAGGTCTCATTTACAACTTCAGTACCATCAACTACATCAGTTGGCACAATAATGAAAAACACAATAAAGGAAACTCATTAATTTAAGTTCTACAGGGTGTCCAGAAAAGGACTCCCTGATTTCAAAATTAAATATCTCGAAACAAAGATAGAGGAATGCAGTAAACGGTATGTTTATTGTGAAATCTGTAACTAGTTTATACAGCAGTTTGAAATAATAGTTTTCAAAGCTGCTAACAAATGGCGCTGTAATCGCCGAACGTAATGCCTAGTATAAATAGTGATCCGAAGCCCAGAGCGATCAGTTCCACTATTGAAACGTGAAAGGAGGTTAGCGTACCGAAGGAAGAGATTAAAACCATGTACTCCAATGAACAACGCGTTTTTCTGGTGCTAGAGTACCACAGCTTAGAAGAGAGTCCTACGGCAACAAGGCGAAGTTTTGAAGCATGTTTTAATATTCCAAAAGGACCCGATGCGAAAACCATTCGTACGCTCTTCGCAAAATTTCAACGAACAGGCAGCGTAACTGATGATCAAGTGGGGCATGTTGGCCGAAAGCAAACCTCAGTTACGCCTGAAAATACCGCCACAGTTTCTGGAATTGTTCAGCGAAATCTAATGTCATCCGTCCGTAGAATTGCATCTAAGACTGGTTTGAAGCGTTCCAGCACGCAGAAAATACTGAGAAAGAGACTACACGTTTCCATTCAAAATTCAAACGCACCAGGCCATACCCGTACGAGCTGTGCAACAAAGGGTTGCCTTTGCTAATCAGATGCTCACAATGATTGATGGTGAAGGATTTGATGTTGGCTGCATCTGGTTTACAGATGAAGCACACTTGCACCTGAATGGGTACGTGAATAAGCAGAACTGGCAATTTTGGGGTTCCGAAAAGCCGTATTGGTGTGAAGCGAAACCCCTGTATTCTCCTAAAGTTACTGTGTGGGCTGCAGTATGCAGCAGAGGCATTATTGGCCCTTTTTTCATTCGAGAAACGGTCACTGGTGCACGTTACGTTGCAACTTTGGAGCGATTTGTCGCCACACAGCAAGCGTTAGAGGATCGGCCAGGTACTGAATGGTTTATGCAAGATGGAGCCCGACCACATCGGACCGAACAAGTGTTTCGCTTTCTTGAGGAATACTCCGGGAATCGAGTCATTGCTTTGGAATATCCCAAATTTACTGGTGCAGGCATGGATTGGCCTCCATATTCGCCGGATTTGACTCCCTGTGACTTTTTTTGTGGCGCACAGTGAAAGACATGGTCTACCCGAAGCATCCTGCCACGCTGGACGAGCTTGAATCGACGATCTCTGTGGCATGTGAATCCATATCGGTTGAGACACTACGAAATGTGATGGCGAATTTCATTCTTCGTTTGCGCCACCTCTGTTGTGCCAACGATGAACATTTTGAAAAGATTATGATGTGATTGTTTACAAAGATTGTTTTCATACGATTATTTCACTAATGTATGCTTAGATGAGCTGTACAGTGTACAGCGCCATCTGTTAGCAGCTTTTGTAACTTATTTGAACCTGCTGTATAAACTTCTTACAGCTTTCACAATAAACATACCGTTTACTGCATTCCTCTATCGATCTTTGTTTTCGGGATATTTAATTTTGAAATCAGGGAGCCCTTTTCTGGACACCCTGTATGTACATGCACGAAACGTGTGTGTGTGTGTAAGACTACATCTGGTTCTGTGTGTAACGGAAGTGAGTCAGTGAGAAGAATATTTTTGCTAGGGAGTTGGTGTGTGCAGTTTATTTGTCCTGCTGTATATAAACTTTTAGAGAGAAAATTGGATAGCAGAGGTTATGAAAATCACTGCCATCTTCCAGGAATCAGGTTATTTTGTAATCAATCACTCACTGGTTTGTGTGTTGGTCTGAGAAATTAGTTTTAGCACTCTTATTAATACCACCTTTCAACTACAATCAGCACCTCTGGAAGTGGTTTTGAATAAATGACAAATTTTTGAAACGGTGGCCACGATACCCGCTTTCACCTAGGAGGCTCGGGTTCGATTATGGTACCGAAACAATTTTTCTGCTGTCACCGTGCCGTATTTTGACTTCAGTCAAATTTCTTGCAAACCTCGTGGTTTACTTACCTACTTTACAAGCGTCGGTCCTCCTGCAGTGTTGCCAGTTGAAAAGCAGCTACCATGCCGGAAGTCAGGAAATCATTATTTCGTGGCAAAGTCAAAAAAAAAAAAAAAAATCAGAAGCGACTGATAGGGACACGGCCTAGCATTCACTTGGCAACGTCCATGTTGAACACACCGGTCCTCTGTCCGTCAATATAGTTAAGCCAAATAGCTTCTTGTCAGTAGTTCGATGGAAGGCCGGAGTGCTCTTGGTTGCAGTTTTTGTCGTTTATGAATGCGCGATTTTTCAAACGTACTGACGCCATGTTTGTTTCTCGGTATGTTAAGATGCGTCCTGTCGGCTCCACAAAACCCGTGGCTAAGGCACTGTATGATACTGAGAACCTTCAGGGTCCCCACTTTCACGTTTGGCAGCCACTACAATAATTGGAAGTTAAAAATAAGGCCCATAAACCGCGCCGAGTCTCAAAATTGTAGAATGCTGTCCATCATATGCCAGTCAAGTAAGTTAAAAATACGACGACACACACACACACACACACACACACACACACACACACACACACACACACACACACACACACACACACACACTTCTCCAGAAATCACGTCTTTGGTTGTTTCTGGAACACTGGAAGATGAACAGGCAATAGTCCAAGTAAGGAGCACCGCAGAAGACTCCGTGCCGTAGACTGTATATTGTTTATGGCTACGGCAAAGACAGTAACAATTAAAATATTGCTACTGATCCGTGACGCCTTCCCTATGCCTTCTTTCACTGGCGCTCCCATAGGCAGTGCGAATTTATGTCTTAGTTTTCGTAGTTGATCGCTGGCTCAGAGTGTCTGAAATAAGCCGTCAGTGAGTTGCAAGAGGGAAAACGGGCAGGAGGGGTGCAGCGTAAGGGTATCAATCATGAGTTTTCGCGCATAAAGGTTGCTTCAGCCGTTAATTTTGTTCGTGCCGAGGTTAATTTGCCACTCATTTGGGTAGTCTCAATCGCACTGTTGTATGGACTGTATCCACCTTCTGTGGATTTACACTTCCCTATTTATACATACTGTGAGGACCTGGACACTTGTACTTTTGCCCCACCGTTTCCGTGTATGGAAGAACCAGTACTGGAAAATTTTGCGGTCACTATTGCTCGCGCTGTATTATCTGTATCCCTATTGGGTTTTGTTATCTCATACAATTTTGTGTATCTTAGCTACTTTCAAACCGGCATAGGTGCAAAGAATGTACATGGTTAATGAACAAAAATACCCCGATCACGATTGGGACCTAATCTGGAGAAGTATCAGCATCCGTCGTCTACCTACGAACATCAGTGCTACGTGGTACAAAACTGTCAGTAGGGAGGTAGTGGCCCATTCCAAGCTCCACGTCATACACCTGACAGACTCGCCAAATTGTTCGTCGTGCACTAGTTGATTGTGAGGAACATGGATTAGTGTGCAATAATGTCAAGGAAATCAGGCAGCTCATCAGGCAGAGACCTGTCAATATAACCCAAATAGCCCCCGATACCAGTGCGAGATTTTTTTTTTTAATCTCAATTATGTGCTGTATTCACCCACAAAAAGGAAATGCAGTAAGCTTGCTTGAAGGACGCAAAATATGTCGCGTCTTGACGAAGGATGACGAAAGCAAGGATGATTTTTGCATATACCTTAACATCCAACACCACAATATCATTAAGGCAAGTAGGTATTTGCCAACTTCTGGAGAAACAAAATCATGAGATATCTCGACCACAAAATGGATCATAGCCATCTGAGCCAGGTGAAAAAAAAAGACTCAGTATGCATTTACGTTACCATTTAAGTTCGTAGTTTCTGTCTGCAGAATGATCATCTGCTTTTGCTGACAGGGAAGAGTCATTTATTTGGTTCTAACGAATATATGAAGAAAACATTCTTTCTTTAACGAACGGCGTGTCTGTCTAAATTTAATTCATATGTAGAACGAACTTAATTTTAATCCAGGAGAAGGGATTTTTTTCACGTTGTACGTGTAAGGTTCGCAACGCATCTTTTGACGTATATGTGGGGCTACGTGAAAGACCGCGCTTTTATTCGGACAACGTATATTTGGTCGCCAACCCCTTCTGGGTTCTCTGTGTCTACTGTGATTCGTCGGTTGGTTTGTGGGATTAAAGGGACCAGACTGCAACGGTCATCGGTCCCTTGTTCCAAAACTTGAAAACTACCACACACAGTAAAAAAACGGATAATAGAGACAACAGACAACACAGGACAAGAAAAACTCAGACAAAGAAAAGGAATAACAAATTAATATCACACGGAGTGTGGCAGTGGTTGGCCGACCATAGAATAAAAAAGGAAAAGCCAAGCACCGAGAACACATGAAAAACTCATTTTAAAACCGTAGGCCAAAGGCCAGAATCAACACAAAACAAAATAAAACAAACACTCATATTAAATGATAAAAACCCCCTGCCTGAATAAAACTTAAAACTAAGCCAGCCATAGCAGGGTCATCAGTTAAAAGGGCAGGGAGCGTATCAGGCAGCGCAAATGTCCGCCTGACCACAGCCAAAAAGGGGCAGGCCAACAAAATGTGGGCCACTGTCAAAGCCGCCCCACAGGACACAGAGAAGGGTCCTCCCGACGCAGTAAGTAACTGTGTCAGCCGGGAGTGGCCAATGCGGAGCCGACGAAGGACGACTGAGTCCCTGTGGTTGGCTCGCATGGATGACTGCCATACAGTCGTCGTCTCCTTAATGGCACCGAGTTTATTGGGCGTGATCTGATCGCGCCATTCAGCGTCCCAAAGCGCAAAAACTTTTCGGCGGAGGACTGCTCGCAAATCAGTCTCTGTGAGGCAAACATCCAGAGATGGTTGCCTGGTGGCCTCTTTCGCCAGGCGGTCAACATGTTCATTGCCAGCAATACCGACATGACCGGGGGGTCCACACGAAGACCACAGAGCAGCCGCAACGGGCAAGAGTATGCAGGGATTCCTGGATAGCCATCACCAGACGAGAACGAGGGAAATACTGGTCGAGAGCTCGTAAACCGCTCAGGGAATCGCTACAGATCACGAAGGGCTCGCCTGAGCAGGAGCAGATATACTCTAGAGCTCGAAAGATGGCGACCAGCTCAGCAGTGTAAACGCTGCAGCCAGCCGGCAAGGAGCGTTGTTCGGAATAGTCCCCTAGAGTTGGCGCATAACCGACACTACCAGCAACCATTGAACTGTCAGTGTAAACAACGTCAGAGCCCTGATATGTGGCCAGGATGGAATAAAAGCGGCGGCGGAAGGCCTCTGGAGGGACTGAGTCCTTCGGGCCCTGTGCCAAGTCGAGCCGAAGGCAAGGGCGATGAGCACACCATGGGAGTGTACGCAAAGTGGCCTGAAAAGGAGGTGGAACAGTGAAAACCCTAAGCCTGGAGAGAAGCTCTTTGGCGCGGACCGCGATCGTACAACCTGACCGGGGCTGATGTTCTGGCAGATGGACGACCGATCGCGGGAACAGGAGACGATAGTTTGGATGCCCGGGCAAGCTAAAAACATGGGCAGCATAAGCGGCCAGTAAATTTTGGCGCCTGAACCACAATGGAGGGACACCTGCCTCCGCAAGTATGCTGTCCACTGGGCTGGTCCGGAAAGCACTAGTGTCAAGGCGTATTCCGCTGTGTAGGATTGGGTCCAGTGCCCGCAGCACAGATGGGGATGCTGAGCCAGAAGCCAGGATACCATAATCCAGACGAGACTGGATTAACGCCTGGTAGAGCCGTAACGCGGTAGATCAGTCGGCGCCCCATCGGGTGTGGCTCAAGCATCTCAGAGCATTTAGATGCCGCCAACACGCCTGTTTAAGCTGCCAAATATGAGGCAGCCAAGTCAGCAGGGCATCAAAAACTACACCCAAAAACCTGTGGGTCTCCACCACAGCAAGGAGTTCGTCGGGAAGATAAATGCATAACGTGGGTCTTGGCAGCCGAAAACTGAAAACCATGAGCTACAGCCCAAGACTGCGCCTTGCGGATAGCGCCCTGTAGTTGACGTTCAACAGCTGCAATGCCAGTAGAGCGGTTTTAAAGGCAGAAATCGTCAGCGTACAGGGAAGCGGAGACAGAATTTCCCACCGCCGCAGCGAACCCGTTTATTGCGATTAAAAACAGGCAGACACTGAGGACAGATCCCTGTGGTACTCCGTTCTCCTGGACTCGGGAGGAACTATGGGAGGCCGCGACTTGCACGCGGAAGGTACGATACGACAGAAAATTTCGGATAAAAATCGGCAGAGGGCCCCGAAGACCCCATCCATGAAGCGTAGAAAGTATGTGATGACGTCATGTCTTATCGTACGCCTTCCGCATGTCGAAAAAGACAGCGACCAGGTGCTGACGGCGGGCAAAGGCAGTACGGATGGCCGACTCCAGACTCACCAGATTGTCGGTGGCGGAGCGGCCTTTACAGAACCCACCCTGAGACGGAGCCAGAAGGCCCCGAGACTCCAGTACCCAATTCAAGCGCAGGCTCACCATCCGTTCGAGAAGCTTGCGAAGAACATTGGCGAGGCTAATGGGGCGGTAACTGTCCACCTCCAAAGGGTTCTTGGCCGGTTTCAAAACTGGGATGACAATGCTTTCCCGCCATTGCGACAGAAACTCACCCTCGACCCAGAGACGGTTGTAAAGGTCGAGGAGGCGTCGCTTGCAGTCCACTGAAAGGTATTTCAGCATCTGACAGTAGATGCGGATCTGGCCCAGGAGCGGTATCAGGGCAAGCGGCAAGAGCACTGTGGAATTCCCACTCACTGAATGGAGCATTGTAGGATTCAGAATGGTGGGTGCGAAAAGAAAGGCTCCGACGTTCCATCCGCTCGGAAGGCCAGGGGGTAATTGGAAGAAGCTGAACTCAGAGCAAAATGCTCTACCAAGCGGTTGGCAATTTCGTCGGAGTCTGTACAAACTGCTCCATTCAGTGAGGGCGCAGGGACGCTGACAAGGGTCCGATAGCCATAGAGGCGTCGGATCTTGGCCCAGACCTGCGATGGAGAGCCATGGTGGCCAATGGTGGACACATACCGCTCCAACCAATCCTGCTTGCGTTGGCGTATAAGACGGCGGGCCCGTGCACGCAGACGTTTGAAGGTAATGAGGTGTTCAATGCAGGGATGTCGCTTGTGACGCTGGTGCGCCCGCCGGCGATCTTTAATCGCTTCAGCAATCTCAGGCGACCACCAAGGCACAGTCCGCCACCGAGGGGACCCAGAAGAACTGGGAATGGAAGATTCGGCGGCAGTAACGATGCCCGTAGCGACCGATTGAACCTCCGTATCAATGCCATCATTAGAGAGAGGCTCAATAGCGGCAATGGAGGAAGACAAGTCCCAGTCAGCCTTATTCATGGCCCACCTGCAAGGGCGCCCAGAAGACTGACGCTGTGGCAGTGACAGAAAGATCAGAATGTGGTCACTACCACACAGGTCGTCATGCACACTCCATTGGACAGATGGTAAGAGGCTAGGGCGGCAGATAGAAAGGTCAATGGCGGAGTACGTGCCATGCACCACACTGAAGTGTGTGAAGGAACCATCATTTAACAGCGAAAGATCGAGCTGTGCCAATAAATGCTCAATGGTGGCGCCTCGACCTGTCGCCACTGACCCACCCCACAGAGGATTATGGGCGTTGAAGTCGCCAGTTAATAAGAAAGGTGGCGGCAGTTGGGCTATCAGCGCAGCCAGGACATGCTGCGCGACATCACCATCCGGTGGAAGGTAAAGACTGCGGACGGTACCAGCCTGTGGCGTCCACACCCGAACAGCGACAGCCTCTAAAGCTGTTTGTAGAGGGATAGACTCGCTGTTTTTTTTTGTTTTGGTTTTAGGGCGCAAAACTGCTATGGTCATTAGCGCCCGGTCCGTGACTTAAGAAGAAGGAAAAAATCGAAAATGGGAATCAGCAGCAATGGGAACGAAACTCAAAAAAATGTAGAAACTAAAAGCAGAAGGAAGGCTTAAAAATCCACTACAGAAAGGGGTTGGTTGTCCCCAAGAAAAGCTTCAAATGACTGACGTCATTTCACTGGCACTAATAAACTTGAGAACGCGATCGGCCGAGCGCGCGTCATCAGCTGTAGACGGGCGCGTAACGGAGTAAAATAGGGGCACTCAATTAGAAAGTGTCTTACCGTCCACAGCTGAGAGCAGTGGGGACAGAGTGGGGGAGGATCGCCGCTTAGAAGATGTCGATAGCTAAAAAGACAGTGTCCTATCCGGAGTCTAGTTAAAATTACCTCCTCCCGACGAAGCGTTCGGGAGGAAGAGGTCCAAGCACAAGGAAGAGCTTTCACGTCCCGCAATTTATTATGGGGAAGTGTCGACCAATGTGCGTACCATAAAAGAACAACACAACGACATAAAACGCTCCGTAGATCGGTAAAGGGAATCGATTGAATAGCTGGCCGAGGAAGAGAGACTGCAGCTTTGGCCGCTATATCGGCCGCCTTATTTCCACATATACCAACGTGTCCCGGGAGCCAGAGGAACGCCACCGAGACGCCCCCCAGGTGGATCAAGCGAAGACGGTCCTGAATCCGGTGGACCAGAGGGTGGACGGGGTGAAGAGCTTGGAGACTGAGGAGAGAGCTGAGAGAATCTGAGCAGGTAACATACTGTATCCGCTGATGGCGGCAGATGTAGTGGACAGCCTGGAGAACAGCGTAAAGTTCCGCAGAATAAACCGAACACTGGTCGGGAAGCCGAAATCGATTTGGGGTGTCGCCAACAATATAGGCACTCCCTACACCTAACGATGTTTTCGAGCCATCAGTGTAAATAAATGTGGCTTCCGTCATTTGTGCACATAGAGCAGAAAATGCCCGACGATAAACAAGTGAAGGGGGTACCATCCTTGGGAAACTGACAAAGGTCATGGAGCAGGCAGATCTGGGGACGGAGCCATGGCGGTGCTGTACCCCAAGTTGTCAAGAAGGTTTCAGGGAAGTGAAAGGAAAGAATGGAGCAGTTCACGGAAGCGGACTCCCGGTGGTAGTAGGGAGGAGGGGCGGCCTGCATACCCTACATCGAAGGAGGCGTCGAAAAAAATGTCATGGGCTGGATTAGCAGGCATGGAAGACAGATGGCTAGCATAACGACTCAGAAGGACTGCTCGCCGATTGGACAGCGGAGGTTCAGCAGTTCCAGCATAAAGGCTTTCCACAGGACTGTTGAGGGATCGCAGACAGCGAGCCAAAAGATAGGAAACGTGGGAGGACCAGCACAGTTTTTTGTCAAACATAAGACCCAAGAATTTAGCGACGTCCGAAAACGGAAGGTTGACAGGTCCTAGATGTAAGGAGGGTGGAAGAAACTCCTTACGTCGCCAAAAATTAACACAAACGGTCTTACTGGGAGTAAAACGGAAGCCGGTTTCGACGCTCCAAGAGTGGAAGCGATGGAGACATCCTTGAAGACGTCGTTCAAAAAGGCTGGTCCGTTGAGAGCTGTAGTAGATCGCAAAATCGTCCACAAAGAGGGAGCCCGAGACATCAGGAAGGAGACAATCCATAATTGGATGTATGGCAATGGCAAACAGTACAACACTCAGCACGGAGCCCTGGGGTACCCCGTTTTCTTGGGAGAAAGTACGGGAGAGAGTAGTGTTCACCCGCACCCTAAATGTGCGCTCTGCCATAAATTCGCGAAGAAAAAGGTGCAGCCGGCCTCGAAAGCCCCAAGAGAACAGTGTGCGGAGGATGCCTGTCCTCGAACAGGTATCGTATGCTCTCTCCAGATCAAAAAATAGTGCTACCGTTTGGCGTTTCCGGAGAAATTTGTTCATGATATAAGTGGAGAGAGCAACAAGATGGTCAACTGCAGAACGATGCTTTCGGAATTCGCATTGGGCAGGTGTTAAAAGACTGTGGGATTCCAGCCACCACGCTAAGCGGTAATTCACCATACGCTCCAAAACCTTACATACACTACTCGTGAGAGAATCGGGGCGATAGCTAGAGGGGAGATGTTTGTCCTTTCCAGGTTTCGGAACAGAAACGACGATAGCTTCCCGCCATCGTCTGGGTAAAGTACTGTCGGTCCAAATTCGATTATAAAGGCGAAGGAGGTAACGCAGACTATGGGTTGGTAAATGCAGCAACATTTGGACGTGGATACCATCCGGTCCTGGGGCGGAGGAGCGAGAAGAAGAGAGTGCATGTTGGAGTTCCCACATGGGGAAACAGTATTGTAGCTTTCGCGATTTTGAGAGGAGAAAGCAAGAGGTCGCACTTCCGCTGCACGTTTCTTCGGGAGAAACGCTGGCGGGTAATTGGAAGAGCTCGAAATCTCAGCAAAGTGTTGACCCAATGAGTTAGAAATTGCGACGGGGTCCACTAATGTATCATGCGCGACGGTGAGCCCAGAGACCGGGGAGAAACTAGGCGCGCCTGATAACCGCCGAAGCCGCCTCCAAACTTCCGAGGAGGGAGTGAAGGTGTTAAATGAGCTAATACAGAATTTCCAGCTTGCCTTCTTGCTATCGCGGATGACGCGACGGCATCGCGCACGGAACTGCTTATAGCAGATACAGTTGGCCAAAGTAGGATGGTGGCAGAAAACGCGAAGAGCACGTCGCCGCTCACGTATTGCGTCACGGCACGCCTAGTTTCACCAGGGAACTGGGGGACGCTGGGGCAATTCGGAGGTGCGTGGCATTGAACGTTCCGCAGCTGTAAGAATAACGTCGGTAATATGTGTGACATCGTCGACGCTGGGAAAGTGACGGTCATCAAATGTCGCTAGAGACGAAAAGAATGTCCAATCAGCTTGGGCGGCAACTGCTGTTCTAAAGGTCACAACTAAGACTATTCTTAACCCTCCGTATCATGTGTGTTCTGGAAATCTCTCAAGATTTGCGACAGTAGTATACCAATTTACATCAACAGCAAAGCAAGACTAAGTCCCTGAAGAGACTAGAATTAACTGGCAGTGACACAAATGTGTCGTCTACATCACTTTGGTGAAAAAAAGACGGTAACAGTAACTGAAGCAATAAACGAGGTTCCTATTGATGTATTAACTATGGCAGCTATGAAGACAGAAACGCATGAAAATGCACATCACCGCATTTTCCCATTGTTTCCTTTCTTCAGTAGCCTCACATTACATTTTTCTTTGTAAATCCACAATATGAGTTGGATGTTTTGGACTATTATCCAAAATAGCACCTGATATTCTAGTCATGTATAACAAATTTCACTGAAGCTGATCAGTGTAAGTACACAATTCATTCGTAGATTTCAGTGGTGTAATGTGCTATCGGGTTAGCGTCTGGCAGCGCAGCTCCACTAAGGCTGAAAGAAACACTGTGGATGGCAGTGAGGCCTTTCTGATCTGTCCAATGCTTTCTTCATACTGCTGCTGTCTTCGGGACTTGGCAGACGTTTTGAGTGTTTGGCACACCTGTGGTCATTCACTCTGTCAGGACTGGTGCTGAGGGACCAAGCTCAATTTCCTTAGTACTGTCCTTTTATTGGCGAGTAATCTGGATAGAGTAACAAAATGCTAAGAAAATTGCGTTGTGCCAGCTCAACAATCAACCTGTTTTTAGTTTCACAGCCGTTTTCGTTCTGCATTGCAATAAGCGTCATTATTTTTTGTTAAGATTACTACTGTCATTCTCTCATTCGCAAAAGTTAAATCATCCTTGTTTGGTATCTATGCACATGAAGAGTGGTTATGAAAGAAGGGAATACTGAATGTTACGTCATGCTGAATATACTCATTTACTTCGGCATCTCGTGATCAACGCTACAGGAGAAGTGAGATACATAAAGTTGACAATGGGAGGACATATATGCTGGCACAACTCTGCAACTACTCCTGTTGATGTAGCACAGTGTTACCAGATAATCTGGTGCTGCGGAATCGAAAATGAAGTACGGACTTTGCCACAGTAGCAGAGAGCTGCTAATTTCAGACAATGACAGTGGATTACCCTTGGGTCAGCTGCTGGTTAATGTTGCAACTGTAGATGGAAGGCTTTGTTTGATAGTCTTCTGCTGATACTGTCCGAATAAATCATGCCAGTGGATAAAGGTTTAGTTTTGAGACCTAACCCTTGAGGGGGGAGGGGGCACAGCGGTCTGCTTCATGAATTCCAAGCAAAAAACACAAACAACGCAGGAAGGGTTCGAACAATTACAACCTGTTTGATTCACACGCCATTTGAAGGTGTACTCAATCGCTCCCACATCATTGCCCGCGTTGTCCACTCGGGAGGAATGCAATGTCTGAAACTGTGATGTGCTGCTAGCTGAACCTGGCCCGCTGGTACGGTGGGCCGGTAGGTCGTCAGGTTGGTGCGAGGCTGGAGTTTCAGGGCAACTACTTTCCTGGACCAGAGCTGTGTTGGTCGACCCATCAGTGCTGGCTGCTGTGACTTCAGTACTGAATGTTGGACTATACCATCGGTGGGTAACGACTGCTGAACTTTTAGTAAGGCAGCAAGAGTAAGATCAACACTAACCACCTCACAATGTTGATACCATACCACGAATAGGGAATGAAGTGTGAACGACATGAACGCCGTCGATCCTACAGATAGTGCTCCAAACTCGTGGAGATGAAGTATTTGTCTTCAAGGAGAGGCTCCGCTCAATGACGTCATTCCTAATGGGTAATTGGTTCTGCTCTTCAAGAGTAGTAGTGATCTTCAGTAGCGTTACTTTTGCTTAACAAATTTGCTAGTGTCTTTACTGCCTAGTCAAATATGTGCCAGGTGGTGACGCGTCGTACATAGTCTCTTCCATAGCGTTAAGAGTACAGCGAAGGCAGTTCGGTCAGCACTCGCTTAACGATTTCCTGCTGAGCGCGCTCGCAGTCTCGCTCAAGTGTGTTGAGGTTGCTGTGTTGCTAAACAAGTAACGATGTCAAAATGATTATGCTTCCCGTATCACTTTTCATTTCAAATATTGCGTGCGTGGTATATCTCAGCAGCCACAGTTACGTTACTCTTGTCGTGTGAGGGGCTTCATGGCCAGTATCATCGCTCTCCCAAGAAAGGACGGCTCTTCTACTGTTGACGGATTAAGTTCAGAAGTGAGAGTATGTTGCAGCACATGTTCCATGAGACGGGTGTTACGATTAATCAAGGAAAACCCTGTTGGGAAACGGGGCTAAAATTAGTTGGTTGCTGTCGAGTTGCAATTTAAATTTATTGATTACTTCAACTACTAAGTCATTTCTTTATCATTTGACCAGGAACAGATCCAAAAAGCTAGTAGGCATGAGTGCCTTTTCAAGAAAATTTACTTTAGAGTTAACGGCCAAGCCATTTTACTTAAAACCGACTTTGATAAAACATTTGATAACAAATCAAAATTTTCCAAGTAATGAAATTAAAAACTTTACTTTACGGTTAATAGCCAAGCCATTTTACTTAAAACAGACTTTGATATAGCCTTTAATAACAAAATTAAAACTTTCCAAGTAATGAAACAAAAAAACCAATTTGCATACAATTTCGCTACCGAACATGTAGGGAGCCAACTTCTTTTAAACTTTGGCACAACAAGATATTAAGTTACAAAGGCTGTGTCCAAGAATGAACGTCTGACGTCCATGACGCACTTGCGTCTGCGAAGTGTGAAGTTTGCAAACAACCGGTTATGCTAGAGCGCTAAATTTCACGGTAGAACTACGAGAGACATGTGGAATGAGCCGCTGTAAAGATTGTTCTGAATCCTTCCATTCCATCGTTAATTGACTCTTTCATATTTATCGTTATGCTGCGTACGATTCTGTTGAGATTCCCCTCTGGCGACGTGTCTGGTCTTATCGATCTTCGAGTCGTTACTTCCTGTTAGCCTTGTGTAAGGGAGTAAGATCTTTGGGGGGATGGCCGGTTGATTGCCTAGCGGTCACGAGTCGGTGGGTCGGTTTTTAAAATCGGGTATTAGAGTGTCGTACGATGAGACCGCAGTGTGGCGTTGCGGTGGAGAATTGGCCGTTGTTCCGAAAAGCCGCGTCGTCTATCCTGGCGGTGCGAGACAAGTGGGGCGAGCTGATGGGACAAGGCTGTAAGCTCTTGCTGTAAGCACCCGGGGGCCACGGCTATGGTTCCGAGTCACTACTTGGTGGGAGCGGCAACGGATGTCTTTAAATTTTCCGTCTTGAGGCGGGAATGAGGGAGTAGTAACTCGCCTAACCTGAGGAGTGGTATTTCGCCGCCGTGGGTGCAGAGAAGACGAGGGCTTCAATGACAGAGCGCGTGGCTGCATGACTGCCCAGTTGGGTACGCTGGCGACGTGTACACGGTCGGGTGTGAGGAACCTTTGCATCCGAGTTCACTTGCTGTTTCTCTGATAACTGCAAGTTAAGTACGTTAAAGGTTTGGACGTTAATTGAAGAATTTTGGTTTGTGCAACCAGTGTCTTTTCTGCCTTGTGGCCTCCTGCATTCGGAATTCCTGTCCCTGTCGCCGGTGTATTTATAGACAGTGATCTTTTGGCTTCTTATTAGTACTGCCTAGGAGGAAGTGTATTTTTTGGCAGTGATTATGGTCCCTGACTTGATTCCTCCTCTTCCCCTGGCCTCGCGTGAGGTCGATGTGATTGCTGAATGTGAGGCGTTGTGGGCATGTTAGTCCGCTTCTAGCCTGAGCATCCTTCGGGAGACAATTGTGGCCACCCTTACACCCGGTCGGTTAATTATTTCTATCCCAGGACATGGTATTAAAGTTGTTAGTTATTGTAGAATGTTAAATGGTTGTATGTTACCCTGTTTTTTGGCCACTGTTTAAAAGGTTAAGTTTGCCTTTCATTGGTGCGTTTTTTAAATTAGGTGGCTTTAAAATTGTTATTGTAAAAGGTGTGACTGTATCTTTACTTTGTTTTAATCTACTTGGCATCCTTTGAAAATGCTAGTTCTGCCTCCCTGTTAGCGAGCCTTTGTAACTTAATATCTTGTTGTGCCAAAGTTTAAAAGAAGTTGGCTCCCTACATGTTCGGTAGCGAAATTGTATGCAAATTGGTTTTTTTGTTTCATTACTTGGAAAGTTTTAATTTTGTTATTAAAGGCTATATCAAAGTCTGTTTTAAGTAAAATGGCTTGGCTATTAACCGTAAAGTAAAGTTTTTAATTTCATTACTTGGAAAATTTTGATTTGTTATCAAATGTTTTATCAAAGTCGGTTTTAAGTAAAATGGCTTGGCCGTTAACTCTAAAGTAAATTTTCTTGAAAAGGCACTCATGCCTACTAGCTTTTTGGATCTGTTCCTGGTCAAATGATAAAGAAATGACTTAGTAGTTGAAGTAATCAATAAATTTAAATTGCAACTCGACAGCAACCAACTAATTTTAGCCCCGTTTCCCAACAGGGTTTTCCTTGATTAATCGTAACACCCGTCTCATGGAACATGTGCTGCAACATACTCTCACTTCTGAACTTAATCCGTCAACAGTAGAAGAGCCGTCCTTTCTTGGGAGAGCGATGATACTGGCCATGAAGCCCCTCACACGACAAGAGTAACGTAACTGTGGCTGCTGAGATATACCACGCACGCAATATTTGAAATGAAAAGTGATACGGGAAGCATAATCATTTTGACATCGTTACTTGTTTAGCAACACAGCAACCTCAACACACTTGAGCGAGACTGCGAGCGCGCTCAGCAGAAAATCGTTAAGCGAGTGCTGACCGAACTGCCTTCGCTGTACTCTTAACGCTATGGAAGAGACTATGTACGACGCGTCACCACCTGGCACATATTTGACTAGGCAGTAAAGACACTAGCAAATTTGTTAAGCAAAAGTAACGCTACTGAAGATCACTACTACTCTTGAAGAGCAGAACCAATTACCCATTAGGAATGACGTCATTGAGCGGAGCCTCTCCTTGAAGACAAATACTTCATCTCCACGAGTTTGGAGCACTATCTGTAGGATCGACGGCGTTCATGTCGTTCACACTTCATTCCCTATTCGTGGTATGGTATCAACATTGTGAGGTGGTTAGTGTTGATCTTACTCTTGCTGCCTTACTAAAAGTTCAGCAGTCGTTACCCACCGATGGTATAGTCCAACATTCAGTACTGAAGTCACAGCAGCCAGCACTGATGGGTCGACCAACACAGCTCTGGTCCAGGAAAGTAGTTGCCCTGAAACTCCAGCCTCGCACCAACCTGACGACCTACCGGCCCACCGTACCAGCGGGCCAGGTTCAGCTAGCAGCACATCACAGTTTCAGACATTGCATTCCTCCCGAGGGGACAACGCGGGCAATGATGTGGGAGCGATTGAGTACACCTTCAAATGGCGTGTGAATCAAACAGGTTGTAATTGTTCGAACCCTTCCTGCGTTGTTTGTGTTTTTTGCTTGGAATTCATGAAGCAGACCGCTGTGCCCCCTCCCCCCTCAAGGGTTAGGTCTCAAAACTAAACCTTTATCCACTGGCATGATTTATTCGGACAGTATCAGCAGAAGACTATCAAACAAAGCCTTCCATCTACAGTTGCAACATTAACCAGCAGCTGACCCAAGGGTAATCCACTGTCATTGTCTGAAATTAGCAGCTCTCTGCTACTGTGGCAAAGTCCGTACTTCATTTTCGATTCCGCAGCACCAGATTATCTGGTAACACTGTGCTACATCAACAGGAGTAGTTGCAGAGTTGTGCCAGCATATATGTCCTCCCATTGTCAACTTTATGTATCTCACTTCTCCTGTAGCGTTGATCACGAGATGCCGAAGTAAATGAGTATATTCAGCATGACGTAACATTCAGTATTCCCTTCTTTCATAACCACTCTTCATGTGCATAGATACCAAACAAGGATGATTTAACTTTTGCGAATGAGAGAATGACAGTAGTAATCTTAACAAAAAATAATGACGCTTATTGCAATGCAGAACGAAAACGGCTGTGAAACTAAAAACAGGTTGATTGTTGAGCTGGCACAACGTAATTTTCTTAGCATTTTGTTACTCTATCCAGATTACTCGCCAATAAAAGGACAGTACTAAGGAAATTGAGCTTGGTCCCTCAGCACCAGTCCTGACAGAGTGAATGACCACAGGTGTGCCAAACACTCAAAACGTCTGCCAAGTCCCGAAGACAGCAGCAGTATGAAGAAAGCATTGGACAGATCAGAAAGGCCTCACTGCTATCCACAGTGTTTCTTTCAGCCTTAGTGGAGCTGCGCTGCCAGACGCTAACCCGATAGCACATTACACCACTGAAATCTACGAATGAATTGTGTACTTACACTGATCAGCTTCAGTGAAATTTGTTATACATGACTAGAATATCAGGTGCTATTTTGGATAATAGTCCAAAACATCCAACTCATATTGTGGATTTACAAAGAAAAATGTAATGTGAGGCTACTGAAGAAAGGAAACAATGGGAAAATGCGGTGATGTGCATTTTCATGCGTTTCTATCTTCATAGCTGCCATAGTTAATACATCAATAGGAACCTCGTTTATTGCTTCAGTTACTGTTACCGTCTTTTTTTCACCAAAGTGATGTAGACGACACATTTGTGTCACTGCCAGTTAATTCTAGTCTCTTCAGGGACTTAGTCTTGCTTTGCTGTTGATGTAAATTGGTATACTACTGTCGCAAATCTTGAGAGATTTCCAGAACACACATGATACGGAGGGTTAAGAATAGTCTTAGTTGTGACCTTTAGAACAGCAGTTGCCGCGCAGGGTGGCCGCGCGGTCGAGGACGCCGTGTCAGATTTCGCGGTCGCTCCCGCCGGAGGTTCTAGTCCTCCCCCGGGCATTTGTGTGTGTTGTCTTTAGAGTAAGTTAAAGTTAGTGTAAGTAGTTTCTACATCTAGGGACTGATAATCCTAGCAGTTTGGTCCCTTAGCATTAGAACTTTAAGAATAGCAGTAGCGGAAGGGATTTATAAGAAAGCTTTTGCAGAAAAACTGGAACTAATGAAAAGAAAACACCTGCAGTTACATAAATTGAGCACTTTACTGTATCAGTGCCTTGTTCGCACGGTAGTAAACACTACCCTTACCACAATCTTAGCTAACGTGCAACATGAGATTGGGTCACATTTTGCATGAAGCGACGATTTTGAACTGAAATACGTTTTCTAACTCAAAACCACTCGATCTGTGGCAATTATTCGCAATATCTGATCGAGACGACAAATTTTAAATGGATGTAGTTAATACAGTCCCATAGCCGCAAATCATTCTCGTATCAGTGCAGTTGGCAAATAAGGCGTATGACATTGTGAGTCCTTGACTACGTTAGTGGCAAGAAGATTCCGTTTTCTTATCAGCAATTCTTCACGAACGGATGCGGATACAATGGAATCCGAATGACATAGGGCGGTATGTCTACATGTCTAAAAGGAGCAGAAAACGGAATTGTTAACCCTCTGAGTAATATTCCCATGTCTGTGACTCGCATCATGGTTTAAGCCCATTTATTACCATTGTTCATTGTTTACCCACTATTACCTACATCAAGTAACAGCAGGAACGGAGAGAGACTTTCGGAGTAGACGCCTTGATATTTGAATTCATTTTCAGATGTAGCAAGTTTTCTTTTTCAATAAAGCTGTCTTTTCTATTTCCAAACAACAATTCGTATCATCCTTACTTCTGCCGCAGCAGTTATTTTACTGCCCTCATGGGAAACCACGCCAACGACTACCATCGTCTCATTTCCTGACCTAATACCTTGTGCATAGCCTTAATTTTACTACTGCTCATTACCCTTTTATTACAGACTATACCGTACCACCTCTTATCCTAAATGGAACAAATATTAACTTCTCTCCCTCAGCAAAGAGATTGGGAGTAATAATAGACGAAAATCTAAATTGGACAGAGCACGTAATTGCAGTGTGCAAAAAAGCATCAGCATCCCTTCATGTCCTACAAAAATATAAAAAACTCTTCCCTTTCGATCTGAGAAAAATTAGTACAAACGCTTATACTCCCAATCATTGACTACAGCGATATTATCCTGCAAGGCCTCTCTCAGGAAAATTCCCGACGTCTAGAACTGGTCATGAATGCCTGCGTCCGATGTATCTGTGACATTCGATTTTTTGATCACATTTCACCAGCATATGCAAAATTGTCCTGGCTGCGTGCAGACAAACGCAGAGATTTCCATACACACTGTCTCATCTACTGCCTTATAAATGTACACTGTCCCTCATCTCTCCTCGTCCCTAACGCTCATGACGGAACAACATGACAGAAACACACCTTCCCATTATAATAAAATCCTCTCCGTTCCACTCTCCGTTCTTCTCCAAATCCTTTACAGTAGCGGGAACCCGACTCTGGAATAACCTCTCTCGTTATGTTACAGAACTTAAAAACATGTCCGGCTTCAAAAAACAGTTAATGACGTATCTACTTAAGCAACAGTAATGCCTTCCTCTGTACATGAATGCACTTCACCTAATTACTTCCCTCTTTCCCCCTCATTAAATCTCTCTTCCCCAAAACTCGCTATACTAGCAAACATCTACTTTACACACCAAGATATTAATGTACATCTGCACAAACTTTCATTACTATTGCCAATCTTTCTCATGTTTGTCATTTGATTTTTTTACTGTTATTATTATTGCTTTTATCATAATCTGTATGTATAGCACCTGTTGTAAAAATACTGAGCATTTACTTTATTAGGTCTTAGTCACTACTCTTTATTCATATTGTCACTAGAGTAAGCTAATTGTCTCATTTAAACTATGGTCATCATGTAACTCTGATGTGCGAAATGCTGCATGTGTGGACCACTGGTCCGATGCAAGAGAGGGCCTGGTGGCCCTAATCTGATCAGGTTCAATAAATAATTAAAATAAATAAATAAATATACACCAAGGAAAGAAGTAACATCTACATGTAATGTTTACCTTGATGCAATCAGGAAATTGTGCTCATAAAAGCGCTCAGAACCGCTGAACGAGCTTTTCAATTGGCAGCACACTCCAGACCTAATGAAAGAAAATACTAAGGGGCGCAAATTGACCATAGCGAGCGTGGGGAGGGTTTGATGTAGTGCCGTGAAGTTTGACCAGTTTCCGTCGAATTTAATTCCTGATAGACCAAAATGTGATCTTGATACAAAAGCATCAGTGTACTGATATTGGAACTACTTCCAACGGTCAGGTCAGGTAGTGTTCGCTTGCGGCCATCACTAATTTTAATTTCAGCCCATTCCTTCTTGGTGCACTGAAATGTTTTCGAACTTTCCCCATTGCTTCACCAGTCGCGTGGCCGAGCGGTTCTAGGCGCTTCAGTCCGGAAATGCGCGACTGCTACGGTATCAGGTTCGAATCTTGCCTCGGGAATGGATGTGTGTGATGTCCTTAGATTTAAGTAGTTTGAAGTACTCGGGGACTGATGACCTCAGAAGTTAAGTCCCATAGTGCTCAGAGCCATTTGAACCATTTTTGAACCCACTGCTCTCCACCTCATTTCTTAAAGCGTTATATATCGTGTGTTAGTCACACCGTAAGTGAGACACCCATAAAGCTCTGACTTGCTGTAGATAATCAAATCATTTGAGCAGTGATTCGAAAATACATAGGTCCACTTCTGAGTAAGAGCCTGCTGGCAGCAAGTCCTTGGATACAACACTGTGGGCAGTAACAATGCCCATGTTTTACGTCACAAGATGCAGAAGTGATTTATATGCTTTTCCAAAAACTCATTTCATGAATCATTTCGAGTCTGGTAGCGTATGGCAAGAGTTTTGTGGTGATAAAAAGTCAGGCAACGCAATTTTGCTAGTTCCGTTGGATTTGACAATGGGAGTCAGTTTTTGGGTAGTCGAGTGATGTGATCATGGTCAAGACCGACTGCTATTTCTACATCACAGTGGCTGCCACAGCGTTCCTGATTCGTCAACACAAACACCACGTGACTGGGCACACTGCTTATCAAGTCACATGCTGCGAATGGCAGTGCCTAGAGGGCAGAGTGTTTTTCAACATGTTACTCAAGTAACAAGTCAAATGGATTACATAATATTACAAGTGGGACAGAAACCTTAATTTACCTTTTACTACTTATTTGTCCTCCGACTTAAATGAACAACACCATCGTTTAATATCTTGCCTAATGCTTGCCTCTTCTTTCTTAATAGCGATTCTTGATAAAGCACTTTAAGTTGTTATTTTTGTGTCAGATAACTGAAAAAGGGTTTTCTTTCGTCAGTCTTCGTTTCCCCACTGGGTTTTAAATGGTTCTCTTTATATAATGCGTGGGAACGTTACAAGGGCGACAGTCGCAGTGGAATCGAGAGAGTAGAGTGCGTGTGGTTGCACTGATTGAGCATGGCAACTTGGTTGGTTGGTTTGTGGGATTGAAGGGATCAGACTACTAGGGCCATCGGTCCCTTTTTCCATGAACTTTAAACCCCCACAAGAAATTAAAACAAACAGTGGAGATGACAGACGACACAGGACAAGAAAGACAGACAGACAGACAGAGACAAAATTAATTAAAATCGCACTGAGTGTGACTAACCGACCATAGAAACAAAAAAGGAAAAGCCAACCACCAAGAAACGCACTAGAAACTCCAGTCTAAAATCTTAGGCCACAGGCCAGACAACACAAAAAAAGGACGAACACTTAGATCAAGCGATGAATTCCCCCTGCACGAATAAAACTCAAAACTAAATCTACCATCGCAACGACATCTGATAAAAGTGCAGGAAGCGTATCAGGCAACTCAAACGTCTGTCTGAGCGGAGTTGAAAGCGGGCAGTCCAACAAGATGTCCAACCAGATGTGGACCACAGTCAAAGCTGACCCTCAGGTCAATAAATAGCTGTGCGTTACCCAGGTGTGGCCAATGCGCAGCCGGCAGAGGACAACAGAGTCCTTGCGAGAGACCCGCAAGGAGGAGCGCCACGCACAGGTAGCCTCCTTGATGGCCCGAAGCTTGTTGGGTAAAGGAAGGGTGCGCCATTGTTCACCCCAGATGCGAAGTACCTTCTGCCGCAATACTGACCTGAGGTCACTCTCCGAAAAGCCAGTCTCCAAGGCTGGTGCACCGACAGCTTGTCAACACGTTCATTACCCGGGATGCCGACATGACCCGGGGTCCACATGAAGGCCACAGAGCGGGCGCAACGGGCAAGAGTATGGAGGGACTCCTTGTGAAGGCATTGCTAATTACGCATATAAAATTTTTTTTCGTGATTTTCTTTAGATTTCTATTCTTTTTCTTTTGTTCATATGGGCATTTCTAATTGTGATTATATAACATTCTACTGTGGTTTTTAAATGTAAAGATGTAATTGTGATTATTATGTTTCTTGCTTTGTACCTGCGGTAAAGTTTGTAAATTTCTCTTTTGGAATATTATTAATTGTGAAAAATGCTGTCAATAACATTTATAAAGGTTTATGTAATTTGGGTGGTGGAACTTGTTTATCACATTCTATCAAGCCGTGAAGGTGAAGACTAATTAACTATGCAATATAAATGGCTTTCAGTGACTATGTCGAAGCTTGAAATGCGAGAACAGGGTGGACATTGTTTACGGTGTGCTTCACACACAAGAACAATTCTATGAACTGTATTTGCGGCTAAGACTATGAATGTGACCAACCGTGTAATTATGGACGATAGCGTCACGGACAGTGCATAAAGTGTAAAAACGAACGATTTCTACGTCATGTACTTTGAAAGAGAGGACATGTCAACAACGTTCGTATACTGGCGTCTTGTGGTTTGTTAATCACCACGGGGTTAATGATACAGCTGTGCCGGAACTTTATTTGCGTTTCGCCGGAGAAGATTAACCAGCGGAACTGTCTGTACCCTGCTCTCATCATCTTAACCCGCCGACACCGTGCTGCCTAAAGCAACGCTTCGTATGCAAAAAAAGTTGAGGGATTTCGCCGAACGCTATCCCCTGGCCTAGAAACTTTCTCTATTAAAAGTGTAAGAATTACAGACTATTTAATTAAATTCTTTGTTTAGGTTGTTTGCTTTCTGCTAACGAAAATAAAATTACAATCAGTGAATTAAAAGTATCCTGGTAGTCATTGTTGAGACACCAGTAAATATAAACTTCTTCCTCTCATTAGGACTAATTCTCCTTGCATGTCAAAATTATTGTGGTTATTTTATGTAGTTTTATGTATTGTTATGAGACTAGATGTATGACAGTGACAGAGTATTTTGCCGCGAAATATGGCTTCGCGCGAAAATTACGGCGACCGCCATAATTGCTTGCGTTCTGACCAATAACGTAAAAGCTACTCTTCCCGTATTGGTGCTTTTCCTGACGTGAGCAGGATTTAATGTCAGCTGTCAAATCACGTAGTGACTGTTTACCCAGTAATAAAAGTTTTTGATATTATATTGCTACGAGTCGTAGTATTAAGAGAGACTGGTTATACTCAAAAGTGGGTAGATGTATGGTGAAACCCCCCAGTGTTCATGCGATTGTTAACAGTATTGTGTTTTTTGTGCTTTTAGGGCACACAACTATAATGGTCATTAGCGCCCCGACTAAGTTAGGAATGCACCGCGAGGCACGAGGTTAAAACAGCAACTAAAAGGGACAACACTAGAAAAGACGTTAACAGGCATAGGATTAAAAAAAAAAACAGCATAATCAAATGTCCTTAGATAGGTCTGTCAAGTGGATAAAACGAAGAACGCGAGCAGCTGCTCCTGGCTCATCTGCTAAAATGGCATGCAGAGTACATGGCAGGCCAGGATCAAAGCGCAGTGTATTAAAATTCGGACAGGACGTTAAAACGTGGCGTACCGTCAGCAATTGCCCACATGGGCAGAACGGCGCCGGCGCAGCCGTCAGCAGATGACGATGACTGAACCGGCAGTGTCCAATACGTAACCTCGCCAAAACGACCTCCTCCCGCCGAGAAGGGCGTGAAGAGGTCGTCCAAACCGTGGGATGAGGTTTCAAGGCCCGAAGCTGCTTGTCCGTAAGTGTAGCCCAATCGGCATGCCACAGCGATAAAATGCGCTGACAAATGACTCTGCTACAATCTGATGAAGGGACACAAGAAGCTGCCCGAGGCTGGAGGACCGCAGCCTTGGCCGCGGCATCTGCAGCTTCGTTCCCAGGGATACCGACATGGCCAGGAACCCACATAAAGGTAACCTGAGAACTGTCGTCCGCCAGCTGCTGAAGAGGGCGTTGGATCCGGTGCACGAAAGGGTGAAACAGATACGGATCACTGAGGCTCTGGATGGCGCTCAGGGAATCGGAGCAGATGACATAAGCAGAATGTCGGTGGCGACAGATGTAAAGAACAGCCTGGTAGAGGGCAAATAGCTCAACTGTGAAGACCGAACAATGGCCATGGAGCCGGTATTTGAAACTGTGTGCCCTGACAATAAAAACACCCGACACCGGCATTGGTCTTAGAGCCATCTGTATAAATGAAGATCATATTAATGAACTTCAAACGAAGTTCGACAAAACGGGAGCGGTATACCGAAGCTGGGGTAACCTTTGGGAGCGAGCTGAGGTCAAGGTGAACGCGAACCTGAGCCTGGAGCCAAGGTGGCGTTTGGATCTCGCCCACTCGAAAGGCTGCAGAGAGTGAAACTCAAGGTGCTGAAGGAGGCGACGAAAGCGAACTCCAGGGGGTAGCAGAGCAGAGACATACAACCCGTATTGATGGTCGAGAGAGTCGTCAAAAGAACGATAAGACGGGTGGTCGGGCATTGACAATAGCCGACAGGCATACCGACAAAGCAGTATATCGCGCCGGTAGGTTAATTGCAATTCACCGGCTTCAGCATGAGGACTCTCGACGGGACTAGTATATAACGCTTCGATCGTAAGACGTAACCCCCGATGTTGTATAGAGTTGAGGCGGCGTAAGATGGACGGACGTGCAGAGGAGTATACATAGCTTCCATGATCCAGCTTTGAGCGGACGATCGACCGATATAGGCGAAGTAGGACGGTTCGATCCTCTCCCCACGACATACCGCTGAGAACACGGAGGACATTTAGAGAACGGGTACAACGGGAAGCCAAATATGACCTGTGGAGACCAGCTAAGTTTCCTGTCAAATGTAAGACCTAAAAATTTTGTCTCCACGATTGGGAGAGAAACGGGACCGAGTCGTACGGACGGTGGGGGAAACACTTTTTAGCACCAGGAGTTAATATAGACCGTCTTCTCGGCAGAAAAACTGAAGCCATTGGCGACACTCCAGGCGTAAAGACGGTCAAGACAACGCTGAAGACAGCGCTCCAGGAAACATGTACGCTGCGCGCTGCAATTGATGGTAAAATCGTCCACGAGAAGGGAGCCTGATACATCAACTGGGAGGCGATCCATTATTAGATTGATCGCTATGGCGAAGAGAGCGACGCTCAAAACTGAGCCCTGTGGCACCCCATTCTCCTGGCGAAAGGTGTCTGACAGGACAGAACCCACACGTACCCTGAACTTTCGATCCATTTCAAATGCACGAATAAAATGAGGGAGGCGACCGCGAAGGACCCATGTATGCATGGTGCGGAGAATGCCCGCCCTCCAACAGGTGTCGTAAGCCTTCTCCAAATCAAAGACATCCACGGTCGGGCGCTTCCGCAAGAAGTTATTCATAATGAAGGTCGACAAGGTAACCAGATGGTCAACAGCAGAGCGGCGCCTACGAAAACCACATTGTACATCGGTAAGTAGGCGTCAAGATTCGAGCAGCC
Source organism: Schistocerca americana (assembly GCF_021461395.2). NCBI lineage: Eukaryota > Metazoa > Arthropoda > Insecta > Orthoptera > Acrididae > Schistocerca > Schistocerca americana. The sequence goes on from NC_060121.1 coordinate 302,803,641, forward strand.
AAACCAAACTAAAGTTAACCATTCGTTCCATCACCCTACAGACACAGCTGGTAAGGGAGATGGGTCGATAACTAAGGCAAGTGCTTGTCCTTCCCCGGCTTAGGAATCGGGACAATAGACTCGCGCCAGCATGTGGGAACATGACCCTCAATCCAGATGCTATTGTAAGTACGAAGAAGAAAAGCTTTACCCGCAGGAGAGAAGTTCAGCATCTGAATATGAATAGAATCAGGCCCCGGAGCAGAGGACCGTGACCGGGCATTATAACTTTCACGATTCGGGGAGCGGAAGTTAAGTGGCCTAGCCTCCTCTGCTTGTTTTCGGCGGAGGAAGGCAGGGTGGTAATGAGCAGAGCTCCAAACCTTTGCAAAAAGGCGGCCGAAGGCAATGGAGACATCCTCAGGGGCCACACGGACGTCATTCGCGACCGCCAAGCCAGAAACTGGTGAGTGGACCTTAGTGACACATATTCGGCGCAGGCTGCCCCAGACAACAGAAGGAGTAAAACTGGTGCTTGTGAAAGCAGCCAAGCTGGCTTTCTTGCTTTCTTTAATAATACGACGATACTGCGCACGTAATCTTTTATAATTGATACAATTCGCCATCGTAGGGTGGCGTTTAAAGGTGCGTAAAGCACGTCGACGAGCACGTAAAGCGTCTCTACGTGCTGCGGTCCACCAGGGGACCGGTACGCGACGTGGAGAAGAAGTAGTGTGAGGGATGTAATAATCAGCAGCAGTGAGAATGACTTCCGTGAGGTGTGCGACCTGACTGTCGCAGCTTGCGGAGGTTTGATCCTGAAAGGTCGCCCTGGAAGAGAAGAGCCCCCACTCTGCTTTGGAGGTGTTCCAACTAGTTGAGCATGGAGAGGGGGTATGATGCAGGAGATGGATAACAAGGGAAGTGGTTGCTCTAATACGTATCAGAAAGTGCGTACCACTCAAACCGGCGTGCAAGTTGGGTAGTGCATATAGAGACGTCTAAATGGGAATAGGTGAGCGTTGTGTACGAAAGAAAAGTAGGGACGCCAGTATTGAGGCAGACAAGATTGCGCTGGTTGAAAAGGTATGGTAACAGGGAGCCTCTTGGGCAGAATGCTGGAGAGCCCCAAAGGGGATGGTGAGCATTTAAGTCTCCAGTTTAAAAAAATGGTGCAGGTAGCTGAGCAATAATTTGCATCATGTCTGCCCTGGTAACGGCAGACGACGACGGAGTGTAAACGGTACAAATGGAAAATGTAAAAGTGGGGAGAGTAATTCAGATGGCAACTGCCTGCAGGTCAGTGTGTAATGTGATGGTATCGCAGTAAATATCATCCCGGACCAGCAACATAACCCCTCCATGAGCCGGAATACCTGCCACAGGGGGTAGGTCAAAATGCACAGAGGCATAGTGTGAGAAGTCGATTTGATCGCATGGGCGTAGCTTCGTTTTCTGGAGGGCTACGACGAGCTCACAGTCCAAGTGTAGCAGCAACTGTAAGTACTCTCGGTTGGAGCGAATGCCGCGAATATTCCAATGAAGAACTGCCATCGTGAGAAGAAAAAGAAAAAGGAGAACCAAGAAGGGGTCACCTCGAAGGCCGCTGAGGGCCTGGCTTCGAGCGAGCACTGCCGCCGCTATCAATAGGCGGACAGTCATCGTCCATTGGTTCTATAGGTTCATCGGCCATCTTGTAAAGATGGCCGGGAGGGGGAGCTTCCTCCGCCGGTGAACGGCCAGATGTTCGGCTACCAGCTGTGCGGCCAGGCAAAACGGATGACCGCCTGCGGCAGCAACCGCTGGGTGGCGCAGGAGAAGATATGCGCCGTGGCGGAGAAGGAGAACTCTGCTTCCTATGAGCCTTCTTGGAAGGTAGTTTAGTGGAAGTACTGGTCGATGGCTGGGAGTTCGAGGTACGTAGAAGTCTGCACGGGACGGTTCCTTCTTGAAGGCCTGTGCACCTGACTTCTGGGTCTTAGTCTTGGCAGAAGCTGATGAAGGTGCTTGTGTCTGAGGGGTGACGGGAGGAAGAGGAGACGTCGACCGGGGGATCTTAGCACTGGCCGAACGGACGACCGTAGTGCTGAAGGTCAGATCGCATGTCTGCGTCGCCACTTCCCTGGTAGTCCGAGGAGAGGCGAGGCGAGGACAGTACTGTATTTCCGCGCTGGGAGCAGCGTGGGCTTCCTACTAGCAAATAGCTTGCGAGCAGCCGAGGTGGACACTTTCTCTTTGACCCGAATTTCCTGTATACAGCGTTCTTCCTTGTAGATGGGACAGTCGCGGGAGGACGCTGCATGGTCACCCTGACAGTTCACACTAAGAGGAGACAGAGGTGGACAGTTCACCCTCATGGGCATCCCTGCCACAAGTGACGCATTTAGCCGCATTAGATCAAGACTGGCGAGTGTAATTAAAACGCTGACACTGGTAGCAGCACGTAGGTGTCGGGACATAGGGGCGAACAGAAAACCTCGTAGCCCGCTTTGATGCGCGACGGCAGCTGAACCCTATCAAAGGTCAAGAAATGTGTCTGGGTCGGTACAAGGACATTGTTGACCTTTTTCATGACCCTATGGACAGCCGTCACGCCCTGCTCAGCGAGGAAAGATTGAATCTCCTCGTCAGTCAATCCGTCGAGTGATCGAGTATATACCACACCACGAGACGAATTCAAAGTGCGGTGAGCCTCCACCCGGACAGGGAACGTGTACAGGAGTGTGGCCCGAAGCAGTTTTTGTGCCTGAAAGGCGCTCTCAGTTTCTAGTAACAAGGTACCATTACGCAACCTGGTACAAGACTTGACAGATCCGGCTACATCTTCTATGCAGAAGGAAGGGTGAAGGCTGAGAAGTAGTTGGAGCTCAACAAGATGGTGGAAAAAACTACTGCAGTTCCACTGGAGAATAACATTGCCAATGAGCAAGAAAGGTGTGAACAGACCGAGGAGGCAGATTAAGCCACTGGGTCACCTGCTAACCACCGATTGAATACCTGTGCAAGTGACATCCATTGTGTCAGAGTCGAGCGAGATCTAGGTCCTCAGCGGACGCCAGTATCTGTACCTCGCCCTCAGATGCAGAGCTTGTAAGCTGCGGTGGGGTGGGTGCCACCCCAAGTTCCTTCGTCTAAGAGGTCTTCTTGGACTTTTCTCGCTGCTCCTGGGGTTCACTGCCTGGGAGGGCTTCACTCCTCACGGAGGAGGATCGCGAAGCCCTATGGCCAGCTACTTGTGAGCACTTATGCCACTGGTGGGCATCATCCTTCCCCCTTGTGGTAACCTGGGAAGGGAGGTACCCAAGGGACCCCTTGCGAATTAGAGGAGCCGAAGAAGTTGGACACTTGTCCAGCTTAGAAGCAGGGATGGACATCCCCGATGGGTGGGGGGTTGCTCCTTAGGTAGGTGGCACAGGAGCAACGGAGTGGGTAGTGCCCCCCATGGGCAAGGGGGCATGTGGAGTTGTGCCACTGTGAGCCGACTGGAATTCGCTGAACAGATGGGGCTATCACGGTTGTCGTAGCGGCGGCATATGACGAAGTCGTGAGCAAGCTGGAGTCGTTCTTATTTCCTCAGCCTTAATATAGGTCAGTCGGTCCAGGGTCTTATATTCCATGATTTTCCGCTGTTTCTGTAAGATCCTGCAGTCTGGCGAGGAAGGTGAATAAGCTCTCCGCAGTTGACAGATGGGAGGCGGGGCACATTGAGTATTGGGATGTGATGGGCGTCCGCAATCTCGACATGTGAGGCTGGAAGTACAGCAGTAAGCCATACAGCCGAATTTCCAGCACCTAAAGCACCACATCGGGGGAGGGATACAGGGCTTGACATAGCAATGGTAGACCATCACCTTGGCCTTCTCCGGTAATGTATCACCCTGGAAGGCCAAGATGAAGGCACCGGCAGCAATCTTCTTATCCTTCGGACCCCAATGAACGCGCAGGACGAAATGAACACCTCGACGCTCTAAGCTGGCGCGCAGCTCATCATCACACTGCAGAAGTAGGTCCCTATGGAAAATAAATCCCTGGATCAGACTCCTGTTAGTCGCCTTTTACGACAGGCAGGAATACCGCCGGTCTATTCTAAACCCCGAACCCTCAGGGGGGAGCATGGCAACTACTCGGCATCAGAGGCTGGAGGAAAGTGTGGAGTACCGGCAATAATAGTTAGACGCTGGTGGAAAGAATACCAGGAAAGCGACTATAAAGGGCGGAAAAGAGGAAGTGGCCGGCCCCGTGTGTGTACTGCAGCAGATCAACGTGTTTTAGAGAATATACGCGCTTATCTATTCCAGTTGCTGTGCTCTTAAAGAGGTTTCAGTTTCCCGGCAGCGGAACGACTGTTATGAGGAGACTTAAAGACGCCCGATTATTTCTGACTACCAGAGAATTGACTGTATGGCGTTTGCAGCAGAATATATCGACTGACTGGAGTAATCTTTTCGGGTGAAAAATATTTTCTACCTGTAGCGACGCCCTTGTTCAGATAAGACAGGAAATTTTCCCCATAAATTTATTAGTTTATCCTGTTAGTAACTTTATTTTGTGCCTACTACAAATGTAAATATTTCCATATATCATGATTTTTGTAGTTAATCCCTGCTCTGATAAATCTGACCCCTGAATTTATGAATATTTCCATTAACACGCAAATGTTTCTTGCGTTAGGTATACCGCCCACGAGGACAACGCTTCCAGCCATTGTATCTTAACGAAAGACAAAGCAGTGGACCGTTCTCTATAGCTGTATGGAGCTATATCTCTGCTCATGTGGCAGGTCCTCTCTGGAGGATACAGGGTATTCTGAAGGGAGAGGCCTACATTAACATACTGAATTCCATTATGAACCGGAGTGCTGAACCCCAGTGTACTCATACGGTGAAATATTTTCTGCAGTGGACGTGTGGAACTATTTAAATTCTGAGAAAGACACTCCTAGCAGTGTTGAAACCCGGTTAATTCGTTAAAAATAGTGACCGAGGACTGTTTCCTTTCAATTTAAACTATTCACGGTCTCTGAACGTGCAGCCATGTACAAAATTTTGCGATTCTTGCCTGCCCAAGCATCCAAGGCTGCCACCAAATATAAAGTTTTAAAAAAGAAAATACTAAATACAAATATGGCTATTAATTTTAATAAACAATGTGAAACAAGGAGATTAGTCCCTACCTACGCGAAAGCTTATATTATCTTTGCTGTTTGTAAGAAAAATCCTAAATCCTTCAGACCTTTCATGAAACATCTCATTTCTCATAGAATTAAAAGGCTATACGCTAAAAAAGATCTTAACGAAGAAGTTTATTACCTGAACTTAGAACTGACAAATATTTTCCGTATTAATTACAATTTTAGTATTGACGATCTCTGGACGATAATTAATTAATATTTAGAAACTTGGAAACTAGGCATAATACCGAAGCATGAAAAACCCAGCAAGCTTTTCTGTCTGTTTCCTAGTGAAAAGTGTCCTCAGAGTACGTTTAAGAAAAGCAGTCATACTTTTTACAAAAGAATTCTGAACAAAACATTTTTACACAGAATGAAACTGTCCTGCTGGAAAAAAGGGCTAAAGTATAATGTCTCGCCCAACTTGTCAGAAATGTGATTGAAAAAGTGCTTGTAGATCTTAAAGTTGGTCTCGATAGTAAAAAAAAAAAAAAAAAAAAAAAAAAAATAGGTAATACTTGTCAACTTATTGCTTATGACGTAGCTAACATTTTCATGAAAAATACAGCCCCTATTCATAACGCTACGCATAATTATACAAAATTGGTCGTTTCCATTAATAAACTTAAAGAGGCAGAAGCCCGAATTACTAAGACAAAGGGTGCTGTATAGTTATTGCTTGTAACGCTGAATATATTTCCAAAACCTTAGATTTCTTTAACGAAAATATTTCTGATCTACACGAAGATCCGACTCCAGTTTTACAAAAAGAGGTCAGGACAGCAACCAACAGTGCAAATTTCCTACTCAAACCGTTTCAGAAGAACATGCTCATTAATATGAACCCTCAGTCCCCAAAACTTCGGTCTCAATTTAAAATCCACAAACCTAATCCTCCGATACACCCGATATCTAATAGTATAAATAGTGCATACCATGATCTGGTCAAATTTCTACATGAAACTCTGAGAAAATCATTCGTTTTGTGAATAATTTTTCCGTCCCAAATAGTCACACCTTAGTCCAAAAACTAAAAGATGTAGAATGCAGTTCAGACACCAAGTTAGTTTCTTTCGATATCAAAAATCTTTATACTAATGTCCCCGAACAGGAAACGCTTACAATTTTAGAAAAAAATTACTTCGGTTCAAAAACGATATTTCAGATGAACGAATCACAGACTTCATGAATCTCATCTCAGTCAAGTACAACTATTTCGAATTTAATGGACATTTGTACCAGCAATCCGACGGTCTCGCTATGGGAAATCCCTTAGCTCATATCCTTGCTGATATTTTCGTCAACTCCTTAGAAGAAAAATTTTTGAATTGTTTTCCAGCTGCGTTACTAGACATTCTTTCTTATTCCAGATACGTTGACGATATTCTAATCATCTACAAAAGACCCACTGACCGTGTTGATCGTATCTTTAACCTATTCAATGAACTTCATGAGAAAATTTTTCACTATCGAATTTGAAAATGAGGCCCGACAACTGAACTTCCTTGACTTGACGCTTACCATAGAAACAAAATTTCTTTCAATATTTTACGGAAAGAAACATACTGACCAGATCGTTCCTGCATCTTCTACTGATCCACGATCGCATAAAAAAGCCTTCTTTCATTCTGCTGTTCACGTAGCCATTTCCATCCCACTTTCTAAAGAAAAGTTCAACGACGAAATCAATTTATTTAAAACAATAGCAGTTAACAACGAGTATAAACATAACATAGTAGATGTCCTTAACAAGAACACTGCTAAAAGCACTACTACGCTAGGAACTTCTGTTATCGAGTCTAACTCGAAAAAATATTTCTCCATTCCTTTCGTGGGGGCCTATCTCTTATCAGATCCAACACATTCTTCGAAAGAAATACGATTGCAACGACGCTTTTTCTACTGATAATTTGAAAAAACTTCATAATTTACATTCTATTCGTTCCCCTTTTGAAAATTCTGGTGTCTACAAAATTGTCTGCGATACTTGGTCCTCTCACTATATAGGACAAACTAGACGTGCCTTCACTACCAGATATAAAGAACACTTGCTAAGAAAAAATGGCACTATCCTCCAAAATTCGTCTTTTGCCGACCATCATCTAATTACAGGTCATTCACGACTGCGATAGCAACCTTTTGCACACTGAAAAGGAAGGACGTAGACTAGATATTCTAGAAGAATTAGAGATTTTCAAACATCTTGCTCGAAACGATAGCCTCATTCTTAACGAACAGCTACGTAACAAATTTTTTCAACGGTGTAAAGCCGTTACTCGATATCTGACTTCGGGTCTCCGTGTGCAGGTTACCGAAATGTTTTCCTTCTAAGGTAATCCTATGTTTTCTCATTATCAAATATTTCTTGGCTGTATTTCACGTCAATATTGTTTTCTACAAGTTGTTATTCAGTCCTATTTACATTTTCATAACGATGTTTTCATGTTTTATCTTACTGTTGTAAGCTTCGATATAGACAAAATGTTATGTTGTATGCTACTATCAAACTAACATCGCTTTCCATTAGGTACCAAATACTGCTCATTTATAATCATTTCTGCCTATATTCCAATGTGAAGTAGCCTAAATGTATCTACGGCTACTAGATGGCGCGTTCGTTGCAGTGCCATGTTCACCTGGCCGCATTTGTTAACGCGGGCGCCTCAGTCTGTTTGCAACCTGTAACCGCGTAAGTAACGAGCAGCCCTTAGTGGCTCGCCATCACAATTTTTTACCTTAAGTATCTTTGTTTATGCCCTTTTGGCATGTTTATTATTTTATAAACGATATAAGTACTGCCAGTCTTTCACGATGATTCTATACTTATACGTTTTTAGTCATAATTCTGTGACTATGTTATAGACCATTCTTTGATTTAAATTCGGAGGAAGACAATCCTAGCAATGTTGAAACCCGGTTAATTTGTTAAAAATAGTTACCGAAGGCTGTTTTCTTTAAATTGTAACTATTCACGGTCTCTGAACGTGCAGCCATGTACAAAATTATCCGGCCTCTGTTTTGTTCTTGCTGGGTGCCCTGTCACAGCCTGCTGTTCTCCCTTAGCTATTCTTCAACGTAGGTCTAGGTCTTAGACGGCGAGGTAATATTTCTGTATGTAGCACTCTAGTATACTTCAACCGTTGAGTTTAAGTTGTGCTGACCCCGATTGGGGGCAGTGAATGTGGAACAGAAAATCATTTCGACTTGATGGGTAAATCTGTATTATGGTACTAGTGCTGCAGATTTGGTGGGAAAATTGATGGGACTGATTTCTCAATGTTTTAAGCCCCGTCGGCAACGAGGTGACTAGAGACGGAGCAAACGCTTGAAGCAGGGAAGGACGGAGGACATCGGCCGTGCCCTTTCAAGGAACCATCCCAGCATCTGCCTTAGGCGATTTGGGGCAATCACGGTAAACCTGAGTCTGTATGGCTGGGAGCGGGTTTGAACCCTCTTCCCGAATGCGAGTCCATTGTGCTAACCACTGTGAAAGTAGGCTGTTTACGTTTTTATGTTGGTAACGCCATGTAGCGCTCTATATCAAGGAACATAGAATATATGAAAATCACTGACTGCTGTAGAAGGCTGTGGTTGGTTTGCATTGCTGCAGTAATATTCGCCATTGTAGTGTTGGGCAATTGGCTGTTAACAGCGCGTAGCGTTGCGCAGTTGGAGGTGAGCCGCCAGCAGTGGTAGATGTGGGGAGAGAGATGGCAGAATTTTAAGAGCGGATGATCTGGACGTGTGTCCGCCAGAAAGAATAAATTTATAATACTGGATATCATGAACTGCTACATATATTATGACTTTTGAACACTATTAAGGTAAAAACACTGTTCTCTATCCAAATCTTTCATTTGCTCACTACGGCTATCAGTAGTTATTGCCTTCAGTAGTTAGAATCTTTTATTTAGCTGGCAGCAGTGGCACTCGCTGTATTGCAGTAGTTCGAGTAACTAAGATTTTTGTGAGGTAAGTGATTCATGAAAGGTATAGGTCAGGGTAGGGATTTTTCAAAGTCAGATTGCGTTGCGCTAAAAATATTGTGTGTCAGTTTAGTGTTGATCAGAATAGGTAAAGAGCGAAATGTGAGTACGTTCAGTTCTGCTCAGCTGTTTGAAAATCAAATAATGTAAGAGGTTTATCTGCGTAGTAATTCAGTAAGTTTTCTAAGGGGACGTTTCAACTGCTCTACTTTGTTCAGTGAGACCCCTTCATGTGGTGACGTACAGGATACGTATGCTACTTTGAATATATCGCCCACCATAGGAGCCAATATCGAGCCCATGTTACAGGTAGTCTCAGCTCTTTCGGAAGCTGGAGTATGTGTGAGGTACCGTGTTTGGCTTAGAGGAAATTATTTATAAAAAATCATGCTTCAGTGTCAGGATGTGAATAGCGTTCGTGTGGACCACAGCTAGCACTCCATATAGAGCAGTTCCAGTGTGAGACAGCCGTTTTCAAAAGATTTGATTGAAATCCGACACGTAGAATCTTCTTTTCATTTTTAATGTTGTACAAAGGCTACTTATTATGAATGAGGAGGATCGTCTAACGGATATCGGAACATTGCATGAGAAGGACGCACACAGGAATTATACGGCGTTTGTATCAGTGGGCGAAGATACGAGGAGACAGATCGTCGGCTGAGACTACGAACTTTCTTCGTAACTCAGATTAATATCACCTGCAGTACCAACCAATTTTCGGAAAAGAGAACAAAGGGAAGCAGAAAAGCGCCGTCGACACGGCACGTCTTTGTTTCACTGAACACTGAATATTAATTCGTTAAGATAAAACGAATTTACACAGACTCATGCCAGCGAGTTACTGAAATGTTAAATTCATTATTCTGAACTTGATGTAAAACTTAAATTTAAGACATTCCTTAGGTAACTAGGAAACTACCAAATGATGTGGCCGAGTTTATGGGCAAAATAAGAAGTGGGGGTTTTCTTTTCGTTGGCGTAAGCATAGTGCCGCAGTATGTTGTTTGTAGACCTTAGTTCTGTTTGGCACTGTACAGTGTCGAAATTGGCTAATGGTTTTTTGCATGACGGTCTCAAGGTAACACACTTGTGAAACAGTTTAATCTTCGTTAAGGAGAGTAACGGGTTTAAGATTGGACGTTTTGTTGTTTTGTTTGGTTTTGGGGATAAAGTTTTAACCCTTTAGAGAAAGGACGGAAGAACCACTGCACAATTAAGAACAGCACTGAAAATGTGTGCCATTGTTGAACCCGACATGTACCATCACTGAAGGCAGAATTCCTTTGGCAGTCTGCCCCCATCTGGAGACTCATTTTTGCAGAAAGTTTTCAACGCACCAGGCCGGTGGATCATAAAGGTCGCGACGATCGTTGATTGCTAAAATATGAGGAACCTCCTGCAAAAGATCTAAGTTGGCTTCGTTGTCTGTTTCTGTGTTACCAATAACTTCACAAAGTAGTGGCGTACGCCAGAATTCCCGCTTGGGTGCGGAGTCTGATGTTATCCGCTGTATGGAACTTCATGATGCGTCCAACAGCGCGCCTACGTTCAGGTAATTGTTGATTGAACATGGTTCTTCGATTACAATCTGCCTTGGAGCTTGTCTACACAATCTACCTACAGAACTCCGCTTTCGTATGAGCTTGCTTTAACTTCCTAAACATGCGCCACCCTAAGAACGTGATTGTCCGTTTGCCAGCTTATTGCAACCTGTAAGCAGTTCTCAAAAGAGCTATCTGTTCCAAAACAATATTCCTGAATGGTCTTGCGCACCACTGGTTTGACTACAGAACCCGATTCCACACACTACAAAAGCCGACCATGTTGGCTTCAGAAATGTGGCTCGTGTTAAACGCTCAAAAATGCGTTTTTTGCCTGTTGAATGGAAATACGTGAATCACGGTTCATATGGGTGTAAATGTCTAAATTTATCAGTTAAATCTAAGTCCTGAAAGGGCTCTGCAGTTCGAAACATTTGTTCCGTCGCGGCTCCATTCTCAGTTAAAATCTCCAAAAGTTGCAGGTCGTTTGAGTGGAAAAGGTGACAGTCATCATTACTACAAAAAGAAACCACGTCTGAACGGCTTTCCCTCGTATGTACTGACATATCTAATAGTGTTTATTGTCCGTTAGGGTCGCAACGTTACTAACTTCATGCCCTGTTTCAATTAAAATTTCCATGCCGTGCAAAAATGCTACTACTGTTCTAATACGGTTGACGATTTCCGCTAGGTTAAAAACTTCACATTTGACGCAAGTTTGTTTATATTAACAGTAGCAACTAGGCCTGACGAACTTTATACCACAGACTTGTTAAAAATTGGTTGTGGTTCCTTTCAGCGACCCCCCCCCCCCCCCCCCCCTCTCTCCGACTCTTGTGATACATTTACTTAACAGTTGAAAGAAAACGTCAGCCTCATTCCATATTTATAGTTGCTCATAACTTCAGTCTACCCTCGATGTGTTGGCGGAAACGTGTGAAGTGGGAGGTAGGTATAACAAGTAACCGAAATCTGTGAAGGCGTTCTCAGAAAATTCTTTTGAACAATGAATTCAGAAGGCCAGTCGAAATGTGAATGGTTGCGAAAACGTAGTTTACTTTTTAGCAACAAATAATCCTGAGCAAATAGGGAGCATCATGATGGATACAAGAATTAGAGACCACAGAGTGGTTGTTGGTAGGCTGAATACCATAACATCCAAACCCACCAAAAATAAACGCAAAATACATTTAAAAAATGAGATCAAAATGCGCTTAAGGCCTTCCTAACAGACAGTCTCCATTCCTTCTAATCTAAATACAGTGTGTAAGCGTAGATCGCATGCAGTTTAAACTTACATTGTTTGAACGGCTGTTGAGACGTATGTATCAAATAAATTATTGACAGGTGGTACTGACACCCATTGGTAGACTAAACAGGTCAGAACACTGTTCCAGAAGCAACGAAGAAAGTATGCCAAATTTAAAAGAACGCAAAACCTTCGAGACTGGTGAAGTTTTACACAAATTCGAAATGTAGTGCGAACTTCACTGCAAGATGCTTTTAACACTTTCCACAACGAAATTATCTCGCAATCTGGCAAGAAATCCGAAGCAAATGTATGTAAAGTATACCAACGTAAAGAGGTAATACCTTCACAATGCTATGACCACGGTGATGTTACCGATGACAGTGCCACGTAAGTATAGTTACTAAATACGGTTTTCCGCAACCACCAAAGAGGGCGAAGTACACATTCTAGAATTCGAACTATGAACAACTGTCAACATTAGTAACTCAGATATCCCCGGTGTAGTAAGGCAGTTTTAATCAATGAAGGTAAGCCCTACGGTCATGATTGTACTCTAGTCAGCATTCTCTCAGTCTACTGGTACAGTAGCTCCACGTTTAGCAATCATATACAACCGATCGCACTTTGAACGATCCGTCCTGAGGGGCGGAAAACCGCACAAAATAGCTCTAAGCACTATGGGACTTAACATCTGAGGTCATTAGTCCCCTAGACTTTAAACTACTTAAACCTAACCTAACGACATCGCACACATCCATGGCCGAGGCACGATTCGAACCTGCTATGGCAGCAGCAGCGCGGTTCCGGACTGAAGCACCTAGAACCGCTCGGTCACAGATGCCGGCGAAAACTGTACATGACACATCAGTACCCAGGAAAGGAAGTAAGAGTAATCCGCTAAATAACAGACCAACATTGCTAATGACGATTTGCAGTATGATCGTGAAGTATTGTGAGTTATCACGAAGAAAATGATTTATTGACAAATAACCAACAGGATTTGGAAACATCGTTCTTGTGAAACAATTCGCTCTATTCTCTCAGGGTAATGAGTGCTCTCTACAAGGGATGTCTGATTCCATATTTCTACATTTCCAGAAGGCCTTTGACGCTATTCTTGAGAAATGGTTTCTAATCAAATTGGGTGTCTATGGAATATCCTATCAGTTGCGCGACCGCATTCGTGATTTCCTTTCAGAAAGGTGACTTCGTAGTCGTTGAAGTCAACGAGTAAACCGGAACACGGAAGTAATCTGGCGTTCCCAAGCAAGTATTGTAGGCCCTCTGCTCTTCCTGATATACATAAACGATTTAGGAGAATCAGAGTAGCACTCATTGTTTGCAGACGTTGCTGTTATTTACCGTCATGTAAAGTTATCGGATGTTCAAAACAATTTGCAAAATGATTTCGAAAAGATAGCTGTATGGTGTAAAAACTGACAACTGTAAATAATGAGAGCGTTAAGTCTTCCACATGAGTTTCGAAAGGAACCCGTTAAATATCGGTCACACGATAAATCATACAGATATATAGGCTGTAAATTCGACTGAATACTTAACGATTGTAAGTAGGAATAATTTAAATTTGAACCATCACTATACAATGACCGAACGAGGTGGCACAGTGGTTAGCACACTGGACTCGCATTCGGGAGGACGACGGTTCGATCTCGCGTCCGTCCATCCTGATTTTGGTTTTCCGTGATTTCCCTAAATCACTCCAGGCAAATGCCGGGATTGTTCCTTTGAAAGGGCACGGCCGACTTCCTTCCCCGTCCTTGCCTAATCCGATGAGACTGATGACCTTGCTGTCTGATTTCCTCCCCCAAAGAAACCCAACCCCTAGATAATGTGGGTAAAGCAAACCGAAGTGTGTATTGCCAAAACAGAGAGAAAATACATGTCTACAAAAGAGACTGTACGTTCTCTTCTGGAGCATTGCTGTGCGGTATGGGACTCGCATCAGATATGATCGACGGAGGACATTAAAAAGTTCCGAAAACGACAACTCGTTTCGTATTATCGCCAAACAGGTGCGACAGCGCCGCCAATGATACGTGAATTGCAGTAGCATTTATTAAAACAAAGGTGCTTTTTGTCGTGACAGGATCTCATGAAATTTGTATCACCAACTTTCTCCTCAGTGTGGAAGTATTTTGCTGGCGCCCGCCTACATAAGGAGAGAATGTGATAAATTTTATCACAGTTTGCAAAGAAAGATTTAAGAGTTCGTTTTTTCCACACACTGTTCGAGAGTGGAGCAGCAGTGAAATAGCTTTCAGCTGCCTCGCACTTAATGAATTGTAGAGTAGTCACGTAGATATAGAATCAGAACAGGGGTTGCTTATACGTCTCCCGGTCCATTCTGGGAACTGACTTCGCAATTCACGAGAGAACGATCGCGTTTCGCATGCCATAACTGCTGGCAATACGACCGGTGTACCATTATCAGTAATGAGCTGTGCTACTGACAGCACTGCGGAACTATCAACTGTGTTGCATCGACATTAACAGTGTAAGAACGCTATCGTTTCAGATACTGCTGCAGCCTGAGACGCGGCAGGCATGACTTCCACTGCTCGGCCGCAGTCGGTTGATTGTTTTCTGTCACGCATTCGAATGGGGCGTGCCCAGCGAGACCGCCGCTTATTCCATGGGCCAGCCTGGCTGCCTTCCTGAGCGCGAAACTCTCCAGACGATTCTCCCGCAAATGGTTCGTCTCATTACAGTAGGATCAAGACTGGCTGGTCGCCGTGCAAGATAAATGCCCGGTGTCCGGCGATTACAGGGAATGACAATATGTTTCCGTACCAGCATTCTCACATTGCGAATGCTTATTGTCATCATTATGAATGTAATAATGTTCATTTCGTCACCAATTTTACCCTGTCATACAGCATTAGACAATGTTAAATGATTTCGTGTTTGAAAGGCAGGCTAAATATGTGAACGTTAAGCACACCGTAACCTGAATAGGACAGCCACAGTGCCCACCTTTCCGTAGAAATATTTGAATTTACCGCCGCAAACATTTACCAGGGCTTCACAAACTTCAGGAGTACCAAGTTTCAGAAACCAGCTTACGAAAGCGTCCAGTTTGAGACCTAATACAAAATTCTTCTGTAGTTTCAGTTCATCCTAGATCCAAGAACGAATTTCAAACGCGGACCGGCTTAGTCACGTTCTTATTACAGGCACACAATGCAATTTTCTCGACTTTCCGATTCCACTTTTTTCAAAATACGCAAAATAATGCAAACGACACGAAAGAGCCTACGAAAGCGAACGCAAGCACGTTTGAGCACCGCTTGCTCACCGCGCTTCCACACACTAACGATACAAGCGGGCGCCACCCGAACACTGAGCAGCCAGCCGACCAGACTGTAAAGGCCAGCGCTAGCGCTGTAGTGCCGTGTGCAACAGTGAGATGCGCGCGCATAGAAGCTTCAAGAAACGCCCCCCAGAGACGTCATACGGACACATCACCTGCGTCCTTCAAAAATGAGCTGCACATGCGCGCACGACAACATTGATCGCTCTATCGTAATATCTGCAGCATCACTGTAACATGGAAATGTTGAGAAAGGGGGAGAAAAACTAAGGAAGCCAAGTCATTTTGATCAACGACGATTAAATTTAGAGATTTCCAAGACTACACTGCTACAAAAAAATCGGATTTTTGTTATTCCAGAAAGGGTATGTATATTGATTCAGTTTTTTTTTTTTTAATTTCCAAGGCTTGGTGCAGATGAAGCATGTCGCCCGCAAGATAGCCAAACCCCCTCAGAATCCGACATGTAGGTTGTCGCCACGAATATCTTTCCCACCTGCAAACCACCAATGGCCGAGAAAGTTGCCATGTAATCCTCTCCGGCCTAGTGGCTGACCGAAGGTAGTACCACTGCATCATTTCTGCCCGAGAGCTCTCCCGCCCGCGGTACTAAAAGCAAATAGACACAAAGACGTGAGATGCTGTCCCAACACTGACCAGACCATCTCTCCCAGGCATTGCAGAGAAATTTGCCCAATAAATGTTTCATCATCTCCAATCTAATGGCTGACACTAAAGAATCATTCAGTGAAGTGGCATACCATCTAGGCAAGACAGTCCTAACTCTCAGATATCCGCACGCTCACCCGAGGAAATCTGTTGACGCCTTAGCGAATAAACGTTGTTAGCAGCACTTTAAGCGCCAAGCACTCCCCTCCCCTTGACCCTTTCTCTCCTAATTGTAAATGTGACTAAGTCACGCAGGAAGAATAACAATACTGCAAAGCAATACGAGTGCACCAAAATTGCTTAATTGGCTGCTAAATGAAACTTTACACGTTGAAAAACCCAGTACTTTATTAGACGCGTTGTGGGAGATACCCATCATCAGATAGTCCGGAAACCAAAACACTAATGACAGAAAATATACAAAGGTAAACAGAGCAACATGACAAGAGTATAAGCATTACATAGTTTAGTCGTAATGAGAGCCGACACACGCCATCATTTAGGTATTCAGATGCATGAAGACCTGTTTTAACTGATACAGTTGTAATAGACGATTTTCAGGACTACATCACGCTGTCTAGATCGACAATATGCGCTATCAGAGGGCTGTAAGGCGTATAAAGTTGGTGTCGCATAGCAGTGAAAACAGAATGATAAATTTTAATACTTAAACATCGTTGAATATAAAACGTAACTTTCAGGAAGGTAACAAAGCGAAAAAGTTTTTTTTGTTTTGGTTTTAGGGCGCAAAACTGCTATGGTCATTAGCGCCCGGTCCGCGACTTAGGAAACAGTAAAAAACCGAAAATGGAAACCAGCAGCAATGGGAACGAAACTCAAAAAATTGGAGAAACTAAAAGCAGAAGGAAGGCTTAAAAATCCACTACAGAAATGGGTTGGTTGTCCCCAAAAAGCTTCAAATGACTGACGTCATTTCACTGGCACTAATGAACTCGAGAACGCGCTCGGCCGAGCGCTTGTCATCTGCTAAAATTGACGATATATCAGGCGACAGCTGTAGACGGGCGCGTAACGGAGTAAAATAGGGTCACTCAATTAAAAGGTGTCTTACCGTCCACAGCTGAGAGCAGTGGGGACAGAGTGGGGGAGGATCGCCGCTTAAAAGATGTCGATGGCTAAAAAGACACTGCCCTATCCGGAGTCAAAATTACCTCCTCCCGACGACGCGTTCGGGAGGAAGAGGTCCAAGCACAAGGAAGAGCTCTCACGTCCCGCAATTTATTATGGGGAAGTGTCGACCAATGTGCGTGCCATAAAAGAACAACACGACGACATAAAACGCTCCGTAGATCGGCGAAGGGAATCGATTGAATAGCTGGCCGAAGAAAGAGACTGCAGCCTTGGCCGCTATATCGGCCGCCTCATTTCCACATATACCAACGTGTCCCGGGAGCCAGAGGAACGCCACCGAGACGCCCCCCAGGTGGAGCAAGCGCAGACAGTCCTGAATCCGGTGGACCAGAGGGTGGACAGGGTAAAGAGCTTGGAGACTGAGGAGAGAGAGAGAATCTGAGCAGATAACATACTGTATCCGCTGATGGCGGCGGATGTAGTGGACAGCCTGGAGAACAGCGTAAAGCTCCGCAGTATAAACCGAACACTGGTCGGGAAGCCGAAATTGATTTGGGGTGTCGCCAACAATATAGGCACTCCCTACACCGAACGATGTTTTTGAGCCATCAGTGTAAATAAATGTGGCTTCCGTCATTTGTGCACATAGAGCAGAAAATGCCCGACGATAAACAAGTGAAGGGGGTACCATCCTTGGGAAACTGACGAAGATCACGGAGCAGGCAGGTCCGGGGACGGAGCCAAGGCGGTGCTGTACCCTAAGTTGTCAAGAAGGTTTCAGGAAAGCGGAAGGAAAGAGAATGGAGCAGTTGACGGAAGCGGACTCCCGGTGGTAGTGGGGAGGAGGGGCGGCCATCATACCCTACATCCAAGGAGGCGTCGAAAAAAATGTCATGGGCTGGATTAGCAGGCATGGAAGACAGATGGCTAGCATAACGACTCAGAAGGACTGCTCGCCGATTGGACAGCGGAGGTTCAGCAGTTCCAGCATAAAGGCTTTCCACAGGGCTGGTGTAAAAAGCTCCAGACACTAAACGTAATCCACGGTGGTGGATAGAGTCGAGACGCCGAAGAATAGACGGCCGAGCAGAGGAGTAAACTATGCTTCCATAGTACAATTTCGAGCATACTAAGGCGCGATAGAGGCGGAGAAGGACCACTCGGTCCGCTCCCCAGGAGGTACCATTCAGGACACGGAGGGTGTTGAGGGATCGCAGACAGCGAGCCCTAAGATAGGAAACGTGGGAGGACCAGCACAGTTTTCTGTCAAACATAAGACCCAAGAATTTAGCGACGTCCGAAAACGGAAGGTTGACAGGTCCTAGATGTAAGGAGGGTGGAAGAAACTCCTTACGTCGCCAAAAATTAACACAAACGGTCTTACTGGGAGAAAAACGGAAGCCGGTTTCGATGCTCCAAGAGTGGAGGCGATCGAGACATCCTTGAAGACGACGTTCAAGAAGGCTGGTCCGTTGAGAGCTGTAGTAGATCGCAAAATCGTCCACAAAGAGGGAGCCCGAGACATCAGGAAGGAGACAATCCATAATTGGATGTATGGCAATGGCAAACAGTACAACACTCAGCACGGAGCCCTGGGGTACCCCGTTTTCTTGGGAGAAAGTACGGGAGAGAGTAGCGTTCACCCGCACTCTAAATGTGCGCTCTGCCATAAATTCGCGAAGAAAAAGGGGCAGCCGACCTCGAAAGCCCCAAGAGAACAGTGTGCGGAGGATGCCTGTCCTCCAACAGGTATCGTATGCTTTCTCCAGATCAAATAATATTGCTACTGTTTAGCGTTTCCGGAGAAAATTGTTCATGACATAAGTGGAGAGAGCAACAAGATGGTCAACTGCAGAACGATGCTTTCGGAATCCGCATTGGGCAGGTGTTAAAAGACTGTGGGATTCCAGCCACCACGCTAAGCGGTAATTCACCATACGCTCCAAAACCTTACTTACACTACTCGTGAGAGAAATGGGGCGATAGCTAGAGAGGAGATGTTTGTCCTTTCCAGGTTTCGGAACAAGAACGACGATAGCTTCCCGCCATCATCTGGGAAAAGTACTGTCGGTCCAAATTCGATTATAAAGGCGAAGGAGGTAACGCAGACTATGGGTTGGTAAATGCAGCAACATTTGGACGTGGATACCATCCGGTCCTGGGGCGGAGGAGCGAGAAGGGAGTGCATGTTGGGGTTCCCGCATGGAGAAAACAGTATTGTAGCTTTCGCGATTTTGAGAGGAGAAAGCAAGAGGTCGCACTTCCGCTGCACGTTTCTTCGGGAAAAACGCTGGCGGGTAATTGGAAGAGCTCGAAATCTCAGCAAAGTGTTGACCCAATGAGTTAGAAATTGCGACGGGGTCCACTAATGTATCACGCGCGACGGTGAGCCCAGAGGCCGGGGAGAAAATAGGCGCGCCTGATAACCGCCGAAGCCGACTCCAAACTTCCGAGGAGGGAGTGAAGGTGTTAAATGAGCTGGTAAAGAAGTCCCAGCTTGCCTTCTTGCTATCACGGATGACGCGACGGCATCGCGCACGGAACTGCTTATAGCGGATACAGTTGGCCAAAGTAGGACGGTGGCGGAAAACGCGAAGAGCACGTCGCCGCTCACGTATTGCGTCACGGCACGCCTCGTTCCACCAAGGAACTGGGGTGCGCCGGGGAAATTCGGAGGTGCGAGGTATTGAACGTTCCGCATCTGTAAGAATAACGTCGGTAATATGTGTGACCTCATCGTCGACGCTGGGAAAGTGACGGTCATCAAATGTCTCTAGAGACGAAAAAAGTGTCCAATCGGCTTGGGCAAACTTCCAGCGGCGCGGGCGCATATATGGCAGTTGAGGCTGCAGTCTAAGGACACATGGAAAGTGGTCACTCGAGTGTGTATCGTCAATGGCGAACCATTCGAAGCGCCGAGCTAGCGGAACAGTACCGACCGAAAGGTCCAAGTGAGAGAAATTTGTCGTGGAGGCAGACAAAAATGTAGGGACCCCAGTGTTGAGGCAAACTAGATCCGCTTGGTGGAAGACGTCTAGCAATAGTGAGCCACGTGGACAAGGATGTGGGGATCGCCAAAGCGGGTGGTGGGCACTGAAGTCCCCAACCAGCAAATAGGGGGGTGGAAGCTGACCAAGAAGATGAAGGAGATCAGCTCGTGCCATTGGTGTGGACGATAGAATGTATACAGTACAAAGAGAAAAGGTATATCCAGAAAGGGAAAGACGGACAGCGACAGCTTGGAAGATGTGTTTAAGGGGATTGGGTGATAATGGAGAGTATCGTGGAGAAGAATCGTGAGTCCTCCATGGGCTGGAGTGCCTTTAACAGATGGGAGATCAAATCGGATGGACTGAAAATGGAGAACAAAGCGGTCATGGGGACGCAGCTTTGTTTCCTGAAGACAGAAGATGACCGGCGAGTAGGATCGGAAGAGGATCGACAATTCATCCCGATTGGCTCGAATGCCGCCGGTATTCCAGTGGATAATGGACATAGGGTGAACAGAAAACGGAGGAATGTGACCAAGATTGCTGTCAACTCATCGACTGCTCAGAGCTTGCGACCGACAGCATGGAATGGCCTTCAGCCGAAGGCAGAAGATCCTGATCCATAGGTTGTTCAGGAGCAGCTCCTGCCACTAGCGATCGGCCGGTTGATCGGCCGCCAGCAGTGCGCCTCGGCGACACAGAAGATGGCCGAGGGCGATTTCCGCCAGATGGTGCTGTAGATGGGACATGCCTTGGCGGAGAAGGAGATGAACTGGGTTTCTTAGTAGCCTTCTTGGATATATGATTAGATGGAGGAGGAACCGATGGTTACGAAGTTGGGGCACGTAAAAAATCTTCATGAGTGTGCTCTTTTTTGGAAGTCCGGGTGTCTGACTTTTGGGCTCGAGATTTAGCAGAACCCGATGAAGGGTGAGCCATAACGGGCGATGTTTGCACTGGCCGATCTGACGACCGTGGCACTAAAGGTGAGGTCGCAAGTATGCGTGGCCGCCTCCTTTGATGGCCAAGGAGAAGTAAGGACAGTGCTGTATTTTTCTGTCAGAGGCACGGTGGGCTGTCGACTGGCGAATAATTTTCGAGCGGCGAAGGTACACACCTTTTCCTTCACTCTGATTTCCTGGATGAGCTTTTCGTCTTTAAAAACGGGGCAATCTCGAGAGGAAGCAACGTGGTCACCCATACAGTTGATGCAGCGAGGGGATGGAGGTGGACAAGCAGCCTCATGGGCATCCTTGCCACACGTAACACATTTGGCCAGATTGGAACAGGACTGGCTGGTGTGATTGAACCGCTGACACCGACAGCAACGCGTAGGGTTTGGGACGTAAGGGCGAACGGAAATTATGTCATAGCCTGCTTTGATTTTTGATGGGAGTTGAACTTTGTCAAATGTCAAGAAGACAGTGCGGGTTGGAATGATGTTCGTGTCAACCCTTTTCCTAACTCTATGAACAGCCGTTATGCCCCGGTCAGATAGGTAGTGCTGAATTTCTTCGTCAGACAAAAAGTGCGGTGCGCTTTCACCCAGACTGGGTAGGTGTGGAGCAGTGAAGTACGCAGCAATTTTTGTGCCTGGAGGGCACTGACTGTTTCTAACAACAAGGTGCCATTCCGTAATCTGGAACAAGACTTTACAGGACCTGCAATTGCATCGACACCTTTCTGAATAATGGATGGTTGACCGTGGAGAAGTCGTGACCTTTGTCAGACTGAGAAACAACAAGGAACTGTGGCAACGATGGAAGAGCTGTCTGGCTGAGACTCAGTGAACTTACGTTTGTGAGCAGTCATAGTGGAAGGTGAGGAAATCATTGCGGAAGAATCCCTCATGATTACCGGCATCTCCGATGGCGCGCTCCTCCCTTGTGGGGGCCTTCTCTGAGGGCACTCCCGCCTTAGGTGATAGGTCACACCTCAGGTCACACCTCAGGTCACACCTCAGGTCACACCTCAGGTCACACCTCAGGTCACACCTCAGGTCACACCTCAGGTCACACCTCAGGTCACACCTCAGGTCACACCTCAGGTCACACCTCAGGTCACACCTCAGGTCACACCTCAGGTCACACCTCAGGTCACACCTCAGGTCACACCTCAGGTCACACCTCAGGTCACACCTCAGGTCACACCTCAGGTCACACCTCAGGTCACACCTCAGGTCACACCTCAGGTCACACCTCAGGTCACACCTCAGGTCACACCTCAGGTCACACCTCAGGTCACACCTCAGGTCACACCTCAGGTCACACCTCAGGTCACACCTCAGGTCACACCTCAGGTCACACCTCCCGACAAACGGACGGAGGGACCAATCGGCACTTTCGGAAGGTATCAGCTCGGGTAATCACCCCTCCCTGGGCCTGGCCGTTACCAGGGGGTACGTACGTGTCGTACCTGTCTACCTGGGGTGGGGAATTACTCGTTACCCCATCACCGGCTACGCACAAAAATGCGTGGGTCGGCCTTCAGACATGCACAGGGAGGAAGAAAGAGAAAGGGAAAAACAAAGAAAGGGAAAGGAAAGAAGTGAGGTCTCAAACGCCGCAGCAGAGAAAAGGGTAAAGAGAAGAGGTAAGGAAAAGAGAAGGACAAAGGAAGGATGAAGACAGACAAGTAGAAAAGGCGAAGAATGCATTACATTTACGAGCGTCCGTCTCCGGACGTAGGCACAAACCATACTCCCAGAGGGGGAGAAAGGGAAGGAAAGAGCCAGAGGTGAGGGGAGGGGGCGCGAAGATGGGGGATAGGGAAGGATGCGGAAAAGTAAGGTATGCAGCCCGGAAAGGAAGGAGGGCCGCACTAGCTCGGGGTTCTGTGCTCGCTACGCACGTATCCACGAAAGAGTTGTGGACCCCCTGGGGGGATCGAGGAAGTTACACAACATACTGTAAAACAGTTAACAAGATCATCCTGCAAGACTTCTTTAGTGGATGCCAAAGCCCCAATTTTTTAATAAACAGTTTTTGTTATGCCGAACGTAAAGAAGCTTTCGTTTTTCTGACATGTAGTCCGTTAACAACAGTTACGAAATAGCAGCATTAATTAAGAATTGCAGTGTGTCAGACGATTCCTTCCTTTGACATGACCAATTCTTACACTGACATTCCACTGCATGAAACTTTGCAAATCATTCGTAATACTTGTGATAAATATATTGGCCGAATCGGCCGCCCTTTTAATGGAAGGTTTAAAGGCACATTTACATCCACGTAACGAAACTGGCTTGGAATTGCGTTTAGCAGAAACCCGCCGTAAGAGTAGTATGCGTTTTCTCCACAGGGCGCAAAAAGACAGTTATCTCTTCGTTAGAAGTGCTAGAAATTTATAAAGCTGAAACCTGGAGATAGAGTTCTCAATGAGCAGAGCGAATTTTTGCCCAGTGCCTCTTCTGCTTTGATCATTTTTTCTGGGTGCGCCTTACAACCTCAATAAATTTGAAGAATGACTTTCCACGAGAAAGTATTTTTTTTATTTTTCACATTACCGATTTTGGCCACTGCCCATTCTGAAGTA
Organism: Schistocerca americana; assembly: GCF_021461395.2. Taxonomy (NCBI): domain Eukaryota; kingdom Metazoa; phylum Arthropoda; class Insecta; order Orthoptera; family Acrididae; genus Schistocerca; species Schistocerca americana. The sequence continues at coordinate 302,827,188 of NC_060121.1, forward strand.
TGTCTTGAAACATAGCAAGACACCATAACAGAAGACAGCTAAACACTAATCTTGTAACTACATTGGACGGACCATTACAACATGGCGACATCGACGTCATTAATTTATAAATCATGTGCAATGCATAAATGTCAAACTTTCCCATCTAGAATGTGAAGTTGTACGACATGAAAGTGCTTATGAGAACGAAAGTAGTGTGATTTAAGTATCACATCCAGCCAGAAGCATAAGAAAACAAACCTTCCAACATATCCGACGAAACACACTGTACACTCACTTAGCGAACTGCCTCATGTGCAATATGCATGGTTCTACACGAGGTCATTAAGTGCAGAGTAATGAATATACTTGAAATAGAGATCTACAGTCATTTTTGTTAGGATCCTGACAAGATCCTCAATGAACAAACAGAACTGGAGAACAGAAGAGTCTTAGAAGCATGGACTGTATTTTTTTATTTGCGCTATGACGCCGCATATGATGGGGCATATTTTCATTTTATCCACTGTGCCCTATACTAATGTGTTCAAAGCCATCATATGTAAGCTGCGTAACATCGTGTCTTAAGTTTTATCCTGCCACCCTGCTTCATTTAATCTTTTCATTTTATACTAATACTATATTATTCTCTGCCACAGTATGTTATTTTATAATTTCATTTTTATACCAGTAAAATTTTATGCTACTGATCGATACAAAATTCATTTATTTCATATTAAATCTATTTGGCAGGTGGACCGATTTTTACAAAATTGATGAGTGTATTCTATGGTAAGGATCACCTTTTTTCTTTGTTCCAACTATAATTTTTCAAATAATGGTTATACTAAAAAAGTCGGTTGTGCTGTGCCATCAACCACCACGAGTAGTTAAACGCAAGCCGATAGACACGTTCTGTACAGTGAAACATTTATTTCATGTACGACATCGTATAAGTATTGATTATTTTGTTTTCACCTTACGTCTACTGTTACTATTTTATCTTATTTTCTGTACGGGCGTGGTTATTTGTCACACCTGATAAGTTTGGCCCGCAATTCAATGCTGGCGTTTCTCCATGTTTGTCACATGTTACAATTGTGAACACTGTCTTACATTAACGACTTAGATATATTTTCCTATATTTTTCTACTTCACGCACTAAGATACTACATTTGAAATTCGACATTATATTACATCGGTTAACAATATAATGCTTAGTATACACGATGTAAATAATTTTGCTCAGTCCTTGAAATATGTCTCGACATACATACTAAAGATTCTGTAACGGTACTTATCTGCTACACCGATTCATTTATGTAACAGGTTTTTCATATAATTGTTACTATGAGATTTCTGAAATCGTATCGATCGTTTTAAGGCCCTTGCATTTTTATTCTAACAGTTCAAAATTTCCCATGCAAGTTGCACTTGAGGCAATTTCTTGAGTGAGTATACAATGTGTTTCGCAGGAAATATTCCAAAGTTTGTTTTCTTAGTGCTTCTGGCTGAACGTGACATTTAAATAATGTAATACTTTTGTTCTCATAAGCACTCATGTCATGCACCTTTATATTTTAGGTGGTGACTACAAATAGAATGACAAAACGAAAATTAACAATAACAAAGGACACTTAGGATAGCCGAAGTCCTTCTGAAAGTGCTAATAAAGATCGAGAAAACCTACCCTTCCTCACTACATAAAAACAAGTAGAAGCCGCAAAAGGCGGGTACACTTGGGCACAACATGACAAAAAATCGTACCGTACCTAGGAGATCTCTAGCGCTCTCCCATTGTCAGGCCTCACTCTCTCTCCACCCACTACCTAAATCTTTGTTCGGAATTTCATCCCTCCCCCTCTGTTCCTCCATCCTTCCTCCCAGCAACCACCAACGCAAACCCACTCCTACGCACTATAAACGCTCCGTTCCCATGATACCGTTACCCCTGGCAGTGTACATCCACTCATTTATGTATCTATTTCCATCAGTCAACATATCGGCCTTTCCTATTACGTTAAGCAAGGTATGTGTGTGTTTTTATACATTATTGTTAGTCACTTCTATTCCATTCATTTGTGTCTACATTTTAATTAATCACCAAATCAACTTTTCATATTTTATCAGGTTACCTTCCATTAGGAACGTGGCTGCAGTCAACGACTGCGATGTTACTTTCAAATAACAGAGCAGAGTAGTCTTGAAAGAGCTGTGGCAGTCGTCCATACAGGGGACTGACGTACTGGAACATGCATCGATATTATGAAATGGTGCATCGATAATGACTAGACACTAGCCAAAATCTAGATTTGCCGAATAAAAATCTCCAAGAAGAGGACAGCTGATCACTGTGCTCTATCATTTGAAATGAAATTTTATAATTTAACTTACACAATATTCGTGTGGCTGAAGTGCGGCGGATATTATTCGCTGACAGCCCACTCTGTCCATATGGTAGGGAGGGGGGGGGGGGGGGGCGGGGGGGTTGGAGCTCTAGAAGAGATCAACATCCGAACACCTGACCTATCCGAAGCTATTAGGGAAGAAATCCTCTCCGAAGTTAGGAAAGAGGTGCAAGGAACAATGTGCAACTCTCCGATAAAATCGATTGCAGATATAATTTTACATGCGATACTGATTTTGAATTGTTGTCATGTTTACTTTCTTTGCAAACGTTTTTAATGAGAAAATGATACCTAGCACTTTTAAACAGCAGCAGTTTACTACTTCCTCAGTCCACCCTTCCACTCTATTTTTAAAAATTACGTAACTTCCTCTGTTTCACACCTAAACATAGATTGTGGAATTGCATGTGTAATTCTGGGAAGAGACTTCGTCCTCACCAACAAACTGATTAGTCACGATCAGCCGCGCACGACGAACAGCATTAGTTTTAGAATTGTCGGTGAGTGCAAGGACATCGCCTAACATCAGTACCTAGGACACACAGCATTCTGGTGTTCGTTTCGTAGCTGTCTCACCGAGGAAACCTCAATTTTCTTCTGGAGATAGAGCATGAGTTCCTGGAAAAACTATTACTATAATAAATGTGACTGGTTTGAACGCCTAAATAGTAATAAACATCTAGGGAAATACAAATATAGCGAAGCATGCCCCAGGTAGTCCTCTTACACTGATTTCGTTGGAGCCCGTTTTACCCAATGTTCATAAATTTAGGGGCCACGCATTATCTGGTCAAAAAAAAACTGTGGAAGGCGTAGTGATTGCCGTAAGATACATTTAATTACTTCAGGAGGTCTCATTGAAAGTACTGCAGCTCATCTGTAGCCCAAGTGAATGAAATCAAAATTTTAGATCTGAGGGGTCTTGACCGAGTAGATAGACTGGCCGAAGTCGTACTACACAAAACACTATGAACAATCCTGACGCAGTACACGGTGACAGCTGACGACTGGAAAGAGGCTTTATCAAAAATTCAGATGCAATAACAATTATTTACGGACCAAGTTCAGAGTTAAATGCATCAACTCTTGCATTCTCTAAGGCCTACATTGACGAAGTGTTTCCCATACCTAGGCTGACAGCTAGAAAAAATTGACTTTCGAGTGGATCTTCATAGAACGACACAAACCCAAAATGCGTATCTGGATCTAGTTGATACACGCATACAAACTACCTGCGTTCTTTCTAAAATGTCCAACTAATATGTTTATAGTTAGCCCAGAGAACATTACAACCAAATTGATCGTGTGCGTAAAACCAGCCTGCAGCCACCGGTAGTGGTACAAGAAATTAATAACATACTTCTGCGTTTAAGTGAGTTACATGAATAGCAAACTCAAAAATTCATTGAGCATTACATAAACAATTATTTGAATTAAGACTGGGATGCAGTACAGGAAAACGTCAGTCCCATATGTCCCATTTCGAACGTCATAGCCGCTTGGCACAAGTCAGTTAACAACGTCAGTACTAATTTAAGTTTATATGCTTTCAGCTTAACTCAAATCACGGTATTTTTGCACTGCAATATGTTTTACATTGTCACACAGGTAAATATGCGGCGTACACAAATATTTGGCACTGAATAGGAGGCATTCTAGCACTCTGGGCAAGACCAACTGATTATTACATTATTACTGTAAAGGCCACCAATATAAATCACCCACTAACAAAAGAGCGCAATCTGTTGGATTATAGGAAATTACTTAAATCGCGTTATGAACAACTCAGGTCCTGATAACGCAATTTGCTCTGATACATACGTGAAACTGGAATACGGCAGAGTTAATGTATTCGGATTACAATAAAAATATGACAAAATTTTGAAAATCTTATTTAACACTGTTGGATACTTACAGGAATAGCATTGGCGATCTGAATTACTATTTTTACCAAACGCTAAATGTCTAAGTACGGGTACAGTAGAAGAAAAAAGGCCTTAGAGCATTCGGCTGCAAATGTAGGTCCCAAATTCTGTCCTTCGTACCGCTTTTCAGTATCACAGAAGAATTACTATTGCCACTACGATTAGAAAAAATTTGTTATGTGCACTATAAGCCACACCATAGGTCTTGGAGCAAAATTTCAATGGATAGAGGCTAACCCAGAGCCTTTAAGTTGGTCGGTATGCTTGCTAATGAGTCTAACAACCAAATTTGCCTGCTCAGAGTAAAATTCTGTTACGTAGAAATTGAAAGTATATGGTTATATTAAAATACTTTGCAGCACTGCTGGGAGGTGATAAAAGTGGACATGAGACTTTCGCAAGCATGTTTTTGCAAACGCAGCTGACGTCATCTCTTACTTCGATTTAGAAGGCATTTACACAACATAAGTAGTCGCGACTAGGCTTGCGTCAACAGTTCTTCTGCCGCCTGATTTAATATCATTCGCATTTTTTACATGTGAGTGCCTTTGAAGATACGGTCCATGGCTAAATTTTCATACCTCTAGCTAATTTTGAAAGGGCCACAAAGATCAATTGCTTCTAAAAATGCATTTGCCTTCTCGACCCCTGATCTACTAGACCATTGCCACTTTTTATCGTGTGCTAATTAACTGAAGCACTTTTCTTTGTACATCTAAAGACATTTTCATCACAAGGAGTCATGTTTTTGGAAGAAAATATAGTTTTGTGAATCAAAAACAATAACCAATTCTTAAAATTATTTACGAGCACTATGTCCAAGATTGAATAAATTAAGTTTATCACGTTTAGTAAAAAACGGTATTCTTTGCAATAGTCTTGCAATTGTCTTTTTATCACTTCTTGTTAAAGTGATCTTTTACACCCACTATATTAAATATTTTTAAAATGTTGCGAATTTCTTTTTGAGGTCTGCATAATCGTACGGTATGTACATGTGAAAGCCTTTAACGTTGTCAGATCCGAAGTTAATGGCTGTATCTGACTTATTTTCCCATTAACGAAAGTGCGGCATTATTTATAATTTTCGGACAATACGTCATTCGCGGTCTGTGGAAGAACTTTGCCATTTATACTGTTGATCTGTAGATCCCTCAGTCAAACCCAATTGACTTTATGCATAATGGGTAAGTGGTCGTGGTAATTACTATCATTGTTAAAAATAGGCTAAGCCGCCTTTCACAATGCAAAAATCACTAAAATTTATGCGTTTCGGAACAGCAAACTTGTCTTCAGATTTTACACAAATCTTGTTAAGATATAAATACAAGTCAAAAAGTCGTGGTCACTTACCTTATAATCGCGTCTTCCCAAAGTGTACATCAGCATCGTTCTTTCAGTAGATAAAGTAAAGAAGAATCGGCTTATAGCGTCTGTGCGTATCGGCAGCGTAAAAGAAACAGCTATTCACGGAGAGTCAGATACCTCAAGGAAACACACGCGCGCACTGCAAACACGTAAGTAGAGCGATTGAGCACTTCGTGTGCGTAAACAGGAAATCAGAGAGACCCCAGTGCCCAAAGATAATGCACACCATTACTGATTTGTCGGGACTTCCAATCTCGTCAGTCACGCACATCATATCAACAGTATTCTTGTAATTAAAGTAGTTGACCAAATACTGATATGATACCAGTTCCACATAGTTATAAATTAGCTGTTTACGTCTTCCGTAATCTTTCCGTTTAGCATATTTCCATTTTTCAGGCTACTTATCGTTGTCTCAAACTATTCCAGTAGAACTAGTTTTCTACCTTTATCACGTACGTGTTAAAATGTAAGGTCGTCTTCAGTTTCCAATAAAGGGAGGCCCATTTCATTGATGTGCATGGCTACGGCTGACATTTCGTAAATTGAAACTTCCTGGTAGATTAAAACTGTGTGCCGGACCGAGACTCGAACTCGGGACCTTTGCCTTCCGCGGGCAAGTGCTCTACCAGCTGAGCTACCCAAGCACGACTCACGCCCCGTTCTCACAGCTTTGCTTCTGCCAGAGAACGGGGCGTGAGTCGTGCTTGGGTAGCTCAGGTGGTAGAGCACTTGCCCGCAAAAGGCAAAGGTTCCGAGTTCAAGTCTCGGTCCGGCACACAGTTTTAATCTGCCAGGAAGTTTCATATCAGCGCACACTCCGCTGCAGAGTGAAAATCTCATTCTGGATTTCGTAAATTGTTAAACTGAAAAGCGTCCCTGTGTTCCTACATACCTACCTAAACTTAGAGGATCTACCAGTCTGACTGACGTAGTTCGCATTGTAACTGTTACACCGAATGTGTAAGATACCAGCTATCAATCAACATATTGTTTTACATTATTGCTTAATTCACTCGCACGTTGGTTGTAAATGCGGCTTCAATTTTAAACGGCTCAAAAATGTTAGCTACTTTCTGGGTCAAAATTACCTAAATACAGAATCGTGAAATTGTTAATAATTCATGTGACATTCCCATTTACCTCCATGTGCCGTTTCTTACGTATCCATTTATTCAGCTCAGGCATTCTATCCTGTTCCTTTATCGACACTTCAGACACACTATATCCCAAACAGCGAAAGGCGAAAAGTTTATTTGAACGACAAGACATTTTATGTATCAAAATATCCGTTTCTGCATCCTGCACACCTTTAAGTCATGCCTACCATCTTGCTTCATGATATTTAGATCAAGGAAATGCAGTTCACCGTCTTTTTTTCCTTTTAGGGGGTGAATTCAATTTACCGAGCAAATCATTAAATTTACTTACACTCCCGGTACCTCCATTTTATAACATAGTACAAGATTTTATAGAGGGGGATGCTGCACATCAGTAAAGATTTTCTTTTCCAGATGATAGTAAAAATGTCCACTATAGTCCCGGAGATGCTGAAACCCATAGCCAGTTCGTCTTCTGACACGTAAAATGTGTTGTTAAAAAGTAGTTATATTTAAGAAAAAACTACCAAGGTTCCATTTAATCCACAATATTTTATTGAGGTAATCTCTTGCGCTTCAGTAACTTGGCTCTGGCTATATCACCGACATCATCAACACCTATATTCTTCGAATAAAAGTTTTTAACGTCCAGTAATAGTATGCGGTAAATGCTGTAATAGGTTTATCCTTGATCTCATTAAACAACGCAGAATTATTTTCTTAACTGAAAAACTACCCCAAAGACGTAAAGCTCCTTCAACACTTCATCCAGCATTTTCGTAATTTTATACGAATAGGCTATAGGGTACCTTTTTTGTGTAGGTTGAATGGTGACCGACAAAACGCAGAACTTTCTGCTTGTAGCCGAAATTAAATTCCTTCATAAGAAAAATTATTTAATTAACGAGCGGTTACTTAAGACTCGTTTAGAGGCAGCGAATACGCTACACAGTACCACATGGCGCAATGGTAAAGATGAACTGGACGAAGTGTTGCGGGATCAATTCCAACGAAATAAGAAACAGGCAAGATGAGAAGTTAGATTGGCTCTCAAATGGTTCAAATGGCTCTGAGCACTATGGGACTTAACATCTATGGTCATCAGTCCCCTAGAACTTAGAACTACTTAAACCTAACTAACCGAAGGACAGCACACAACACCCAGTCATCACGAGGCAGAGAAAATCCCTGACCCCGCCGGGAATCGAACCTGGGAACCCGGGCGCGGGAGGCGAGAACGCTACCGCACGACCACGAGCTGCGGACTTAGATCGGCTGTTGCGGCAGCACAGTGATTGTAGAATGGAGAAAGAACAACAAGTAAACAGTTTTCAGTTATGCCCCACAGTCTTTAATGAAACCGGCATCACATTTAAAGACGAGGAGTTAAATTTGCTTAGTAAAGATTTTAAATTTGATTTACAACGTGTTTTAAGTTTAAAAAAAATCAGAGAATTTTTGTAGCGACTAAAATATGGGTAGATGCTAAATTAAATGCAAATGAAAATAAGCCCGAGTGACATAAAGTAGGTGACGTCCTTATGGCTGAAACAGATTCATATTCGAATAAGAGTCGACGTAACAGTAAAGATCGTAAAGATTTCTTTTGGAAGTGCAAGTCCAGCAAGTTATGCAGAAGAACTTCTGTGAAGTTTGGAAGACGAGAGATGAGGTACTGCCAGAAGTGGAGCTGTGAGAACGGCACGTGAGTCTTGCTTGCATAGCCCAGTCGCTAAAGCCCTTGTCCATTGAAAGCAAATGTCCCTGATCCGAGTCCCCATCTGGCACAAAGTTTTAATCTATCAGCAAGTTTCAAATAAGTGCACAGTTCTCTGCAGAGTGAAAATTCATTATGGAAGTAAAGAATGTTACTTCTATTAACGGTGAAATTAGTACTATTACAGCAGTCGTTACAAAGGCTGATAAATGAGATGTTATTGGTTTTAGCGGAAATCAGTGTGTTAACAAGACATTTATGTTATTTCAGCAAAATGATTTTACGGAAATCGCTACATATCTGACGAAAAAGGTACGAACAAAGTAAAAAAAAATTGCAATGGTTTTTTTTTTATTATTGACTAAAGGACAAAGGTACGATTTTCTGTCATCAATCTGACGCTCCATGGCTTAGGTCCCAATTAAAAATCAACAAAATTAATAATCCCTTTAAATCAGTTGTATATCAGTACACAGTCCGTTGTAGAAAATTGCTAAAATGCTCGATAAAGGTTTAGGCTGGTACATAAGTTCGTAGAGTCTTTCGATAAATTTAATAAACTCAACAGATACACACAACAAAGGCTTTAGTCAACAATAACATCTTCTCCTGCGCTATTCAAAGCAGTCCGCCAACGCTGGGATAACTTTGCGATTCTGCGACTGTAGCAATCACGTGGTTTTGAGACGAAGAACTCGTCGAGCCATGTCCGGAGCGTATTTCCATCCGGAAAGGAAGTTCCTTGAAAGTTGATCAATACAGAGCGAAAATATATAGGCACAAGATCAGGTGAATAAGGTGGGTGCGGAACGACTTTCAAATCAAACTCCTGTACAGTGTTTTTGTCAGTCTAGCATCACTTCAAGCAGTCTTCGTAGTCGTTGTTCTTGGAATGCGACTGAAAGACGTCTCAGTTGTTGACAACAGATGTCAGCAGTGATGGTTCCACCTCGGGGAAGCAATTCGTAGTACACCACACAGTCGCTGTTCCACCAGAAGCATAACGTTATTTTTTGTGGATGGTTCAAATGGCTCTAAGCACTATGGAACTTAACATCTGAGCTCATCAGTCCCTTAGGGTTAGAACTACTTAAACCGAACTAACCAAAGAACATCACACACATCCATGCTCGAGACAGGATTCGAACCTGCGACCGTAGCAGCCGCGCGGTTCCGGACTGAAGTGCTTAGAACCACTCGACCACAGCGGCCGGTTTTGTGGATACGCGCAAGTCTTTCAACGGGGATTTTCTGCTTTGTTTGGGCTCAACCATTCCGTCCTTTACCTTATGCTAGCACAAAGACACCATTTCTCGTCACCAGTACGATAGGAATGGTCGCTGTTGTTCATGAGTGTATCGATGACAAGTAAGCATGCGGTGCCCACATACCCGAGTTTGAGCTTCCTCCGTTGCATGCCAATGTCACAAGATGGTGAAATGATCGCAGGTTCATCACATTTGCCAGTTCTCGAGTGCACTGATGTGGTTCATTGTGGATTAATCCCCGAAAGTCGTCCTGAACGTGGAGAGTCACTAATGTCGAAACGATCCTCCTTACATGGGGAAAATCATTTTCTTACCGTGATCTGTCCAATGGTATTATTGCCACACACGGGGAAAATGTTTGTGGCTGACCCCGCTGCTGTCAACCCTCTACTGGACTCAAATAGAAGAATATGCTGGAAAATTTCCGATTTCTCCACTTGGCACTCCATTTTCTAGCGTCCACAGCTCCACTCACTATCTCCAAATTGCAAAATGATAATATGTAAACTCAAACAGAAACTAACTCTCTGTCCCAACAGGCCTTGGAAGTTCCAACGGTACCGACCTGCCACCGTGTCATCCTCAGCCCACAAGCGCCACTGGATGCGGAGATGGAGGGGTATGTGGTCAGCACACCGCTCTCCCGGCCGTATCTCAGTTTACGAGACCGGAGCTGCTACTTCTCAATCTAGGAGCTCCTCAGTTTGCCTCACAAGGGCTGAGTGTACGCCGCTCGCCAACAGCACTCGGCAGACCGGAAGGTCACCCATCCAAGTGCTAGCCCAGCCCGACAGCGCTTAACTTCGGTGATCTGACGGGAACCGGTGTTACCACTGCGGAAAGGCCGTTGTCCAAGCAGCAACAGTGAACAACAAATAAAACATGACACTCGATAAATAACCATTTAAATGAGCAGTGACAACTTACTCACGTGGTGGAGCAGTGGTTGGCACACTGGACTCGCTTTCGAGAGAATGACGATTCATATTCTCCGCCGGTCAGTTCTTCCGTGATTTCCCAAAATGTGTTCTTTTAGACAAATGCTGGAATGGTGCCTTTGAAAGGGCACGACTGATTTCCTTCTCTGTCCTTCCATAATCCAAGCTTGTGCTCCACCTCTAACGACCTCGTTGCCGAAGTACAAAAGCTCACATCAACAAGAAGTTGTTGAATTTATTGAGCTTTTGCAGTTTGTTCTTAAATATACGAGGAGCGTTCAATAACTAATGCAACTCATTTTTCTCGACAAATTTCGGCTGAAAAAAAATGTGGAATTTCTTGTGGGCCATCGTAGAATATTCCCACATCAGTCCCTACAGTTTCATCAAGCTACGATTGGTGGCGGCCAGGGGTGCGTTCCAAGCAGAGAGCTGTCGTTGAGTTCCTTTTGGCGGAAAACCAGAGCATCGAGACATTCATAGGCTGTTGCAGAATGTCTACGAAGACCCGGCAGTGAACAAAAGCACGGTGAGTCCTTGGGCGAAGCGTCTATAAACTTCGCAACAAGGTCGCGCGAACCTGTCCGATCACCCACTTGCCGGCCGGAGGCACATAACTGTGACTCCTGCAATTTTGGAATGTGTAGACACTCTCATTCGAGATGGTTGACGGATCGCAATCAAACACCTCGCTGCTCAACTGGACGTCTGTTTGTAGTGCTCACATATCCGTCCACCAGTTCGGGTACTCAAAACTATGTGCCCGTTCTCTTCCTCGCCGCCTAACAGATCGTAAAGAGCAACGAAGGACCATCTCCTTCTCATTCTCCTTGGCAACGCAAGGCCACACACAAGCCTGCGTACCTGAGAGGAGCTCACAAAACTTCCTTGGACTGCTCTTACTCAGCCACCCTGCAGCCCAGATCTCACTTCCCAGATTCTGTCTGTTTCGTCACTGAAGGATGCATTCTGCAGGAAGTAGTACGTGAGTGGTGAGGAGATTATTACTACAGCAATACATTGACTCCGAGTCGACCAATGGCGTGGTACCATGCTGGCATATAGGTCGTCTCAGTAAGGTGGCGTAAGACCGTGGCATAGAACGGAGATTATGTTGAAAAATATAGTTTTGTAGCCCAAAGAGTGGGGAATAATATGGTGTACTGGAATGTTGAATAAAACCAACACGCTTTTAGAAAGAAAAGTGTTGCATTACTTATTGAACGCCCCTCGTAACTGTTTCTGGCTTAACAACAAACTTTACTTAAAAAAATAGTGCAGTTGGGCTTAGGCTCAAGCATTTCAAGAACTACAGCAGACATATTTATTAGTCTTCTGAAAAAGAGAACCTTCACTGATATGCAGTACATCGTCTATAAAATCTTGTACTATAAGCGCTATTTGAACAATACGCTGCTTTTGACAGATGGAGGAAAAAAATCAGGTTTCGTAAACTGTAAATAAATTTCGTTATTTTCACAATATACACTCTAAGACAAAAAAGGAAACACTACGAAGGAATTATCCGAATGGAATGAAAGTCAGTAGATGTGATACACATGTACAGACAAACAAATGATAACAATTTCAAGAAAAATGGATGACTTATTCAAGAGAAAGAGCTTTAGAAACTGAGCAATAAAGCGTTGGTCCACCTCTGGCCTTTATGCAAGCAGTTACTTGGCTCGGCACTAATTATCGATTATCAATAAGGGTTGATGTATGTCCTGAGGGATATCGTGCCACACACTGTTCCAGCTGGCGTGTTAGATCGCCAGAATCATGAGCTGGCTGGGAGGTTCTGCCCTTAATCCACGAAACATTCTCAACGGGGGAGAGATCCGGTGACCAGCACGAAGACAAGCAGTAGAAACTCTCCCCACATGCGAGAGGACATCTTGCTGAAATGCAAGCACAGGATGGCTTGCAATGGAGGGCACCTAAACGGGGCGTAGAATATCGTCGACGTACCGCTGTGCTGTAAGGATGCCGCAGATGACAGCCAAAGGGCTCCTGCTATGAAAAGAAATGGCACTCCAGACCATCTGTCCTAGTTGTCGGGCCGTATGGCGGTCGTCAATCAGGTTGGTACCTCACCGCTGTCCAGGGCGTCTCCAGACTCGTCTTCGCTGTTCATCTGGATTCAGTTCGAAGCGGGACTCATCACTGAAGACAATTCTACTCCAGTCAATGACATTCCCGACTGAAGACGTGTCTGGAGACGCCATCCTGGGCTTGCATTGGAGCAAGGTAATGTCGGCTCACATGCGGCCAGAGTTTTGCTTGTTTTCGTGTTGGCCAGCAAAGTAGCTGGATCTCTTCCCAACTGAGGATGTTTGGAGCATTGCGGACATGACCTTCCAAACAGCTCGGGATTTTGACGATCTAACAGGCCAGTTGGACAGAATTTTCATGATATTCCTCAGGAAGATATCCAACGACTCTGTCAGTCAATGCCAAGCCGAATAACTGTTTGCATAAGGGACAGAGGTGGACCAATGCTTACGGTCTTGCTCAATTTGTGAAGCTCTTTCTCTCGAATAAGTAATCCATTTCTTTTGAAATTGTAATCATTTGTTTGTACACGTACATCACATCTACCGATTTCCTTTCTAATCGGATAATACCTTCGCAGTGCGTCGTTCTTTTTTTGTCTTAGAATTTAATTGAATTCACCGACAAACAAGAAAAAATAGTGAATTTCTTGATCTAAATATCATGAAGTAATACGTTAGGTATGCCTTCAAAGTGTACAGAAAGCCGGCAACCACAGATATTTTGATATGTCGTAACTCTGGTCATCCAAACGGTCAAAAATCTTATGCCCTTCCGTTTTTAGTATAGATGGTATTTAATGTTCTGGTGAGTAAACAAGACTGAACATCTGAGATGAATATATAAGCAGCTAGACGGAGGAACACTTAAGAAATAGTGCACTGCGGTAAATGGGAATGTCACGCTGAATGTTAGGAGTCTCACGAAACAGTACTACGGTAATTTATCTCAGGAAGTAGCTAACATTTTTAAGTCGTATTTAAACAACAACATGCTACGATGCAAATTAGGGAATAATTTAAAGCAGGAAGTTAATAAATATGATAAAGCAGTTATCTTCCAAATTAAGTCTAAGAGTTCAAATATCAACTATATCGGTCAGACTGGAAGGTCTTAAAGTAGAGGTACAAGGAACACAGGACGTTTAGCGGCTTGTTATTTTCAAAAGGTTGTTCTTAGCTAGTCATTGTCTATGAAACTCACCACCCTTTCTTGAGAACTGAGGAAGAACTCATTATTTGGCACGTTCAGGATAAGAGTAGAAATCTGGATCTGCTATAACAGTTCCAGGTTACGTTACATAGAGTAAAAAATGAAAAATACTGCATGACAAATAAAGTGAAACACTCTGAAGCATAAGAGTGAACGGAATTAAACTTCGCAAGTTGAGAGGATATATGATAGTATTTCCCTGAGTACAAAATAGAGTTAAAAATATAGAGAACTTGGCAGTGTGGGTCCACTTATCATTATGACGTTGCACCCCCTCTGGAATGAATGCATGCAATGCATCAGTTGGTAGGCGTGTCATAAATCCATTGTATCCTCTCCTGAGGTAAGGTGGCCCACAACTATTGCAACTTGTCCTTGATATCCTCGATACTGGCACTGAGATGGGGACGACGTGACGTCCGAGCTGGTCCCTTACGTGTTCTATAGGGGACTGATCTGGGGTCGTGGTGGCCACGGGAATACCTCAACATCACACACACAGTTCATAGAGACAAGTGACATGTGTGGACGAGCATCGTACTGTTGAAAAGCAGCACCACTTTTGCGTGAACACACATGAAGACACAGGACCTTCGTGGCGTACTTTATGAGCCTGAGTTCCCTCAAACACTACCAGCCATTATTTGAAATCATACCCAATGGCTTCCCACGCTGTAGTGCCAGGGGCGCATCACTGTGCCTCTCCAAAATATTCGAAAAAATCGACCTTTCCCCAGAGCCACCATCATACCCATCGGCGATGATCATCCGCCATAGTCTGGAACCGCGATTCATCTCTCGACACAATGCAATGCCATTCGTCAGCAGACCATGCTCCCTGGTTACTGTACTACTCCAGCCACAGGCGTTTGTGTTGTGGTGTTCATGGCAGTATAGGAGTGCAGATGGACATGCTGCAGTACAACTCCACAACGCGTCTCATACGCGTTCGATGGGAATGAAGTCAGTGGAACAGACAGGCCAGTCTATCGCCGAATATCCTCTCGTTCCAGGAGCTTCTCCATCTGTATGCTTCCGTAGTCTGGCTGCCGCTGGTACTGGTGCAGGATGACACAGACTGTTGCTGGGGGTCCATTACTTATTCTTGGATGGCAGGTACAGATGTGAATAAGTTACACAAAAGACCTCCCTTGTTGGTGTGCTGACGTGGTTGGCCGGAACCTTGCGACGCATATGCCTACTCAGTCAAATATTTGGCTACTATCAAGTCCGAATGCCCCACAAGTATGGATATTCCACGATTCGACCATCAGGCCTAATGGACACCCACAATAAGGCCCCTTACAAACTCTGTCAGATGCTGATAACACTGTCTCACATCAGTACGCAACATCTCCATGTCCTTCATAGAGACTATTCAACGTCTGATGCTGTTCACACCCCTTATATACCACAGACCTGATAACAACATTAAACACAAACAACACCAACGCAATTTATTGCCCATTCCACCAGCCACAGAGAATTGCTACTCCAGTAATTCACATACCAGATAATCGTCTGTACACGTGCGAAAGTAGAGAGGATATGGACCTATGAGTGCAATTTAGAGACTGTCTACATATCATGGTGGCTGACCTTTTTTCACCAGATTTTGCTAGCCCTCTCCCTCCCCCATACCCCACATGGTTCTGCCTCAGACAAAGGATTTTCTCCATTCCCCAATCCAAGATGACTAATTCTAGCCCACTTGTCTTAAGTTAATATCGTTGAAGGTTGTGGAGTCATATTTGATTTTCTCATTGCTTCAATACTTTTATCATTTAAACACTTGCAACGCAAGTGACCAACCATCAATAATTACGGCAACTCTCGCTGCTCCACCGTTTCAACGTATTTATTTAAACAAATTGGTCTTGTGTTCAAGTTTAGGCTTGAGAGATGTCTTATACGACGTTTTCATTGAAACAGCATGGCGTTGAAGACGTTAAGCTGGGGTTGCCACATTCCGCTACCAGACCAGTCGCCAGCATCATGCATGTGAATGTGCTGAAATTACTTCCACATAGCATCCCACATGTGCTCGATGGGAGTTAAGTCGTTGGAACGGGCACGCCAGTCTATCGCCAGATATCCTCTTGTCCCAACAGCTCCTCCACCTGTGTGGTTCGATGCGGTCGCGCATTGTCATCCATACAAATGAAGTCCGAGCCGAATTCACCCTTGAAATGGCGCTCATGGGGAAGGAGTACAGTGTCACAGTAACACTCACCGGTGAGTGAACCGTGTTCAAAGATTTGGAGATCAGTGCGCGCCCACGTAATATCATTCCTCTCTGCACCATAACGCCTGAAACACCAAAACGAGCATGTTCAACAATGTTCGTGGGTGTATTACATATCCTCATACGTCGAGAGAAAGGAATATGTATTGCATGCACTAACGACCATTCAGAAGTTTTCAACCATACTGGCGAAGGAATGAAATGGCGTACCACAAGAACTCCTTAACAACCTTGTCACCAATACGGGAGCATGTTGCAGAGCACGCATCGTCGCCTGTGGTGATCACACATCCTTTGAAGAACCATGTCCCGCTTTTTGTAATGTCCAGCGCAGCATCATCAAATATGGTAACTTCAGTGCAATTGTTGCCTTTCAATAAAAATGTCATTTCTGTTCCTCTTATTGCGTATTTCTTTCAGTTATCTTCTGTATTACACTGTAGCAGTTCTCTTTACGTAAGGCCCTAATTGCATTGAGCTATGTTACTCGGCAATGTTACGTCGTGCTAAAGTTACTTTCGCCCTTAAGTTTTGCACGTCAGTGTATTGCCATCTCATCTGTATAATCCTCTACATTGTTCCACAATGACCAGTGATGGCTCCAGGTTTTTCGATGCACTGCGTGAGAAATACATGTGCTATGTCCTTACTGGTAGTCCGTCCTTACCCACTCCCAGATTATATGTCGTATTTGCAATATCACATTGTTTAGACAGAAAATAAAACCATTATAACCAATCAGAGGTGGGTTCGTTAAAACTTTGCAAGATTAATCATGAAATGGAAGAATAGCAAATTAACAAACAACTAGTATTATTACAGGGTGTTACAAAAAGGTACGGCCAAACTTTCAGGAAACATTCCTCACACACAAAGAAAGAAAATATGTTGTGTGGACATGTGTCCGGAAAAGCTTACTTTCCATGTTAGAGCTCATTTTATTACTTCTCTTCAAATCACATTAATCATGGAGTGGAAACACACAGCAACAGAACGTACCAGCGTGACTTCAAACACTTTGTTACAGGAAATGTTCAAAATGACCTCCGTTAGCGAGGATACATGCATCCACCCTCCGTCGCGTGGAATCCCTGATGCGCTGATGCAGCCCTGGAGAATGGCCTATTGTATCACAGCCGTCCACAATACGAGCACGAAGAGTCTCTACATTTGGTACCGGGGTTGCGTAGACAAGAGCTTTCAAATGCCCCCATAAATGAAAGTCAAGAGGGTTGAGGTCAGGAGAGCGTGGAGGCCATGGAATTGGTCCGCCTCTACCAATACATCGGTCACCGAATCTGTTGTTGAGAAGCGTACGAACACTTCGACTGAAATGTGCAGGAGCTCCATCGTGCATGAACCACATATTGTGTCGTACTTGTAAAGGCACATGTTCTAGCAGCACAGGTAGAGTATCCCGTATGCAAGCTTGATAACGTGCTCCATTGAGCGTAGGTGGAAGAACATGGGGCCGAATCAAGACATCACCAACAATGCCTGCCCAAACGTTCACAGAAAATCTGTGTTGATGACGCGATTGCACAATTGCGTGCGGATTCTCGTCAGCCCACACATGTTGACTGTGAAAATTTACAATTTGATCACGTTGGAATGAATCCTCATCCGTAAAGAGAACATTTGCACTGAAATGAGGATTGACACATTGTTGGATGAACCATTCGCAGAAGTGTACCCGTGAAGGTCAATTAGCTGCTGATAGTGCCTGCACACGCTGTACATCGTACGCAAACAACTTGTTCTCCCGTAGCACTCTCCATACAGTGACGTGGTCAACGTTACCTTGTACAGCGGCAACTTCTCTGACGCTGACATTAGTGTTATCGTCAACTGCACGAAGAATTACCTCGTCCATTGCAGGTGTCCTCGTCGTTCTAGGTCTTCCCCATTCGCGAGTCATAGGCTGGAATGTTCCGTGCTCCATAAGACGCCGATCAATTACTTCGAACGTCTTCCTGTCGGGACACTTTCGTTCTGGAAATCTGTCTCGATACAAACGTACCGCGCCACGTCTATTGCCCCGTGCTAATCCATACATCAAATGGGCATCTGCTAACTCCACATTTGTAAACATCGCACTGACTGCAAAACCAAGTTCGTGATGAACACTAACCTGTTGATGCTACGTACGGATGTGCTTGATGCTAGTACTGTAGAGCAAAGAGTCGCATGTCAACACAAGCACTGAAGTCAGCATTACCTTCCTTCAATTGGGCCTACTGGCGGTGAATCGAGGAAGTACAGTACGTACTGACGAAACTAAAATGAGCTCTACCATGGAAATTAAGCGTTTCCGGACACATGTCCACATAACATCTTTTCTTTATTTGTGTTTGAGGAATGTTTCCTGAAACTTTGGCCATACCATTTTGTAACACCCTGTCAGTTATTATCGTACGAAAATACAGCCATCGCATTCCCGTCAGTTTACACTTATGTATCTACGCTATTAGAACTTCGTATTCTTGCCTGGAAAAATGTCCTGGCGCTGACTTTGGATTAGTGGATTACATAAAGAGATGGAAAACTTGTCTGGATATCCAGATATACCGCCGCGGTCGAAGTTGATTTGTTTATCGTCTAATGGCTATCTCCTTTTCTAAACTACCTCCTTTTCTAACGCTGCTAATAGTTGTATGGTGGAAGGGAAGTGGCCTGTAGAACATTTGAAAATAGTGTTCATACACCACCTAACGAGGAAAGCGAAGTACCCAGAGCAGGAGAAGGAGACAAAATGAAACTTCACGGGTTGAAAGGGTATACGATGCTATTTCAGTGATTACCAAATCGAATCTAAATGAACATGCAGTACGAGCATACTTGTCAGTATGACGTTGCACCTCCTCTGGCCTGGATGGATTCACTGATCTGGTTGGAAAGGGTGGCGTAAAGCCGTTGTATCCTCGCCGAACTCAAGCTGAGCCACAACTGTTGTAACTGGTCCTTGATATCCCAGATGCTGGCAATTGGACAGACGTGTCATCCGAGTTGGTACAATACATGTTTTATCAGGGATATATCTGGCGATCTTGCTGACCTCAGGAGTACCTCACCAAGACACAAGCAGGTCATGTGTAGACGAGAGTTATCCAGTTGAAAAATGGCACCACAATGTTGTCACATGAGAGCTAACACATGATGATGCAGGGTATGCGTAACATATGATTATGCTGTCAGAGTTCCCTCAGGTAATACCAGCCCTGCCCTGAAGTCATAAAAGGTTCCCCACAGCAAAACGCCAGGAGTAACACTGTTGTGCCTCTCCAAAACAATGGAAGAATGGGGGCTCTCCCCTGGTTGACACCATACTTGCGGCCAGTGTTCATCTCTGGTAGTGCGGAACCACGATTTATGGATGCGCACAATGCGGCACCATTCATCAGCAGTCCATGCTTCCAGGTCGTGGCACCATTCCAAAGGCAGCCGTTTGTGTTGTGGTGTCAATGAATGGCAGCCTACACGTGGAAACGTAATGCCCAACTCCGGCTGCTGCTATCCCCAACCAATGGTGCAGGATGACACAGAATGTTTCATTGATCATATTTCTTGAGCTCGTATGGCAGGTGTAAATGTGAAGAGGTTACGATGGTCCTGGTGCACAATATGTGTATCTTCCCTTCTGGTGGTTACATGTGGTCGACCAGAACCTTGCGATGAGAATGCCTGCCCTCACGTTCCCACACAGAGCAACATCAGACCACAGTCTCATCCGAATGCTCCACAGATCTGGATATTGCACGATTTGATCACCCAGCCTAATGGAGAGCCACAATGAGTCCCGTTTCAATCTCTGACAGGTGCTAATAATGCTGTCTCACATGAGTACGTAGTGTCTCAGTGTCCTTCACAGTGATCACTCAACATTTGACTCTGTTCACGCCCTTTATGTACCCTATCTGTCCTGGTGACAACACTAAACATGAACAACACTATCACCAGTAGTGTGTTCATACATGAAGTCACATTGACATCTGAACCTGTCTTCTGTTTGCTCCAATTTCTTTGTCAGGCAGTGTACATCTGGTGGAGAATGTTATCTTGCTGAATGCAGTGTTTGCCATACGCTTATCATCAAATATCTCGGTCTGGTTCTAAGGCTTCTAATGGCTTCGTTGGTATAAGGTGGACGTTGTCAATAGAGAAATTACTCCTCTGACTGCAGCTAGCGTGTTCCTGTATTAATAAAGAACTAGATACCTTCTACTTATTCTCTATAAATACTGAGGTCTGCAGGGTGGTTTCAGATCTCCAGCATCGCAACAGCATCACGATCGTGGAAGCTGACAGCAGCAGCCACTGTCCTCATTTCATAGAACAAGACGCAGAGTCTAGCGCATACCATATTGACCAAACCGTTGTGGTCACGAGATCAGTTATTAGATGTAAATACTGAAACACTTTTCTAAGTTCAGTTTCTCTCTCTCTCGCTCTCTCTCTCTCTCTCTCTCTCTCTCTCTCTCTCTCTCTCTCTGCGTGTGTGTGTGTGTGTGTGTGTGTGTGTGTGTGTGTGTGTGTGTGAGAGAGAGAGAGAGAGAGAGAGAGAGAGAGAGAGAGAGAGAGGTGGTTGGGTTGGTATGTGGATTTTGGATGTTTTGGTGGCTGAGTGGTTGCATGTATTCATGACTGTTAGTATTTGCAGTTGATTTGGACGGAGCTGGGCAGCACCTCCCACCACTGCATTCACCACCACCAAGAGTGTTTGGTCAGCATCAGCTAGAATATTTAAATGATGTGCTGCATTTCAGGCCACAGTACATCAATGATTAGCAGCAGCTCCAGTGGCTGAAACACTGTACTGTATTTCAGGCTGCAGCAGATCATTGATGATCAATAATAGCTCATAGATCATTATGAAATGCTGTAGCGCTTGGCATCAGAGTTGTCACTCCCAATACCCTAACATAATTACTGAAACTTTTCGGAACACGTATGTGTATTTACACACATTCTAATCTAATGATGTTTTTTTTTCATGTTACAGAGAATATGTAAGGGAACTATCCCAAGGGGTTTTAGAGACCGTTGAGGGCAGATTCTTTGTGATGAGGCGTTCGAGTACCCAAGCACATCCCATCACCCACATAAGTACTGTGTGTGTGTGTGTGTGTGTGTGTTTGTCTAAGTTTTCTTAAGACACAAGGGAATTATAAGCACTGGTTGCGACGGGTTATTGATTTAAATCAATGTGGAAAGCTAAAATTTGTTCTGGACCAGGATTTGAACACAGGTCTCCTGCTTACTAGGCAGATTCTCTGTCCACTGCACCGTCTGGACAGAGTGGTCATCGCAACTGCTTGGGCTGCCATAGCACACCTCCCCTTGGACCCAACTCACAACGTATCCACACACTACAAACGTAGAGCACTTTGCTCATTATCCTCGTTACCTGGGACATTTTATCGAATCCTGTTGTGGCACAAATTTTCACCATTCCCCATTGATTTAAATCAATGCCCACCCTCAGTCAATCTCTGTAAATCATATGTGTATTCATTCATAGTGCCTCCTGGATGAAAATCGTATCTGTTCTTTCGGACATGTCCAGTGTGGGCCATAATTATCGTACGGTAGTGAAACTTGATAGATGTATTGATGGGTTTATGCAGAACCGATTTATGCTGCAAAACGTTAGTTCAGCTTGTGACCACCAGTTGCAAATCTGACTCTGTACACTGTTTGTATGACAGTATGACATCCACGCTGTCATTTGACAAGCCGCAACGTGAGTCTACAGTATGGCTACCGAGAAGAGAGACTATGCACTGTTGGTGAAATTGCTTTTATGTGAACAGCAGCAAATACAGTGCTGCATTGAGAGTATCGCCGACTGAAAGGTTCGTGGAGAGACCCGATGTCATTAAATAGTTGAAAGAAGATGATAACGAATTTCGAAAACACAAGAGAGCTTCGTGTGGCACCTGGAGGAGGAAGGCGTCCTATCCTGGTGAAAGTTATTGACGAGGCTGCATGTGCCCCACGTAGTGCTAGTGCAGTGCCACGAGAATTGTCCATCCTACGGTCAACAGTACGGAAAGTTTTGCGGTCTATATTGCGCTTGTACCTGTAACAAATCCACATAGTGCAGCAACTGAAACTTCACCATGCGCACTAACGTTCTTAATTTGCTCGTCGATTTCTGGCATGGTTCGAAGTTGATGACATGTGGCTCGACAAAATGCTATGGAGGGATAAGGCGCATTTTACACTACAGGATACTGTGAACTCCCAGAACTGCCGAATTTGGTATACTGTTAAACCGCTTGTTTTGAACAAAGAGCTGTTGCACTCGCTGTATGTGACTGTGTGGTGTGGATTCACAAGTACCTTTACTCTCAATCCGTTCTTCTCGGAAGAGAATACCCCAGAGGGCCTGTCAGGTGTAGCGCAACAGTATGGAAACCACTGCTTTCATGCAAGATGGGGCAACTCCGGATGTGCTCGCCCAGTGAAAGATCTGTTGAATACTACCTTCCACGAATGTGTTATCTCCAGAGGATTTCCTTAAGCATGGCCTGCAAGGTGGCCTGATCTGAATCCATGTGGCTTTTTGCTGCGGAGATATCTAATAGAACGCGTTTATCAGGGACACGCTGCATATCTGAAGGCCACTATACAGGATCACGTTGCGCATGTCCCACTGGAGCTGCTGCGAGTAACTTTTCATCACATCGCTTTACAGATGCAGCATGTCGTCGACGTTTCCAGTGCTCATATTGAACAAATTGTGGAAGTGATGGTTAATAATAAAACGAACATTATTCTTTGTCACATGTTTGTCCTTTTCTGCCCATGTCCCATTCCTAATCCATTTCACATGGAAACATTTCTGTATGTCTTTGTTGTATTCACAGCACCAAATCTGCACCTAGTGACCAAAATTGTATCTAATTTTTTTCAGCATACATTGGTTCTGCACTAATGCATCATCGCATCTACCAAGTTTCGCTGCCATACGATAGTAATTACAGCCCAGATTGGGCCTCTCTGAGTAGCTGCACTTTAATTATAACCACACGATATACTTGTTCCACCATCACATTCTCTAAGACCGGCTCTTTCTCAATTTTCCGACGTCTCTTTCGTCCTAAGGGCTTGTGCTCGTTTATAATGACTGGAATTCTGTCTTCATCCATTTATACCCATATTCTTCCACTTTGTCGCGTAAATTAAATATTTCTAATTTCTTCTCGTATATTCTCATTCCTTAAAAAATCCCTTTCTGTTATAAGCTTCGAGAGATCTTGTTAATTATATTTCGGAGGATAAAATGCTGCTTTTGTTTTTTTTTTCCTTTTTCTTATCTACATCTCTATCCATACCCCGCAACAACCTTACGAAATGTGGAGGAGGGTGCTTTGTCACTGTCACTTCTCCCTATTCCTGTTCCAGTCACATATGGTTTACGGAAAGATCGATTGCTGGTAAGCCACCGTATATGCTCGACTCTCTCTCGTTTTATCTTCATGGCCATTTCGCGTTATGTATTTTGGAGGAAACAATATATCGGTGGCCTCTTCTAGGAATTTACACACTCGGAATCTTAACAGTAGACCATACAGTGCCGAAGAGCGCCTCTCATGCAGCGTCTGCCACTGGTATTGCATCCGTGAGACTTCCCCGCTTTCTAGATGAACCTGTAATGATACGTGCTGCTCTCTTGTGGATCTTTTATGTTTCCTCTGTCAATCCCATCTGGTGCATATCCCAGACTGGTGAGTGGTATTCAGTTATTGATCGAACGAGTGTTCGGTAACCTGCTTCCTTTTTTGGTTGGTTACATTTCCTGAGAAATCTTCAAACGATTATCAGTCTGGCATCTGCCTTACCCGCGATTAATTTAATGTGGTCCTTCCACTTCAAATCGCTCCGTACAGATACCACTACAGATTTTGTGGAAGTAACTGCTTCCACTGATTGTTTTGCAAACGTTTAATCGTAATGTAAAGGATCTTTCTGCCAATGTGTTCGTAGTACGTTACATTTGTTTATGTTGAGGGTCAATTACCACTCACTGCACCAAGCATCGATCCTCTGTAGACTTTCCTGCTATTCATTATAATTTTCCAACATTGCGACTTCTCTGTATACGTGGGTGGATAAACGGTAGTGGTTACACTGTTATAGTTCACACCAGACTTTATTAACAGACGTTCGCGGCACTATGAGCCCTCAACATAATCACCACGCGTCTTGATCGCCTTCCTCCACAATGATGCGTCGTACATTATCCGCCTGTCCATCTGTGTTGATGTATCACAAGGAGCAACCTATGGCATGGATGGCGTCGTCTCTTGTGTTGTAGAGCATGCCACGAAGAGTTTCCTTCATTTTGGCGAATAGGTCATTACCGTACAGACTCATATCGGGTGAATGCAGTGGATCTACATCTACATCCATACTCCGCAAGCCACCTGACGGTGTGTGGCGGAGGGTACCATGAGTACCTCTATCGGTTCTCCCTTCTATTCCAGTCTCGTATTGTTCGTGAAAAGAAGGATTGTCGGTATGCCTCTGTGTGGGCTCTAATCTCTCTGATTTTATCCTCATGGTCTCTTCGCGAGATGTACGTAGGAGGGAGCAATATACTGCTTGACTCCTCGGTGAAGGTATGTTCTCGAAACTTCAACAAAAGCCCATACCGAGCTACTGAACGTCTCTCCTGCAGAGTCTTCCGCTGGAGTTTATCTATCATCTCCGTAACGCTTTCGCGATTACTAAATGATCCTGTAACGAAGCGCGCTGCCCTCCGTTGGATCTTCTCTGTCTCTTCTATCAACCCTATCTGGTACGGATCCCACACTGCTGAGCAGTATTCAAGAAGTGGGCGAACAAGCGTACTGTAACCTACTTCCTTTGTTTTCGGATTGCATTTCCTTAGGATTCTTCCAATGAATCTCAGTCTGGCATCTGCTTTACCTACGATCAACTTTGTATGATCATTCCATTTTAAATCACTCCTAATGCGTACTCCCAGATAATTTATGGAATTAACTGCTTCCAGTTGCTGACCTTCTATATTGTAGCTAAATGATATGGGATCTTTCTTTCTATGTATTCGCAGAACATTACACTTGTCTACATTGAGATTCAATTGCCATTCCCTGCAACATGAGTCATTTCGCTGCAGATCCTCCGGCATTTCAGTACAATTTTCCATTGTTACAACCTCTCGATATACCACAGCGTCATCCGCAAAAAGCCTCAGTGAACTTCCGATGTCATCCACAAGGTCATTTATGTATGTTGTGAATAGCAACGGTCCTACGACACGATGGTTCTCAGGATCGAAGAGCGGACTGGGAATCGGTCAAGGAGTGTGTGGACTTCAATAAAATCTAATGGGCGGTCGGAACATTCCAACCGTTCAACTCACCTGACCCAGATGGAATTTTTCCAGCTCTCCTGCAACAGGCAGGAGAGAATCCCATAAGAGTCCTATGCAGGTTATTCAGGGTTAGCCTAGCAGTAGGAATCATTCACAATGCTTGGAGGGCAGTGAAGACCACTTCAAAGCCAGGGAGAATTATCATACCAAGGCCAAGGGTATGAGACCAATCAGTCTGTTCTCCTTCATTCTCAAAACATTGGAAAAACTGGTTAATGTATACCGTTGGGGAGAGGAGGCTAATTAGGGCCCTTCTACATTCAAAACAACATGCATATCAACCAGGTAAATCATGTGAGACAGCTCTCCATCACCTCGTTGGAAGGTGGAGAAAACACTTCACTTCCAAGAAATAGCCCTCTGCATCTTCCTGGACATCGAGGGGGCCTTCAGTAAAACGAACTTCGATTCCATGGTTAAGGGCAGCAGAGGTGCATGACCCTGTACACCCCTGCCCCAATGCCTTGGTCTGATTTCGACCCATCGGTGAACGAAGCAATGTCCCGCATACAGTGTCGAACTGTTTTTTCCCATTGTTCCCTGCTATCAATTATTATATTGTAAGGTTTGTTGAAGCAGTTGGGAGTTATTACATAGTTGGCAGGCATTTCCGCAGCAATTCCTATATTTACCTCACCCACTATCTTAGTGTGTGATTCTGTATATCCCAATGAGACCCAGTTTTTACCAGTTTTAAATCTGTGTGCCTCAACTGCTGCCTCCATCTTGACCCAAAGGTGTAGTGGAGGCATGTCCAGCATGGCTTCCATCCCAGCGCTTGGTGATCTGCTAATTCCACCTGTTATGGCTAAGCAGGCCAGTCTCTACACCTTAGCAAGCTTCTTAGCTGCAACCCACTGTTCAATGTTCTTCCACCACACCATGGCCCCATGGGAAATCTTAGGTCTAACCACCATGGTGTTTACCCAGTGCATACCTCTGGGGCTTAGGCCCCAGTTTTTACCACAAGCCGTTCTGTACTCACTAGAGTACCTTTCACCTTGGAGCGGATGCTCTTAATGTGAGGGGTCCATGTTAGTTTCTCATCTAAGGTTACTCCTAGACATTTCACTATCCCCTTCACAGATAGAGTTTCATCGAAGAGCTTTAGATTCCAACTTGAGTATTGGATAGGCCTCTTCATGAATGGTACCACAACAGGATACTCCTCTCCGTGAAGGGCACCACAATAGTCTTCTTAGGATTAACACTTAGATCCTGTTTAATGCACCATTCTTGTATAATGTCCAATGCACCTTGTGCCATATTTCTAACTGTGTCAGTATTACTATGACAAGGTCATCTGCATATCTTTGGCAAAAGCATTGTCTGGAATTTAGTTCCTCAATGAGTTCGCTCACCACTAGATTCCACAATATAGGGGACAGAACGCCTCCTCATTGGCAATCTCTAGTGGTGTTAATTACCATCTTTTCATTCGTCATACCCTCCACCTTCCTTCCACTAAGCATGGCCCTGGTCCACCTATGTATAGCGGTTCAACACTGTACGGGGCACGTTGTTTGGTTCACCGATGAGTCGAAATCAGACCAAGGCATTGGGGCAGGGGTATACAAGATTCAGCCAAGACTGGAGGTCATAATCTCTCTCGGAAAATTGAGGTTACTGCAATCAGGGCACGTGTGGGGGAGAATATGCTAAGGTGCTACTACGACTGTAGCATCTACATCTATTCAGACAGCCAGGATGCCCTGAAATCACCTGCAGCTCCTGCAACGAGACATAAGATTGTTGCAAAGTGCCGCAGGGCTCTGGTGGAGCTAGGGGAGAAGCAATAGGGTAAATCTAGTGAGGATCCCTGGCCACTCAGGGATCTGTGACAATGAACAAGTTGACAGATTGGTCAGGATGGGGGCAATGACTCATTTATTGGACCGGAACCTGTCCTGACAATCACCAAAGCTATGATCAAACTAGAACTACGGAACTGGCTTGGGAAACAGCATGTAAAATATTGGACCAAGGTCCGTAAACAAAACCATGGTAAGGTAATGATGTCCTCACTCTCAATACAGATTGCAAAGATGTCAGCTATGATTCTGAACCAGACAAGGGCTTTAGGATTCTGGGAGTTAGGTCGCTTTCCTCTAGATGGCCTAATAGGCTGGCATAGGATGGTGTCATGAGGGTGCCCATAGTCATAACCTGGATTTGTTCGTAGGAAATGCCTTCAAAGGAGAAGTAATTTTGAGTGAGGATATAGTTGGTCATGGTGTATAGTAAAGAGGTTGTTGGTTTGGAATCCATCAGGCATTGGGAAATGTAATGTTCAACGGCAGTAATGCCATGGGCATTAGGAATGTTAGTGTAAAGGGAGGTGGCATCGGTAGTGATGAGCAGTGCAAGATGTCATAAAGGGACAGGAATTGTGGAGAATCAGTGGAGGAAATTGTTGGTATCTTTTGTATAGGAGTGTAGGTTCTGGGTAATAGGTTGAAGGTATTGGTCTACGAGAGCAGAGATTCTCTCAGTGGGGACACAGTAACCAGCCACAATGGGGCATCTTGGGTGGTTGGGTTTATGGACTTCAGGTAGCATGTAGGAAGTAGGAGTGCAGGGAGTGGTAGGGATAAGCAGAAAGATGGAGTCCAGGGAGAGGTTTTGGAATGGGCCTAAGGATTTGAGGAGTGACTGGAGATCTTGCGGGATTTCTGGAATGGGGTCACTGTTTCAAGCTTTGTAGGTGGATCTATCTGACAGCTGGTGGAGTTCTTCTGCCAGCTAATCCTTGCAGTTCAAAACAACAGTGGTGGAGCCTTTGTCCGCAAGTAGAATTATAAGGTCAAGATCAGTTTTTAGATGGTGGACTGCAGTTCTTTCTGCAGATGTAAGCTTAGTTTACATGTTGAGGAATTTGGAGAAATATGGTGAGGGAACGTTCGAGGTTAAGAAATTCTGAAAAGTTAACAAGGGGTGACGTGGGGCAATGGGGATAGATCACAGTTGGAGGGAGGAGTGAACTGAGTTAGGTTGGGTTCAACATTGGTCTTTGGTTGAGTCTGATTGGTAGGGTTGGTGGCGAAAAAGTGCTTTGACTGTAGGGACTGGGAGAAAGAGAGAAGGTCTTTAACAAGTCCTGCATGATTGAATTTGGGACTGGGCCATTACCTACAATCAAATCCGGGGTATGGCTAGGGACATCCTCATGGCACCATCCTATTCCAGCCTATTCATGGGCCATCTAGAGGAATCCTTTGTACTCTCTCTGAATCCTAAACCCCTTACCTTGTTTAGATTTATTGATGATATCTTTGCGATCTGGATTGAGGGTGAGGACACCCTATCCACATTCCTCTAGATCTCAACAACTTCTCCCCCATTTGCTTCACCTGGTCCTACTTAACCCAGTAAGTCACCTTCCTAGATGTTGACCTCCACCTCAAAGATGACTACATCAGTTCTGCCATCCATATCAAACCTACTAACCACCAGCAATATCTCCACTTTGACAGCTGCCACCCGTTCCATAGCAAAAAGTGTCTTCCATACAGTCTAGCCACCCATGGCCACCGCATCTGCAGTGATGAGCAGTCCCTCTCGAAATATACTGGTGGTCTCACTGAAGCCTTCACAGACCGTAATTATGCTCCTGACCTTGTACAAAAACAAATCTCCCGTGTCTTATCCTTCCACTCTCCCACCACCTCTCAAAGTCCCACCACTGTTTACAGAGGAACATTCCCCTCGTAACTCAGTAACGCGCAGGACTGGTGCAACTAGCCACTGAATTACATTCTTCACCGGGGTTTGGGCTATCTCTTATCATGCTCTGAAAGAAGAAATGTCCTGCTCACTATCCTTCCCACCCCTTCCACTGTGGTATTCCACCATCCACTTAACTTACACAGTATACTTGTCCATCCCTATACGACCCTGCTCCCAACCCCTTGTAGCGATGCAAGGGGTACCAAATTTGTCACAAAAGTCTGTAAATTACTCAACTGATAGTAGTTTTTAGTACAGATATTTCGTTCATTCCAAGCAAGTATCAATTTGTGGCGTCATCATCCAGACACGACTTGACAGTAACCTCAATCTGTTTTAGCAGACTAATAGTTTCTTTCACAAGATAAAATTTTATTGATTATGAAATACAAGTTCTTGAAGTTTATTTAGAATAGGAAATATTTAGTTAGTAATTGCATGCCATAATTTATCTGTTAAATATAAAGGTGTTTCGATTTTTGTATGCATGTTAAATGTGTGAATTTATTTGTGGCTTTTACTCTTAGATGAGTTACCACTTAGAGCACTAAAAGGGTGCATGTACAGTTCCCTGACCTGTGCAGTGAATTTCATTTTGTGATTTTGGGCTGAATAGGGACAAATACAGTTTCATTTAGACTTTACGTGAGATAGACACATCACGTTATTACAAAATGTTGTTTAGCCCATCAGGGAAAATTGAAACCTGCGTGTTCAATTGCAACATGTTACATGCTAACATGTGATTGAGCTTTCCACTAAAACATGTATAATAATTGCAAATGTGCTTGGACTTAATGCACAAAGTTTGAAATTACTTTTCGAGACAAATACTGATTTTTGATAAAAATGAACCAAAAATTTATTCAAAATATTGAGCTTCTGTTTTCATTAGGACACATATCACCTTATTGATCATGTTGCTTAACAACATTGTAATGCAAATCAGTTCATTCATTAGAACAATTTGCGAAGTAATAAGACCCATTACACGTACAAACTGTTACACGGAATTTGTTGATTGAGTGAGAGTATAAGAGTGTTCTTTTCCAGAAGTGCCAACAAACCAGCGGTTTCAAAAGTTAAATTACCAGCTGTTGTGTAACTTAATTGATATTGCATTTCTCTGATAAACACTGCTCTTTTTGATAAATGGACATTAATTGCAAGCAGATTTTGAATACTCACCAACTCTGCCAAGCAGCAGTTCACATCACAACCAGTAATAAATGCCAGTAAAACTGCAGCACTTCACTGTCTGCCATCCCTACCCTCCCATCCCTCCCCCTCTACACCCCAGCCTCCTCCTTTCCCCCACCCAGTCACCCCTTGCAGCGTGCACTTGTGCTGCTGCTCATAATGTCATTTCAGTTGCCTGAGACTGCATTCGTATGTGTGAGTTGCATTTGCATGACTATATGTATGTGTGTGTGTGTGTGTGTGTGTGTGTGTGTGTGTGTGTGTGTGTGTGTGTGTCTGTCATCTGTTTTTGATGAAGGCCAAAAGGTTAATTTGTGTGCCTATCTGCAACTCAGCATCTCTGCTATATGGCAAGTAGCAACTTTCCTTTTCATAATATTGTTACAGTCCATCCTGAATTGTTTGACATATGCAGTGTTTGTTGGCTACAAAGAAGCCTTTGACAAGGTGAACATGAGTAGACTCTGGAAAATCTACAACCAATACTAGGCGCAGGAAGACAGATCCTCAAGTTCACAGTAATCATTCTCCAAGAAAACACAAGCTGCATCTATGATGGATTAACATGGTCACCAGGAATCCAGCGAATGAATGGAGTACTAGATGGAGACCCTATAAGACACACCAGTCAGTGTACCTACCCATGATATGATCCAATGTATACAATCAGAAGAAGTAAAAATGTGGCTCTATGCTGGAGATATGATCCTGCTATGAGAAACAAGAGAATGCTTGTAAGGAACCATTAATGAACTGGAAGAATGGTCCAGGGAAAATTAACTACTCATAAGAAATTATAACACAAAAGCAATTAGATTCGGGAAAGGAGGGGCATAACAAACAATGACAAACTCACCTGCTATCAAGTTCCAATGCATGCAAAACTCAACTTTGGGTGCGACAAATTGATATTGTGGTGAACAGCATATACCGATTGTGGGAATCGGATGTTCCATACTACGAACGCATCTCTGTGTTTCACTGAACCAAAGATTTGTTTTATGGACTCTTTGTGAAGAAAATTTAGAGATTGGACATGGGAGAGGAGGAGAGAGGGAGAGAGATTGTATTGTTGTTAGATGCCATTACAGTATATAGTAAATGTTCAAATAGTTTTTTGCACAAAATAAAACCAATAACTAAACCAATAATTAAAATAAAAGCACACATAAAGAATATTTATTTATAATAATAAATAAATAAATAATGTTTTTAAGCAACTAAATAATAATAAATTATTAAACTGCACAGAACAAGAATTGGAAATAGCCAAAAGCTACAAATACCTTGGAATCACACTGTAGGTGACAGTTCACATATTTTGCAACCACAATGAAAACAGAATAGTAAGAATGATGAAGGCAACTTTTAAGATAAATGAACTGATTCTACTATCTGCAAGAAGAGCACTGAGACTCTTTTACATAGAGGTTGCACCCACTGCGCTTTACAGCATAAAACTCATATGGAGCCACTTCACATACTCAAATCTCAAACAACAGAGTCAAGTCAACATACACTAAAAGAATGCTATTAATAACAAAATATACGGAAAACAGAATAACCTACATATTGGCAGGGCACAACCTTCTTCATTGAAGGCCTGATAGCAACCCCATGAAGCACAAGACTGCTGAAAGACAGATGGCAAAAAGCAAGGAATATAAATAATGGACATCTCAACACCCCAGTGATGACAAACAATAAATGGAAGGACACCAACTTCAGTTGTGCCAATTGTACATGAAGAAAGCAGGCCACAGACTACATCACTGAAAATGCTCAACCAAGGGATAGTACAGCCCACCAACAGCGGCCAGTGCACCAGATGTGGAGGACCTTGCAACATGTATCACATTATCAAATGTAAATAAAAAATTGTGTCATTATCTCACTATACAAATTAGTTAATGAATCAATTCTTTGTACACATTGTGTTTGATAAAATCTTAATGTCCTCATTAACAGCCACATTATCAGTTACACCATGATAAAACAGGAAAAAATCTCTGAACCGCCCTCCCAGTGCGTAACTGTCAGACCCATCAATTACATCCAGAAGTATAAGAACATACTGGAGAAATGGATGCTATGTAAGAAAACCAGGATTAATACTGAGAAAAGCTACACAAGACATGACCACTGCTTAGAACTTAAAGTTCTTCACAACTGCTGCAACACTGCCATTGAAGCACAAAATCCACTCCACCACATTCAAGGGGTCAATGTTAGTGAGAAAATTGTCCAAAGAAGATTGGAGGAAGTAAATCTTCAATCCAGAAGAGCAGCAACAGGCCCAGAACTCACCAGAGAACATTACATAGCTTGACTGTGTTTCACTAGGTAAGTTGTGGCTGGGGAAAACAACAGGAGAAAGGTGTTATTCACTTATGCTTGCATTTTGACCTGATGATAGGGAGATGGTCCAGAAAAGGCCTGGCGAAAATTATTGAACCTAAGTAGGACCAGCTGACAAGAAGGGCTCATCAGCACTATTCATAGACCCTACGGAACCTACAGGAGGTCCCAGTGAGAGAATGGGAGATGATTCCACAAGAAGACATTTCAAATTTGATCAAGAACATTCCTCAAAGGTTGGATGCAGAGATTTGTGCAAGAGGACTTAAAACATGCTTTTGAAGGTGAAAGAGAGGTCTTTGAAGTCAAGTGTATAGTGTAGAAAACAAAAACTGAGGTTCATCTCCTTCATAAGCTTTCTCAAAATTTGCTTGAAGTGTCAGTCCATTCGCTTTATTTCTGCATCTCTGGCTTTATTTGTTTATAATCACCTTCTTCAATGTTAGACATCTACATAGAACAATAGCACAATATTTCATCATAAAATAGTAGATTAGTATCATAAAAGTTGATGGAATTTGAAATAAAAAACTTAAAATAAAATTATTTTAAGAAATTGACGTGTAGCATATTTCATGCCAGTCAGTGTATGCTCCCCTGTTATTTTTTCCATAGAGGCTTGAATTTGTTCTTCTCTGAAACCATTTCCTGTATTTATTAGCCCAATTTTTGTTTATATTTCTTGTCCAAAACATTTCTTTCATTATTTGATCTTTCATTATCTTTTAAGCTATTATTTCCCTTCCATGATCTATTTCTGTTTGGAAATTCTCTGTTCCCATTCCTATTCTCATTCCAATGAAAATCTCTTCAATATCCACCTCCCTAATAGCCATTTCTATAATTTTCTACATCCCTTCTCCTATGATTTCCCTCATCATAATTTTGATTCCAGCTCCCATGTCGATAACCACCAAAACCATTTGGATTAAAATTTTGCCTTTTGTTTTCCTCTTAGGCTCTGTCTAGCTTGTCATGATATTATAGCAAATGCTTATTACAGTTATCAGGCCCATAAACTAAGCACTGCTGCATTCTTCCAGGTAATATTTCTTTTAAGGCATCAGTTTGGGTGAGCTCATGAAGTTCTATCCAATTGAATTAATCTCACAAACTGTCTCACGAAACTTTTTTATACTCCTATTTCCATCACTGTAATTTAGCCCAGTGGTTGGCAAGTAGTGGCATGCAGGCCACATGTGGCACGCTAATGGTTTTTGTGCAACCTGCCAAGACAACTAGAAAAGTCCACCTTGAGTCTAAATTTTCTTTGCCATGCATGATCAAATATTTCCAATAGGGTGGCCAAGTTGATACATGTGCTCTTCATTCAAACTAAGTTGACACTTGGTACAGTGGCTGATAGGAGCACTCCCAACTATCAACTTCATTTGCACAAATCACGTATAGTACGATGCACAGTGCTTTTCCAGTTAATCCAGTTTACATCCATGTTGTCCATACAACAGTACACTAATTTCCAACTTTAGTGGAATCATGAACCCTCAAAAAAAGTAAAATCAGTGATGAATGTTGTGTGTTTGATAAAGAATGGACAAACACATATTTCTCTGTTGAAACAGAGAATAAAGCAGTGTGTTTATTGTGTCATGAAACAATAACTTGTTTGAGGCATACAACCTGAAATGACATTATGAAACAAAACATACAGAATTTGGCAGAAAACTTTCCAAGGATAAATGCAAAATAAAAGTTGCAGAGTGTGTGAAAAGGCTAAAGAAGCAACAAACATTATTTACAAAGTAATCAACACTTCAACAAAACACTACAGACTCAAGTTTCAGAGCAGCCTATAACCTTATTAAATGGAACAAGCCTTTTTTGGATGGTGAGCTTATTGACCAGCATATGGTATAATGTACAAACATCTTGTGTCCTGATGTTAGTAGCAAATCTGAAAGCATTTCACTGTCAAGAAGGACTATAGTGTGGCACATTGATTTAACTAGCAATGAACTCGCAGAACATCTGAAGACGGTGAACAAAGATTTTGTTTGGTTTATCTTGGCAATGGATGAGAGCACAGATAACAAAGATGCTGCACATTTACTCATCTTTATCCATGAAATTAATGAAAATTTCATCACAGAGGTATTACTTGGCATAGAAGCAATTAAAGATAGAGCCACTGTTCAGGACTTCCTTGCGTGTGCTGTGGACTGTGTGAACAAAAGTCATTTGATCTGGAACAAAACTGTAAGCATTACAATACTTGTAGCCACAGCTTTCAGTGGGAAAATCGAGATATAAGAAATACCTGGTCTTTTCATTCCATTGTGCATCATGAGAGCTTTGTAAAGCTGTACTGGACTTAAAGCATTTCTGTCATTTCCCTATATTAGGAAAATAAAAAGTGCCTGAAAGTATTTCTGCTAAGATCAGATATCATCTGCAGAGTTTGGAGGATGGCTTAACAAG
Source organism: Schistocerca americana (assembly GCF_021461395.2). NCBI lineage: Eukaryota > Metazoa > Arthropoda > Insecta > Orthoptera > Acrididae > Schistocerca > Schistocerca americana. The sequence continues at coordinate 302,862,529 of NC_060121.1, forward strand.
AAGATTTCAGGACTAAGAAAAATGAGCCTCAGTTCAGACTGCTATCTTATGCAATCAGTGCTGATATTGACATAGTACCTGAGTAGCTGCAGCTTGAACTTATAGACATGCAGTCAGATCACACTCTGAAAGAAATAATTAATGCTGTGACATTTGCATTACAAACCTTGCTGACTATGAGTGTCTTTCATAAACTTTCTCCACAGTAAGAAAAGGTAGGTTCCCTAAAAAGTCCCTACCTAACATCATTCTCCTCATTTCATCAGTAATACATCAATACTTCATTAAATACATCAAATATCTCCTCATTGCATCAACATAATAACTTCACCTTATATCCTCATAATATCACCTCATTACTTCAATAAATACTCCATATTATAATCACCTAAGTAAAATCACCTGCTTCATATTACACAATATATCAACCTCACAAAATAGCAACACATGGTAGCAGACCTCACAAATGGCATAGCTTTCCCTCTAACAATAGAAACAGACTTTACACTATTTACATGTTTTATTACTTTACTTTATGTAATCATTGCATTGCTTGCACAACTCATTACTGTATACAGTCATATTACTTCAACTTAAGGCTCAGAAAGGTAACACTCCCTGTAAACACTTCATTACTTTCAAATACACTTCACTACACAACTGTACTTTTACTTGTTACATTATACAAACACTTTGAAAACTAGTGCATGACACTAAATATCCCAGATGTACTCTTCTGCTAATAGCTATATATACCATATACTTCCTCAGAAAATTTACTAAAAATTGTGTATACACTGTGTACTAATCTCATTACTCCTTCAATTATACAATTTTTTACACTTTCATGTTTACTGGTTACTCAGGGTGTTCAACATAATTTGATATACTTGTGCATTTTGTAAAATTCCATTACCTTACCTTTTCGGTATAACCGAAAAACTTTATTTTCAGTACAAGCAGAAAAACATTCTCCTGTATTCCTTTTGTACTCAGAAAATAATTAAATATGTGTTAACTTTCTGAATTTTACATAATCAGTGTTGTACAAGTTTTATGTTTCTCTTTACTGTCCAAAAATGACTGTTCATCAATGTTTTTGCTCAAAATATATGTCACTCTCTCAAAATGTTAACCATACATTACCTGAAATCTAAGACAATTGAAGATGCTACCCAACTTTTTACAAACTAATGGCAGGATAGGAAGAAGAGTAAGTGACATCACCACTAAAGTGTCCCAGACAGATCTTGGGACCTCCTACTTGTCTTTTGCAAATTTTGAAAACTAAGTTTTTTGGATGTAAGGTTTCAAGGAGGTAATATTTCTCAAACCTAGGAGTTTTCTGGACTTAGGGTATACCAGTCTGTATGCATTGGGGGGGGGGGGGGGGGGGGATTTCAAATAATTCAAAGGGACTGATGTAAATATGGAAGAATTTCTTAAGTTCAGAAGCGAGTAATTTTGATCATTATTGAATCTTAACAAGGACCAAGTTGCCAAGATTTATCTGAGAGGTTTTTTTTTTCATGTCTCTTTTTCCTAGCATCACCTTGTTTCTTCATTATGCACAATTTTTTTCTCTTCCCTGGGTCAAAATGGGTGTACGAGTTGGGAAATCTATGGATTCATTAATGAAATTTGGTGGCTTCCTATTAAACATAGCTTTCAAAGGGGGAAAAACTGTAGTTGAGTGTTGTAAACTACTTATAACATTTTCAAAATTTGCAATGTGTTCAATTGAGGATGTATGTTTATTACTACAGTATGTTTTACACAATCTCCCAATCTCTCGCATGCTTCTCTCTGCTGGGTTACTAGATGGATTACAGGCAGAAATTTAAAATGTGTTCAGTTTTTGTTCTTTCAATCATGTATCTCCAATTATTTACAATGAATTGTGACCCATTATCTGATAAGATGGCTTCAGGTTTACCTACTGTAGCAATATACTTGTTTTCAACTATTGATGCTATTGTGTGGTTAATGGCTTTTCTAATAGGGTAGAGCTTAATAAATTTTGAGAAAATGTCTACCATCACCATAATGTAATTGTATCTTCCTTTTGATGTGTGGAGGTGTTCATAAAGATTGACAGCCACAAGACTTAATGGTTTTTCAGGTAAAATATTCTGCATCAAACCTTAACTAGTTTGGTTACTCATCTTTTCTCTTTGGCATTTGTCACAACAAACAATAATTTTCTTAACATGTTTTGACATACTATAAAAAATAATGTTTTCCTGCCATTTTTGTAAATATTTTTGTGCCCCAAAATGTCCATAGCTTTCATGAGTATAACTAATTAAGTTTTCAATAAATTGTTCTGGCCATCATAATTTCCAAACACATGAGTCTCCTTGGGTTCTACAAAACAGTATACCGTTGTGTTAGCAAACTCTTTCATACCCCCTCTCTGCGCCCTGTACATTGGGCCATTTAAAAACTCACTTTTTATCCTTACCTGTTCAGTATCAGACCAAAACTTTTTCAAGAAATGCTTTTCAAATTCATCTATGGGTAAACTGCTACAGTCAAGTTGGTTTGCGCATGACAAGGCTTCCCCTTCTAATAACCTTTTAATAAACTTAATTTTTAATTGATCACTCATACTAGGGATTTATTTATTTATTTAGCATCCAATAGATCACACATGTGGTATAGGATTTGTCATTTGATTACATGTAACACATAACAACACATACACATAATAAATGGACAAACATATACAAACAGCAAAACAAATTACATACACATAGTACATAAGCAGTGTACAAGAACTTATTATACAAAAACAAAAGTATGTGCTCATGATAAACAATTATAGATCATGAGCTACACCTTATACACAAAACGTATTACGGATATTTAACAGATTTTTCATAAGTACCATAATTACAAAGTTGAAAACATAATTAAATTAGTTTAAATTTTTTTAAAAAATAAGTACAGGTTTCAATCCACAGTCTGAGACAGGTATTCATTTACACTATAGTACCATTTTTCCATCAAGCATTTTTTTACTTCACGCTTGAAATTATTTTGCCTTTCAATTCTTTAATTTGAGATGGAAGTACATTTAAAATCTTTATTACTAAGTGGCTAACATGTTTCTGACTTCTAGTTTTTGCTACATAGGGAATGTGGAAGTCTTTACAATGCCTTGTATTGTGATCATGGTAGCTTGAGTTGGTTTGGAGATCGCAGTTATTTTTACTGATCATTTCCAGGCATTTAAAAATATATATTGATGGTATTGTCAGTATCTTTAGTCGTCTGAATAAGGGTCTACAGTGAGTTTGTGGTGGGCTGTGTGTCATGATACGAATAGCTCTTTTTTGCATGATAAAAATGTCATTTAGGATTGTCCTGGTTTTCCCCCAAAAACTTATGCCATAGCTTGCAACTGAGTGGAAATAACTAAAGTACACCACTCTAATACATTCCTTGCTACATACCTTGGATATTATTCTTAAGGTAAAACATGCTGAGCTAAGTTTCTGAGTAAGATATACACTGTGCTCATTCCAGTTTAAATCTTGGTCAATTCGCATTCCCAGAAACTTTGTGGTGCACACTTTTTCTATTTGTTTGCTATCCAGCATAAGGCACATATTTTCCCCTTGACACTTGCTTCCATACTGTATAAAGTTTGTTTTCTTTGTATTTAATGACAGCTTATTTGAATAAAACCATGACTGTATGTATGAGAGCATTTTTTCTGCTGTAGTACACAATGATTCTTTTATATCACTAATTATGATACTCGTGTCATCTGCAAATAGTAGAATTTTGGCTGAGCTGTCTGGAGCCTGTATGTCATTGATATAGATTAGGAATAACAATGGGCCCAGATGCTGCCCTGTGGAGCACCTATTTCAATTTATTTTGGTTCAGATATCAGTTTAAAATTGTGAAGATTGGTGGATGACCTCAGCTCAACAATTTGTGACCTGTTTTTAAAATAAAATTCAAACCATTTTTAACAGTACCCCTGATGCCTATTGCTTCAAGTTTCCCTAATAATATTACGTTGTTCACAGTATTGAAGGCTTTGGATAAATCTAGATTAACTCCAACAACCTGTTTATTTGAGTCCAAATTTCTTACTATTTCTGTTGTGTAGTCCAATATAGCTGTTTCTGTACTGTGCCCTGCTCGAAAACCATGTTGACTGTTATTTATTGGTTTATGTTTTTCTAGATATTTTGCCGGCCGGTGTGGCCGTGCGGTTCTAGGCGCTTCAGTCTGGAACCGCGTGCCCACTATGGTCGCAGGTTCCAATCCTGCCTCAGGTGTGGATGTGTGTGATGTCCTTAGGTTAGTTAGGTTTAAGTAGTTCTAAGTTCTAGGGGACTGATAACCACAGATGTTAAGTCCCATAGTGCTCAGAGCCATTTTTTTTCTATATATTTTGTAATCCTGATTTTCATTAATTCCTCAAGTATTTTGGAGAAGGCTGGAAGGAGAGATATATGTTGGTAATTTTCTATTTTATGTCTGTCACCATTTTTGTATAGAGGTATCACTTTAGAGATTTTAAGTTTATCCGGAAATATCCCTTCACTAAGAGACAAGTTTGATATGTGCACTATAGGTTTGACAACACATGGAGCAATTTTCTTAATTATTGATACAGGTACATCATCCAGCCCAGAGGACATTTTGGATTTCAAGCATTTAATGACTTTTAGACCTTCATGCTCATCTGTTGAGATTGACATCATGCTGGTATTTACCATTGGAGTCGTCACTGTTGGTTGTTGCTTAAATTTACTACTTAAAGTGAGGGGAATATTTACAAAATAATTGTTTAATTAGTTTGCCATGGGATCTTTCTCTATGGGGATATTTTCATTATTTTTAAGATTCATTTCCTGTTCTTTAGTTTGACCCCTAGTTTCTTTTTTTACCATTTTCCACATCATTCTGGACTTGTTACTAACCTGCCTTATTAATCTATCATTACTTAATAATTTTGCTTTTGCTATTACTTTGCGGTAAGTCTTTTTGTATGTCCTCACATACTCAACAAACTGCTGATCATGACATGTTTTTAACTTTAAACTTAGTAATTTCATGGTTTCACTTGACTTTTTATTTCCGGGTGTAATCCAGGTCCCTTTGGATCCAGATGATCTATAACTCAAAAGCTTTTTTGGGAAACACATTTCAAAGTATGTCATAAATGTGGAAGCAAACGTATTGTAAGCATCATTTGTGTTTGTTTGTGGCAAGACCTCTAATCAAACTATATTTTTTAAATTATTTTTTAACTAATTACAATTTTCAGTAGAGAAAAATCGTTTGCACTCCTTTTTATTTTCCTCCTCCTTGGGAGTTGCAGTGAGATTAAAGGTTAGTGCATGATGATCTGATAATCCTATATTCACATTTGTAACTGCAACTTCATGTGTGACCACATTTGAGAAGATGTTATCTATTAGACTTTCACTGGAATCTGTTGTTCTAGTGGGAGCTGATATGTGGGGGAACATGTTGAAGCTTTTTAGTATGTCTAAAAACTTGTTTTTTACTAAACACTGGACCAATAGATTAATATTAAAGTCACCATAAAGAATTATGGTAGTGTTCTCATTTGAGAAAATGTTGAGTATTTCTTCCAAATTCTTAAGAAAGACTTCAGTATCTCCAGATGGTGATCTGTAAATTGCTGCAACAATTATTTTCTTCTTTAAACTGTATAACTGAATGGCTACTGCTTCAAAATCCTTTTCTATGATTAATGGTTTAGCCTCGTATCTTAACTTAAGTTTAAGCTTGGGATTTAGATAAATGCATACACCACCACCTTTGGCATTTTGCCTACAGTACTGACTGGCAAGTTTATATTGGCTTAAGTTTATGCTGTTTAGTTCATTGTTCCTGCACCAATGTTCCATAACACATAAACAATCAATATAGTCACTATCTGCTGCTACCTCAAGTTCAAGGTACTTGTTTTTAAGACACTGAATGTTCAGACTCATAATTCTTAGTTGATTTGAGCAATCTGACTGACCTGTGACCTTACACTCTGTTGATGCATTTTCTCTTACACCGTTACAAGATTTCATACCTTGTTGTAGATTCCTCTGCTTGCAAATATTTACCTGTTTCCCTGTTATGTGCTTTGTTCACTGTTTTGCCCCAGCAAAAATCCTGGCTTCTCAAGAGTGGCTGCCTTCTTCTGGTGTGATGACTGCTCCTATTACCACTGCTGCTGCTGTGTGCTGTTGCACACTATCATGGCAATTATATATAAAATCAACTGGATGAAAATGCTTGTCACAGGGGAAACACTTTAGTGGCTTTGTAGGAAAGCTTGGGTGTCCATTATTACAGAATGTTTTTAGATAAACCCCATCTTGTAACTGTTGTACTTGCTTTTTTGATAATAGTGACATCACTACATAAGTCAGACACATTTGAGTCTGTTATCTCAGCTATCTTCTGAACTTTTTCCACTACATCTGACGCAACACTGTATATTATTTTTGTTTAACTTATTTATAAAGGTCACAGCTTGTTTAATAATGTCTCCAACACAGTCCTTACATCTAACTTAAGCAGTACCTATCTCAGATCTGAGATACTTGTCTACTTCCTCTATTTTGACTCTAATGATTGTATTTTCGATTCTGAAACTTCTACCCTCCCTTGTACTTTTTCACAAGTTCATCTACAGCTTTCACTTGAGAACAAGCATCAACTAAGTCTTTTTTTACATTTGAAATTTGTGCATTAAGCTCTGCTCTAATGAGATTACATTCCGAGACTATTGACTTTTCATGTTTTTCACTAGTTTTTTTCACTGATGACAGTTTTTCATGCTTTTCACTAGTTTTTCCATTTGTGACATCAGTGCAGTAAATATGTCTTGTAAATTTAACATTTTGGGTTTTTCACTTAGCATTCTTTTACTTACATGAGACTGTACTTGTTTCACATGATCTGGACTCGAATCTAATATGCTACTGTCTAAAAATCCTGAGTTTGCACTGATTTCATTTAACTTTTTTGGTTGACTATTGTCTGATACATCATGAAACATGTCTTTATCAGCTATATCCCGCCTAAAGTCACCAGCCGAAGCTGGTAGGTTTGGCATATTTATTTGATTGTTACGATCATGAACTATTTTTTGTAGATTTGTTTGTAAATTATCAATGCTGAGAAAAAGTAAAAATGTTCACAACACTGCATGGGGCAAATACAAAAATAAATGTTTTAATTGGTACTTACCTTATCCTGGATTGGGTAGGTGGAATCAACTTTTAACTTCAACCTTTACAACTATGTACATGCATAATGTTGCATCATTCCAAAACTTCTGCACATGTACTATGTCAAATTATATCCGATTTAAAATCATTCTACTCTGCAATGCAATTTTATGCTCTTTGGTCACCTGAAACATAAAAACTGTCAAACATCCAGACATACAAGTATCCTGGCCATGATGGCACCAAATTTTAGATGCTTAAGGGGACTACAAATGCAGTGCAGACTAATGGCTTTGCTTCCATACGTCCACACTTCAACATCTGATATGCTACTCAGAAAAAATTAAGCATTAATGGCTTGCTCTTGCCTCATTATTGAAATTTTATTATTGAAATATTATATGATATTAATTGTTTAAAAGTTTACTTTTGTCATAATTTATATAAAAACTGACTTTTCTTAAATTTTTTATAATTCCAATTATTTTTTACCATTTCATAAAACAAAATGCTGTATAGTAATCAAAGTTTTTTAAGACAACAAATTTTAATTGCAAATTGCAATGACCTCCTTTGTTATGCACAATTAGGTGACTGTAATTGTAATAAATGATCATGGAGTAAAAAATAATATTGACTAGATCTAGTAGTAGTTTTTAAAGAAAAAATACTCATCTTGTTTTTTGAGGATCTCCTTCAATCTGTTGCCTGAATTCTTCTGTCTGGAACCCAGATTCTCTTGTAGGTCTGGAAACCTAATAGGTTGATGCCTTTTTAAAATAACATAGATGACAAACTGATCCAAATGTAATTTTCATATTTAATAGTCCTAGATGCCTTGCTGCCATCAATTACAATGTTCACTCAGCCAAATACATTTCATTTGTATGCAACTCGAAATTACAATTTGTCCAATAACTGAGCACAACAGAAAAACTTGAGAACAATCCTTCCTTCCTTCCTCACCAGAAATCACACAGCAACTCCTGCACACATTGTCCAATAACTGAGCACAACAGAAAAACTTTACATCCATCCTGCCTTCCTTCCTCACAAGAAAACACACAACAACTCCTGCACACAGTTAACATCCTTCTAAAGTGCGTCAGTAAAGATATAGTCATACTAAGATCAAAACACAGAACATGAAATTGAACATAATTTACAGAAAATGAAATTCACCCAGCAGCACAATAGAACAATTTACGATAATATATACACACACATAAATAAAAATTTATCTTTTTGTAGTACAGTAATTTTATGAAATTTGTTTTTTATTCACATGGATTAATTGTGTTAGCATGGCATATACTACTATACATTTGGAGTTTAAAACATTTCAATAAGATCAAGAAAAGGAGAAGATTGTAAATTTGAGAATATACATGGTCCACCCTAGTTGTACATTACAGCCTCTCTCAGCAAATGTTCAGTCCATGTATTTTTTCCTGAAAGTAAACAAGTTACTAGATCTTTGTACATAACCTGAATCAGCTTTCCCCCATTTTCTATGAAACTGGCTCTTTTTTGGTCAAATTGCTAAGACCTTCCAGTTCAATAACACTATCGAAAACTGTCACAGGCCAAGTCCTATAGTTACTGCACAAATATCACAATAAAAAAATACAGTTTTTACATTTTGTTTTGCTCAGTCATGAAGGCCCAGACCATTCTACTTCTTTACGATGGGCCATATATGAATTTGTTTGCCAAAGTGAATTTGCCTGATTCTGTATCAATGCTGCACACAAATAAAATGTCAAATTCACTGTTGATATCCATCTGAAAGTTACAATAATTTTGAGAACATTCATTGTGGAAAACACTGAAGAAAGTCTCATCTGCAAAAACATTCATCTTGTGGTACCCAGTTTTGGTCAGTTTTTGAACATCTCCAGATGAGGCTCTGAAAATGGTGAAAAGCTGACCAAAACCAGTTACCACAAAATAAATGTTTTTGTGGTCAGGATTGTTTGTGTTCATTTTTAAATCAAGATAATTTGGTTATAATGGTGATCCTATATTTTCAGCAGATTCCAGCTCATCACCATTTATCTCCAACAAATTTTACCACAATATAAAATAAAGGGCAAAAATTTGTACTTTGCTTCTGTGACATTTTGAACATAAAATAAATTTTACTGGATGTTATATTGCAGACAATTATCTTGTACCCTTCATGTTGACAATGGGATGACCACAGATGTTCACTGCAGAAAGTTAACTGAGATATATGTGCATGTGAGATCTTGCTCATGTATTTCATCAAACAATTAAGACTCTTTTATATACATTTTGATTCTGTTTATGGTGTAATGGATATAAGAGCAGATATTTTTATTGGTGACTGAAGAATATGTACTGAACAATACTACATCAGTATTTTCTCCATTTGTAAACTAATAATTATAGCTATTAGTAGTAGTATGTTTTTTAAGTTCATTAGTACCTCCAAGTGGTGACAGGAAGACATTAATGCTTACTTTTCCCTGAGCAGCATGTCAAATGTTGGAGTGTGGGCGTGCAGATGCAAAACCATTAGTCTATACTGCATTTCTAGTCCACTTAGCTGTGTAGTTACGGCCATGCAGGAAACATGGGGTAGTAAGTCATGTGATGTGTTTGCAGGAAAACTGTTTGATGCAGAGAAAAAAGCAACCAACACACAGATGTGTGCACATATTAAGGTTCCACACATAAAAATATCTGCACTTATGCCCAATATACCCTACATTTTCTCTTTTCAAAGGAAATTTTTATAGTATTTGTACATGATCTGAAATTTTACAATGAATTCTACACCTTTCCAGCACTCTACTAATACTCTCTGGACACTAAAATTGACTCTAAGAAACAACTCTCCTAGTAGGCACTTATGCCCCCAATATAAACAGAATCATAATAATTTTGATATTATATATCATTGTTAAAATATCTCCAAAACTAAATTTGCAATTAAAATTTATGGTCTTAAAAAACTTTGATTATTATATAGCATTTAGTTTTATGGAATGGTAAAAAATAATTGGAATTATAACAATTTTGAGAAAAGTCAGTTTTTATATAAATTGTAACAAAAATAAACTTATAAGCAATTAATTTAAAAAAATATTTCAATAATAAAATTTCAATAATGAGGCAAGAGCAAGCCATTAATGCTTAATTTTCTCTGAGTACCATGTCAGATGTTGAAGTGTGGCCATATGAAAGTAAAACCATTAGTCTGTGCTGTATTTGTAGTCCACTTTACCATCTAAAAAGCCATGGCTTACTAAAGGGATAAAAATATCTTGTAAACAGAAAAAGAGACTGTATCTTATAGCTAGAAGCCATAATGATCCAGAAACAGTCAAAAATTACAAAAACTACGGCACTGTATTAAGAACAGTTATTAAGAAGTCTAGAAGTATGTACATTATGCCTGAGATCAGCTTGTCTAGTAATATAATTAAAACAATTTGGAATATTGTTAAAAGAGAAACAGTGCAACTCAGAGCTCAGGAAGAGTGTATTTCTATCAAACTCAAAGAAAAGTTTACTAAAAAAAAAGTCAGAAGAAGTAAACATTTTAAATAATCATGTCTTAAGTTTTATAGTTAAAACAGGATACAGCTTTTAATTAGAAAATGCAAGGCAGTATATGGGAGAGGCAATACCAATGCAATTTGACAAAACTGAAATTCAACCCACCTCTCCTACTGAAATTATGAAAATAATAAATTCACTCAAAACTAATTGATGGCATTTCCAACAGAGTACTAAAAGCTTGTTCCCAAGAGATAAGTAGGAGTCTCAGCTATACAGGGTGGTCCACTGATAGTGACCGGGCCAAATATCTCATGAAATAAGCATCAAACGATAAAACTACAAAGAATGAAGCTCATCTAGCATGAAAGGGGAAACCAGATGGCGCTATGGTTGGCCCACTAGATGGCGCTGCCATAGCTCAAACGGATATCAACGGCGTTTTTTTTTTTTTTTTTTTTTTTATTATTTTTTTTATTATTATAGAAACCCCCATTTTTATTACGTATTCATGTAGTACATAAAGAAATATGAATGTTTTAGTTGGACCACTTTTTTTGCTTTGTGATAGATGGCACTGTAATAGTCACAAACGTGTAAGTACGTGGTATCATGTAACATTCCGCCAGTGCGGATGGTATTTGCTTCATGATATATTACCCATGTTAAAATGGGATGTTTACCAATTGCAGAAAAGGTCAATATTGTGTTAATGTATGGCTATTGTGACCAAAATGCCCAACGGGCATGTGCTATGTATGCTGCTCGGCATCCTGGACGACATCATCCAAGTGTCTGGACCGTTCACTGGATAGTTACGTTATTTAAGGAAACAGGAAGTGCTCAGCCACATGTGAAACATCAACCATGACCTGCAACAAATGATGATGCCCAAGTAGGTTTTTATTTGCTATCGTGGCTAATCCGCTTATCAGTAGCAGACAAATTGTGCAAGAATCGGGACTCTCAAAAATGTTGGTGCTGAGAATGCTACATCAACATCGATTGCACCTGTACCATATTTCTATGCACCAGGAATTGCATGGCAATGACTTTGAATGTCATGTACAGTTCTGCCACTGGGCACAAGAGAAATTATGGGACGATGACAGATTTTTTGCATGCGTTCTATTTAGCGACGAAGCGTCATTCACCAACAGCAGTAATATGCACTATTGGGCAAAGGAAAATCCATGATGGCTGTGACAAGTGGAACATCAGCGACCTTGGTGGGTTAATGTATAGTGCGGCACTATGGTAGGAAGAATAATTGGCCCCCGTTTTATCGATGGCAATCTAAATGGTGCAATGTATGCTGATTTCCTACATAATGTTCTACCAATGTAACTAAAAGATGTTTCATTGCATGACAGAATGGCAATGTACTTACAGCATGATGGATGTCTGGCACATAGCTCATGTGCAGTTGAAGCAGTATTGAATAGCATATTTCATGACAGGTGGATTGGTCTCGAAGTACCATTCCATGGCCCACCGGATGTGACGTCCCTGGATTTCTTTCTGTGGGGAAAGTTGAAGGATATTTGCTATCGTGATCCACCGACAATGCCTGACAACATGTGTCAGCGCATTGTCAATGTATGTGAAAAACATTACGGAAGGTGAACTACTCACTGTTGAGAGGAATCTCGTTACACGTATTGCCAAATGCATTGAGGTTGACGACATCATTTTGAGCATTTATTGAATTAATGTGGTATTTACAGGTAATCATGCTGTAACAGAATATGTTCTCAGAAATGATAAGTTCACAAACGTACATGTGTCACATTGGAACAACCAAAATTAACCCACCTGTTACCAACTGTTCGTCTAAAACTGTGAGCCTTATGTTTGTGACTATTACAGCAGCATCTATCACAGAATGAAAAAAGTGGTCCAACTGAAACATTCATATTTCTTTATGTACTACACGAATATGTAATAAATAATGGGGGTTCCTATTTAAAAAAATGCAGTTGATATCCACTTGACCTATGGCAACGGCATCTAGCGGGCCAACCATAGCGCCATCTGGTTTCCACCCTCAAGATAGACAATTTTTGTTCTTCGTAGTTTTTTCGTTTGTTGCTTATTTCGTGAGATATTTGGCACAGTCATGATCAATGGACCACTCTGTATATGTAGTAGCTCACTGAAAGAAGGCTTTTTTCCAGATAGACTGAAATATGCTATTGTTAAACCATTCCATTAAAAAGGGGATAGGTCTGATGCTAATAACTACCACCCAGTCTCACTTTTCACAGCTTTATCCAAAATTCTTGAAAAAGCAATGTATTCAAGAGTAGCATCAATAGTTGTAAAAATGGAATACTAACAAAATGTCAATTTGGTTTTCAGAAAGGCTTTCCAACTTACAATGCTATATATGCTTTCACTGATCAAATATTAAATGCTCTAATAAAACATCACCCATTGGGATACTGTGTGATTTCTCAAAAGCTTTTAACTGTGTCATTACTGAAATTCTTCTATATAAGCTTAAATATTCTGGCACGAGTGGAACAGTGCACAAATGGTTTACTTTATATTTCACTGAAAGAATGCAGAACTTTGAAATTAATAGTACAGATAGTCTGGAAAAATCAGCAGAGTCCTCTAAATAGGGTTTATCAAGAATGGTGTTCCACAGGGTTCTGTCTTGTGTCCCTTATTGTTCTTAATAAATATTATTGACTTGTCACTCGGTAGTCATGAATATACAAAGCTACAATATTATGAAAAGGAATGTTGCTACTCACCATAGAACAGCAATGCTGAGTTGCAGATAGGCACAACAAGAAGACTGTCACAAATAAACTTTTGGCCAGCAAGGCCTTCATCAAAAATAGCCAACAGACACACACACAAATACCATTCACATACACACACTCATGACTGCAGTCTCTGGCAACTGAAGCCACACTGCGAGCAGTAGCACCAGTGCATGATGGGATGGAAGTGACGACTGGGTGGGGGTAAGGAGGAGGCTGTGGCAGGGTGAAGAGGGCTAGTAGGGTAGGGGTTGGAGACAGTGAAGTGCTGCTGGGGATCACACAGGGACGAAGTGCAGATAGGGTAGGATTTGATTTGATTTGATTTATTTTGTGTTCCATAGGTCAACTGTGTTGAATACACAAGGACGTGGAACGAGTCAGTTTTTTACAAATACAGTCTGATAATCTTATACCATATACAGAAATTTGAGTACATAATTATATAAAAACTTATACAGTAAATTCTTTGGGCAGCAATATAGAAAAAGAAAATACATATTTTCTTAGAATTATTAAAACACTACAGAAAACAGATACGGAGCACACACATATACAGATCTCAGGTTAAATAAAATTCGTAGTGGCATTATGTCAACTTGTATTATATAATATTAAAATATTACAATTTATTTAGTTAAAAATTCATCTAGACTGTAAAAAGCTTTTTCTAGCAGAAATATTTTTAGTGCTTTCTTAAACTCGCTATTGTTATGAATCTTTGTCTTTATTTCGGGAGGAAGAGCATTGAAGAGTTTTGCTCCAGTGTAATGGACACCCTTTTGTGCCAAGCTCAAATTTCTGAGTTCACTGTGTATGTCATTCTTCCTCCGTGTGTTATGCTCATGATAATTACTATTTGGTTGAAATATATCTATATTTTTACAAACAAAACACATGAGAGAAAAAATATATTGGCATGTAGTTGTGTATATTTTAAGATTACGAAAACTATTTCTACAAGAGTCTCTTGGGCGCAATCTACATATAATTCTTAAAGCTCGCTTCTGTGCAATGAACACTTTCCTTGCTAATGGCTGGTTGCCCCAAAAAATAATTCCGTACTCAATGAGACAATGAAAATAGACATAATAGGCCACTTTTGCAGTGTTAGGTTCAACACATGTAGTGACAACCCGTAAAGCATATGTAGCAGAGCTAAGCCTCTTACAGAGATCAATAATATGTGAAGACCAGTTCATTTTCTTGTCAATGTGCACTCCAAGAAATTTTGTTGTTTCCATTCTGACTATTGGTTGATTACCACATGTCACACTTATCTCTCTCTCTTTTTCTGTTTTTGTACAGAATTGAATAAAGCTGGTCTTACTGGAATTTAATGAGAGACCATTCACCTTGAACCAATTAACCATATCTGAGAGTATGTGATTACTGAGTTCCTCAAGATTGTTGTCTGTTCTACTGCTCATAAAAATTGTGGTATCATCAGCAAATAATGTAAATTTACACGGCAGGCTTGTACATGATGGTAGATCATTTATAAAAATCAGGAATAATAGTGGCCCAAGAATTGAGCCCTGGGGCACTCCACATGTAATGGAACTCCATTCAGAATCTGAGGAAGTGTCACATACTCCACCCGAGCTATTCAACACAACTTTTTGTTTTCTGTCTTGGAGGTACGACTGTAGCCAATTGCCTGCAACACCACTTATTCCTACTAATTTTGCTTTTTGCAAGAGAATCTGGTGATCAACACAGTCAAACGCTTTGGATAAATCGCAGAAGACACCAAGTGCTAGCATTTTTTCCTTAAGGGTTTCTAGAACTTCATTTGCAAGTGCGTAGACTGCGTCTTCTGTTGAACGGCCCTTTTGAAAGCCAAACTGGCTTTTGCTGAGAACTCCATTCTTCATGAGATGATCAGTAATTCTTACATGTATTAGCTTTTCTAGAATTTTGGAGAAAGCTGTCAGCAAAGAGAGAGGTCGATAGTTAGTTAGTTCAGCTTTATCCTCCTTTTTGTACAGGGGCTTCACAATGGCATACTTAAGTCTACTGGGAACAACACCTTTCTGAAGGGAAGCATTGAAAATATGACAGAGAATGTCCCTTATCCACACACAAGAATATTTCAATAAATTACTAGATATATTATCAACCCCTGCAGAATTCGTACTTTTTAGAGACATGATGATTTTTTGAATTTCTTCTACAGTGACAGGATTAAGGTGCATTTCTGAAATTGTGTTAGAATATACAGCTTGACAAAGAGTTACAGCTTCATCAACATCGGGCTTGCAACCAATCTGTTGAGATACTGATAGGAAGTGTTTATTAAAAATCTCAGCCACCCTTTTGGGGTTATCTACTAGGATACCTTCATATCTGATATTATTTATATCTTCTTTACTTGTTGCATCTCTTCCTGTTTCTTTTTTTACAATGCTCCAAATTGCTTTTATTTTATTATTAGAATTATCTATTTTCTTCTCATAATAAAGGGCTTTTGATTTCTGTATTAGTTTCTTCAAAATTTTACAGTATATTCTATAGTGTTCCCATTTTTCTACATCTTTACAGAATCTTATTGCAGCATAAGTTTCCCTTTTGGTTTTACATGACTGTTTTATACCTTTTGTAATCCAAGGCTTGCTTACAGAATTGGAAGCACTGTTTCTGACCCATTTCTTGGGAAATATTTCTTCAAAAAGAGCACAGAATTCATTTATAAAACAGTTAAATTTAGTGTCAACATCATCATGGCTATATACTAAAGACCAATCCATTTGCTGCAACCTGTGGTTGAAAGTTCCTTTCGCCTTTTCATTAATTACTCTTATGACTTTCCATCGAGGAAATTCTTTTTTGAACAGATTAACGTCATAAATAGTGAGAATTTGTCCATCATGATCTGAAAGCCCACTTATAACCTGCCTGACAATATAATTCTGATGTCTATTTACATCTAAAAAAACGTTGTCTATCATAGTTTGGCACTCGGATGTAATTCTTGTTGGGAAATTTATTACTGAAGTCAGATTGAGTAAGGTCATCACAATCTCAAAGTCTATTTTATTCTTATTTTCTGTCAAAAAGTTTATATTAAAATCACCTAATACTACAATATCCTTCGCTTTTGAAAGTAACCATGACAGAAGGAGTTCCATTGAATGCAGAAAAGTTTTTATGTCACCTGAAGGAGCCCTGTAGACAGCCAACACTATTATTGGATAGAATTTAGTTGTTATTTCTGTGGCACATGCCTCAAATTGTTGTTCCACACAATATTTCTTAATATCTATAGCTTTGTATGCTACACTACCCTTAACATAAATTGCTACTCCACCTTTACCTTTACTTTCCCTACAGTAGTATGTTACTAAAGTATAACTTGCTATAGATGGCAAGGCACATTTATCAGTAACATGGTGCTCAGTTAAGCACAAAATCTGGGCATTATTTATACTGTCCTTTTCACTAATGTTAATAAGGAGTTGATCTATTTTGTTTAAGAGGCCCCTTATATTTTGATGAAAGAAAGAGATGCCTTCCTCTTGCTTTTTCATTCTATTAGTGCTGTTACCTGACTGAGAATCCATTGGAGTCTGCCTTGAGACAGGAGAGAGGAGACACCTGACACTACCTACTGTTGTCCCTTCTTTTTCTTCGGGCCCACACATAAAAAATCGTTGAGATGAGAAGGAGGCTCAGCATTTCTTCTGTCCAACAGCCTTCTATTTGTTATTGTTGATGGTGGTGCTGTTTCTGACACTTCAAATGTTGGTTCTACCACTACTGCTGTGTTTCCTTGAGAACTTGGAGTCTTCTCGTTTTTGTTATTTTCGTCTAAAATAATACTTGGCTGATGAGGAACAGTAGTTCTTTTGTTGTTGAAATCGGTGTCCACTGTTCTTTCTGTTAAAATTTGGTCTTTTTTTACATGTTTTGCTGCTGCTGATGAAGTATCTAATGAATTTTTTTGAAGTGTTTTCGTAATGGAGTCAGGCGATGGCAATGCAATTATCGTTTTGGTTTTGAATTTGTTTTGGTGGTTTTTTATTACCCTGGTTATCAGGCTTGTCAGATATTCTTTCCCCAAGCCATTCAGGTGAAGTCCGTGTTGCGTGTGGAATCTACGTCCAATACTGCTTATATCAACGCATTTCACGTTTTTAAAATGTTTGCAGATTTTTGCAAACTGACTGTTGGCACTTTCTATTTCCCTGTTAACACATGACCATCTTACAAGATCATAGCGATGCGGAATATTGACAAGTATTACGTTAGTGTGAGTGGGGTTCCTCAGACACTGTTTAAGATCGCGCGTTGCACGCAATGTTTCATTTTTGTAGACATCGTTTGCGCCTCCCATAAGTACAACGAAGTCTTTACCATGCAGATTTTTTGCCTCTGCGGATTCGGTCATTTTTTTAATTTCGCTAAGTGGGGCTCCCGGTTTCACTATACCACACGAAAATGTTTCAGTTGTTTCTTTTAGTTTACTAGGAAGTCCACGACCATGGCTGTCTGAAAACACAAACAGTTTCCTGTTATTGGAGTTCACAATTTGCGAATCGTTTTGTATTGTTTTACCACACACTTCGACACAATTTTTGGTCGGCACATTTATATTGACCTCCTTCACAGTTGTTTGCGTCAGTAAATTTTCTTCTCTTACCTTATTCCCCAAAGTGCCATTTTGCTTTTCCCAACGTTCATGCGAACTGTAAGTTGCATTTTCACTATCGGCGATCGAAAGTACTTGAAATGTGTTTTCGTGCACAAAGCTTGAGTAACTTTCGCAGGTTTTCCGAATTTGCACTTTGGACTTGCTGTTTTTGCACTTTACATTTGACCACTTTTCCGTAACGGACGAACTATCTCGCACAAGTTTTAGCGTGTTCAGTTCACTATTTTCTTGTTGTATTTTCGAAATGTCCGTTTTCAAACTGCCGATTATGAACTGTAAGCTCGTTATGCGTTCATTCAGTTTCTTGATTTCGTCTTTACAATTTTCACACGATTTCTTTTTTACGGCAAAATTTAAGTTTTTCTGGAAGGACACTTGCTTAACTTTTACTGTAGCCGCCATCTTACATCTACATATGGTAGCTATGTGAGTTGGGAGGTTAGACAGAGGGCAGTGGAGGGGTGGGGATGAGGGGGGATTACAGAAAAGGAGATAAGTAAAAAGACTGTGACCATTGGTGGAATGAGGGCTGTGTAGTGCTGGAATGGGAACAGGGAAGAGGCAGAAGGGGTGAGGAAAATGACTAACAAAAGTGGAGAATGGTTACAGGAACCTAGGATATATTGCAGGTAGAGTTCCCACCTGCACAATTCAGAAAATCTGGTGTTGGTGGAAACTATCCATATGGCACAGGCTGTGAAGCAGTCACTGAAATGATGGATGTTGTGTTGAGCTGCATGCTCAACAACAGGGTGATCCAATTGCTTCTTGGCCGCAGTGCTGTTTGTTGGTCAGTGGCCATTCTTGCAGACAGACAGCTTGTTGGTTGTCATGCCCACATAGAATGCAGCACAGTGGTTGCAGATTAGCTTGTGGATCAGATGACTGGTTTCACAGGTAACCCTGCCTTTGATGAGATAGGTGATGTTCGTGACTGGATTGAAGTAGGTGGTGGTGGGAGGATGTATGGGACTGGTCTTGCATATAGGTCTATTACAAGGATATGAGCCATTGAGGTAAGGGCTTGGGAGCAGGGGTTGTGTAAGGATGGACGAGTATATTATAAAGGTTAGGTGGATGGTGGAATACCACTGTGGGAGATGTGGGAAGGATAGTGGACAGGACATTCTCATTTCAGGGCATGATGAGAGGTAGTCAAAACTCTGGCAAAGAACAATCCAGTTGCTCCAGTCCAAGGTGGTACTGAGTTAGAAGGTTAATGCTCCTCTGGGGCCAGATGGTGAGGCTTTGGGAGATGGTGAGAGACTGGGAAGATAAGGCACAGGAGATTTGTTTTTGTAAAAGGTTGGGAGCATAATTATGGTCTGGGAAGGCCTCAGTGAAACCCTCAGTATATTTCAAGAGGGACCACTCATCATTGCAGATGCAAAGACCATGGGTGGCTAGGCTATACTGAATGGGTGGCAGCTGTTGAAGTGGAGGTGTTGCTGGTGGTTAGCAGGTCTGATATGGACAGAGGTACTGATGTAGCCATCTTTGAGGTGGAGGTCAACATCTAGGAAGTTGGCTCACTGGGTTGAGTAGGACCAAGTGAAGCAAATGGGGGAGACATTGTTGAGGTTCAGGAGGAATGTGGATAGGGTATCCTCTCCCTCTATCCAGATCACAAAGATGTCATCAATGAATCTGAACCAGACAAGGGGCTCAGGATTCTGGATGTGTAGGAAGCATTCCTCTAGATGACCCATGAATAGGTTGGCATAGGAGGGTGCATGTGGGTGCCCATAGCTATACCCCAGCATTGTTTGTAGGAAATGCCTTCAAAGGAGAAGTAATTGTGGGTGAGGATATAGGTGGTCATGGCAACTAGGAAGGAGGTTGTTGGTTTGGAATCCATCAGGCATTGGGAAAGGTAGTCTTCAATAGCAATAAGGCTACGGGCATTAGGGATTTTACAGTAAAGGGAAGTGGCATCAATAGTAATGAGCAAGGCACCATGTGGTAAAGGGACAGGAACTGTGGAGAGTTAGTGGAGTGAATAGTCAGTATCTTTTATATAGGAGTGTAGATTTTGGGTAATAGGTTGAAGGTGTTGGTCTAGGAGAGCAGAGATTCTCAGTGGGGAACGGTAACCAGCCACAATGGGGCATCCTGGGAGGTTGGGTTTACGGTAGGATTATAAGGTCGCTATCAGTTTTTAGATGGTGGACTACAGTTCTTTCTGCAGATGTAAGGTTAGTTTGCATGTTGAGGAATTTGGAGAAATATGGTGAGGCAAGGTTCAAGGCTAAGAAAGTCTGGAAAGCTAACAGGGGTGACTTGGCAGTGGGGGTGGATCACAGTTGGATGGAGGAGTGAACTTAGTTAGTAGTGTTCAACATTGGTCTTTGGTTGAGTCTGATTGGTAGGGTTGGTGGCGAAAAAGTGTTTTGACTATAGGGACTGGGAGAAGGAGAGAAGATCTTTAACAAGTCTTGCATGATAGAATTTGGAATTGGGGAAAAAGGTAAAGCCTTTGGAAAGGACTGATATTTCTGTTGGGCTAAGCCTTCTGGAGGAAAGGTTCATGACTGTGTTTTGGGTCTGTTTAGGTTCTGGATTCTGTGTGGTGGTGGGACAGAGTTTTGGTGGGTGGGGTAAATGTAGTGGATCTCTGAGATGGGGTTTGTCATCTAAGAGGGGATGTGTTGAAGGTTTGAAGGTTGTTATAGAGGTGGTTTACAGTGGCAATTCAAGACAGGAGTAAGAAATGAGCAGGGTGGAGTGTTTTTTGAGGCAGCATTGTGCATGTTGCTCTAGTTCCTGGAGGGCAAGAATTTCAATGCATGTCATAGGTTCCAGCAATTTGGGATTGCACAGCAGCAGAATTTTGTGGATGGAGAGGAGGACTTGGTTGAGATGGTTTTGCAAGACTATGTTGGTGAGGGCTAAGGACTGGCAGAATCTGAACAGGTGGAGGTTATTGTTGAAGGTGGGGTGGCATCCAAAGACGGGAAATTTGATGGTAAGGCCATTTGTGGGGATTCCATGTGCCAAACAACAACACAGGAACACTATGTAGGACTGGGTTCTGGCTAGGGATAAGGAAACTTTACTTTTCTATATTGATGCAGATGGAAGGAGCAAGAATCCGTGGTGGTGAAAAAAAATGCAAAAAATTATGCAGTGTGGCTTCAGTTGCCAGTCACGTGTATGTGAGATGCATTTGTGTGTGTGTGTGTGTGTGTGTGTGTGTGTGTGTGTGTGTGTGTGTGTGTGTGTGTGTGTGTGTCTGTCATCTATTTTTTATAAAGGCCTTGCTGGCCAAAAGCTTATTTGTGACAGTCTTTTTGTTGTGCCTATCTGCAACTTAGCATCTCCACTATATGGTGAGTAGCAACTTTCCTTTTCATAATATTGTTACACACCATCCTGGATTTTCTATTATTTGAAGATACTAGTTGTTTTTGCTGATGATACAAGTATAGTAATCACAGCCAACAAACAAGAATCGACTGAGGAAACTGTAAATAACATCTTTCACAAAATTATTAAGTGGTTCTCTGCAAATGGACTCTGACTAAATTTTGAGAAAACACAGTACAGACAATTCTGTACAGTAAATGGCATAACACCATTGATGGATATCAACTTTGAACCAAAGCATGTTGCTAAGGTGGAATATTCAAAATTTCTGGGTGTGTGCATTGATGAGAAATTGAACTGAAAGAGACACAATGATGGTCTGCTGAAACAGTTAGGTTCAGCTACTTACACTGTTAGGCTTAATGCAAATTTTATTGATTAACATATCAGTAAACCAACCTACTATACCTGTTTTCGTTAACTGGTTTCATATGGCAACATATTTTGGGGTAATTCATCATTAAGAGAAAAAGTATTCATTGCACAAAAATGTGTAGTCAGAGTAATAGCTGGAACCCACCCAAAATTTCCTTGCAGACATTTATTTAAGGGGCTTGGGATATTAACAGTACCTTTGCAACACATATATTTACTTATGAAATTTGTTATTAATAACCCATCGCAGTTAAAAAATAACAGCAAAGTGCATACCTTCAACACTAGAAGAAAGGATGATCTTCATTATTCTTGGTTAAATCTGACTTTCACACAGAAAGGGCTGAATTATGCTGTCACAAAACTCTTTGGTCATTTGTCAAATAGCAATGAAAGTCTATCATATAGCCAACCAACATTTAAAAACAAATTTCTGAATGACAACTCCTTCTACTCAATAGATGAATTTTTATATATGATGTAATAACTGTAAAAAAATAATAAAATATTGTGTAAAGAAAACTAGTGTTAAACTGACACATTCCACATCATTACGAAATGTCATATTCATGATCTATGAAACAAGTGTTAATATAATCTAGTGTAATGTAATGAATTTTTTACTAACCATGGAATTAGAAATATTGCCTTCATGATTCTTAGATCAGGAACAGGAGTCATACATTAAAGATTGATTAGCTTTTCCATTACATACTGAAATAAAACAGAAACTACATTTGGTCTTTTTCAAAACATTCATCCTAAAAGATATTAGCTCTGCAGAAATATTGAAAAACACACACTGTTTTCTCACACATGTAACAACATACAACAAATGTCAAAGTTAAGTTTATGCACTCAATCTACAGGTTGATCAAAAAGACACGCACTTAAGAAAGTAGCCATTTACATTGTATTTCATAATTTCATACACATTATTTATAACGTGCTCAAAATGGTTGCTCGATTTGGAGATACATGCATGAACATTTTTACCACGTCTGATAGCACAGTGATACTGATGTTGTTAATCTCTGTCATTATGTTAACCTTTAGTTCTGTCAGTATGTGTGCTAGCCTGTTTTTACTGATAATTTTAAAACTGGTGCAGCCACAGCCAAATCAGTTATACATAATTGATTTACAATTCATACTATACAGCAGGTGTTGAAACTATTAAAATATAAAACTGAATGAAAAGACCAGTAGTCTGGTGTAGCTGTGTGTTTTTTTTAAGTTGATTAGAGACACATGCAACTCGTTCCACAACTTTTTATGTTGCATCTTCTGGTGTAAATAAATGTTACTGGAAATGATATAGGAGCCACAGAAAGCTGCAGAGTAACAGTTGGCATGGCTAGGCAGAGTTCTCAGCCCTCCTCAATTGATGAAAACCACCATCTGTCATGAATGTTCAGTTTGTGTTAAAATGACGAACTGTCATGACTTAATCAATTAAAATATGTTCCTGTCAGCCTCTGTCAAGCAACAGACCACATCCCTTGAAAATGTTATCCAGGAAAGTAATGGGTCTGAGAGCCGGCACATTTACGTGTGTTTGTAACAAACATGAAAATTCACATTTATTTAAGCAAAATGGTTTTAATAACACTAGCAATTGTACTGTCACAATCAGAAAGCTGATAAGTAAACACTGAATAATAAAGTTCAATTTGAAACATCTTTAGTTAAAATTTCAATAATTTCTGGAACATTCTGATTATTGTTATGTACTTGATAGACAATATAAAAAAGTATTACTTGGACTGTAGTTTTCTCTCTGTTTTTAGTTACTACCTTTATTTTGAAATAAAGACTGTGATGACAATCTGTATTGTTATCCCCTTCAATGGAAACTCCAGGCTGGAATGTCAATAGTATAAGGAAAAGATAGACTACTACTCAACGTAAAGATGACACATTGAGTTGCAGACAAACACAACAAAAAGACACTTACACCTTAGGTTAGCTTTGGCTTACAGCTAATGTGGAAGATTTCACATTGTGTCTATCTGCAACTCAACATGTCAGTTTTACACTGAGTAGCAATATACCTTTTATTTATATTGTTTATCACTATATGTTAGACATACATGTTGTACTCAAAATAAATGCTTCTACTTGTTACAACACATGATGCATGAAATACTTATTTATACCTGTTCATGTGTATTGTGTAATTCAGATGTCAGTTCATAATGAGAGTTTTGCTAAATATTGGAACTGATTGATTCATTCGTTCATTCATTCATACATCTATAAAACAATATACATTGTATGGATGTCATCAAATATTTGTACAATATTTCTTATTAAGATAAACATTCGTCTTACAATACTTATAGTTTCTAGACTTAGTTCTACTTTTCTATTGAGATCATAAATTGTTACATAGTACAATGTTTATGAATATTCATTTACAATCTATAATTATTTTAAAAATTCATTTACAATGTAGTAGCTATTATTTAGTAAATATTCTTTTAGGCTTTGGCCAAATGTTTGGATATCATTCACATCTTTAATTTCTTGTGGCAGTCTATTCTACAATTTTATTTCATAGTTTAATACATTACTTTGAGTTTTCGTCTTGTTTCTTCTGTTTGGGTGTAAACGCTGTTGGGATTTGGTTCTGTGGTCATGTACTGTGCTGTTTGTGGTGTACAGATTAAGATTTTGTCTTGTATACATTGTGTTGTGATAGGTGTATTTACATGGAACTGTCAGAATTTCTAGCTTTTTGAATAATTCCTTACAGTGTGCCCTGTTACAAAATTTGTTACTATTCGTACAGTTCTTTTTGGTATCTTGAAAATAGTAGACATGTTCCAAGCACTTATTCCCCAAAACATTATCCCAAAACTGAGGAATGAACACATACATCCAAAGTAGGCTACATTGAGGCATAAAATGCTGCACACTGGTGCAAGGATTCACAGGGCATAACGTGCTGAGGAAAGCTTCTTCACCAAAATTTTCACATGTTCTGCCCATTTCAGCTGACATTCTACATTCTTCCTCAAGAATTTGGTATCAGTTACACTATCTAGTATATCATTGTTTACTTCCAGTATAGTATCATTGTTTTTTTTTTTAGTTAGAAATTAATACAGTTTGTCTTTTTCACATTTAAAGTTAATCTATTCTTTAATAATCAGTTGTGGACATATCTGAGAGCATCACTGAATTTTTGCTGTAATCACTACAGTGCTGTCATCGGCAAATAGTATTTTTTCTCCATTCCTGACACCCTGTGGGAAACTGGGCTATAGCTCACTGTATATTCTTGTGGGCCTGAAACCAAATTGTTCATGTGCTGACATAAGCTGGTGACAGCACACCATGCAGCAAAGAGGTGCAAGAAGATCAGAGGCCAAAGATAAACTCACAATAAATGTGCCACCAATAGCCTCTTGGCTGTCAGTATTTATATCACCGCCACAGAACGAAGGGCCCAGTCAGTGCTAGTCAGTCACCCAGCGAGTCAACGAGTCGAGTAATCAGCCACAGCCCAGTGGGAGTTGCAGAAGCAGAGTTAGCTCAGCCTCTAGCTCAGAGACTGACAACGCGTAGTGACCAAAGTAGTGTACATAGCAAACTTGTACTTCACCAGTAGTGAGGCTAATGTGGACTAAAGGAAGAGCTTGTACCATACCACATGAAAGCTTAAGTTAAGTAGTTCTTTGTTTATGTTAATAAAAAGCCCTGTTAATTCATGCAAGCAGTTTGTGTTATAGAAGAGGATACCAACCACCAAACAACATCCTCTCCTTGCTTCCCAGGATACAGCCCTACAGTGACAATGAGATGGCACAAAAAACTACTGACGATAATAATTCAGTGCAGATTTTTCTTGTTTCTCTTGTGTTTCAAGTTACAGGAGTGATTGTATTCAAGCATTTGCTAAATTTTTGTTGTGTTTTTGCATGTATTCCAGGAGGGGACTAGCAGAACTAATCAAATTTCTGTTTTGAGAGGCTTTGCTTACTTTCTGCTGTAACGTATTTGTGTAAACCATTGCTACACCATCACCTCTACCCCCTGCCCCTGCACTTCAGCTGCAGACAGACAATGTCATGGATCCAGCACAATTTTTTCAGTTTGAGAACCAACAAATTGCTACCTTGCTAATGATGGTCAACAACTTCTGGTTGCACAAGCTACATTGGCCACACAACAACTGACTGACCAACAAGCCCAACAAGTGTTGCTAAACAGCATACCACAGTTCCAGCAATTTAATGACACAGAAGAGGAATGGCTCGAATATCTGACACAGTTCCAAACACATTGTCAAGTTCATTGTGTACAGGGTAGTATGAAGCTACAATACTTTCTTTCAATTGTGGAGTCCCCAGTGTTCAGGTTAATACAAAAGCTATTCCCAACAGCATCTCCTGACGAACTCAGTTATGATTAAATGATTGCTGCATTAACCAAATGCTGTGGCCAACAAGTCCAAGTACCGGCAGCCAGATATCAGTTCTTTTGCTAGAAGAAAAGCTGGAACAGATGTACCATCAGTGGTTTACAGAATTAATGGGCAAGACCAGGAAGTGTAAATTAAAGTGTAGTTGTAGCAACTTTTACAGCGATTTAATGATCAGGGATGCAATAACATTCAATGTCCCTGACAGTAGAATATGGAAACAGATCTTAAAGAACTATGATCCATCACTTCCTCAAGTGTTGAAAATCTTAGAGCAACATGATTTGGGTCCCTTAGAGGCCAATAAATTTGACGAGGCCCTCAGGTCGAGTCGCTCCTTGCTTGTGACAGCCTCAAGTGTTGCAAATCTTAGAGCATTATGATTCGGGTGCCATAGAGGCCAATAAGTTTGACGAGGCCCTCAGGTCGAGTCGCTGCTTGCTCGTGACAGCCCAAAGCAGCCACAACAATGAGCACGTCCACAGCCATGCAAACAGCTACGTACACAGATTGCTCAACATGTAACATAATGTGTTAGACATGTGGAAACAAAAAATGTCATGTCCATGCAGTTTGTTTGAAATGGCACAAAAACACCAATTTTGCCCACTTCCAGAAAAAACAGGCTTGTGCACATGCAGTGAATGCTGTGTTTTCCAAACCTACAACAGGTTCTGACAAAAGTAAGATTAAAATTGTGCCTCCTTCTCATCCTAATGCTGGGCAATATCATTCTAACAAACTATTTATCTCATTATGAATTTCTGGCCATTGCATGAACTTGAAGTTAAGTGCCTCAGTAACTTTGTTTAATTGTGCCACGAATAAATGGTTAGGCTCACCGTACCCTTCTAAATCTAGCAAGCAACTCACTGCTTACAATGGACAGGAAATTCCAGTGCTTGGACAGTGTAGTTTACCTGCTGCTTAAGATCTCACATTAGGACTGTAAATTTTACTGTGTTGCAATCAAGAGACAGTGAGAACATTTTCGCCTTAGATGACTTTGATTTGTTTGGACTTGGCATCCAGGACAAGGTACTTTCCATATCAGCTTGTGATCCAAAAGACAATGTAGCTAGCTTTCTTAAAGAATTTCCTGAACTATTTTCAGAAAGAATGGGAAAACTAATAACTTTGTAGCACATGTTACATTGAAAGACAGTGCACAGCCTAAGTTTTTTCAGGCCTGCCGATTCCAATTGGTTTAAGAGACAAAGCAGCCAGTGCATTTAAAGAATTGCGATATAATGGTGTAATTACTCCCATTCAAGCTCATCAGTGGACAAGTCCTCTTGTTTTCTTGCCTAAGCTTTCTGACCGCATTCAAATTTGTGTTGACTTCAAGTCTACAGTCAACCCCAGACAAAATAGTTGACATTTATCTGTTACCTTGCCTTGAGTAATTCATGGACAGGCTTGACGCAGGATGTTACTTTGCTAAGATAGATTTGTGTGATGCCTACTTGGAAATTCCATTGGATGAAGAATCAGTGGAAGTGTTTGTTGTAAATATACACTTAGGATTGTTCAAGTATTTGCATTTTCCCTTCAGCAGTGCTTCTACACCCACCATTTTTCACTGTTGCTTGGAACAGCTGACTGCAAAAGTGCCATTGTGTTCAAACTGCCTCGATAATATTGTCATCTCACGTCATACACCAGAGGAAGACATTGCCGATTTTCGTACTCTTTTTCGAGTGTTGCCAGTTGCAGGACTCCCAAGTGTCATCTCGGAAAGCATGACTTTTTCCAAACTGAACTACAGTACTTAGGTCATGAGAGAAACAGTCAGGGTGTGCACCCCTTAGAATCTCATTTGCTTGCAATCTGTGACCTGCCTGAACCTCTCAATGTATCTGAACTGCAGTGAGTATTAGGCAAAATGACATACTACATTTTAGTTCATACTGAATGCCACCCGGATTACGGCCCAATTGCATCACAAAAATGTACCTTTTGTGTGGACTAAAGACTGTCGAGATGCATTTCAGAAACTCAAAAATGGCTTGCTTAGTGACAGACATTTAGTGCATTTTGACCCTCCTGAGCTGGTAGTTTTGCAAGTCGGTGCTTCATCCTACGGAATCGGCACTGTGCTTTTGCACAGAATTGGTGCATAAGACAGACCTATTGTTTTTGCCTCAATGTTGTAAACTCAGATTCAGTGCAATTACTCTCAAATTGAAAAAGAGGCTCTCACTATTGTGTATGGTGTGACAAAATTCCATCACTATTTGTATGGTCACAAGTTCTTTTTAGTGACAGATCAGAAGCCTTTGCAGTCCTTGTTTCATCCATCAAAGCCAGTTACTACATGCACTGCTCAAAAATTGCAATGATGGGCTTTGTTGCTTTCACAGTATCAGTATGAAATTGTGTACAGACCTATGGCAAATCATGGCAATGCAGAGGACCTATCTTACATTCCAATTGGCCCAGACCCTGCTGCATCTTGTTGCCAAATCGATGCACAGGACTCTGAATTGGTGGAATATTTTCCCTTGTTCTACAGCAAAATTGCACAGGCCTGAAAGCAAACCCAGATCTCAAGATTTTGCTGTTTTATATTCACATGTCTTGGCCTTGCTCATTTTTTAACAGTATCCAGAACTCAGTTGTGCCGCAATATTTTACACATCTGCATAACCGTTCAGTTCAACGGCATGTGATTCTAGTTCAGAATGACAGTGGACAATCCTGTGTGCTTATTCCCAAAGTGTTGAAAAAGGATGCGTTGTGATTGCTCCACTAAGGACATTGGGGAATTGTCTGCACTAACAGTTAGCATGACGGTACTGTACTTGGCACGGCACGGATGCCCACATTGAACAGATGATGTCACAGTGTCATGCATGTGTGGAGAACCAATACCCTCCACCACAGACATTTTCAGCTTGGCCTAAGACTCAATCACCATGGCAACAGGTGCGCATTAACTTTGCAGGACCATTTTGGAACACTTGTTGGCTCACAGGTAGACTCTTTTAGCAAGTTTCCATTTGCAGTGCCTATGGCTTCTACCACATCACATAACACCATTCAAGCATTGTCCCCAATATTTTGCATTGAAGGTTTGCCAGAAGTACTTGTATCAGACAATGGACCACAGTTCACTTCA
Organism: Schistocerca americana; assembly: GCF_021461395.2. Lineage (NCBI taxonomy): Eukaryota > Metazoa > Arthropoda > Insecta > Orthoptera > Acrididae > Schistocerca > Schistocerca americana. The sequence continues at coordinate 302,892,002 of NC_060121.1, forward strand.
TATGATTTTGAACAGTTTTGTGACTGCAATGGCATTCATTATCTAACAAGTACTCTGTTTCACCTGCAGTCCAATTGAGAAGCAGAATGCTTCGTATGCACTTTCAAGCAACAGATGGCCAACTTCACACCACCCACACATGAGAATAGGTGCTGCAACTCTTTCTCACCTCCTATCACTCCCACCCATGAGACGGAACATCAGCGGCAGAATTTCTGCACGGCTGCCGCCATTGGATGCTGCTACACTTGCTACACCCACCACAGATCCGGTACCACCAATGGTCCACAAGTATCACTTTGCACCATTTGATCTTGTTCTTTTCAGGGTTTATGCCAACTGTGTATGATGGGAAAGAGCTGTGATCCAGGAACACATTGGCTCTTATATGTATCTGATTGCAGGCCCCGATGATTTGCAGCGCTGCCATCAGAACCAAATTTGTGTATGTCAATTGCCTCATGACTCAGCTACTTTTCTTCCCTCAGATTCACTGCATCATGGGCCCTATTTGCTATGGGTCCAACACACTTGAGCAGTATTCTAGAAGGGGTCACATAGATGATTTGTAACAGATATCCTTTGTAGATTGACTGCACTCCCCTGGTATTCTACCAATAAAGTGAAATCTACCACCTACTTTATGTATGAGTGAGTCGATGTGATCATTCCAGTTCATATCCCTACAAAGTGTTACAATCAAATATTTGTATGAGATAGCTGATTCCAACTGTGACTCACTGAAATTATAGTAGTCACAGTATACTACATTTCCTTTTTTTTTTTTTTTTACATTTTGTGTAGTGCACCATTTTAAATCACTGATCATTTAAAGCAAGTTGCAATCTTTGCACCACTTTAAAATCTTGTCAAGATCTGACATCTGACTGAACATTATTTGACACAATGGACAAGAAACTCAAACAGACTAAGACAGAGAATGAAGCTGCATGTGAGGCTGTTTGGGCAAGACTCTGTATCAGGGGTGTACATATAATAGTAACTGAGTCCTCCTGTTGCCCACCAGACTCATATTCTCAAATAACCACAAATCTTAGAGAAAACCTCAGTTCCCTTGTACATAAGTTTCCCAGTCATAATATAATCATTGGTGGAGACTTTAACCATCCAACAAATTAATTTGGTAGTGGTGGATATGATAAACATTGTGTGAAACATTACTAAAAGCCTTTTCTAAAAACTGCCTAATGCCAACAAACAATTCTGACCTCTATGAGGATGTCCACATCAAGACTGGTATCAGTGACCATGATGCAGTTGTCACAACAATGATTACCAATGTACAAAGAACAACTAAAAAAAGCAGAAAGATACTTATGCTCAGTCAACCAGATAAAAAATCAGTAGTGTCATATGTTGATGAGGAACTTGAAACATTCAACACATGGCAGGGGCATGTAGTGGAACTACAGCTTAATTTTAAAAGAATAGTTGACCATGCGCTGTATAGATATGTATCCAGTAGAACAGTTCATAATCGGAGGGAACCTCCATCGTATACAACCAATGTAAAGAAACTTCTACCAAAACAGAGATAGCTGCATAATACATGTAAAACACAGCATAGGATTATAGATAGAGAGATGCTGAATGAAATGAAGAGAACAATGTGTGAAGCTGCAATGACTACTGTAGCAGAATGTTGTCAGATGATCTTTCACAAAACCCAAAGAAATTCTGGTCATGAGTAAAGGCTGTTAGTGGCATCAAAGTTAGTTTACAGCCCCTAGAAAATGAGGCAGGTACTGAAATTGAGGGTAGGAAAGCAAAAGCTGAAATGCTTAACTCCATTTTCAAATGTCCTTTTCCAAAGGAAGACTCAGTAGATTTCCCCAATTTAATCTTCATACAACTGAAAAGATGAATGAAGTAAGTATTATTGACAGTAGTGTTGAAAAACAGCTGAAATCAATAAAACTGAACAAAGCTCCAGGACCTGATGGAATCCCTGTCAGATTCTATACTGAATTTGTGGCTGAATTAGCCCTTCTTCTAACTATAATCTATCAAAGTTCCCTCAAACAAAAAACTGTGCCCAGTTATTGGAAAACAGCTCAGGTCACACCCGTCCAAAAGAAGGTTAGTAGAAGTGATCCACAAAACTACCATGCAATAACTATGAAATCAATTTCTTGTACAATCTTAGAATATATTCCGAGCTCAAACAATGTGAGGTATCTGGAACAGAATGACTCCTCAATATCAGCCAGCATGGATTCTGGAAACATCAATCATGTAAAGCCAACTCATACTTTTCTCACATGATGTACTGAAATCTTTGGATCAAGGTAGTCAGGTAGATGCAGTATATCTTGGTTTCTGAAAAAAATCAAAAGTATGATCATGTGAGGTATAAAGTGAAATTTGTGACCAGGCTGACGAGTTTTTGGTAGGAAGGACACAGCATGTTATCTTGGATGGAGAGTCATCACCAGATGTAGAAGTAATTTCAGGTGAGTCCCAAGCAAGTGTTTTCGTACCCTTGTTGTTCATGTTGTATATTAATGATCTTGCAGAGAGTATTATTAATAACATCAGACTTTTTGCAGATGATGAATATCTTTAATGAAGTACTATTTCAAAGAAGCTTTATAAATATTCGGTCAGCTCTTGATAAGGTTTCAAAGTGATGCAAAGATTGGCAATTTCCTTTACATTTTCAGAAATGTAAAACTGTGCACTTTGCAAAATGAAAAACATAGTATCCTATAACTATAATATTGATGAGTCACTATTGGAATCAGCCAGGTCATTAAGATACCTGGATGTAACACTTTGTAGGAATATGAAATGGGATAAACACATAGGTTCAGTCGTGGGTAAAGCAGGTGGTAGGCTTCAGTTTATAGGCAAAATCCTGGGGAAGTGTGAATAGTCTACAAAGGAGATTGCTTACAAACCACTCATGCAACCGTTTCTAGAATATTGCTCAATTGTGTGGGACCGCTACCAAATAGGACTTGCAGGAGATATTGAATGTATACACAGTAGGGCAGCACAAATGGGTCACAGGTTTGTTTACTCAATAGGAGAGTGTCACAGAGATACTGAAGGAACTGAAGTGGAAGACTCTTGAAGATAGACATAAACTATCTCGAGAAAATCTACTACCAAAATTTCAAAATCTGGCTTTAAATGAAGACTCTAGGAATATACTTTAATCTCCTCTGTATCACTCAAATAGGGATTATCTACATCTACATACATACTCCTCAATCCACCACACGGTGCATGGTGGAGGGTACCTCGTACCACAATTAGCATCTTCTCTCCCTGTTCCACTCCCAAACAGAATGAGGGAAAAATTACTGCCTATATGCCTCTGTACGAGCCCTAATCTCTCTTATATTATCTTTGTGGTCTTTCCGCAAAATATAAGTTGGCGGCAGGAAAATTGTACTGCAGTCAGCCTCAAATGCTGGTTCTCTAAATTTCCTCAGTAGCGATTCAGGAAAAGAATCCCTCCTTTCCTCTAGGGACTCCCACCTGAGTTCCTGAAGCATTTCCGTAACACTCACATGATGATCAAACCTACCAGTAACAAATCTAGCAGCTCGCCTCTGAATTGCTTCTATGTCTTCCCTCAATCCGACCTGATAGGGATCCCAAACGCTTGAGAAGTACTCAAGAATAGGTCGTATTAGTGTTTTATAAGCGGTCTCCTTTACAGATGAACCACATCTTCCCAAAATTCTACCAATGAACCGAAAATGACAAGCCACCTTCCCCACAACTGCCATTAGATGCTTGTCCCACTTCATATTGCTCTGCAATGTTACGCCCAAATATTTATTCGACGTGACTGTGTCAAGCGCTACACTACTAATGGAGTATTCAAACATTACAGGATTCTTTTTCCTATTCATCTGCATTAATTTACATTTATCTATATTTAGAGTTAGCTGCCATTCTTTACACCAATCACAAATTCTGTCCAAGTCATCTTGTATACTCCTACAGTCACTCAACGACGACACCTTCCCGTACACCACAGCATCATCAGCAAACAGCCGCACATTGCTATCCACCCTATCCAAAAGATCATTTATGCAGATAGAAAACAACAGCAGACCTACCACACTTCCCTGGGGCACTCCAGATGATACCCTCACCTCCAATGAACACTCACCATCGAGGACAACGTACTGTGTTCTATACTTAAGAAGTCTTCGAGCCACTCACATATTTGGGAACCAATCCCATATGCTTGTACCTTAGTTAGGAGCCTGCAGTGGGGCACCGAGTCAAATGCTTTCCAGAAGTCTAGGAATATGGCATCCGTCAAATACCCTTCATCCATGGTTCACAAGATATCATGTGAAAAAAGGGCGAGTTGCGTTTCGTAGGAGCGATGCTTTCTAAAGCCGTGCTGATGCATGGACAGCAACTTCTCTGTCTCAAGGAAATTCATTGTATTTGAACTGAGAATATGTTCGAGAATCCTGCAACAAATCGATGTTAAGGATATTGGTCTGTAATGTTGAGGATCCATCCTTCTACCCTTCTTATATACAGGCATCCCCTGCGCTTTTTTCCAGTCGCTCGGGACTTTACGTTGGGCAAGAGATGCGTGATAAATGCAAGCTAAGTAAGGAGTCAATGCAGTAGAGTGCTCTCTGTAAAACTGAATTGGAATCCCATCAGGACCTTGAGATTTATTTATTTTCAATTCTTCAGCTGCTTCACAATCCCAGGGATGTCTATCACTATGTCCTCCATACGGGAATATGTACGAGACTCAAACAGTGGTATGTTTGTATGATCCTCCTGCGTGAAAGCTTTCTCAAATGCTAAATTTAAAATTTCAGCTTTCGTTTTGCTGTCTTCCATTGCCAGACCGGACTGATCAGTGAGTGACTGAATGGAAGTGCCCGCTTACCAATTTTACATAAGACCAGAATTTCCTTGGGTTTTCAGAAAGATCTTTTGCTAAGGTATGCCGGTGGTAGTGGTTATATGCTTTGCGCATCACTCTTTTTACAGCAGCACGAATCTCTACTAACTTTTGCCTGTCCTCATTCTCCTGATGTTTCTTGTACCACGAGTGCAACTGTCTTTGTTTCCTGAGCATTCTCCGAATTGTGCTGTTAAACCATGGTGGGTCTTTTCCGTCCGTAACCCACTTTTTCGGCACATACTTGTCAAATGTGTGATTTACAATGTGTTTAAAATTTGCTCTTAATTCTTCCATGTCCATCATACTGGAAGTAAATGAAGTCGATTCATTTGCTAAGTGGGATGCTAACAACTGCTTATCTGCTCTTTCTAATAAGAATACTCTCCTAGCCTTCTTGACTGACTTTTTAATTTTCATAACCATAGTCATAATGACAACATCATGATCACTAATCCCTGTCTCAACACTGACACCGTCGATGAGGTCTGGTCTGTTCATGGCTACCAGATCCAAAATATTTCCATTACGTGTTGGCTGTTGATTTAGCTGCTCAAGACAGTTTTCGGATAATGTGTTCAAAAGTAATTCACACAACGGCTTGTCTGTACCACTTGTAATGAATCCATAGACATCTCAGTCTGTACTAGGTAGGTTGAAGTCGCCTCCGACTAATATAGCATGATCCGGGTACGTCTGTGATACAGAGTAGACACTCTTTGAATGATTCTAGAACTGTCACGGTGGAACCTGGTGGCTGGTAACAATACCCAACAACTAACTTTATTTCTCCTAGCCCTGTTAAATGTGTCCAGATAACTTCACAATCACACTCTACTTTGACCTCAGTAGACACAATATTTTTGTCAACTGCAATGAAGACACCACCTCCTACGGTGTCTAATCTGTCTTTCCGATATATGTTCCAACCCTCACTAAATATTTCAGAACTTGCTATCTGAGGTTTCAGCCAGGTCTCAGTCCTGAGAATAATTTGTGTGCCACACGCTTCCTGGAGGGCAGTAAATTCAGGAACTTTATTCAGAACACTCTGAAAATTTACTGCTAATATCTTGACAGCTGAAGTGTCTTTACACAGAGCACGTCCTGATTTCCCTGCCTGCACGTTGACTGGTGAGTGTTCATCAGGACACCTTTCATTACTGCCTACCCTAAAAAGCCCCCATGTGCACGCCACAAGTACTCTGCTACCCGAGTAGCCACTTCCCTTGTGCAGTGCACCCCTGACCTATCTAGGGGCATCCTACAATTCCCCACCCAATAGCGCAAGTCTATAAATCTGCAGCCAAGACTGTAACAGAGTCGACGAAGCCTTTGGTTGAGACCCTCCACTCAGCTCCAAACCAAAGGACCCTGATCCACTCTGGGAATGATATGAGAATAGTATTAGAATAATTACTGCATGCACAGAGGCATTCAAACAATCACTCTTCCAACATTTCATATGCGAATGGAATGAGAAGAAATCCTAATAGCTGATACAATGGGATGTATCCTCTACCATGCACCTCAAGGTGGTTTGCAGTGTATATTTGTAAATTTATATTTAGAGATACGAATATATTAGAGGGAAACATTCCACGTGGGAAAAATATATCGAAAAACAAAGATGATGTGACTTGCCGAATGAAAGTGCTGGCAGGTTGATAGACACACAAACAAACGCAAACATACACACGAAATTCAAGCTTTCACAACAAACTGTTGCTTCATCAGGAAAGAAGATGAAGCAACAGTTTGTTGTGAAAGCTTGAATTTCGTGTGTATGTTTGCGTTTGTTTGTGTGTCTATTGACCTGCCAGCACTTTCGTTCGGTAAGTCACATCATCTTTGTTTTTAGATATAATTTATATTTGGATGTAGATGTAAGTATTTATGCAGCTTATGTCAGATATCACTTTATTATAAATAACAATATTGTTACATTCCATCCTGAATTTTCCTTTGCTATAGATGTCTGCATCACCTGCAAAATTTCTGAGGTTACTATTAATATTGTCTGCAAGGTCATTAATATATAGCATGAACAGCAATGGTCTGAACACACCTCCCTGGGGTACACACAAAGTTACTTTTATATCTGACAATGACTCTCCATCCAAGATAACATTCTGCATACTTCCTACCAAAAGGTCTTCATTCCAGTCACAGATTTCACTTAATACCCTATATGATCATACTTTTGACAACAAGTTGTGCTACTGAGTCAAATGCTTTTTGGAAATCAAGAAATACTGGATATACCTGACTGCCTTGATCCAAAGCTTTCAGTATGTCAAGTGAGAAAAGTGCGAGTTGGGTTTCACATGATCGATGTTTTCTGAATCAATGCTGGTTGGCATGGAGGAGGTCATTCTCTTCCAAATACCTCATTATGTTTGAGCTCAGAATAAAAAGATTGTACAACAAATTGATGTCAAGGTTACTGGGTAGTAGTTTTGTGGGTCACTTCTACTAGCCTCCTTTTGGACAGGTGTGACCTGAGCTGTTCATTAAAAAATGAGACTACTGATTTCTTATCTCGTTTACTGGACATATATATATCTTTCTGCTTGTTTTAGTTGTCCTTTGTACTCTGGTAACCACTGTTGCCATGGCTATGTCATGGTCTCTGATACCCATTACGATGTGGACATTGTCAAAGAGGTCAGGTCTATTTATTGCCATTAATTCCAATATATTTCCATAATGAGTGGGGTTTTTAACTATCTGTTCTAGGTAGTTTTCAGAGAAGGCTTTTAGTAATGTTTCACAGGATGTTTTATCATGCCCACCACTAACAAAACTGTAAATTTCCCAATTGATTGTTGGATGATTAAAGTCTCTACCAATGAATATAGTATGATTGGGGAGCTTACATACAACTGCATTGATGTTTTCTCTAAAATTTTCATTTGCATTAGGAGATGCACCTGGTGGGTGATGGAAGGATCCAACAATCATTTTATGCCCACTCATGATACAAAGACTTGCCTAAACAATCTCACATGCAGTTTCAATTGCTATCTTGGTGAATCTGTGTTTCTTGTTTACTGTGACAAATACACCACTTCCACTTCTCATTAATCTATCCTTTCAATATACACTTAAATTTTCCCCAGTGATCTCACTGCTAATCAACTTCTGATTCCTACCAGCTTTCTGCACCTAGCAATTCGTGAGCTTCACTGCTTTTCACGAGTGCTTCAAATTCTGGCACTTTGTTGCGAATGCTTTGGCAGTTTACTATTAGGGTTTTAATACTCTCATCTGTGGGAGGCATTTCTTTGAATCTTACACAGATATTTTGGGATTACATACAGTTACCATTATCTGGGCTGGGTGGAGAGTCATCTAATCTAAAAATTCCTTGTGTGCACCCCACACACCATCAGCAACCTAGATAGTAGGTGCACATCTGATCTATTTAGGGGCACGCTACAGTTCTCAACCATATGCACAAGTCCATAAAGTCCCATCCTATTTTGTCACAGTACTTTCAAAGTCTCTGGTTCAGTCCTTCCACCAAGGAGTCATGATCAGCTATGGGGACAATGCTGCAAATTGTGAGCTTTGGTGGAACTCTGTGCACAAGGCTCATCTTCACAACCGTCTCTCAACCATCACTGGCATGATCAAAGTGTGACCTTGGAGTCCAGGCAACTTGCATAATTTGTTCTAATGTGAGTTTTTCCACCATATTGATTTGTAGCAGCTGTCAATCATTTGACAGTAGGCAGAGTGATTTCCAGCTGCTTATGAATGTGAACCAATTCATCCCGTTCACAGCGGGGCTCCATTTTGGCTGGTGCAATGTGTTAAAGGACAGTGAATAAAAAACTTTTAACAAAAACTGCTTATTATCTTTGATGCCTGCAGAGCTAAAAAAAATATTAATTCCCTATGAGAACTGATGCAAATACACAAAATGAGATTTCTGTGAAGGCAACAGGAAAACTGTGTTAAAATTACTAATTTCCTAAAACCTTTTGAGGTTAATTTTTGTTATTAGCAAACTCAAAAAGGGAGTTAACTTATGACAAATTTAGATAATATATACAATATATATAGTATGTTAGTTAGAATATCTGCTACAGTTACTACATTAAAAATGCTGACTTACTACAAATTGGATTATGTGGAGAACAATGATAACTTCTGAAAATTCTTGAAAATGTGTGTTTATTTGTGTTGATATACAATGAAATTTGGGGTGGCTATTCCTTAGACTCCCCTTCAGATGCTTTTCGCAAATCACACAGGCCTTATGCCATTTTTCTGTAGTGCATTAACCACTTTATACATTATGAATGAATGAATGAATAATGGAAATATTCTTACTGGCATAAAAATGCAACAGGAGATATTAACATTCATGCACACCACATTTTTCTAATGATAATTTAAAATTATATGCTCTGTCCATTTTCGCAGAACCTTTGGCATCATTTGAAGCTGTCAAGATATTGCAGCATGTCAGGGGGGGTCATTCAACTGATTTGATGTGGGCTGACACGATTTCTTCTCTTGTGCAAATTTCTTCACCTCTTTCATCTCTGAGTAACAGAACCTAGGATACAAATAATTTGTTTTGTATATTCTATTTTGTGGTCTCTCTTACAATGTTTGCATTGTATAACTCTTCCCAGCACCATGGAAGTCATTTCTTGGTGTCATAACAGATGTTCTATCACCATGAACATGCACAAAAAATTTTCGAAGGAGGAGGGGAGGGGGAGGGGAGGGGGGGGGATATTCCAAAATTGCCATTTTGTGTAACTGATTTGGACTTATTCTATGTCAAACAAATGATTGTTGTCAATCTTAAGGTAGATTATATTAATATCCAAATGGTAAACATATTTCAACAGCATATATAAAATGGACCTAATATAATTTGTATGAACATAGATGCCACACTTATGATTCAGCAATCTTAAAATTACATTTTCATATGGTTAGATTCAAGGCATCAGATGTGTTAAAAATCTATGTAGAGAATATTTACAAAATTATTTTTCATATTCCATTAATATTAGGTTGACACTGAAAAATTAAGCACCTAAATTTAAAGTAGTGTATGACTGAGAAAATACTGTTGAATTTCAACAAAAATAACCAACAAAAATGCCACAGTAAGCCTCTCAATGTAGAGCAACAGGAAATAAACTTTAAAAAACACTTATTCAACTCTGATGACACTGTTTTCAAACAAAAATGTGCATTTGACTGTGTTAATGGAGTTATTTCATTACTTTCATAATTTATATTTTCCAGTTGAAGTTGACAAAAATATTTTTTGTAAGCTACATGTTTTAGGTTGATTGGATAGAGTAACTCCGGGCTGGTATATGTCTAGATGAATGGAGGTGAAGCGGAAAATAGGTTATTTTCACTGCTTTCAAGAACTTCATGCAGTGAGCTGGCTTTTATCACTAAGACCCCATACTACGTTCAAGTTGTAGGCCATGGTGATGGTAAAGGGTTAAACATGTGATTACATAATAATACATTTATTGGCAAAGGTTGCCCTCAGGACTCAGCATTTGTCTGCTGAGTATGGGTATGATGACCCGGGGTTCCTGAGCTGCAGACTGCTAAGCACCGCCAGTCCCTTGTAATCGTAAGCTCTGGGCATGCTTCAGCAACTACTGTACAGCACAACAGTGGAATGTTGCGTGTCATAGGAAAAGGGACTTTGGATTGATGGCCCAGATCTTGAGGATTAAACAAATAAATAAACAAAAAACTTCAGTCTCAATATGTGCTGCCCACTGATGACATGCATGGCCATTGAGCCGTGTAATGAGTCACCCTCTTCTAACATTACTTTTTTATATAGAAATAACCAATACCATGTGTACTATCGATTCTTGCATAGGTTAAAATTATCTCAGCCGTTTCACTAAAAGAATTCATATGATTTTGTATATGATGTATTATACTTCAGGCTAAAATGTATAAAAAGAAATTAATGTCTTACAATTGGTACATACTAACAGTTAAAATTACTCTTCTTTTAAGAATAATTGAAATTACAAAACATCTGGCATGCTTAAAGTTCATATTATTAATTGTGTAATTTAACACTAATTATTAAATTTGTTTCTGGATTTATTTATGAAATAATGATATATTTTAGCGAAGATTCTTCTTTGGTAAAGAAAGTTTGTAAACTCTTTTGATTTGTAAACTCTTTGGAAATTGTGAGTACTGCAGAATGTAAGTAGTGGTGGGCATGCCTCTGATGGAAACACACGTATTTTGCTAAACTTGTCAACAACAATGTAATTTGTGGTGTGATAGAAGTGAAAATTGTAGATTCAGTGTGATTTAGAAGAATAAGATAAAATAAAATTCAAGAATAACACAGACAAATGTTGAACAGTTATTTAGTCATCAAGAATCTAAGAAATCGAAATTTCAGCTGCGAGAATGTACTCATAGAGAAGACTTTGAGCCATCATCAACAACAACAAATAATGAAGATAAGTGAAAAGTTATTATTTTGTATATCTTACACCTCTTGAAGCTTTTGAAAATAGTGAAGATACTAAGACAATGAATTTAGTAATGATGTGTGGGAGGGTAAGATTACAGGTGGAACAATCATTAGCGGGCAGCCTCTGGGGAACCTGCCATACCTCAGTTGCATAAGGCTTACTCATGCGCATGGGGCTCTGTCTGAGTTGACCCTTGTTTCCCCAGCCATTCTGGCACAATAATGGAACCTTCAAAGTTTTCTCCTACTCTTCCCAGTGGAAAGGGTGCGCCACTGGCAGGTACTAATACCCAATCAAATAAGAGGGCTCATGTAGACAGTCATCCAGACTCAGGGGTTACATAGAATTTGCCCATGAATAGTAGCAGAATGCATGCTGTTGGTCAGAATGTGTTTGCAATTGTGAATGGAAAGAGGATAGTTTTTAGAAGTTTTCACCTTTTTATATTCAAAAAGATTTGGAGGTTATTGCATGTGCGCTGAAATCTGTCAACTGACTGCATAATGGCATGCTAGTTCCCAACAAGCAGCAAACCTTCAGAGAGCTAAATGCCTTGGAGAATATGCCACAGAAATGGAACTCCTTGTCATCTTGAACTACAGCAAAGGTGTTGTGTCATGTAGAGATCTAGTAGACATTCCCAAGGAAGAACTGAAAGATGAGTGGGCTCAAGAAGGAATCATTGATGTGCAAAATATATTGGAAAGGGTGGAAGGGATCTATTAAAATCTGACTCATTTGTCCTTGCCGTCAATAGCATGAAACTTCTGGAGCATATTAAGGTAGGTTTCCTTTGGCTACATGTATGGCCCTATGTCCCTAACCCAATGAGTTGTGTTAAATGTCAGTTCTTTGTGCACACAACCTTAGGATGTAAGAGGGAAGCCACTTCTGGCAAATGTGGCAAAGGTGTCGACAATGGAGTTGGTTGCTCTGTTTCTTCAGTGTGTGTAAACTGTTCTGCAGATTACCATGTCTGGAGTAGGGAGTGCAGTGTCTTCCTTGAAGAAAGGAAGGTAGAGAAGATAATGCATCCTTTTGGTGAGGCCAAGAGGATCTATAATATGGCTATGCAACTTCCCATATTCACTGCATTTTTTTGATTCAGACCTTAAAAAGCCTATTTGAAACAACCAAACCTCTATGGATATGGAAGTTGCTAATGCCAGCACTAATACCTTCATTTGTAAGTACACTCATCAAGCTGCAGCTGTTTCAGAGTCCATAGCCCTCCTGAGAACATTATATAAAGCCACAGATGCCACCATTGCAGAGCTACTGGTATCTCCAAAGCCAGACCTGGTAAAAAAAATCTAGCACTGCCTGCATTGCTGCTGCAGTAGGTCTCACAAAGCCCTCCCAGGCCAAAAATAAGGGGGGGGGGGGGAGGGAGGGAAGCTTTCACTACAGGTGTAAACAGGCAATAGACAGTCAGACCTTGATGACGTCATTTGACTTGACAATTCAGCAATTCTGCTTCAGAGCTGACAGAATGTGAAGTCTGCCTGGGGTAGCTATCTTGCCCCAAGACTGAACCTCCATTTGTTGCAGGCTCCCCACCCTGGTGGAAAGACAGAGTGAAAGTGCAAATCCCATGCCAAATGGTTCTCATACTACAGTGGAACATGAATAGGTTTAGGACTCACCTGAAAGAACTAAGATCCCTGGCACAGATGCAACACCTGTGCTTGTATTCACAGGAAACATGTTTCAAAGCTACTGATGCCCCAGTCTACTAGGCTTTACCCTCCACCAAATAGATGATCTGACTGGAAAAAGAGCTCAGGGAGATGTTGCTGTGTTTGTCAATAACACACACCACTTTCGTACTCTCAGGTGTTGCCGTTGAAGTTCATGTGAGTCAGAAGATCACTATCTGCTGCCTGAATTTATCTTTGGAGGATACAGTAGACTCTGAGGCTCTTGCAGACCTCATTGAGCAACTTCCCAACCCATTACTGCATGATTTCAATGTCCATGATATATTATGGGGCTCAAACTATACTTGCCCTAGTGGTCAAGTCTTGGAGAGCCTCATAATGTCTCAGGAGCTGTGCATCCTCAACAGGGGCAGTACCACTCATTTCTCAGCTGTTATTGGGTAACCCTCAGCTATTGACTTCTCAAACACTCCAGCCCCAAGCAGACTCAGCACAGTGGAAAGCAACTGACGACCTTCATTCCAGTGACCACTTATCACTGTGGATCTTCCTATCAGGTGGAGGATTGTTTTTAATACCATCCACCGAAAGGGATACTCAGCAGAGCTAATTGGATGTTTTTCAGCCAGACACCTGTATCTGAACCCATGACAACATCCAGGAATGATTGGATGACATCACATAAGTGATCCATCATGCCACTGACCTGTCAATGCCAAAATCTTCAGGTCATCATAGGAGGTGACCTGTTCCTTGCTAGGCGGATGAGTGCTGTTCAGCAATCTAGGACTGGCTTGTGGCTCTTCAACAAATTAAATGCTACCTGACAGCAGACATCCTCACAGCACTTTCAGTCAGAAGACTAAGACTCGATGCATAATTAAGGAGAGCAAGAAAAGGTCGTGGCAAGTGTTCCTGGACGCCATCAAATGTTCCACTCATTCTACAAAAGTATTGGAAGCCATCCAGAGGATTTCTGCTAAACACAATTGTTTACCAATACCAGCAGTGCTGAAACAGGGGTATCTCCAAACAACATCCAGAGACATCACTCCCATGACGGCAGAGCATTTTGCAACAAATTAGAGCCAATGCCAGACAGAACCCATTGTTTTGCATTTTGCCTCTACCTTGTGACTGCAGAGAGTGGCAAGATGGATTTCAAATTCCACATTTCTGAGTTGTACAGCTACCCTTTCTCCATGTAGGAGCTGAAATTGGCACTGTCTGAAACTCATGATACTGCATGCAGTCACAATCAAATCCAATACTATATGCTTTGACATTTGCCACAAGTGCCAAAAGAAATCCTCAAAGGTTTAATCTCATATGGCAGACTGGCAACTTTACTAACTCATGGAGAGAGGCAATTCTGATACTCTGATACCTCTCTTCAAACCAGAAAAGGACTCCTCATGTCCCAGTAGTTACCAGAACATTGTCTTAACAAGCTGTGTAGGAAAGACCTTGGAGGTCATGGTTAACTGTCTCCTGGTCTGGCTGTTAGAGACCAGGCAACTCCTTAGCCATTTTCAGTAAGGATTCTGGAGATTTCAGTCCACTCTCAACAACCTGAGCCTATTAGAGGTGGCTATTCGGCAAGCTTTCCTTCATAAACATCACTGTCTTGGTATGTTCTTTGATATCAGTCAGGATTATTATACTAATTGGAGACACAATATTCTCATGCAACTCCACCAATTCATTCCTACCTCCCCATTTTCATACAGTCCTTCCTGTCTATGCACTTTCTTAGGTCTCAAGCTGGTGGCGTGCTGTCAGATCATTCTGACCAGGCAGTGTTTTAAATGCTACCCTCCTTGCCATAGACATAAACAGTATCACATCTACAGTAAGGGACCCTGTGCAATGCTTCTTGTTTGTGAATGATTTTGCTGTTTTCTGTTCCTCCTCCAGTGCTGCAATAGTGACACCTCAGTTGTAACATGCCATGCGAAGGTTAGAGGAACGGGCTCCAAGGACGGGATTTTAGTTTTCTGTGGGTAAGTGTGTATGAGCATTTGCGTTTATGTGTGTGTATTCATTTTAATCATTCTCAACACATTTCTAATTTACCTCACTTGTATATGAGGGACATAATTCTACATTTTAAAGACTCAGTGAGGTTTCTGGGTCTCATTTTTTATTCCAAACTATTGTGGTTGTAAACAGTCTTAGCCACAGATCTTGGGGAGCAGGTAGGGTGTATCTGCTGCAGTTTTAAAGGGATTTAGTGTGTACATGGCTAGACTATGGATTCACCTTGTATGGGTCAGCAAGGCCTTCTTACCTGATGATTATTGATAATATCCACCATGAAGGGATTAGGCTGGCCACAGGTGCTTACAGGACCTGACCCATATTGAGTCTCTGTGTTGAGACTGGGGAACCACAACTCAAGATCCAACAGTGGCTCCTCAAGGTACATCAGGCATGTAATTCCTTGCAGCTCTGATTTCCCAAGCATACTATACTGTTGCTTCTCCATCTCTGGAATGCCTTTTCTCAAATTGACCATGAGCAACAGTGTTATTTGGGATCCATGTGCAGCATGCACTGGAGTCACTTGGTGTAAAGCTTGTACGACCCCAAACCCAGGGTTTCAACTGCCTGCCACCATGGTTACTGCTGAGGCCCAGTGTAATTTTAGATTCGGTGCAGTACAGGAGAGACTGCACTCCTGCTTCTGTTTTTAATACAATATTTTCTGACATTTTAAATGAGCACCACAATTACAAAGCTATACAGATGGGTCTAAGCAGATGGACTCTGGCAGTTGCTCTGTTGTTTTCCTAGGTAGCTAGTAGTTAGTAGTAGTAGTAGCTAGTAGCTTTATTCATCTGTAGATCTCTTTTTACAAGGATATAGGACATGTCAAAGTATTTAAAAGCTTAGACCAGTTTAAAATAAGCTAATTCATATACACATACTGATATGTCAGCACAGCATGGAATTCAACCTTTTATACAATGACACAAGCTCAGCATAATAGGCTGTGGGATGGTAGGACTGGACCATGTGACACATCAGGCAATCACCATCTTCAATTGCACTGAACATTTATCTAGCTAAAACCATCAACACATTTTTAAAATTACCATACATCTTTAAATTTGCCATTTATATGAGAGCAGGTTACCTCAAAATTTAAACATTCATAAACCACGGCACTTATGGCCTGTTACAGATTTAGTGAAATGAGTTAAAAATTATTTACTCAAAACTATGATCAACCTGGAGAACAATTTACTAAAATTTAATGAGAAAATGTAGTCTTTCATTACTGCAGTGATTGGTATTACCAAAGTAATTCAGAGTACAGGAAACAACAAATCAGATACCATGGCACACAACCACATTACATAAATGGCAGGCACCCTACAATGTATGATATAAAATATAAAATTTCATGTGACCAAGCAATCTCATGGGATTCAACAAACTACTCCCTTTTTTTTTTTTTTTTTTTTTTTAAATAACAATACTAATAGTACGAATATATACACTACATCATTTGTTTCTATTAAAAAATTCGTCAATGGAGTAGAAGGAGTTGGCTGCTAGTAAGTCTTTCAGGCTCCTTTTAAACTGATCTTTATTTGTAACTAAATTTTTTATGTTTACTGGCAAATTATTGAAGATGAGTGTTCCTGAGTAGTGGACCCCTTTTTGAACTAAAGTAAGTGCTTTTAAGTCCTTGTGCAGATCATTTTTGTTCCTGGTACTGTACGTATGAACTGAGCTGTTTCTTGGAAAAAGAGATTTATTATTTAGGACAAATTTCATTAATGAGTAAATATACTGAGAGGCAGTAGTTAGTATACCCAGTTCTTTGAAGAGGTTTCTACAGGACATCCGTGAATTTACTCCACAAATAATACGTATTACACGCTTTTGGACTCTGAAAACTTTTGTTTGACTTGAAGAGTTACCCCAAAATATTATACCATATGACATTATGGAATGAAAGTAGGCAAAGTATGCAAGCTTTTTCATTTTTATGTCACCTATGTCTGCTAACACTCGAATTGCAAATACAGATTTGTTAAGGCGTCTCTGCAGTTCTGTGGTGTGCTCTTCCCAGCTGTTTCCAATACAGGCTCAGCATGGAATCCCAAACAGGGGAAACAACAGTCATGAATAGGCACAAAAAATCCCCAAACTAGTGGTACCTACAACAGACTGACAGCTGCCTTAAGTAACTAGAAACACAATAATTAATTACAGCACATCATCTGTAGAATTAATCAACCTCTTAATGAACATCAGCTAAGCAGTACAAATCTATTATCTTAAGACCAGTTAACATTAAGCCCCAAGCGAACTAGATACACAGCCAGCAGGCATGTGCAGGCAAAGGGGGTGAAAAATACACAACAGCACAAGCAGGACACAACCCAGGACCCCACACCTACTACCAAGACATACAGCAGAAGTCCCAATAAAACAAAATAAAAATGCAATTAACTAGTGTGCAGGCTAACGGTACCTCTTATGTTGAGTCCTGCCCCTCCCCACCCCCCCAACACTAAACACAAAGTGACTTACAGCAAATAGCCACACTTAAATCTGTGATTAAATCAGATTTAAATACAATATCCACATACTGTCATTGAAAGAATTCTTGTACTTTCATTAATAGGATCAGTTTCAAACTATTTAAACACACAATAACAACTGGTCTCTCAGTAACTCATAAGAATTTATGAAACTACTCATTTAGAATTAGACACATGTCTCTCAGACACACTATTACTTCAGGTAGAAATGTAACAGTAATGTTATTGCAGTTCATGGCAAAATACATCCACGGAAAATTTTATCCATGTATATCTATAGCAATTGGCCAGCTTAACACCATTATGTGATATAAGTACAATAACCAGGTGGCACTTAGACAAGGACCAGCCAGACTGTTTTCATTAATGGTTAGACACTGACAGTAGCAACCTACAAACAGAATGTATCAGCAGTCCAGGCCCTAGTAAATGTTAATCATCACATCACATACAGCTCTCACTAGAACATTGCGTACTAAGCAAGTTGAAATGAAAACATTCGAGGACAGACTCAGTAGGAGTAGCAACAGCTGGCCAAGAAAATGAAGTCAACAGCACACAACCCAGTAGTCGATCCCGGCCACAATTTACAGTACAAGCAAGGCCCTTACCCTTTTGCTTGTTCAATGAAGCCATCCACCACAGATCCCGGTGCAAGGAGACATATAAAAAGTGAAATACGCCAATGGCTTCCCAGTAACGTGACTGCATCCATGCCAGTGATATTTCCTATGGTGCCGTCACCCGGGTAAACAGTCCCTTTTAGATGTGCTCTTCCTGTTGCCTCGCCTGGCACCTGTACAGTCCACCAGACTCGGTAAACAACGTTACTACTAGATGTCCCAAAGCAAAATTCCATGCTACTTGCTAGAGCTTACCGCTTCCTCCCCAATCAGCCCGCATGCTCTGCACACACTACTGGAAAGATGACCCATACCTGTGGTGGGAATATTGCTGATCAAGTCACATAGCTCACATATATTTACAGACTTCTAGTTAGAGACAATCATTAGATTTACTCCTGGATTTACAATAATTGTTTTACAAATAACTTATTAAATAATGTAATGCCACACTGTTCACTCATATCTCACTATCAGTCACTGCACACACTATAAACACATTGCTTCATAACAATTCACTCACCACACACAGAAACACACACACACTGGTAATCTCTGAGCCATTTTCTGTACCCATTTGCTATCCTGAAAAACTGAGTCAGCATCCCTCTATGATGAGTGAGATGTTCAGCTCAGAAAGAGGAAGAGGTGTTAGTATTGTGCAATGCATAGCTTAGGGAAGGAAAAGAACAGGAAAAAAACATAGTGTGAAGGTGTTATGTGGAATGTTGGATCTTTTATAATCATTATACTATTTATTTGTATAACTTTTTTCCTTACGAAACCCCTACAATGTATAAAATGTATTTCATAACAGATACTTATAGCTGCCTTTTTAAATAAGTATATTTTTGCAATTTCTTTTATCTCTTTTGGTAGTTTATTGTACAGTTTTATTCCTTGGTAGAAAATGCTGTTTTGAGTATTATGTTTATTTTTTCTTGGCAAATGTAAGTTGAGTCTAGCTCTTGTTCCATGGTCATGGACAGAACTATTTGTACAGTAATCACCAATGTTATTTTTGATGTGTATAACTGACTGGTAAATGTATTCACAAGGATCAGTTAAAATCCTTAGTATTTTGAACAGATCTTTGCATTGAGCTCGTCTACCATTTTTGGTTATGATTATTATGGCTCTTTTCTGGAGTTTGAAAACTGTGTTCATAATTTGTGCATTTGTTCCCCAAAAATGAATGCCATAGCTAAGAAGTGAGTGTACATATGAACAGTATGTAACTAAAAGACACTGCATGTTACACACTGATGATAGGATTCTTCAGGACATAACATGCTGATGACATTCTGTTTGAAGTACCTTTGTGTGTTCACACCACTTCAACTGAGAATCAATATTCATTCCTAGAAATTTTGCATTTGTTACACAGTCTATAGAGGTGCCATCTTCATTTAATTTAACATTGTAATTTTCCCTCTTTAAAATGAAATTCGTGGCATTATTTTTCTTCATGTGCAACATCACTTTATTGCTTATTGTCTATTGACCAATCGTAAACTTCCTTGTGAGCTTCATTTGCTTTCTCTGCAAGGAGTTCTCTTGTTTTCTCAGTGACTATAATATTGCTGTCATCAGCGAAGAGAAATTTTTCACCCTGTGTAACATTACTGGGAAAGTCATTGATGTATATCAGGAATAGTATTGGTCCTAATATGCTACCTTGTGGAACTCCTATATTAATGTGGTTTGGTTCTGATAAGTGTTTTATTAATTGTTTAGATCTATATGAAGTATGTGTTATCTCTACTCTTTGTACCCTATCTGCTAGGTATGATAGAAACCAGTCATTAGCTATCCCTCTTATTCCTAATGCTTCTAATTTATTTAATAGAACCTTGTGGTCAACTGTACCAAAGGCCTTAGAAAGATCCAAAAATATGCCTGTGACACACTCATCTTTGTCAGGAGCATCAAGTACAACCTTTTTGAATTCTACTATGGCTGACTCTGTCTTTTTCCCACTTCGGAAACCAAACTGTGATTCACTTAAAAGATTGTATTTATTCAGGTAATACCTTAATCTGTCTTTCATAATTGCTTCTATTATCTTTGAGAATGGTGACAGCAGGGAAATGGGCCAGTAATCTTCTATGTCTTCTACATTACCTTTCTTAAGCAAAGGTACAATTCTTGCCTGTTTTAACTGCTCTGGAAATGTCCATGGTGTGAAGGATTCATTTATTATATTTGTTACAAGGCCTTGTATAATTTCTAAGCATTGTTTCAGCACACACATTGGTACTTCATCTAAGCCTACTGACTTTATTTTTTAGTTTTTGATCAGTTTTATTGACTTCATTCTCTGTGGTTGGGAATAACATCATTGTATTTAGTGCAACATTATTTACAGGTTTTATGTTTGTTTTGGGGAGTTTTTGCTGTAACTTCTCTGCAATACTTGAAAAATGCTCATGTACATGGTTTGTTAAGTGTTGTGGATCATTTATTACCTTATCCCCCTCCCTTAGTAGTATGTTATTCTGAGTTTGTTTCCCTCTCCCTGTTTCCTTTTTTATAACATCCCAGATGGTTTGCTTTTATTCTCTGTATTATATATTATTTTGTCATTAAATGACTTTTTTGCAGCAATCAGCACTTTCTTATAGACCTTTTTGTATCTATGATAGAAATTTAAGAATTCTGGATCATTGCAACTCTTTTTCATGGAACTGAGGTATTTAAGTGTTTGGGAGGACTTCTTAATACCTGCTGTTATCCATCTGTTTTTGTGGGGTATTTATACAGACATCCATATTTTCGAAATGACTTTTCAAAGTTCAATTTAAATAATGTGTTGAATTTAGAGAATTTCATATTCATGTTGGTTTCCTTATACACTTCATCCCAGCTTTGTTTTGCTAGTTACTTTGAAAAATCTTTTATTTTGATTTCTGGTAGATGTAATTTGTAGGCTTGTAGTTTAGGGAATGATTCGGTGCCTGATTTTACTGTTGTTATTTGACAGAGATGGTCTGATAGTCCAAGCTCTTTTACACCTACATCACATTTTTCCTTGTCCATATTTGTGACCGCATGGTCAATTACTGATGCAGTCACTGTAGTAACCCTTGTTCCACTATTGACCTATAGGGACATGCCAAAACTTTGAAGAATCTTTATGAGGGTGCTGTTGGATTCATTTATGATATTAGTGTTGATTTTAATGTCCCCACACAGAATTACATTGACCTTTGTACTTGAGACTTTAGTAGACTTCTGTTAATTTATTGAAAAAGTGTCCACACTACCACTGGGAGATCTATACAAACATAAAATGATTAATTTCTTGGTGATATCAAGCCATGTTAATTCAATAGCTGATATTTCAAAGTGTTTGTCTTTACTTGCTGTACTGAGGTCATGTCTTGATTTGAACTGTGTTCCTTTTCTGATATAAATGCGTGATCCTCCACCACTTGAGGCAGTTCTGCAGTAAGAGTTTGCCCTTTCATACAATGATAACACTACATGTTGGATTTCTGTCTCTCTACACCAGTGTCCAGTAACACAAACTACTGTGCAGTTCAAAGACTGGAGCAAAACTTCTAATATTTGTATATTGTTTTTTATTGATTTCATGTTTTGATGGAGGATTGGTAATTCTGTGAAATGCCCCATGTTACTCTTTCCAATTGTTTGTTTTTCTTTGTGACATCTGGTACGTGTGATATTTGGAGTGTTAAAATCTGTTTTGTGAGTGATTATTTCAGTATTTTTTAAACTGCTAGAGATATTCTTTAGGCAGGGGAACCTAAAAAAGGCTTACTTTTCCTAACCATGACAACAGGTATTTGACCATGTGTGGCCCAATTTCCACCCCCTATACTTTCATGAATCAGCTGTACCAATTTTCCCTCCCCAGTCCTGCTTAAGTGTAGGCCATGCCTAGTGAAACCCCATCTGTTGACAGTCCCGGTGGGCACCAGAGTAACATGAGCAAAGTTGGCTGCCCACAGAACCATCCCTAACTCCACATTGATTTGTCTCACAGCTCCATCAAGGTGTGGCCAATCACGATGCTGGAACAGCTCAACAAAGTGTACATTGGTGTCATGAGTCAAGGAAGCTATGTTGTCCAGGTCACCACCTATGTCATATGCCCCATCACTGTCCAAACTGTTTCCCACTCCACCCACTATTACTACATGGTCCTCGTTTGTAAGGTCCTTGCGTAAAGACCTTAAGTCCTCTATCACATGATTTAGCCCTGCATTTGGCTTGAAGATACTAGTGGCCTGGTACGCTGCCCCTAAACTTTCCTGTAACTGAGGGCCTACGCCTCGCCCACAGCTACTACCTAGCAGCAGCTCTTTCTTCTTCCTAACACTTTGTACACTCCTAGGCTTCTTGGCCGTGGTTGAAGTGTGCTGCACATTTTCTGCTCTTCGTTCTACCTGATGCTCTTCTCCACTTAGATCTGGCATTGGTAGATACAATAAAACTGTCAGATCACGTTCTCTTTCTTCCTATCCTCCTACCAGCTGCCAGTTCCCAACCACCCTCCTCCCCCCTGTCTCCCTTGATCCTTATCAGTTCCTTCCTTACTTCCTCAAACTGTGCCTGAAGGGCACAGATTTTCCTTTCCTCTTCTCCAATCAGAATGTTCCTTCTGCATACTCTGCAGCTCCAGAAGAGAGCCTCTTCTGTTCTCCCTACAGAACTGGCAACAAATCCCTCTACTTACTACCCTATAACAGCTCCCACATTTCTCATTCATGGTCAGTTTCGAAAGAAGAATTAAATTTAAAGAAAGTTTTATATTTGTCAAGGAAGCGAGATTGGCTGTATATACGCAAAAAAACGACACAAAGGTCTTTTGTGCGATTGTTGTTTTTGTACTAATCTAGAGATACGATGACAGAAGAATGAATTATTAATTACTTAGCTTTTAGAGAATTTACGTATCAATCGTGTTTGGTCAGGTATTTAAACGTTTACGACTTGGAACATTTAGGCCTAGATCGCGTCTATCTAACTAGTAAACAATACGAAATGTGTTAGTTAAAAACGATTTACAAACGTTTAATTACATTTTTATTGCGACAATAGACACTGATGAAATTAGTAGCTGTCTTTTTCTAACGAATTTTGCACTATCAAGAAAGCTTGAATACAATTTTTTTGTTTATGTCACGCAAAATATCGGGTTATGTCTCCATTATCGGGACTTCGAACACGAAGTTTTTTCAAGAACAAGCTTTACTGGGACGCTAATTCTCAGTTATGTGACAAGAACGGACACTACAGCAAGTATACGAAACAAAGAAAATTTAAATTCGACACTATTTCTTCTTAAATAAGTTCTTTTAGCGGACGAAGAAAATACCTGTGATCTCACTCGGCGGCCAGGTCCTATTACCTCAAGACTTTATTGTATTCGACAAGGAATTATAAGTGGTCTTGTGGGCACTGGAACAGATGAGACATTCCTTGTCTGTACCAATTCTCTGAGTGCCCTTCACTCTCCACAATGTTTTTACCCAGCAGATAAAGTAATCCAGAATATCCAGGACACCCTCCTCCAACTACAGTGGCTGTGGATGGACGTGTCTTTCTGCTGGATACCAGGGAACATGGGTATTACGGGGACCAAATTGCGGATCTAGCAGCAAAGGAGGTGTGTCACGATCTTCAGTTATTTCAGTATGCCATTCCCCTGCATGCCATAGCCTTGCTGTTGAGATACGGAATCTTGCGCCTATGGGAGGATGTGTGGTTGGAAGTGACAGACAATAAACTCCATCTCATGAAGCCCAGAATGAAGGTGCGGCCTACTTCCATCCATCCACATTGATGGGACAAGGCCCTCCTTACTCAGTTTAGCATAGGCCACAACTCTATGACACATGGATTTTTACTCCAGCCTGACGACCCTCCAATGTGTGATGCATGGCTCACCCATGTTTTTTTTTTTTTTTTGTAAGTGGTCAGCATGTTACATTTCCTTGTGCCTTCCTTTTTGGTCTTCTGCGGTTTCACTTCTATTTTACTGCCATGTATAGCACTTTTCGCCCTTATCCACTGTATTAAAGCCTGTGAGGTAGAGATAGCATGTCTTTCTTTAATTTCAAAATGGTACTTACTTAAAAAACACGCCTCGTATGTCGAAAGTGTGAATTACGTTGTGCTTGCAAGTCAAACACATCGTTAACTGAGGAAAAGGAAAGTTTGTATGTCTACTCATTTTATGAGTAGAAACAGGATTAAAAGTTCCTGTACCTAGCTCTATTCAACAGAGAAGAAGTCACAAGATTTTGCAGCAGCCGACTATCCTGTAAAGAAGAGGGGCTGCAAAATTGTAACAAAGTGGAATGTAATCTGTTAAATAAATCAGCATAACCCACACCCACACTTACACTTTAAGTCATCAGAATGTTGGAATTGCACCAGACAAAAAGCAGCCCCACTGTGAATCCTGTTTTCAAACATGGGATGAGTCAGTTAATGTTTGTAAGGAGCTGTAAATTGCCCTGACTACTGTCAAATGATAGGCAGCTGTTGTGAATTGGTATGTTGGAAGAGCTCCTGAGAGTCATGTACCTGTGATACCTGTCCAGAGGTAGCACAAGTACTATCCTTTCCTGTGGATCCCGTCTTGTCTGCAGAAAGTACAGGATTTGTCATTACCCATCCACTTCACTGCATGCAGCGTGTCAATGGTAGATCTCAGCATCCTGTACGGGGTGGACACGAACCAGTGAAAACTCAGGGTGTTGTACCAATCCCCCTAAACAACAAGTTTGAGGTGCTGTCTTTCAGTGAAACTCAACTGAGCCAGTAGGACTCGCTTCACCTCTTTTGGGGAGACCATTTTTGTCTGGTGTCAGAAGATGGCAAACACAAAACGGTAGAGGTCTATTAATCATCGGCAATTCAAAACATACAGCAAATGATGGTACCCCTTAGGGAAATGGCAGCAAGGGACAGGAAAAGAGACCAGGCGCACTCAGTGTGTATGCCTGCAGGCCTCATTTGACATGTTGAAGAGGCTGTTCTGGCAGCCATTGATGGGACAGGGTGCAACCATCTGCAGATTGCGGCACTTGCTCGAACAAGTTATGTCTGTTGTGTGGGCTCTATGGTCAATTTTGGGTTGAGAAGACCAACCTTTTGTGTGGAGTTTCAATGAAGCTCACAATTTGCAGAATTGTCCCCAGAACAGATCGCAGCCCTTTGGTTCTCAGTTGAGTGGAAGGACTGAACCAGATACTTTGAAGGTTCTGTGGCAAGCGAGGCTGCAAGTTCCTGGACTTGCACCAAAGCTTGAGAACTGTAGGGTCCCCCTAAATAGATCACATGTGCATGACACATCAGAGGCTGCTACTTAGGTAGCTGACTGTGTGTGGGGTGCACACTAGGGTTTTTCTATATTAGGCAACAATCCATCCAATCCAGATAATGATAGCTGCAGAAAACCCAGAAATATCAGTGTAAGTCTGAAAGAAATGGCTCCAAAGATGAGAGTATTAAAATCCTTAAGGTAAACTGCCAAAGCATTCACAACTAAGTGCCAGAATTTGAAGCACTCATGAAAAGCAGCAAAGCTTACATAATACTACGTACAGAAAGCTGTTTCAACCCAATATTAATAGCAGTGACACTTTTGGGGAAATTTTAAGCGTACACCAAAAGTGTAGGAATATGGGTAATGGAGGTGGTGTACTTGTCACAGTAGACAAGAAACTCAAATCCACTGAGACAGAAATTGAAGCTTCATGTGAGAGTGTTGAAGCAAGCCTCAGTATCAGGGGTGGGCATAAAGTGGATCCTTCTATTGCCCAACAGACTCATCTCCTAATATAACCAAAAACGTTAGAGAAAACCTCAGTTCAGTTGTATGCGAGTTTGCTAATCATACTGTAATCATTGGTGGAGACTTTAATCATCCAAAAATTAATTGGGAAATTTCATTTTTCTTATGGTGGGTGTGGTAAGACGTCCTGTGAAACTGAACTAAATGCCTTCTCTGAAAATCACCGAGAACAGATAGTTTGGAACCACACTCATTATAGAAATATGGCAACACACAGACCACTTTGAGGCTGTCTGCATCCAAACTGGTGTCAGCGACAATGCCACAGTTGCGCCAATAATGATTACCAAAGTACAAAGGACAACTAAATCAAACAGAAAGATATGTATGTTGTGTAAACTAGATAAAAAATCAGTAGTTTCATATCTCAGTGAGGAATTTGAAACTTTCAGCACAGGTCAGGAACGTGTAGAGCAACTATGGCTCAAGTTTAAAAGAATAGTTGACCATGCACTGGATAGATATATACCCAGTAGAGCAGTTCATGATAAGAGAGAACCACCATGGTATACAGTCACTGTAAAGAAACTTCTAAAGAAACAGAGATTCCTGCAAAATAGATGTAAAACAAAGCATAGCGCTATAGATAGAGGTCTGCTGAATGAAATACATTTGGCCATTTTGACCATTTTCACCCTGTTGTAGCCCAAAGCTGATTTATTAATCTTGAAGTATGTTAGTAGTTTTGGTGACTTGTCACATTTTCAAAGCACTTGACACTGAGACAGTGACACACTGCAGAGAGAGGTATCAATGGTAGAATGGTCTGTATTAAGTTCCGTAATAAATTTCAGCAAGTAATAGTGTTATTACGTCAAGTTGAACACATATATTTCAAAGACGACACAATACATGCAAGTCACAGAGCAAGTAGACAAAGTAAGACATGTCTGAGTAAGACTGAGTCCAAGTCCAGCGGCCGCTGGCTGGCTGGTCGCTTAGGTGGCGCGGCTGCTGCATGGCTGGCCAACAGCGCCGCATGCAAAGGATGCGTGTAACTGTGTAGCGGCACTTTGAAAGATCGGCGAGTCACAGCACTTTTCTCCCCTTTGAATTTTTTGCACTGGTCTTTATGGGGGCGGCCTGTAGATTGCTAATGTCCATAGGTGTTGTTTGACTGGCAGTAAAGTCTCAAGGAGGAGGCTTCCCATACAGACGGAAGTGTCCCCAATGATAATGGGTCTAGATGACAGGAGACGTGGGGATAAAATCTGCTGGGGCCCCATGCCCCAATCTGCCTGCTGCAGCAAGTCCGGTTGTTATAACAGGAGACATGAGCGTAGTGTTGGCGTCCGTAGGAGAAGGAGGCGAGTAGAGTTGCTCCGACAGATGATGGTCATCTGGTTCCTGCATGGGCACGTCTCCTGGTGGCATCAGCTCTTCTGCTGGCACCGAGATGTTGGTGAGAGGGCTGTGTTGTGGGTAATGAGAGATTCCAAGATCCCGAGTGTCAGGTAGAGCCAAAGGTGGTGTAGCGGAATCAGGAACAGGCGTTGCCTGCACCCGAGGCTGAAGCAGGTCCAAATGACGCACTGCAACACCCGTGTCCGTCTGGATTTCATATAGGCATTGGCCACAGTGTCGTAAGGTGCGGCCAGGACTCCATTTTGGCCGCCTGCCATATCCCTGTACGCATACAAGGTCGCCGGTGGTGAACCGGCCAAGCGAAGGCACCCGCGGCTGTGAGGTGGAAGGCCACAGAAGGTGAAGTAGCGTGCGGGGCTGTCGGCCATGTAAGAGCTCAGCCGGGCTGTGGTCGCCCATGGGGGTGAAATGGTAAGAAGCCAGAAATTGGAGAAGCGCATCATCAGCAGCAGAAGAAGTCAGGAGTTTCCACATCTGAGCCTTAAATGTGCGTACCAGTCATTCAGCCTTACCGTTGGACTGGGGATGGAACAGAGGGGCCGTGACATGCATGACGTCATGATGGGCACAAAAATCCGCAAAATCGGAAGAGGCAAATTGCGGATCATTATCAGTAAAAAGAGTAGAGGGAAGGCCTTCCAAAGAGAAAATGTGACCTAGAGCATTGGTGGTTGCCGCGGTGGTAGGCGACGTGCAACGGACAATGAAAGGGAAGTTAGAGTAGCCGTCAATAACGAGAACCCAATAAGTACCTAAAAAAGGTCCCGCAAAGTCAGCAAGAATACGCTCCCAGGGATTCTCAGGTGAAGGGCCCACGATGACAAAGATGACTTCGGGTCGGCGGCCTGTGACACACAAGGGCTGCAGGCAGCAACCATGTGTGCAATTTCAGAGTCGATGCCAGGCCAGTACACACGATGGCGCGCCAGAGATTTGGTGCGAGAGACACCCCAGTGTCCTTGGTGAAGGAGGCACAAAACCAAAGCACGCAAAGATGCAGGTACCACAACACACAGCGAAGCATTGTCTGTGGAAAGAAGGATAACACCATCCCTAGCCGTGAGGTGGTAACGCAAAGCGTAGTAGTTCTGCAACGGATCAGAAGTCTTAGTGGACAGATGATCCAGTCAACCCTTCTGAATACAGTGTAAAACCTGGGAGAGGGTAGGATCAGAACCCGTAGCAGCTGCCAGCCTGTCCCCGGTGATGGGGAACCCATCCACAACCCGCTGCTCGGCAACATCCAGGTGGAAACACAAAAGTTTGTCCCTGTCAAATGCCAGATTTGGACCCATGGAAAGGTGAGACAGTGCATCAGCATTCGCATGTTGAGCCGTCGGCCGGAAATGAATGTCATGATTGAAACAAGACAAGTAAAGAGCCCAACGTTGGAGGCGGTATGCAGCCTTGTCAGGAAGTGATGTTGATGGATGAAACAAGGAAACAAGTGGTTCATGGTCCGTAACACGATGAAATTTGGATCCATAGAGAAAAATATCAAACTTATGAAGAGCATAAATAATGGCCAAACTTCTTTTTCAATTTGAGAATACTTTCATTGGGCATCCGTGAGCGTTTTGGAGGCATAAGCAATGGGTTGTTCAGAACCATCAGAAAAAGGGTGCGCAAGGATTGCACCAACCCCATATTGAGAGACGTCTGTGGCAAGAACAAGGTGTTGGCCAGGTTGATAAGTAGCCAGGCACGGGGCCTGTTTCAGCATAGTCTTCAGTTTCTGGAAAGCTGCATCGCATGACGCGGACCAGTGAAAAGGCACGTTTTTATGCAACAGGCGATGCAATGGCCGAGCTACTGAAGCAGCAGATGGTAAAAACTTGTGATAGTATGCTATTTTCCCCAAGAAGGCCTGTAGTTCCTTAACAGATGTAGGGTGAGGAAGGGCATCGATCACAGCAACAGTTTGCTGAAGCGGACGAATACCATCCTGAGAGAGTTGAAACCCCAAGTATGTGATATATGCCTGAAAAAATTTGGATTTCTGAAGGTTACAATTAAGACTGGCAGTCTGTAAGACATGAAAAAAGGTGCGGAGATTCTGAAGATGTTCTTTAGTGGTGGAGCCAGTGACAACAATGTCATCCATGTAATTTATACACCCAGGGACAGGGAGCAACAATTGTTCCAAGAGAGCAGGGGCGCTGCCAATCCCGAATGGCAATTGTTGGTATTGATAGAGGCCTAAAGGCGTGTTAAGGACCAGGAACTGCCAGGAAGCAGCGTTGAGAGGAAATTGATGATAAATTTCTGACAGGTCAAGTTTAGAAAAATACTGGTCTCCAGCAAGTTCAGTGAACAATTCTTCAGGTCGGGGCATAGGGTAAGTGTCGATGAGGCATTGAGCATTTACAGTGGCTTTAAAATCGCCACAGAGACGAATATCACCATTGGGCTTAGCAACGACAACGACAGTAGAGGACCACTCACTGGAAGTGACAGGAAGCAAGACCCCTGAAGCAGTGAGACGATCCAGCTCCCGTTTTACCCGATCATGAAGGGCCACAGGAATGGGCCGAGCCAGAAAAAACTTGGGCCGAGCAGTGGGTCTGAGCGTGATATGAGCTTCAAAGTCGTTTGCACGGCCTAACCCAGGAGAAAAAAGGGACGAAAATGTCATCGACAAGGAATCCAAGGGAGCATAAGAAATAGCATCAGAGACAATATTGACAGAGTCATCTATGGAGAACCCAAAAACACGAAAGGCATCGAAACCAAAAAAGATACTCCCCGTTACTATGGTCGACCACAAATATGGGAACAGTGCGAACAACGGATTTGTAAGATACCTCAGCATCAAATTGTCCCAAGAGAGAAATCTTCTGTTTATTGTACGTCCGTAATTGCCTAGTGACAAGTGATAGGGGTGGAGAACCCAACTGAAGATCCGTCTGTGAATTGATGACAGTTGCAGCAGAACCAGTATCCACCTGCATGTGAAAATCTCGACCAAGTATTTGGACAGTGAGGAATAACTTCCCTGAGAGGGAAGAAGTACAATTGACAGACAACACAGAATCAGAATCAGCGTCATGTTCATGAACATCATGTATGCGGTCGGATTTGCAAACGGATGACACATGACCCTTCTTTTTGCAGTTGTGACACACGGCCCAATGTTGGGGACAGTCCTCTCGTGAATGTTTCGTAAAACACCGCCGACATGAAGGAAGTTGCCGGGGGTTTTGCTGCAGTTTCTTAGAGGTTTATTTACGGTTAGGCCGAGGCTGCGCTTGGGAGCGTACTGCAGCCACGTCGGCCGGCGGGGACGCGCCGCACGCGTCGTCAACAGCGCGCAGGAGTTGTATTTCCCCAACGTCACCCCACTACTCTATCTGCGCTCCAGCGGCGCGAGAAATTTCAAAAGACTGCGCGATGGAGAGGACTTCATCTAGAGTCAGATTTGCCAACTGAAGGGCACGTTGCCTAACTTCTTTGTCGGGCGCCGAATGGATAATAGCATCCCGTACCATAGAATCGGCATAGGATTCTTTGTGAATTTCAGTTACAAATTGACACTTTCTACTGAGGCCGTGAAGTTCAGCAGCCCAAGTGCGTTAGGATTGATTCGGTTGTTTTTGACAACGATAAAAGGCAACATGAGAGGCTACCACATGCATATGCTTTTGAAAATATACGGACACAAGTGAGCACATGTCAGCAAAGGATAAAGACGCAGGATCTTTCAAAGGAGCCAATTGCGACAACAACCGATACATTTGAGGTGAAATCCATGAAAGGAACAGAGACTTGCATGTTTGTTCGTCCGTGATTGAAATGCCAAGAAGTGCTGTCGAAGACGTTTTTCGTAATCAGACCAGTCTTCCACTATCTCGTCATAAGGAGGAAAAGGAGGTATAGACAACGACGAGAGACACCCCGCATTGGATGCTGCGACGAAATCGCGAATCGGCGAAGCGAGAAGCATTTGCTGTTCAATGTGACCTTGCAATAGTTGCTCTAAAGTAGCCATGGAAATCTGTGGGTCAATGATGAAAAGAATAAGTCCACTACCTCGTCGCCAATTGTTATAACGTCAAGTTGAACACATATATTTCAAAGACGACACAATACATGTAAGTCACAGAGCAAGTAGACAAAGTAAGACATGTGTACACGGTAACAGTCAAATAAGCACTGAGTTCGAGGCTAGCGGCCGCTGGCTAGCTGGCCACTTAGGTGGCGAGGCTGCTGCATGGATGGCAGACAGCGCCGCTTGTAAAGGATGCACGTAACTGCGTGGCGGCACTTTGAAAGATCGGCGAGTCACAACAAATAGCAAATAATATGTTCTAGAATCACAAGAAGAAGGGGTATATTTGGAAAAGGCCAGGTGATATGAGAAGATTTCAATTAGATTACATCATGGCCAGAAAGAGATTCTGATATCACATATTGGATTGTAAGGCACGTCCAGGAGCAGATATAGATTCATATCACAATGTAGTAGTGGTGAAGAGTAGGCTGAAGTTTAAGAGATTGGTCAGGAAGAATCAATACACTAAGAAGTAGGATACACAAATACTAAGAAACAATGAGATATGCTTGAAGGGCATAGATACAGTAATATGGAATAGCTCGGTATGCAGTACAGTGGAAGAGGAGTGGGCACCTCTAAAAAGAAAGAGAGAGAAAAACCTATGACTGAGCAAGGAGGCGTAATGGTTAGCACACTAGACTTGCATTTGGCAGGATGGCGGATCTAAGCCGTATCTGACCACCCTGATTTAGGTTTTTAGTGATTTCCCTAAACTGCTTCAGGTAAATGCTGGGATGGTTCCTTTGAAAGGGCATGGTCAACTTCCTTCCCCATCCTACCCTAATCTGATGAGACCAATGACCTCTCTGTTTGGTCCTTTTCTCCAAATCAGTCAACCAACCAAAAACATAGATACAAAGTAGTAACTGCAAAGATGGGTAACAGAGGAAATACTTCAGTTCATTGACGAAAGAAGGAAGTAAAAAAATGTTCAGAGAAGTCAGGAATACAAAAATACAAGTCGCTGATGAATGGAGTAAATAGGAAGTGCAGGGAAGGAAAATGGCTTGGAGAAAATGTGAAGAAACTGAAAAAGAAGTTATTGTCAGACTCAGCATATAGGTAAGCCAGAATAACCTTCAGTGAAATTAAAATCAAGGGTTGTAACATTAAGAGTGCAACAGGAATTTCACTGTTGAATGCAGAGAAGAGAACAGATAGGTGGAAAGAGTACATTGAAGACCTCTGTGAGGGGGGAAATTTGCCTGATGTGATAGAAGAAGAAACCAATATAGATAGAGGATCCAGTATTAGAATCAGAATTTAACAGAGCTTTGGAGGACTTAAGATCAAATAAGGCAGAAGGGACAGATAACATTCCATCAGAATTTCTAAAATCATTGGGGAAAGTGGCAAAAAAACATCTATTCACATTGGTGTGTAAAATGTATGAGTCTGGCGACATACCATTATACTTTTGGAAAAATATCAACCACATAGTTCTGAAGACTGCAAGAACTGACAAGTGTGAGAATTATCACAGAATCATGCATCTGAATTGGTGACAAGATAAATATAAAGAAGAACGGAAAACAATATTGAGGATGTGTTAGGTGATGCTCAGTTGGGCTTTAGGAAAAGAAAAGACTTCAGAGAAACAATACTGATGTTGCAATTGATAATGGAATCAAGATTAAAGACAAATCAAAATAAATTCATTGGATTTGTCCATGTCGGAAAAGCGTTTGACAGTGTAAATTGGTGCAAGATGTTCAAAATTCTGAGAAAAGTAGGGGGAAGCTGTAGGGAGTGGTGGATAATATACAATATGTACAAGAACCAAGAGGGAATAATAAGAGTGAATGATCAAGAAAGAAATGCTCAGATTAAAAAGGGTGTAAGACAGGAATGTTGCCTTTCGTCCCTACTGTTCAATCTGGACATTGAAGAAGCAAAGAGAGAAATAAAAGAAAGGTTCAGGTGTGCAATTAAAATTCATAGTGAAAGGATATCAATGATATGAACTTAACATCAGGATTTATGGTTACCAAGTAGATGAAGTTAAGGAATTCTACTACCTAGGCAACAAATAACCAATGATGGTCAGAGCAAGGAGGACATCAAAAGCAGACTAGCACAAAAAGGGCATTCCTAGTCAAGAGAACTCTACTAATATCAAACATAGACCTCAATTTGAGGAAGGAATCTCTGATAATGTACGTTTGGAGTACATCATTGTATGGTGGTGGACATGGGCTGTGGGAAAACTGAAATGGAAGAGAATTGAAGCATTTGATATGTGGTGCTACAGACGAATATTGAAAATTAGGTGGACTGATAAGCTAAGGAATGAAAAGGTTCTGCACAGAATCAGAAAGGAAAAGAATAAATGAAAAACACTGACAAGAAGAAGGGACAGAATCATAGGACATCTGTTAAGACAAATGGGAATGACTTCCATGTTACTAGATGGAACCGTAGAAGGCAAAAACTGTAGAGGAAGACAGAAATTGGTTGCAAGCGCTGCTCTGAGATGAAGAGGTTGGCACAGGAGAGGAATTTGTGGTGGGGCACATCAAACCAGATAGAAGACTGATGACTCAAGGAAACAAAAATACACTGGTCTAGAGGATACTGGGTTTCATTTTGTTAAATGAAATGAACACTGGTGGACCTTGTGTTGTTGAAAAGGTATATTTTCAGTCATTTCACTTCACAACACAGATCTACATCAACCACCCTGCTAACACAACACACATATCTTGTACTCCATCCTCGCACTTCAAACTCATACTACTCACTGCCCAAAGACAAAGATTTACCTCTAACAACATATAGCGAGGAAAATACTATCATATATTGATCTATTTGTGCAAAATCATATTTGAAACATACATTTCAAAAATAAAGGACAAGTAATAGTTTATCACCACTCATCTTTTTAAGAAGTCCATATCATCATCATAGTTACATAAAGTGTTTACGTAGGTCAACATTTATACATTTTCATATAGCTGTACGATAGCAGATTTCTGGGTTTTGAGTCTTCAACTTGGGACTCAGGCATTTCATATCATCCAAGATTGGTTAGTACATTTATCTCACCATAACCAGTTTTATAAGGGGCATTCAAATGAAACCCTGTCACTAGTGTAAAGTAACAGTAGTGATTTTATTAACTCAAAAATGTAGTTATACACAGTATACATACTCAAAAATAGTTGCCAGAACTGTTGGTACATTTATCCCATTGCGACATTAGCCAGTTGATTCCATCCTTGCAGAAGCTAGTAGGCTGCTATTGGATCCAGGCCTGGACCCAGTCACACACTTTGTTGTCCATTGCGAATTGATGTCTGCAAATAGCTTGTTTTAGAGGTTCAAACACACGAAAGTCACACTCACAACCATTTCCAGTGTGACAACACGATGAGCCTGTCCAGGACAAGCATCATCTTCCAGTGATTCACACCCCTCAAGGAATCGTTTGCACCAATCCACAACACTTGAACGACTCAGATTTTAGTCACCATACACAACCTTATCCATTGATACATTTCACAGCCTCCAACTCACTTCACCGCCAAAAATCAAATCACTCCTCATTGTTCCTGCTTACTTGCATGCATGTTTGGTAGTGGACAATAACATGTAACCACCTTCTCTTCAACATGAAACCACACTGGAGCTATTCAGCATCAAACTGTGCACATGCTTCAGTGATCTCTCTACTAATAGATGGCACCACCATACCTGCAATTATCTGGCACCACCTTACATGTAAGGCAAAGGTAGATGCACTGACCAGGTTTCATTTGAATGAGCCTCGTATTACAATTACCCCCAAAAATTTTGAAAGCATAAAATGCAAGAAAAATTTTGATATAAAACACTAAAACTGGTTATGCTAACAAGATTCGGAATATAACATATCAATATTCATAGGTTCTCCATTACATGGTATACAAAATTTTGTCTATGATTACTACATTCAAATGAGAACAAGAGTAAAATTTCGCTTTACAGAGCTCTTTTCTTACAAATTGCTAACAGAATTACAAAGTCTCACTTTTTACCTGTTCTGTAGCTCTCAAATCATTACCAAATGTCATATAAGATATGTGAGATGATCAAAAAGACAACACACATAACAAATATTCCTACTTGTAACTCTGTTCTTTGACATAAAATCACATTCATTGATTTATCATAGTGCATGACAGTAGAACCTGCATTTGATGAATATGTCTGTAAGCATTTTGAGAAACCTAAAAATACTGTGACCAACAAATGTCTGATAATAAGAGTATAGAAAAACATTTTCTTTATACTCTCTTATATACCAACATTTATAAACTTGTGCTGAGTTAGTGAAATGTTATTGCCTGGTAATGCCCTATGGCCAAAAGAAAACATCTTTGTTCACATAGAGTTATTTGAAGTGCTTTAATGAAAATATAGCAAAATACCTTAGATCACAGAAAAAAATTAATGTACTTAGCTAGGAACTTACTCCTTTAGCTTATAACACAAGCAAAATGTTTTTGCAACAATTTTAGAATATCTTTTACATTTTTCACTGATATCTACATGTCCTCATAATACCTTACATCATCACCAGGTATCTCTCTACATCTCACTTTCACATGGCTTAACAAAATAAATGTATCTGCTCAACACTTACATTCACACCACATACAACAGAATCTGCATCATTGAGCTACATTGCATCACTTACAGCTTCAGCTGGCATAACAACCACAATACCTTTTCTTCCACATAAACCTCTATTATTTCTTTAAAGTAAGCACTCTCGTGTGAAAAACCATTTCTCCCCAATGTATGACACAGGAAGAACTGTCTGTTCAGTGTACATTTTCATCTCTTTATTGGAGTAAACACTCATTTTTGTGCACTACTTCCTACAAAAACACCAACTTCCAGCCCTCCTGTCTGTACTCAATAATCACTGACTTTCACTGAAGTAAATTCCAGTTTACTTCCTTCAATATTGTTACTGCTGCCCATCATTAACCTCCTATCACCACAATACACATTCATTTTACCAAACTCCACTGTTGACTCTAATGTATCATCTAGAATGGATACCAGAACTTTCTCACTTCCAAATTTAACTTTCACACAGAACATTGAACCCTCAGGAAAGTGTAAGAATAGAGAGCACCATAAAATAAGAATGGATACACCCAGCTAGAGAAGGAACCATTAGCCCAATGGGGTGCCTACCATGTCAGTAGATCCCCCACCTTAATTCCATGTGCAAGACCATCAGTTTCATCACTCGTTTTGTCCTTTAGTCTCCAAATGCTACAAACATTTTGCATTCATTAGTTTTTGTGTCACATAATGGATTATATCATAAAATACGAAAAATTGCTTTTCAAGTCCTTCAAATTATGTTACGATGAGACATCTATTTTATTTATTTATTTATCCATCCATCCATACACAATAAATTTTGTATGGATTTTGACCAAAAGTACATGTAAATTTATGGGAAACAATCTGTGCAAAAGGGACAAACAAAATTTTACATTAAGTAGTACAAAGAATAATACATACAAAATTGTACCAAAAAATGTATGAAGAATAATACTTGATCATACAGGACACAGTAATGCAACATTTTATACATGTATACTAACAGTATTGTAACTGTATAGTCCGTTTGCCCTAAGGCTTTACTTTAGTCTTCCCTAAACAAGAAGCCCTTATATTCACTACAATAATTCAGTAAAGATTTTACCACACTCAACAGCTGTGCATCAAATTAACAGAAACTTTGAGGGATGAAAGACAGTGTTTTCACTTTTGCCTTAATATAAAAATTATCAGAATTATTTATTGGTCTAAATAGTCATTTACCAAGTAAAAACATTGTCCAAGTAGAAATTCTTTAAATTCTACTTTGAATCTGTTTTCATCATCTAAGTTTCTTATGTTGGCTGTCAGTATGTTGTGGAGTTTTGTACCCATGTGGCTCACATGACTTTTTGTGTGTGTGTGTGTGTTCATTTTGTTCCCTGAGTACGGACTGCTGTGCTATTTCAAGTATTGTAGTTATGCAAGTCGGTATTTGTCTGAAAATCGGCAAGGTGTGCCCTAACATATAAAACACATTTGTAGATATACAAGGAAGGTATTGTTAGAAATTTAAGATTGTTGAATAAGGGTTTGCATTGTGTCTGTGGATGACTGTGTGTTATTATTTGGGTAGCCCTCTTCTGTAATAAAAAGATTTGTTTTAGACGGCAAGTGGTGGAACACCAAAATATTATTCTGTATGTTGCAAGATACCGAACATAGCCAAAATATGCCATCCTGTCACTCTCTGCAGTACAAACATTTGCAATAATTCTGAGAGCAAAACAAGCTGAGTTAAGTTTCTGCACAAGTTTCATTATACGCTCATTAAAATTAAGGTTTTCGTCTACATGAATCCACAGCAATTTTGTTGATGCAATTCTGTCTATGGCCTTGTCACCCAACAACAGATCAAGATTTACATTTTGACATATTTTTCCAAGATGCATATAATTTGTTTCATTTGTATTTTAATGTCAATTAAATAAGGTCAAAAATGGTGAAGCAAATAAAATACATCTAAGGTATCCCAGATAAAGGCTGGTAATGATATTTATGTTTCAGTGGATTAGCTATGTAGACCGTGGAAAATGTAGGGTTGATGCCTGCTAAATGACTTTATCGATGGCTACAAGCATTACGTATAGTATGAAGAAGAACAGAAACAAAGTTGAATTCTGAATGTCTTTTGCTGTTTAGCACAGTGTTGTGCACGTTCATCATCGATGCACCTGTTAGAATTTGTGTGGAATTACTAGAAGCTACAAGTCTTGTACATATATCGATGAAGTTAATCCTCTATTCTACTTTTATTTTATGTTACTGGAGATATCTGATGATGTGTTGATGTTGTTTAATGAGCTTATAGGTTTTTTTAATGTTTTAATAGTATCAGCTTCAGTTTGATATAAAAACATTATCTATGACCCCATTAAGCTACCTCTAACAGTTTTTGAGTAATTTACTGAAAACTAAATTTGGAACAAAAACGTCCCTATTTGTAGTAGATTAAGTATATGTTATATTAATGCTAGGAAGTTCAGGTTACAGCACGCGATTAACCACATTAAATAATGAAGGTATAACAAGTTTCAAGACTTTGGTACAAAATAACATTCAATACAAGGTCTCTTAAAGATGTAGATCAGGCATTTGACTGTGTAAATCACAATATCCTTTTAAATAAATTAGCATATTATAGTGTAACAGGAAATGTTGCAAAATGATTCAAATCTTATATCTCTGGCAGGAAACAAAGGGTGTTATTAGGAAAGAGACATGTATCAAGCTATCAGGCATCATCCAACTGGGAACTAATTACATGTGGGGTCCCACAAGGTTCCATTTTGGGACCCTTACTTTTTCTTGTGTATATCAATGACCTTTCATCAGTAACATTACCAGTTGCCAAGTTCGTTTTGTTTGCTAATGATACAAACATTGCAATAAATAGCAAATCAAGTGTAGTCTTAGAAAGATCAGCTAATAAAATATTTGTGGACATAAATCACTGGTTCCTAGCCAATTCTTTGTCACTGAACTTTGAAGAAAAACACACTACATGCAGTTCAGAACTTGTAAGGGGTGTCCCACAAGTATATCCCTAACATATGATGACAAGCAGATAGAAGAAGTGGACAGTGTTAAATTTTTGGGATTACAGCTTGATAATAAATTCAACTTGAAGGAGCACACCACAGAACTGCTGGAGCATCTTAACAAATCTCTGTTTGCAATGCGAATTGTGTCAGACATAAGGGATATAAAAATGAAAAAGCTGGCATACTATGCTTACTTTCATTCCATAATGTCATATGGGATTATTTTTGGGGTAATTCATCAAGCCAAGCTAAAGTTTTCTGGGCACAAAAACCTGCAGTAAGAGTTATATGTGGTGTGAACTCAAGAACATCCTGCAGAAACCTGGTTAGGGAACTAGGGATACTAACTACTGCTTCCCAATATATTTATTCCTTAATGAAATTCGTCATTAAAAATATATCACTTTTTCAAATCAACAGCTCAATTCATGGAATCAATACTAGAAATAAGAATAATCTTCACAAGGATTTAAAGTCACTTAGTCTTGTACAAAAACGTGTGCACTATTCAGGAACACACATTTTCAATAACTTGCCAGCAGACATAAAAAGCTTAACAACCAACGAAAATGAAATTCAGTTTAAGAGAAGCGTAAGGGATTTATTGGTGACCAACTCCTCCTACTCCATTGATGAATTTCTCAGTAAAACCAACTGATATATATAGTACAATATAACTTCTGCACAATTTCAGTGCAGTTATGTGTTCATTGTAAATAAGTATTATAGTAGTTGTATTAAACATTTATTACCTTACAAATTAATAAAAAACTTTTTTATTTTAAATTCAGTACATTAGTATTTGTAAAATGCCTCTTTCATATAGTGTTCATTAAAAAATGACAAACATTCCATTTGAGACCTGTGGAATGGTACATTAGCTTATTTGTTTTAATTGTAAATATTTGTCATGTATTGTTGTTTTTATGACATGATCTACACCCTGGAAGACCTCCTCACTATGGATCAATTGGAATGAAAGTAAATCTAATCTAATCTGTTATGTTCTACTCTCGGTTCTGTTCTAAAGTTTCTAGACAGCAAAGTTTATATGTAGACCATTAATTATTACTTGATCAGTAGTTGTTTGCAACATTTGCTTTGGTGCACCTATTATCACACTAGTGTCATCTGGAAAGAGTATTACCTTTGCTGCTCCAGCTGAGGTGTGAAAGTCATTTATGTAGGCAAGGAACAATAAGGGACCTAGAATATTGACTTGCAGCACTCCTATTTCCACTTTTTTCCATTTGATACTAAATTTATTTTGTGAGTGGAGTAGTCTAACATCAGTACTACAATCTGTGTTCTGTTTTGTAGGTAAGATTCAAACCACTTTTTCTCTGTCCCATGAATACCTAATGCTTCCAGTTTTTCTAAAAGAAAGCCATGATTGACAGCGTCATATGCTTTGGAGAGATCTAAATTTATTCCTACTATGCTGTTATCTCTTTTCTAGATTTTTGATTATTTGTTCAGTGTAGCATATTAGTGTTGTTTCCGTATTTTTACCTGCCTGGAAGCCATGCTGACTTCTATTTAGTAACTCATGGTCATTTAGATGTTTGTTGATTCTGTGCTTGATTAATTTTTCTATTATTTTGGAAAATGCTGGAAGGAGGGATTCTGGTCAATAGTTTTCTACCTTATGTTTGGTGCCGTTTTTGAATAATGACTTCACTTTTGACATTTTCATCCTAGCTCATTCTTACATGGTTTTTTTTATGAGAACTGAGTTATTTAGCTACGTATGTAAAACAGTTTGCCATAAGTTATGCCAAAACAAAAAATTCTTAAATTTCCTTTAAAATGCTGTTCTGTAACTATTTGTCACTGTCATATTTAAATTCTTCTTTTACATCTACATAAAGCACACTGATTCAATGGGGAAACATAAAAAACAATACATATCTAACATTCTGCATGGTGTCTGCTTGTTCTATATCGTGTCTCCCTACCACTTTCGCGCAACGACGCTCTGAGCGTGTTTTTTAGGGAATTGACTAGTTTGAACCTGGGACCTGTTGCTGGTAAGGAGACGCCAGACCACACATGACATGTAGAATTCAGAAGAGTTCAGTGAGACTAGCAATGATATAACCAAATACTTAATGATTTCAGCGTCAGCTCCACTGCACTCCCTGTAAAAGAATCTTAATACTAACTAAATTTAGTGGAAGGGGTTCAGGGTTTCCTATTTTTAGTCAGCTGGTAAAATAACATCGAAAAAGCAGTTACGTTTACCATTGGAAATTTTATTCTACTCACAAAACATCGTTTATAAATTGCACTATTGATAAAAGGAAATGTCTTAATATAGGATGGTATAAACCAACTGCGTTCAACAAAAATGTGAACGAATATTCCCTGAATGGGTTTCCAAGTTCTACAATGGATCGAAGGACGACCTATGCCATATCACATCTATAATCTAGGTTTAAATTAAGTTTCACAAAAGAGAAAACTATCAAAATGGTCTACAGTGACCCTCAATTATCTTTAATTACTTATCTAACTTGTCGTAAATTACAGTGGCTGATGTGGCTTCTCAATAACTATATAACTGAAAAATCATCGCGTTTCAGATTTTTACTTCAAGTGGCAAATGTGAACACCATGAGCTTTAATTGACGATCGACACTAGTATTACGCAAAAAGGGGGTGTAACAGATGAGACTTCTGCAGTTCTGAGTGAAGCTTTATGCGCTGTTATGCGGCATCGCGTGTGTTCATTACCTTGTCGGTGTTCGTCAGGGGGCGGCGGGCAGCACAGCTCTGCTCCCCTCGTCGTCTCGGAAGCAACTCCCTCCTAACTTCTCCTTACTACAATTTACCGAAGTTGGTTTAAAAAAACTATCTGGCTGTGTTTTCATCTGACCAATCAGGGTTTCAATGTTAACCTTAATCTCCACCTACAAAAATTCTGTCTATCCAATGAGAAACGTTGTACTTTTCGTGGTGGGGCAATGTTTTTAAAGTTCCCAACGTAACAGAGACGCGAAAAAGTCTCATGCTAAAACTTGCAGCTGGTGTGGTCCTTTTTGTGTTATCATAAGATCTATACTGTTCTTCTGGAGGGCTCTATCTTTTAACATGGGCTGGGGGGTGGTCCTGACGTAACAGAGACGCGAAAAAGTCTCACGCTAAAACTTGCTGCTGGGGTGGTCCTAGCGGTTAGCTGGAATTTGCTTATCACGTCAGGATTTTCATGGAAGGTGTTGGATTTGCCTGACACCTTACATATCACCACCCTTCGAACTAAATTTTTGCACTGAATTTAGGCAATGATTGAATTGTTGTCTAAGTCAGTCAAAAATTATACCTTTATTTAAATTTTGTTGCCTACTGTTCAGCCACGTTATTCTGGTTCTATGCTAGTTTGTATTACTAATTTATATTTTTATATTCTTCCACATTATTCTCGAAAATGACAAGAGAAGAATATTTTTACGCTACTATTAATTTTTAATTATTTTCTTTCTTTATTTAAGTGTGAAGTTTGTTTTTTGAGAGGTTTGTTATCGAAAGTGAGGAGTCTTTCACATCGATTTTCTTAGAAATGTTGTTTTTATAAATGTAGC
The DNA here is from genome assembly GCF_021461395.2 of Schistocerca americana. Classification (NCBI taxonomy): domain Eukaryota; kingdom Metazoa; phylum Arthropoda; class Insecta; order Orthoptera; family Acrididae; genus Schistocerca; species Schistocerca americana. Next base: position 302,934,740 of record NC_060121.1, read on the forward strand.
AATTAAGTAAAATCTATTCCTAACACATTTTCTAAATATCATGTACAAGTAAAATGTTTTTGTTTCTAGACACTAATTTCAACATTGTTACACTAACAAATAAGAATTATTTCCAAGAATTGCTTTGAAAAAGAAATACACATACACAAGTATTGAGGTATTATCCTAACAAATGGTACAAATGTTAAAAAAAAAGGGAAAACATCCAACAAGATAATTTTTTATTCTTTGTTTTTATAAGGAGAAAATAAGTAAATAACTATAATTATTTTATCTTTATGAGGAGAAAATAAGTGGCATATAGTTTTAGTGTTTATTATGCCTTACTTTTATTCTTTATATACTGTCCATTTCAGAACTAATGACTTATTTTTATCGATAGTCTAGTTTTTACTTAAGTCCATAGTCAATGACTGTTATTTTGTAGTTTATTAGCTGTCTGGTGTGCTTAACTTATTTAGTTTTTCACATGTTTGTTTTGCACAATTCCTACATCACATAATTTGATTTCACACATTCACACAATCCTATGAATGTTTAAGCGTGAGGTTGGTGAATGTTTTTTGCACGAAGGTGAGAGCGAGATGGATGTGGGCAAGTATTTGATGTACACCTTCGTTCGTCATTCCTTGTTGGCTTTGCAAGTGTGTGTTGCTGTTGTGGAGGTCCCATAATGGAATGGAGCTGTGAGTGCAGAATCTCGTGGTTTACTGGCTTTGTATGCGTGAAAGTCATCGTTATGTGTCGCTGAAAGTGGTCGTTTTTTGTTGTAATACTTTGCAGACGACTAGTTTACAATAGGATAGGAATTTGGGAAGGTATGTCGTCTATTCTTCACCCATCTTCTTTCTTGGTCTCAATCTTGCGAATCTTTAACTTCTGTTCTTCCTGCTTTTTCTCTGCTTCTTACTTGCTTCTTGGTTCTTCTCTGGGCAGGATATGGAAATATTTATTGATAACTAGTCGCTTTGAAGCTCTCCTCTTAGTAACAGTTTGATAAATTGTTTGGGCATGTCATTTTTACTTTGTGGAAGTTTTCTTCAGTTTCATGCAGCAGTGTGCTGTTTAATAGCAGAAGTGTGACTTTTACACATATTTTTTTTGCCAGTGGTGGCTTGCCCAAACAGTCTTCTCGTCGGGCCGTTTTTTGCTCGCTCCGGGGCATCCTGCGTCCCGGGGTTTACGAGCAGTGAAAGTCCGGCGTTTGCTTGTCAGTCCCAAGACCCTCTTGGCTTTCCGGGTTCTGTTACAGCAGGGTTCCCCTTAGCGGGCAGATTTACTGCTCACTTCAGATACAAGAGCCTTCTCTTGGTCTCGCTGTCCTTTCCCTTCTCTCGACGCTTCTGCCTTGTAGGAATCGTGTCCCGCTAATTATGTCCTTTCTTTTCTTGATACTTCTTGCGTTGCAACTTGTGGGTCGTTGCATCTTGTCCTTGCTGGAGTTTTTACAATGGTTCTTACAAAAAGTTTTACTTATATTCATCTAACATATATCTAATACCTACATTGTTTCACGCCACCTTAAAAAGCTTTACAAATTTCGGCGACCTTTCCGTGATATTCTAAGATATTCTAAGATCTTTTGTGTCTTAACTTCTAGAAGAATCCTCAAATTCGTTTTTTATTTTTGTGTAGTGTCGTGGTGTGTAGCATTTTAGTATTTCATGCTGTTAGACTATCTACGCTTTATCCCTTCACCTTAATCTATAGTACTATTGGTGTTATTATTGTTTTGTTTTTATTGCAACTACTTTCTTTTTCCCACCTTCCTCTCTCTTCATTCTTCTTTCTCCTGACGATCTTATCTGCAACATAGTCTTGAAATATTGTGCTGATTATTTACCAGTAATAAAATTAATCTTCAAACCTTTTGATATGGCTCACATGGTGAAGTCCTAAGGTTTTGCCTGTTTTATTTCAAACTTGTACTGAAAGTGTTTAATACTGTCAGTCTTAGGTAAAAATACCTCTGCTTTATCTCGTAAAATACCCTCTAATTCTCTTTTACTGTGTTCTGAAATACCTTGAACTTCTTGCAATTTTTCGTCGATTTCTGTATGGACTTCTCACATGAGTTGAGGCGATTCCCCCTTTTGTGCATACCATTCTAATTCTTCATCCTCTTTATCTTGCATCATTCTTAATTGTTTGTTTATAACTGGTTTTTCTTCTAATTTTAGCTTTTGCTCCAAGAGAAGTGTGACATTCCCGAATGTTACGCTACCTTTCCCCATATCTATTATCGCTCGTCTCTCATTTAAAAAATCTGCACCTATAATCAAATCTACAGTTAGTTTAGGTATAATCACGAAGTTGGCTTCGATCCTTTGACCTTGGCACGAAAGAGTTAACCTTGTTTGTCTCGTAACTTCTGCAGCATTGTTTCTAATAGGACCTCTTACTTTAATCTTACATGTTTTCAGAACTGGCAATTCGTCATTGGCATTACACTGCATGAATAAATTTTCTGAGATCGCAGTCAGTTCACTTCCCCTATCATTTACAATATTGACTGGTATATGCTTTACCATGGCCTTCACAATTGGTTGAATTTGAAAGGGTTGGTTCTGTTCTTCTTCTTCTCGCAGCAACGAATCCTCCACTGAATCATACATGAGTCTTTTTAAGAATTTCCCTTGTGAATTCGAACTTTCTGTAGGATAAGCTTCGACTGCTACCTCTCTCTCTTTTATTTCCTCTTCTCTATTTCTTCCTTCATTTACGCTTTCTTCAACATCCTCTACTTTTTCCTCGTCCTCGTCTATCTTCTCCTTCTTTGCCGCTGCTTCCACATAATCGCATCTAAATGCTCTAATTATCGCTTCATAACTTCCTTCATTATATACGTTGGGTTGTGTGCCCACTTGTAACTTATTAATAACTTCTGTCGACTGCGCATTATCCTCATTTAATTCGCTTTCCCTGGTTTCCATCTCAAATAGCTCTGCAATACTCATTACTTCGTCCTTTCCTCCTACATTCGTTGTGCATGCCTCTGGTAATTCGTCTTCCTCATCAGTATTCTCCCAATTAATTTCGTCCCAACACGATATTGTTATTTTTTTGTCTTTGTTTTCATCTGGTCCCTGCGGATTTGTTTCTTCCTTCTTCTCTTCTTGTGATAAGATTTTTACTTCTCTGTTCAAGGTGCTGCAATTGTCCTGGGTCGGTGCGTCATTCTCTTTGGCATGGGCGCTTACCTGTCAATTCGAACGTTTATCGGGGTTTGGTGGTTTTACCTCCACTTCTTCTATCTGTATTCTGTTTTCTTGTTCAGCTTGTTGATAGTGGTTTCTTTGTTGATAATTTGTCGGTCTATTCGTTCTCCAGTACCCGTTCCGGTTGTCATTATTCCCTCTGTAATAGTTGTTGCCGTTCCTGGGTGAATTATAGTTATTGCCACATTCTCTTCTAAATCCATAACCGGTTCTTTGTTGAAATCTAAAAACATTGTCCATTCTAGCATTGTACCATTTATTGTTTCGGCGAATTTAGATGTAAACTGTTCCTTGACCGTACGCACACATTTTGACATCTTCTTTTCCCAATGAAATGACTTGAGGAGCATCAAATTCACTGTACGGAACAAAATACTGTTTGTTGGGAGTGATATGATTTGTAGCACCACTGTCGCAATACTATTTATTTTGGTCACTGTGATTACTGGTACACACACCCATAGCGTATGAAGTAAATGTAGCGTGTTCACTTTCTCGCTTCTTCTCTTTTCTTTTATTGCTGTCACGAGTGTTCTGTGGACACTCTGCTGCCCAGTGACCTAATTTTTTGCATATATTACACGGAAACTTCTGTTTTAATTGTGACTTCGTCATCTTTACTTGCTGATTACAAAAGCTACACTTCCATTAATGTCTTGTTCACGCAGTTCAATAGTACAGAGTTTTTCAATCAATAAATTCAAGCTTTGCTTTTCAATCGGTATTGTATCCCAGAGATCATTAAAATTGTCGTAGTCTTTTCCCAGTGTAGACAAAATTCCACCATTTAAGATTCTTTCAGATAGCGTATTTTCTTCATGTTTTGCTGATTCATCGTTCAGGTCCACAAATAACTTTTGCAGTTTGGCCACATGTGCTCTAATATCTTCCGTTTCATCACGTTTAACACGGAAAAATATTTCAATCAACATATTCAAACGCTGAGTACTGCTACGTTCAAATCGGGCGCGTAATTTGTCCCAGATTTCTTTAGCATTCTTACACGTTAAGACGAGTTCTGCAACAGATTTACTTAGTGCACTTGCTATAAGACTTGCTGCCTTTGCATCGTCCTTGTGCCATTGCACATACACTTCTTTTTGTGCACTTGTCGCATCTTGCGGCAACTCTACACGTTCACGTGTACCGTTAATCATATCTTCTAGTCCATATGAACGCAGCACCCTAGAAATATGCCATTTCCATTTGGCACAGTCGTCAGGTCCTTCAAGCTTATCAATGCTGACCTTATAATCGCCGCTAGCAGTCATGTTTCTTTACAGACATAGGCTCATTCCAAATACTGTTTTAATTAAACTATGTTGTTTGCCTTTACACGTGTACTGGGCCCATAACCTAATGAAAAATATTATTTAAAGGAATGAACATTAATGTGGAAGATGCCAAGAGTGAATTTTGTGACGGCTGTGCGGTTGGAAAGATGCATAGGCTGCCATTCAAAACACGAACAATACGAATTAATCCACGCGGATGTCAATGGACCAATGGGCACGAAATCTTTTGGAGGTAAGCTTTATTATGTATGTTTCAAAGACGATTTTAGTAAATTTCGTCGAATTTTCTTTTTAAGACACAAAAGTGAAGTGTGTAGTGTGCTTAAGCAGTTTTTAAATGAGGCACGAACTGATGGATATGTTGTCAAACAATTTAGATGTGATGGTGGCAAAGAATTTAACAATAAGAATGTCAGTGAACTGCTTGCAGACAGGGGAATAGAGCTACTGATTCCTCCTCCTTACACTCCTGAACAAAATGGTGTGGCTGAATGGGAAAATAGGACCATTGTTGAAGCTGCCCGGTCAATGCTAAATCCGAGTAAATTACCTAAAGGGTTGTGGGCAGAGGCATGTAACACAGCAGTCTACCTAACAAATCGTACTGGAAAATCTTCAGTTGAAAATAAAACCCCTTATGAACTGTGGTTTAATCGACCAGTAGGACGACTTGATCATCTCAGAATTTTTGGCACAGGCTGCTATGTTCACATTAGTGATGGGCTAAACTGCGATTTTCCGATATCAGTGATTTCTGTGAATGCTACTTTTCAGTATCTGTTATTCTTAACTGTGATTTGTCGCAGTTAAGAGTCGCAGTTAAGGAACATAGGTCGTGTATCCCTCCTCCACTGCGATTTCTGCTACTTCCGCGATTTCTGCTACTTCTGCGATTTCTGTGACTTCTGCGATTTCTGTGATTCCTGCGATTTCTGCGACTTACCACCGTATGAAAAAGTTACATCTGTCAACACAGAAAATTGCATCTCAACAAACCTGTCATTGGCAAGTATGTTTTACGTTTTTTCTTCCGTTGGCTTTAATTTTGTATTAAAGAAGCAACTGTGAAAATATTAATAGTGTAACTCATATGTAAGTAGTCGTACAGTACCGTAATAGTTCGTATTTATAAAATGAATTCTAACATATTGTTATGTTCACAGGTACCTGAACTACATTTCAGTCACTCAGTAAAGTGATAACTCAAAATATCATTGACAACAGATCTGAAGAAATTGCCACTGCGTCTTTAGACCGTTTTCGTCAGATGAGAGGTTAGTTTCTAAGCGTTTCGATGGACTTAATTACTTCAGTGAGATCGTTCTTGCAAATGTGATATTCATTATAGCAAATATTAGCAATCTACTCTGTCAATTATATTGCTAGTAATTAATGACAGCAAAAATTGTTTAATAATCCTTGTGTTTTTGCAGACACAGTTCTGACTCTGATTACTGGTTGCTATACGTATCTATCCACATCAATGCTGTTTTTGAGACAGACTCGTGAAGATTCAAGACAGCTCTTAGAGGATTTGCAGTTTAAAAGTGAAATAATAGTGAAAAAAGTGTGTGACTAAATAAACTGTGTTTTATTGAAGTTGTTGTGCGGTTTTAAAGGAATAATAAATGCCAAATACAGTGAGTGAATAATAAAAATCTCATTTTCCACATGTTTAAGCCGTCCTATACCCATAATTTTCCGCCACTTACTTATTGGTAAACACTTGTTGGAGAGTGACATGCCGCCCCCCCCCCCCCCCCCCGTTTTTCTCCACAATCTTGGTGTGACACTGACCTGTAACATATCCCGAAGTCTACAAAATGCATTTTGAGGCTGTTGATATGAATGTGGGAAGTACAGATCTTCCAGTTAAATCAGGAATAGCTTAAGTGCATTACTTGAAAGTAACACAGGAAAAGCTTGCTTATGTAGGTGGTAGTAGTGTCGGCAAAAAGTTCTTGTGTGTGAAGTTGCCATGAAGAACACCAGGTGTAAAACTTTTCTCCTGAGTCTTGAACTGTGTCGGAACAAAAGTGAGGCATTCATATGACTGTTTTCATTTCTCTACACTTATACAGATGTCTGAGTTCTGCTGTGTTAACATTGCAAAGTCCTGTAGGCATGTGGAGTATTAACCAAAACTGTCATATTGGAAGCAGAATCAAACACATTTGTTACGTTACTTGATATTTTCAGGAGAAAAAGGCAATGTTGCTTCTTATTAATATAATACATTCAGAGTCACAGCAGTATTTGACCAACCATAACTGATGCTGAATGTGCATGTCGTCATATAATATGAAGGGCTTATTTCAATAGTGGTACAAGTCCATTACCTCCACTTTTCTGTCTATAATGCTTCTGAAATTAGTGATCCAAACAAACATAAATAAAGGTTCATCTCTAGCAAGAAGCCATATGCTTGAATATTTCTCGTATCTCAAATGCAGATTTGTCAGCGCTCATTTAACTTTACGACTCTGTATCTCAAAATGAACAAAAATGGACTTGTACCACTATTGAAATAAGCCCTTCATATGCACACACAGCACATCGATCTCGTGAGGCACAAGGCTCCCACAACGAAGTACGTACGTCGGTCAACAGATGACACTAGGAAAAGTATGTTAACTGCGCTTTTTAGTTGCTACTTGCGACTCTTAGTTGCGACTTGTCACGGAAATCGCAGTTAGACTCGATACCGTATCGCAGAGATGGACGTAGTACGAACTTTGGCCAACAGATGCCACTGTTAACCGCGCTATTTAGTTGCTACTTACGACTCTTAGTTGCGACTTGTCACTGAAATCGCAGAAAGCAGTGCTAAATTCGACCATTAGATGGCTCACGTCTTTGAATATGAAATACTACTTGCGACTGCTACTGTGACTGAAATCGCAGTTAGATTCTGTAAAGTTGCTACTGTGATATCTGTGACTTCTCAGTCACTGTGATTTCTAACAGATACGCGATTTCCTGTCCACCACTAGTTCACATTAACAAACAATTCCGTTCCAAGTTTGATGATAAGGCAGTTTTTGGACGACTTGTTTGATATGTTAACGACAAACATGGGTTTAGAGCTTGGATTCCATCTAAATGAAAAGTGTTAAGTCACAATGTGAAATTTAAGCCAGAAATTGTTTGTGATTTTCATAGTGATCACGTTGAATTAGAAGTCATTCAGGAAGAATTTAATGATCTGAATTCATCTAAAGACGACCAATGTAAATCTCCTAGGCTGTACACTTCTGGAGGAAGCCAAACTCAAGAAAAAATTGGCATTCTCGATTCTAGAGAAAGTCAAGAGCCGAGTGAATCTGATGAAAATAAGGAATTAACAGAATTTCTAAAAGCAGAAGCTGCTGAATCTTCTAATGAATATAAACAGAAGAATAAAAGAAATGTCACGATTTATTCGGAGCTATGTGACATACTACTGGATTTGCTTATCATGTCAGGGTTTTCATGGAAGGTGTTGGATTTGCCTGACACCTTACACATACACAAAAATAATATTGAACAGCAGAAAAAATATCTATCATAGTAAACATAAGTAAATTGTATACAGCAGAAGAAATTGTAGTTATTCTGTAAGACATGGTGTAGTGTTTACCATATACATTCCCAAAACTAGTACACAAGAACTATCAAAGTTTCACTGTATGACAAATAATTCTTGACAGCAAGAAGAAATGCTGTTATGGTCATTTTTCAGATTCCTAAGTCTTTCAACACAAATATTGTGACTAAAACTAACATGGAAATGGCACAAGTGCTAATTCATTATATACTGCAAGGAAAGCTGTATTAAGAACAGAATAAATCCTCAGGAACTGGCCGAGATTTGTACTTAAAGCTTCAGGTTTTCAAATGATTAATTAGTTAAAACATTATTCTAAACATTCACAAATAGCATTGTAAATCAAATAATTACTTTTCATGAAAGAATATAATAAAATACAAATCATGATTAGTTACAACCCATAGAGACATAACATAATGTAAGCAAAATAATAAGTTATCACAGTGAAATTGTTTGCACAAAAATTTATGACAATCCGTAGCTTCATAGTTCTTTACACATGGTAGAAAACATTTTGTATCAACAAAATCATTTTTTTTTTTTGTGGAATCCATATTTTCATTTTTTCTTTTTGTTGTTGCAACTATGTTTACATTGCTTTCCAGAATCAAAATTCTTACCATTTGCTCTACTATGTTCCTTCTGACGATAATTGTTACCATCATGGTTCCTATGTTCCCTCCTATTGTAATAACTTGTGCCAATTTTGTTGTTGCAACTATGTTTACATTGCTTTCCAGAATCAAAATTCTTACCATTTGCCCTGCTATGTTCCTTCTGATGATAATTGTTACCATCATGGTTCCTATGTTCCCTCCTGTTGTAATAATTATTGTGCCAATTTTGATTACCACCTCTTTCAAAATGTGTGTGCCTAATGTGGTTGTATTTCCCTGTTTTTTTCCAAACCTCTATCTAATTTATCTACGTATTTCTAAAACTGGCCCATACACTAGATCTCATTGTATCTCACCTGGTAACCTACTTTTCAGAGCATCAAACTGGGTGATTTCCTCAAAAGATTTGCTCAAATTAGCTAAATTTTCAAGTTGAATTTTGCAAAAATGTTTCACACTAATATCCCCTTCCTTTGAATTTCGTCCATTGAGAAATTCAATATTTATTCGTGCTTGTTCAGTCTCTGACCAAAATCTATCTAAAAATCTTTTCTCAAAATCTGCATAGGTTGTGTCATCAGTAATATACTGACTAGCCCAACTTAATGCTTCAGCATCCAGAAACTTCTTAACAAACTTGATTTTCATAATAGACACAAATTTATATCTGTGATGGTACAGGAAATCTACAGAATGTAACCTGAAAGGTTTTTCACCAGAATGTAGCACGACACGGTACCAACATTGTTTATAAGATTTCCATTAACTACATCACTGAAAAATTCCTCAACCTTCTTGCACAGAATAAAATCACTTCTTTCTAGGTGCCGGTTTTGTTGCTACTTAATATTACATTTTCTGTGAATTTGCTGTCTACTGTCTTCACCTGTTCAACAAAACTGCTTTCAACAAGTGCCAATTTGGTATCAATGTTAGTTTCCAAACTTGAAATTTGACTATTTACATTTTTATCAACAGTAATTTCTTGAAAGCAATTTTGTTTTTTCCGTATCTACAGTGATCTCATCTTTGATATTTTTGACTTCAGGGTTAAATTTAAGTTCAATTTATTTCATTTTAGACTCAACAGACTCTACTCGAACATCTAATCTATCAATTTTTTCATTGTTGTTTAGTTGAGCTATATTTTTACCTACAGACTCAAATAACGCTCCTGAGGAGTGACCAGACACTGTTAACTGTTTCTTACTTTCTTATTTATCATTTTCAAGTTGCTCATTAATTTTTGAAAACTGGTCATTGCTCATTTTTATTAACAATGTAAACATAGTACTTATGTAATTATTATCATATTGTTTTAATAATTTACTTGATTTATAACGTCTTTTTCTGTTCTACTGCTTCATCACCCCCCCCCCCCCCCCAGAACCATTGACCTTGCTGTTGGTGGGGAGGCTTGCGTGCCTCAGTGATACAGATAGCTGTACCGTAGGTGCAACCACAACGGAGGGGTATCTGTTGAGAGGCCAGACAAACATGTGGTTCCTGAAGAGGGGCAGCAGACTTTTCAGTAGTTGCAGGGGCAACAGTCTGGATGATTGACTGATATGGCCTTGTAACACTAACCAAAACGGCCTTGCTGTGCTGGTACTGCGAACGGCTGAAAGCAAGGGGAAATTACAGCTGTAATTTTTCCCGAGGGCATGCAGCTTTACTGTATGGTTAAATGATGATGGCGTACTCTTGGGTAAAATATTCCGGAGGTAAAATAGTCCCCTATTTGGATCTCCAGGCGGGGACTACTCAGGAGGACGTCATTATCAGGAGAAAGAAAACTGGCGTTCTACGGATTGGAGCGTGGAATGTCAGATCCCTTAATGGAGCAGGTAGGTTAGAAAATTTAAAAAGGGAAATGGATAGGTTAGAGTGAGATATAGTAGGAATTAGTGAAGTACACTGGCAGGAGGAACAAGACTTTTGATCAGGCGAATACAGGTTTATAAATACAAAATCAAATAGGGGTAATGCAGGAGTCGGTTTAATAATGAATAAAAAAATAGGAGTACAGGTAAGCTATTACAAACAGCATAGTGAATGCATTATTGTGGCCAAGATAGACACAAAGCCTACACCTACTACAGTAGCACAAGTTTATATGCCAACTAGCTCTGCAGATGACGAAGAAATTGAAGAAATGTGTGATGAGATAAAAGAAATTATTCAGATAGTGAAGGGAGACGAAAATTTAATAGTCATGGGTGACTGGAATTCGGTAGTAGGAAAAGGGAGAGAAGGTAACGTAGTAGGTGAAAATGGAGGGGGCTAAGAAATGAAAGAATTTTGCACAGAGCACAACTTAATCATAGCTAACACTTGGTTCAAGAGTCATAAAAGAAGGTTGTATACATGGAAGAAGCCTGGAGATACTGACAGGTTTCAGATAGATTATATAATGGTAAGACAGAGGTTTAGGAACCAGGTTATAAATTGTAAGACTTTTCCAGGGGCAGATGTGGACTCTGACCACAATCTATTGGTTATGAACTGTAGATTAAAATGGAAGAAACTGCAAAAAGGTGGGAATTTAAGGAGATGGGACCTGGATAAACCGACTAAACCAGAGGTTGTACAGAGTTTCGGGGGGAGCATAGGGGAACAATTGACAGGAATGGCGGAAAGAAATACAGTAGAAGAAGAATGGATAGCTTTGAGAAATGAAGTAGTGAAGGCAGCAGAGGATCTAGTAGGTAAAAAGACGAGGACTATTAGAAATTCTTGGGTAACAATTTAATTGATGAAAGGAGAACATATAAAAATGTAGTAAATGAAGCAGGCAAAAAGAAATACAAACGTCTCAAAAATGAGATCGACAGGAAGTGCAAAATGGCTAAGCAGGGATGGCTAGAGGACAAATGTAAGGATGCAGAAGATTATCTCACTAGGGGTAAGATAGATACTGCCTACAGGAAAATTAAAGAGACCTTTGGAGAAAAGAGAACCACTTCTATGAATATCATGAGCTCAGATGTAAACCCAGTTCTAAGCAAAGAAGGGAAAGCAGAAATGTGGAAGGAGTATATAGAGGGTTTACACAAGCGCAATGTACTTGAGGACAATATTATGGAAATGGAAGAGGATGTAGATGAAGATGAAATTGGAGATACGATACGGCATGAAGAGTTTGACAGAGCACTGAAAGACCTGAGTCGAAACAAGGCCCCGGGAGTAGACAACATTCCATTAGAACTACTGACGGCCTTGGGAGAACCAGTCTTGACAAAACTCTACCATCTGGTGAGCAAAATGTATGAGACAGGCGAAATACCCTCAGACTTCAAGAAGAGTATAATAATTCCAATCCCAAAGAAAGCAGATGCTGACAGATGTGAAAATTACCAAACATTCAGTTTAATAAGTCATGGATGCAAAATACTAACACGAATTCTTTAAAGATGAATGGAAAAACTGGTAGAAGCCGACCTCGGGGAAGATCAGTTTGGATTCCGTAGAAATACTGGAACATGTGAGGCAATACTGACCCTACGACTTATCTTAGAAGCTAGATTAAGGAAAGGCAAACCTACGTTTCTAGCGTTTGTAGACTTAGAGAAATCTTTTGACAATGTTGACTGAAATACTCTCTTTCAAATTCTGAAGGTGACTGAGGTAAAATACAGGGAGTGAAAGGCTATTTACAATTTGCACAGAAACCAGATGGAAGTTATATGAGTTGAGGGGCATGAAAGGGAAGCAGTGGTTGGGAAGGGAGTGAGACAGGGTTGTAGCCTATCCCCGATGTTATTCAATCTGTATATTGAGCAAGCAGTGAAGGAAACAAAAAAGAAAAATTCGGAATAGGTATTAAAATCCATGGAGAAGAAATAAAGTCGTTGAGGTTCGCCGATGACATTGTGATTCTGTCAGAGACAGCAAAGGACTTGGAAGAGTAGTTGAACGGAATGGACAGTGTCTTGAAAGGAGGATATAAGATGAACATCAACAAAAGCAAAACGAGGATAATGGAATGTAGTCGAATTAAGTCAGGTGATGCTGAGGGAATTAGATTAGGAAATGAGACACTTAAAGTAGTAAAGGAGTTTTGCTACTTGGGGAGCAAAATAACGGATGATGGTCAAAGTAGAGAGGATATGAAATGTAGACTGGCAATGACAAGGAAAGTGTTTCTGAAGAAGAAAAATTTGTTAACATCGAGTGTAGATTTAAGTGTCAGGAAGTCGTTCCTGAAAGTATTTGTATGGAGCGTAGCCATGTATGGAAGTGAAACATGGACGATAACTAGTTTAGACAAGAAGAGAATAGAAGCTTTTGAAATATGGTGTTACAGAAGAATGCTGAAGATTAGATGGGTAGATCATATAAGCAATGAGGAGGTAATGAATAGGATTGGGGAGAAGAGAAGTTTGTGGCACAACTTGACTAGAAGAAGGGATAGGGTGGTAGGACATGTTCTGAGGTATCAAGGGATCACCAATTTAGTATTGGAGGGCAGTGTGGAGGGTAAAAATCGTAGAGGGAGACCAAGAGATGGATACACTAAACAGGTTCAGAAGGATGTAGGTTGAAGTAGGTACTGGGAGATGAAGAAGCTTGCACAGGATAGATTAGCATGGAGAGCTGCATCAAACCAGTCTCAGGACTGAAGACCACAACAACTGCTTCATCAATGTTTCACAACACTACTTAAGCCTGCCATGTCTGTATTGCTCCCCACTGTTTCAGATTCTTGTTCAGCGAGTATCATTTTTAATGATTATTCAATGAAACACTTCACCAAGAAAAGAAAAAAATACAGAAAATATTTCCAGTACTTACCTTTGTTGTTGGACATAAATGTTGTTAATAGTTCACCTTGGTTTTTATTTTTGATTTTTCCTTCTTCTTCTGTCCAAAGTCCTTTTGCTGCTATTGTTGCTGTTTTGTAGCTGTGTTTCATATTTGGCTGATCATTTACATAAAATATTCACAATACTTATATTTTTAATCTGCAACAAGAAAAACAGTCCAACACAGTATTCACATTTCACTATTAGAAAATTACAGATGAGCCCCCATAATCTGATCATCACCCTCCTCTTATAGACCAAAACTGATTTATGAATTTTGATGTAAGTTAATAATTTTGTTGGCTTGTCACATTTTCATAGAACTTGGCATACTGACATGTTGACCCACTGCAGAAAATGTAGCACTGGTAGAATTTGAATACACAGTTTTCATAATACTGATATTTTATTCTTCTTCTTTGCTCTAAGTTGAGGGCTTGTAGTCCATTCTGAATTGCAACATTGTATACTGGTCTAGAGAATTCTTGGTTTCATTTTCTTAAATAATATGAACAACAGTGGACTTTCTGTTGTTGAATAGATATATTTTCAGTCATTTCACTTCCCAACACAAATCAGCATGCTAACACAACATGGAGTACAAGTTATGTTAGCTTGTACTCCATCCTCACACTTCACACTCATACTACTCACTGTCCAAAAACAAAGGTTTACCTCTAACAATAAGTACCAAAGTAAATATTATCATATATTAATCTATTTGTGCGAAATCAACTTTGAAACACACATTTCTAAAATAATGTACACGTAACTGCTCATCACCACTTATTTTTTTAAGAAGTCTATAATCATCATCAAAACTGCATTAAGTGTTTATATAAATCGACGTTTATACATTTTCATATAGCTATACAGTAGTGGATATCTGGGTTTCGAGTCTTCTACTTGGGAATCAGTCATTTCATATGATTCAAGGTCGGTTAGTATATTTATCTCATCACAATCAGTTTTATTGCACAGCCAAGAGAGCAATGTGTCATGCCTTCAGTGACTAGTGTAGCATAATATTGTAAAATGACATTTCACAAAATCCAAAGAAATTATGGTCATATGTAAAGGCTGTTAGTGGCACCAAATTTAGAATTCTGTACCTAGCAAATCAGCCAGGAACTGATATTGAGGGTAGCAAAGCTAAAGCTGAAATGCTTTCTTTGTCAAGAAAGATTGTAATCCCTTGGAACATTGTTATTACCGCAAAGTGAAGTAGTAGTGGGCATGCCTTTGATGTGATCAGATATGTTTTTCTTTATTTTGCAAGACCGGTTTAGTTCTGGCTTTGTCAATGTGAAAATTCAAAAGACAGTGTGATAGAGTAAAATATGAAACAAATAAACATCAAAAAACGATCTGCACAGGCATTCATAAAAATTATTTACGTCAATTGGAACCATGAGAACCTAAAATATGAAAATTTCAGCTTCAAGAATCAGACCCCTAGACATGAAGGACTGAAGCCAACTACAAGAAAAGAAGATAAGTAAAAAGCTTATTGTAAATCTCACTCTTCTCAAAACTTATTAAATGAGTTAACCATGAAAACAACCGTGACAACATAGGAGGGAGGGGTAGATTACAAGTGGTTGTGTCATCTGGGATCAATTGAGTAACAATGAAGTTTTGTTTCTTGCAGAAAAGAAAGTACTTTATTGCATTTACAATTTATGTATGAATGAATTTCTGATTACATGAAGAAAGAAGACCAAGGGCTTCCCAACAATGCAAGTCATATCAACAGTGATGATATACTGCCAACGATGATGGGCTGGGTTGAATGAAAGAGTACTACAGCCAGGGACATAAAAATGGAAAGATAAGTACAAACTATTTGTGAAGTCAATTTGTTTGTGGACTCATGTGCTTGTTAACAAAATTAATATGGATGAGGGTAGGAATGAAGCAGAAGCAAAAGATGTAGAATCCAGCCAGGATTTGTCTGAGTGAAATTGTGGTCAGTAAAGAAACAGTAAAAACTGATATTTTGCAGTTAATTTTGGCAAAACTAAAGGAAATGAAGACAGATAACAATAGCAAATTTAGTGGAGTTAATGATCAGTTAACTGAAATAAGAGCTGAAAATAATAGTAAAAACAAAGATGATGTGACTTACCAAATGAAAGTGCTGGAAGGTCGACAGACACACAAACAAACACAAACACACAAAAAATTCTAGCTTTCGCAACCAACAGTTGCTTCGTCAGGAAAGAGGGAAGGAGAGGGAAAGATGAAAGGATGTGGGTTTTAAGGGAGAGGGTAAGGAGTCATTCCAATCCCGGGAGGGGAAAGACCTACCTTGGGGGAAAAAAGGACACGTATACACTCGCACACACACACACACACATATCCACCCACACATACACAGACATGAGCAGACATTTGTAAAGGCAAAGAGTTCGGGCAGAGATGTCAGTCGAGGCGGAAGTACAGAGGCAAGGATGTTGAAAGACAGCTGAGGTATGAGTGGCGGCAACTTGAAATTAGCGGAGGTTGAGGCCTGGCGGATAACGAGAGGAGAGGATATACTGAAGGGCAAATTCCCAGTTCCAGGGGTTCTGACAGGTTGGTGTTAGTGGGAAGTATCCAGATAACCCAGACGGTGTAACACTGTGCCAAGATGTGCTGGCCGAGCACCAAGGCATGTTTAACCACAGGGTGATCCTCATTACCAACAAACACTGTCTGCCTGTGTCCATTCATGTAAATGGACAGTTTGTTGCTGGTCATTCCCACATAGAAAGCTTCACAGTGTAGGCAGGTCAGTTGGTAAATCACGTGGGTGCTTTCACACGTGGCTCTGCCTTTGATCGTGTACACCTTCCGGGTCACAGGACTGGAGTAGGTGGTGGTGGGAGGGTGCATGGGACAGGTTTTACAGTGGGGGCGGTTACAGGGGTAGGAGCCAGAGGGTAGGGAAAGTGGTTTGGGGATTTCATAGGGATGAACTAACAGGTTACGAAGGTTAGGTGGATAGCGGAAAGACACTCTTGGTGGAGTGGGGAGGATTTCATGAAGGATGGATCTCATTTCAGGGCAGGATTTGAGGAAGTCGTATCCCTGCTGGAGAGCCACATTCAGAGTCTGATCCAGTCCCGGAAAGTATCCTGTCACAAGTGGGGCACTTTTGTGGTTCTTCTGTGGGAGGTTCTGGGTTTGAGGGGATGAGGAAGTGGCTCTGGTTATTTGCTTCTGTACCAGGTAGGGAGGGTAGTTGCGGGATGCGAAAGCTGTTTTCAGGTTGTTGGTGTAATGGTTCAGGGATTCAGGACTGGAGAAGATTCGTTTGCCATGAAGACCTAGGCAGTAGGGAAGGGACCGTTTGATGTGGAATGGGTGGCAGCTGACATAATGGAGGTACTGTTGCTTGTTGGTGGGTTTGATGTGGATGGAGGTGTGAAGCTGGCCATTGGCCAGATGGAGGTCAACGTCAAGGAAAGTGGCATGGAATATGGAGTAGGACCGGGTGAATCTGATGGAACCGAAGGAGTTGAGGTTGGAGAGGAAATTCTGGAGTTCTTCTTCGCTGTGAGTCCAGATCATGAAGATGTCATCAATAAATCTGTACCAAACTTTGGGTTTGCAGGCCTGGGTAACCAAGAAGGCTTCCTCTAAGCGACCCATGAATAGGTTGGCGTATGAGGGGGCCATCCTGGTACCCATGGCTGTTCCCTTTAATTGTTGGTATGTCCGGCCTTCAAAAGTGAAGAAGTTGTGGGTCAGGATGAAGCTGGCTAAGGTAATGAGGAAAGAGGTTTTAGGTAGGGTGGCAGGTGATCGGCGTGAAAGGAAGTGCTCCATCGCAGTGAGGCCCTGGACGTGTGGAATATTTTTGTATAAGGAAGTGGCATCAATGGTTACAAGGATGGTTCCCGGGGGTAACAGATTGGGTAAGGATTCCAGGCGTTCGAGAAAGTGGTTGGTGTCTTTGATGGAGGATGGGAGACTGCATATAATGGGTTGAAGGTGTTGATCTACGTAGGCAGAGATACGCTCTGTGGGGGCTTCGTAACCAGCTACAATGGGGCGGCCGGGATGGTTGGGTTTATGAATTTTGGGAAGATGGTAGAGGGTAGGGGTGCGGGGTGTAGGTGGGGTCAGGAGGTTGATGGAGTCAGGTGAAAGGTCTTGTAGGGGGCCTAAGGTTCTGAGGATTCCTTGAAGCTCCACCTGGACATCAGGAATGGGATTAACTTGGTAAACTTTGTATGTGGTGTTGTCTGAAAGCTGACGCAGTCCCTCAGCCACATACTCCCGACGATCAAGTACCACAGTCGTGGAACCCTTGTCCGCCAGAAGAATGATGATGGATCGGTCAGCCTTCAGATCACGGATAGCTTGGGCTTCACCAGTGGTGATGTTGGGAGTAGGATTAAGGTTTTTTAAGGATTGAGAGGCAAGGATGGAAGTCAGAAATTCCTGGGAGGTTTGGAGAGGGTGATTTTGAGGAAGAGGAGGTGGGTCCCGCTGTGACGGAGGACGGAACTGTTCCAGGCAGGGTTCAATTTGGATAGTGTCTTGGGGAGTTGGATCATTAGGAGTAGGACTAGGATCATTTTTCTTCGTGGCAAACCACCCTCCACCTCAAAAAGCTATCCAATCTCCTGGTTTCCCACCTCCGGAAGGCAACTCACTCACCCTTCACAAACTTTCCAGCAAACCTCAACCTCCTCTCATTGCACACAAACCCAGTCTCTCCCATCTACTCAATCTCCCACTTCCAGCTCCACCCCCTCCAAAACCTCAAAATTCCAATCAACACAATCTGGAACCACAACACCCTAATTCAGAAGTTAACCTTTCCTCCAAACCTCTCTCCCAATCCGAAACCTCTGTCCTATCCAAAGGCCTCACCTTCAGCCCCACTCCCAGATTCAACTAAACAGCCCTCGTCAAAGATTTACTGTCCTACACTCGTACTCTCTGCTGGAAGTATCACTTTGCCACGAAGAAAAATGATCCTAATCCTTATTATGAAAATAATAGTAAAATAGACAAAGTACAATATCAGACAGGTCAACTTAGTAATCAAGCATCACAGCTAAAAAATGGGTTGCACGGGGGTTAAAAAATGTGTGTGGAAAAGTTGATGTTTAAGAAAATAAATTTATTGTTTTGGAAAATGAATTGATAGTTGAGTGGGCGAGACAATCGAAGAATGTTGATGATGTCAGAGTTGAATAGCACATTGCAGCAGAAAAAACTGAAAAAACATTGCCAATAATTTAAATCAAAATATTTCAGATGTTGAAAACAATATGCAAACTAATACAACTGTTTTAGTTAAAAAAATTTCAGCAGTTCAGAAAAAAAAACATTCACAAAAATCTGTATGCAAACAATTGTAGTGTTTGGCCCAACACACCTTTCAGAAGTTTTCCATCAGACAATTTACATCCAGTGGATTTTCTGCACCACTGTGGAGACAGTTTTGTATCAGGCAAGAATGACAATCGAAAAATTAAAACTGTTAAAGATGTCTTGAAGAAGAAGCTCTATCAGGGCTAAATTTAAATTTAAGTCAGGGGAAACATAGCAAAGTTTTGAGAATTTATTTAATTTATTTAATTTGCTCGTAACACATAATTTTTACATGCAGATTCAGATTCATGTGCCTTTTTTACCGAAGTATATATTGAATAAAAGTGAAATTTTACAATTAGAGTTTTCATTTTACATGATTTCTTATTACAATTTAAATGTATATAAAGTTTAAAAAACAATAAAAATTAATTTCTTATTACATCATAAATATATATGAAGTATATAAAAAATAAAAATTAATTTTTTCAATTAGAATTTTCTTTTTACATTATTTCTTATTACATTTGCTTTCTTATTACACCATAATTGATTTAGGTCCAGATTATAGGGGCATTTTTTAATAAGCCAAGGCTTGATGCACTTTTTAAAAGTATAGCCCATCACTGGTTTTATTTCATCAGGTAATGAATTGTGGAAGACAGCTCCGTGGATATAGGACTTTTTTCTGTTAGAGTTAATCTTCTGGTAACCATATGAAAGTCTTTTTTATGCCTCATTTCATAGAGGTGGATGTCTGTCTTTCTTTTTGTGATCTTAGTGTCTTCTTTCACCAGCATTATAGTTTCTAATACATATATGGCATAAACTGTAAGCCCATAGTGTCTAGTGAACATTGTTTTACAAGACGTTGTTTGTTTTACTTTTGCTACAATCCTTAAGGCTCGCTTTTGCAGTATGAAGACTCTTTTCATATTTGTTTGGCATGTGCTCCCCCACAGTACTATCGCATATGACAAGAAATGGTATACTAACCCATAATATACAGTCCTTAGAGTTTCTGAATAGAGATATGGTGATAATCTTCTTAGTGCATACAGAATGGATCTTATTTTTTTGCAGGCATGGTCAACTCGCTGCTTTCATGACAGTCTGTCGTCTATGTATAGTACCAAGAATTTACAATCTGAACAGCTATTTGGCAGAGTTTCCTTAGTCTCAATGTTGTGCCTGTTTATACCACTGTGTTTAAAATGAATTATATTTGTTTTTTCCATGTTTACTTTCAAGTTGTCTTTTTTGAAGTGTGCTCTTGCCTTTTCAATAAAGATACGAATTTCCTTGACTAGGCCAGTCTCACTGTCTGTACAACAGACACCAGATGTATCATCGGCATACATAGTGACCAATTGCTTACTGTCTAGAAAAGTTGTGAAATCATTTATGTAACATATGAATAGGACTGGACATAAAATGGAGCCCTGGGGAACCCCAAAATGTATTATTTTTCTTATACTTGACCTTTTCCGCTCTAGTATTTCTCTGTTGTGATATAGGATTTCTGTGCACTGTTGCCTGCCTTTTAAATATGTTTCAAGCAGTTGCATGAGTTTTCCAGTGACACTACTGTTCACAATTTTTGACAAGAGTACTCCGTCAAAAGTTTGTGAGAGGTCCTACCGTTTGAGACTTTTCACTTCTGTTTTCAAGTACGTGGTGAAAAAATTGTACAGCTGACAGCTGCTGACATGGTACTTTGACCCTTCCTAAATAATAATAATGGCATTCGTCCATCCTTGAGGGATGATGGTGTAGCATGCTTGGTTCAGAGCCTGCAGTGTCTGCTGTGGCTATAAAATCCCACTTGAGAGTGGCAGTCCCTACTGCAGTTTGGACATGTGAAATATGCAGGACTTCAAACAGAAGCCGCTCTACCTCTTCACTTTATCCTCTTGCTGATTTGTTCCTGTGTGCGTTCATCCTCTGAGAGCTTGATGCCGTTGTGCACAGTTACTCGCCACTTGACACGGTCATCTGCAATGCTTTCCCAGCGACTTGGATTGATTCTGGTCTTGGTTAGGTCTCTCTTGCAGACATCCTTGAAACGAAGATGCGCTCGTCCCACTGGCCTCACACCCTCCTGAAGTTCTCCGTACAGCAGTTGCTTCGGTATCTGCTCAGGATCCATGCGCCTGACATTTCCCAACCATCTTAGACGTCGATGACTCAGGAGTGCAAAGATGCTGGTTGTGCTTGCACGATGAAAGACTTCGGTGTTGGGTACTCTATCTTTCCAAGAGATCTGAAGGATCTTCCGGAGACAGCTGAGATGGAAGCTGTTGAGTCGAGGTTCATGCCTAGAAAGAGTTGTCCATGTCTCACAGCTATAGAGAAGGGTGCTCATAACACAAGCGTTGTAGACTTTTAATTTAGTTTTTGTGGTAAGCAGTCCAATGTTCCATACTCTGTTTTTCAATCTAGCCATGACAGATGTGATTCTGTTAGTAACTTCGGTGTCCATGGACAAGTTGCTACATATTGTGGATCCCAGGTAGGTAAAGTCATCAACTACCTGGAGAGGATATCCATCAATGCTGATGGATGGAAGGTTGGTAGTGTTCCGCACCATGATCTTAGTCTTTTGAAGGCTGATGAGTTGACCAAATTTTTCACAGGCATTTGACAATTTGTTGATTATATACTGCAGCTCATCTTCTGTGTTCGCTACTAGAGCTGCATTGTCCGCATATAACAACTCACGGATAACAACTGTATTTACTTTGGTCTTGGCCTCGAGGCGAGCAATGTTGAAAAGATTTCCATCGGGCCTCATATGTAGATTCACTCCCTCCTCACAGTCTTCAAAGGCAAATCTGAGCAGAAGGGAAAAGAAAATCCCAAATAATGTAGGAGCTAACACACACCCATTTTTCACACCGCTATTAACAAGGAATGCTTCTGATGTTTTACCGTTGAAGCAGATTGTTGCTTGTGTTTTCTCATGGTAAGAGACAATTATCTGTAGTAGTTTAGGTGGGCATCCAATCTTCTGCAACGGTTTGAAAAGCCCATTTCTGCTCACTAAATGAAACGCTTTAACAAGGTCAATGAAAGCAATATAAAGTGGCCTCTGCTGCTCACCATGTTGGATATCTCCTAGTATGTCAGCGTTATTGTAGTGTTCCAGGATTCTTTTTAATATTATTTTTTCTATCAGTTTGCTGAATGTTGAGATAAGGGCTGTGGGCCTGTAATTCTGTACACGCTTTCTTTCCCCTTTTTTGTCTAATGGTTTAATTACAGTCAGTTTCAACCTGTCAGGGAACACACCTTCTTTGAGTGTACAGTTTACATGATGAAATAGTGGTTTCAGCAGTTCATGTTTGCATTTCTCCATTAGATATGGAGAAATTTCATCTATTCCTGCTGATTTTTTGTTTTTGAGGCTATCAATGTGCTGCAAAATATCATAAGCACTTACTGCGGGTAGTGTACTACTGCAGTTCTGTTTGTCACTAGTCGTGAATATGTGCTGTTTATCCTGTTGCATATAAACATCATTTTTAACAATGTCTATGAAGTAATTATTGAAAATATTGCTGACTAGAAAGGGATCAGAAATGACATTATTGTTCGTGGTTAATTCTACATTATTAATTTTGGTGTCTGTTTCCTTATTTCTTATTTTATTTACAAGTGACCAGCAAGACTTTGAGACATTATCTGAGTTTCGTATCTCTTGACTGATTCTTTATGCTTTCAATTTTCTGACTTCTTTGCGGTACTTGTATTTGTTCTGCTTGTAGGTTTCTTTATGTACCCCAGAGTCAGTTAGTCTGTGTAAGCAATACATGTTTTCCATTTTTTTCTTTTAGATCTTTTGTTTTACAGTCTAATGGCACAGGTTTTGATGTTAAAGGTTTGTTTTTGTGAATATTTAATTTTGTTCTTGGCATGGTCCTATTTAGGTGCCCAGTCAGGATTTCTACAAATTCCTTCCATTTATTGTTTACCCCATTGGTAGTAATAACTGATTCCCTTGATTCCTGACTTAAAGTAAGTCTTAGCTTGGCAATGTTGTTTGCAGATAGTATTCGCCTGTGCTCACACATTTTTCTTAGTTTAAAGTTTGTATTACATTTTAGTACTAGTGTTTGGCCTAAATGATCTGAAAGGTGACCATTTATGATGTCTGCTGAGATGATATGGTCATAATTTGTAATTATGTGATCAATTGATGTGGGTCTGTTAGACATTCTAGTGGGTAATAGTCCAAGAATGTCTTTAGCCCCATAGGAGAGGATACAATCTGCAAAACGCTTGCTTTCCTGGTTGTCGAGTAAGGTTTTTATGTTCAGATCTCCAAGTATGACGACATTTACATTTCTGCAACCTGACATTGATTTACTTAGGACTCCATCAAGTGATTCCAGGAAAGCGCCAAAGTTTCCACTTGGGGATCTATATATATCTATAACAGTGAATGAAATAGTACAAAATGTGAATTTAAGAGCTGTAATTTCGAAATCTTTGTCAGCACTGAATTTTTTTGTCCATAACACTTGTTCTGTGGCTGTTAATAACTTACATTTTCTAACGTAAATGGCCTCGGTGATGAATGATTCAAATGCATCTATTTTGTTTCCTAAAACCTGTACATTATAATGCAGAAACGATTAATTGCTCTCATTTGAACTGAGGTCTGCTTGAGGCATATGACGGATCATGTACACTCGCATCTGGTCTTGCACTGGTGGAAGGTTTTATTGTCCTAAAAACGTCACTTTTGTCCTGCTGATGCATTGTATCACTGACCTGGTATTTCGTAGTCGATTCATCCGTGAATTCGTGATTTTTGTCCTTGAGAGGGATGGCCACTATAGCATAACATTTCACATTCAGTTTGTTGTTTACTATTTCTTCGATCCGTGTTATAACCCAGTCTTTTCCTAGTTTGTTGAGTAGTAGACCATGGGTTGTGTGGAATGTTCTTCTTATGCTGCTTGTGTCCACAAATGCTACGTTTTCGAATCCCGAGCATATAGTTTGTATTTCCTTATTTGCTTGCCGTACTTCTTCATTTACACATGACCAATTTGGTAAGTCATATCGACGTGGAACCGAGAAGATAATAACATTTGAGTTTCTAAGTTCATGTAGCTTCCTTTTGAGTGAGATCGTTAGGCTTTTCGTGTCATTTCCAGCTACATCGTTCGTTCCCGCTTAGAACACGAAAAAGTCTTTGTTTGTTGATGCTGTTTCCTCAACATGAACTGTAGATGTCACTGCTTGAAATGTTGCGCCAGGTTTCACTGTATTAGTAATGCTGCGAATACTTCTACACTGAAATTCAGCTGCTGTATTCCTCCCCGACTGTCTGCAAACAGATTTATTTTCCCAGAAATTGTTGGATGGTGATTTGGTCTACCTGAACTTTTGTGTTGCGTGTTGAGACAGTTTGTTTCTTGTCTTTTGTCCACAGTAGTCGATAATCCATCTTGAGAAGTTCTTGATTTTGAAACACTCTCGGCGACCCACACTCACGGTGCAATTGTATTTTCCTTGAGGTTTAAAGTTCTTTTGTTGTGCTTTGTCTCCGTCGTCTTTTTTCCCATGCGGCTCGACACATTTCGTTGTATTATCACTGTCTATAATTGAGAGCACGTCATGCACAATGCTTGCGTTGTCGTTACATTTACTATTCACACGATTTTGCAGTCTTTTCTTTGCATGTGATTTTAGTCCACTTTTCACTGGAAGCAGCCATGTTTTTCGGAACTTTTAAGAGAATTCGGCTCACCTTTTCCGAGCTGAAATTTCGAAATATCTTCTTTCATAACACTGATTATAAATTGTAGGCTCGATACACGTGCCTGTAACTTTGTTATTTCGTCCTTGCAATTTGTATACGCTTTCTTTTTATCGATCGATTTAGCTTTTTTCGCGGAAAAGCATGACGAACTTTCGAGTTGGCGGCCATCTTACATGTACAAGTTTTTTAAATAACTTTTGGTTAGAAGCTGGACTGGTCAGAAACAAGACTGAATTTTTTAATGGTCCTCATTATAGGAATGGTGATAGTACTTTGAAAGATTAATGTAAGAATCAAATTAAAAAATTAACACACCTTGACAAACCACTTGATGAAATGACATTGATTGATGCACTTAAAAGGAGATTACCAGAAATGTTACAGTGGGATTTAGTACACATACCCGACAATTGTCTTGAATAATTTTTCCTTATGTTGACAGGCTAGATCGGGCAATAGAAATAAGTATGTACCATAATAATCAGAATGATAGATACCACAATGGAAGTAATTACAGAAACAGAGATAATGGTAACTTCTATCAGAAGCAAAGTGTCAATAGAGAGCAAAATTTTGAACATCAGCAGGATAGGAATGTTGTTGTTGTTGTTGTTGTTGTTGTTGTTGTGGAGATAATCATGAGCATTTTAATAGAAGAAACAATCACAGAAGTAACTACTTGGGAAATGGCAGTTCACCTCAATGAAGGTCCACAGTTTTGGGATGAGGAAACACAACAAGCACAGGACCCCCAAGTTACACTTGCAGTTAGATAACAATAACAGTGTTAATGATATGGCACATGCATCTGCAACTGAACAGAAGGAATATCAGACTTCTCGTTTATGCTTTGATCAAAAGTTTTGAATTCTGTGTTTAATTATGGTGATGTTGGTTCTAATCTCAAACCAGGATGTGAGAGTAGTGAGAATTTTTATATAGTATGTACTAACAATTTCTTCTCTTTGTCAGAAAACTGTGTGACTGATGCATGTAAATCAGGTGATAATAATGTTGTCGATGAAGTAATTTTGGAGGAATATGGTGATGATGAGTATCAGGTATTTGTGGAGTTTAAAAATAATGAAGTTCCAGAGTTATTTGTGAATGATGTTGACAATACACGTAAGGTAAGTGATGTATGTGATGATGTAGGTGAGAGTCATGGAGTACCAGTCCAGTCAAAACAATTTTTCATTAATGTCATGCAGAGTAATGCTCCAAACTCTGAAGGTGAGTTATCTGTGACCCTAGAGAATAAAGACGAAAACGTTTTGAAGTTTGTTTGGTGCCAGATTGATAATAACATACATAAATATGCATTCTGGAATAAGTTATTTATGGTTAGTCAGAATTTGTATCCAAATTGGCGGAATGAAGTGAAAGATCTAAGCAGGAAGTGTAATTTTGACAGTAATGCATTTTGTGCTCCTTCTGTAACAAGTGATGTTAGTTGTGTCATGGAATCCATTCATTGTGTTCAATCTTTACCTGACAACATGAGTAATCAAAATAATGCTATGATACCAGCAAAGTTGATAAAACCCTGTCAAGACAGTGTGGATGTAGCATATGATGAAACTGAAAGTGATCTTTTGCATGAAGTGTCTGAAAACAGAGAGGTTGATTCAGATGTTGGGTGTCCTTAAATTAAAATTAAGACTGATCAGT
Source organism: Schistocerca americana (assembly GCF_021461395.2). Classification (NCBI taxonomy): domain Eukaryota; kingdom Metazoa; phylum Arthropoda; class Insecta; order Orthoptera; family Acrididae; genus Schistocerca; species Schistocerca americana. The sequence goes on from NC_060121.1 coordinate 302,961,021, forward strand.
GGGAAGGTCACTGTTTGATTGTTACAGGTAGCCCAATTTGTGGTACATCTGAACAATTTAGAGACAAGATCAAGCATAGTAAGACTTATGTGGAAATGATCATTGTACGGTTAAAGATAGGAGGAGTTACTGGTAAGCAAAGCATATTGTTGAAATCTCAAGTACTGTTAACTTTTAGTATAGAAGACAAAACGTTTAAACATAGCTGCATACTGATCCCTAGTCTGGTAGAAAATATACACTATATTTGCAGATTCATAGAGTATATGACTTTATAATTGTGTTTTGTTTGTAAGGAATGTAATATATAAGATGAAGTGATTAGATCCTTTTACAATTATGATATGGGTTAACGCCACTAAATATCTAGTAATAAATTTCCAGATTTTGTAATGTAAAAATTAGGATTAGTATTTTAGTATAGCTGTGTGTGTCACCTTACTAGTTCATTTTTTCAGTGCATTTAGCTCTGTTTTTAAGTTTCACATGTGAACACTTTTTTATCCAGCCTGACATAAGCCCTGTACACTTGATTTTTTTCCCAATGTGAATAAGCACAGCATATGCCATGTGATGTAAGGGAGGTATTGAACAGCATACTTAGTACACAAAACAATGTTGCAGGATGTGAAGTGAATGCTAGACAGGAAGAAACCTATCCATTGGAGCATGTGATGAGAAATCTAGGGAGGAAAGCGAAACATGTGAGTGGATCCAATTCCACACTGGTGTATGACTGTACCCTTGCTGGCCCAGTTGACTTACAAGAGGTCATGGGTGCTGGGTAATATACTCAAGTATCTGTCAACTACAACAGTGTTGTGACTGAAATTTGTAAATTGTTAGCCAAGAAATTATCCTATATGAAGAATTCATAGAACTATTCTTTTAGAAAAATTGTCACTAGCATAGACAGTGTTATTCCACATAAATTTAAGTTTTTTGCAAGAAGGGGGATTAACTTCCCAATACATTACGTAACTTTAAATCAGTATGTATTTTTTTATCAATTGTAAATGAATCTTCTAGGCCTCTATGTATGTAGGTTAGTTTGTGTGAACAATTAACAAATAGTGTGAAAGACATTTATTAGCTGTATTTAACCTGAGTACTGTAAAATTGTATCTCATTGGAACTTGAGTTGTGTGCAAACTCATGCTTAACTCTGTTTTGGGTACCCTCGGTCATCGTGACTGTGTGTGTGTACTCAAGGAGAGCACGTAATTATTGGTTGAGGCTACATGCTTCCTATAATTACTCTTTGCATATGACTGAACTTATTGATGTTTTATTGTGAACTTTACTCATTTTGTTGTATCAAAACTTTTTTGCTGATCTGTACCCGGTGTGGTTTGGATTCATGGGTCGGTCCCCACATCGTAAGCTTAGGACCTAATATTTTTTCATTGTTTTCTCCTTTCATGCGTCAACATGTCTTTAAACACTCTGGTTTATGTGGTTGATTGATTTTGTGTTATGTTCCTACTCATGATTCAGTATACTTTTCTGGTCTGTACACATCGTTGTGAGTCTTTAAAGCTGACTCACTCATCGTACACTTAGGCTCTGAATTTTTTCTCTTCTCTTCTGAAGATTTTGAAGGTGTGGCATTATAGATGTAAACTTGCAGTTTGTAATTCTAGTAATTTACATTGCCTTTGCACTTATTTCTATAATGAATGTTGTGATGTTGCAGTTTTGACTTTGTATCATTTGTCATGTGACAGAATGTTGCACAAATCTGAAAATCTGAATGCCATGTGCTATGTATGTTTGAATTATGACTTGTATAGTAGATGATTTTCTTATCTTTTCTGCAATATGTAATGTATCAGATACTTCTATACATCTGAATTCTACCTTTTGCCATCATTTTGCATACCAGAATGAGAATTTCGCACTGCAGCAGAGTGTGCACTGTTCTGAAACTTCCTGGCAGATTAAAACTGTGTTCCGGACTGAGGCTCAAACTCAGGGCCTTTGCCTTTCATGGGAAAGTGCTCTAGCAACTGAGCTACCTGAGCATGACTCACGACCCATTCTCACAGCTTCAATTCCATCAGTACCTTGTCTCCTACCTTCCAAACTTCATAGCAGCTCTTCTGCGAACCTTGCAAGTTTGGAAAGTAGGAGACAAGGTACTGGCAGAATTGAAGCTGTGAGGAAGGGTTGCGAGTCATGCTTGGGCAACTCAGTCAACTTCACAGAAGCTCTTCTGCAAACCTTGTAAGTTTGGAAGGTAGGAGACAAGGTACTGGCAGAACTGAAGCTGTGCAAACGGGTTGTGGGTCATGCTTGGGCAGCTCAGTTGGTAGAGGACTTTCCAGCAAAGTGGAAAGGTCCTGAGTTCGAGTCTTGGTCTGGCACACAGTTTTAATCTGCCAGGAAGTTTTATTTTGTATACCATTTGGCAAACTTTATAGTAGGCCACAAAATATCGTAAACACATTGTTTACAAATTTTGTGAGAGGGATATTGAAAAGTAACACCCACCTCTAGCATTATTTTTCCTCAGCAGAAGTACTGACACTAATTTTCGAATTTTGCAATGGTCAATATTATCTCAACTGTTTATCTGAAAAATTTCATATAATTTTATACACAATATGTTATATTTCAAGCTTAAACTATGAAACTGAATTACTTTATTTTGGTTGTCACAATTAATATTTGCTAGGTCTCTATGTACAGTTACGACAATTTTTGTTTTTAGAAATATTTGAAATTATAAAAGATGTGGCACACTTAAAATTTCTATTATTGATTATGCAATTTGGTACTGTTTTTATGTATATTTCTGGATTCATTTATAAAATAATAACATAAACTACTAGAAATTCATTTGCCAAGGAAGTTTTTAAACCCTTTGGAATATTATTATTACAAAGTGAAGTAGTAGTGGGCATGCCTTTGATGTGATTGAACATGTTTTTGTATTTTGAAAGAACAATGTAATTTTGGCTTTGTCAATGTGAAAATTCAAAAGACAGTGTATAATAGTAAAATGTGAAAGAAATAAAAATAAAAATATCTGCACAGATATTCATAAAAATTATTTATGTCAAGTGGATTCATGAGAACCTAAAAAATGAAAATTTCAGCTTCAAGAATCAGACCCCTAGACATGAAGGACTGAAGCCAGCTACAAGAAAAGAAGATAAGTTAAATGTCTATCGTAAATCTTACTCTTCTTGAAACTTATTAAAAGAGTTAACCATAAAGACAGTTGCAACAACAAAGGAGGGAGGGGTAAATTACAGTGGTTTTTGGTCTGTATAGGTCACAACATGGCTGCCTTCAATATCCTCCCTTAACCTTTGAACTACTTCACACACCACAAGTAACTCACAATCAAATGCACAGCATTTTGATTGCAAAGCTGTGAGTTTCTTGGAGAAGAAGCAAACTGCTTGTGCCTCACCTGGCACAATTCATTGTAAAACTTCCCAATAACCAAATCAGCATCCATTGCGTCAGTACACTGCGCATCTGGTGTCAGGTGTGCCAGGGTGGCCACTTCCTCAAGGCAGTCTTTAGTGTGGTCAAATACACCTTGAATGTTAAGAATCACAAACATTTCCTCTTTCCTTGTGTATCCTGACCAGCAAAGGCTTTGGTGAGTGGAGGCTAAATTGCAATCACATGCAACAGGTGACATAGGTGAAAGCTAAGGGTGCCTAGAAATCATCATACACTGTGAAAAGTCTGTGAAGATGGTAACAGTTGGAAGGGCTCCATTCATTCAGGCATGGGTTTGATGCCATCAGCATTGAATTCTGTCCAAAAAATATCACATCAGTTCTCTGCAACTGACATTTCTTCTCATTAATGACCACCCCAGCATTTTTGATGGCAGCATGACCTAGCTCAACGTGTTCATGATCCTGAGGATTAGTAGAAAAAAATGCATGCATGTCCAAAGAAACATTGCATTGAACTTCTGAACAACACAGGCACTTCTATTTTGTATTTATTCACCAGTACCAGGCCCTCAACTTCTCCGACAATGAGGTGGCTAATAATAATACTGTTAATTAGGACACTTTGAATAAGCAATACTTTATCAATTACAACAAAATTATCTTTGCTCTCCAGGTTCAGCTGTAGCTATGAAACTGCACATGTGGATTTACAGTTCAGAACACACTAAATGAGCCATGATTACTGAGTGGTGAATTGATACAAGTTCAAAACTGCTGTACTATGGTTTCACTACAGTCGCTAGAAAACACAAGTTCATAGACACTTGTTGACACGGTTCTGATAGCATCATCGCAAAAGCACAGTTCAAAGGAGTCGGAAGACTCTTCACTCCCTGATGGTTGACACAAGCTGTGTCACAGCAAGCAGGCAGCACTATGAAGTTAATCTGATAGGAACATCCTGGAAGTGGGCAAGATCAGACCTCAAGCAGAACTGCCCTCCTGGCCTCTGTCAGAGCTATTTCAGGGCAGAGGTGTGGCAGTGGTGCCTCAGACCTATGGGAGGCATGGCTTCTTTCTAGCAACTCATTGGCAACTTATGATACTGCTTTGTTGTGCAGTGTTTCTCAGTTGGCCAATACTTCTTGTGCCACGCCCATTTGTTAATGGCACTGCATGCCTCCTCCCCAAACATTCACCCCAACATTGGGTATGGAAATGGGACATGTCAACAGTGGGGAGGACAGAGTGCCATTGCAGTGGCGAAGGTAGATGCTGTAATTTCAGTCAGTGCTGAGCACCCACCTGCACTCCAGTATCCACCCTACATGTGTATAGATATGCCAACCAGGAAACCAACCACAGGGTGCATGTTGGCAGCTGTAGCTACAAAGGCAGATGATGCAACATGTAAGCCACTGGAGATGCCCTTTCGGGCATCCGGCAGGGTGGCCACACATGACCTTGTTGATGTCTGCTCCATGAACTGCCAGCATGACTGTAATGCTGGTGGCAGTGCCAGGCTGATGTCCACAGGCATCTCCTGTTGTGGAGCAAACTATGCTGCCAGCGGTGACATCTGCTATGCCTGGTCTGATGCTGTTTCCTGCGCCACATGGCAGAAGATGGCTGGAAAATCTCCCAAAAGCCAGATATCTTTTGAAACAATGTGATGACAGGAGTCCTCAAATCATGCATCATCAGAGCCAATGGGGAGCACTGGCAGGAGGTTTGGATTGGAATGTTTGGTATTGGGCCAATATGACGACTTGTACTGGTAATTGGACAAGAGAATGGCCCACCATTGTAACTTCCATGCTTTACATTCTCAGACTGGCTGGGAGGCCCCAAACAGAGCTGTCAATGTTCTGTGGTCCACAACTAGAGAAAAGCAGTGGCTGTACAGGTATTGATGAAAGTGCATGACCCAATAAATGACAGCCAATGCCTCCTTTTCAAGTTGGCTGTAGTTGTTTTGGGCCTTGGTCCATGTCTTTGACGCAAATGAAATTGGCTTGTGTGACGTCCCCTCTCCCCTTTTGGTGTCGCTGTTGATGCTGAGCTGCTACTGCTACAGCTCAGTTGGTGGAATGGAGAAGCAATGCGCAGTGATGGTTGTCCTTGTTGTATAACGTGGAACAGCACCTGAAAATCTCTAAAGAAAATTTTTCCTCGCGTAATGTAAGAAAGTCCATTTGTGAGCCTACTGATTTTAATTGTCTGTTATGGTTTTATGATGATGCTATGCCCAGTTAGTTAGTTATTGCAGTATTGACTGAATCATTCATCAGCGGCATCGTTTCACACCACTGAAGTGAGGAAAAATTCATTTGCGGTTCAGTATCAGTAGCTGTTTTTATGTTGCTAGGCAGAATTGTTCACTACAGCACGACGCAACTCCAGAGATAATCTATAATGCTATCTTGCTTTCGTGCGTCATAATATTATTTCGGCAAAACACTCCTTTCAATGCACAATGTTCATCACTCTTTCAATCAAAATGTTCACAGTTGATAAATTTTTATCATCAACTATTACACAGTTCAATTAATGATGGAGCCAACACGAGATTTCCATTACTGACAAACAATTTTTATTGTTCTTTAGCAGTTTTTATAATCATCACATTACGTGCACACCCATGGGTCATATCAATTACGATTCTTTTCAGTTCGGTGATCATGACAATTGTGACAACTTTTACAATTGGCATATTTGTATTATCTTTGTGTGGTCATATTAATGTTTCCTACTCAAGGCTAATCAGGTATTGCTGTCTTTGATACTATGTCCATTCTTCATTGTAACTGTTCACTTTTATGAAGGTTGAGTCCAACAATAATATCTCCAATAATTAAAGTTCATTAACTCATCATACACTATCAGAATACCACTTCAGTTCAAGTTCTCCAGTCAGAATGTCTGAGAACAAAGCCCGCACATCTCTATCATGCAATAGTACTTTCTTTTAATAGAAACAATCTCTTAGCATTCCATTTGTAGTACTATAACAAATGGTGCTCTCTCATGACTTGATAGCAAGCAAGCTAGCAAGCGACTAACATTTCCATGATCGAGCATTCTAGATGCATTGAATTTCCTTTCCACCATGTTTACAACTCTCTTTCACAATAAATGTTATCTCTGACCTACATATTACTTTGGACTTAACTTTTGTTGCACTGATTTGCAGTTATTACTGAGATGTTTGATAGCTAATTAAAAATAACCTTTCTTTCTTTCTACTTTTATATCATGACATACTCAGTAATTATTGAAATTGGTGTTCATCAAAACTTTAAGGTGTTATATTATTGTCAAAGTTGTCGTACCTGTCAGGATAATACTATTCCCTACTTAAAATTATCATGACATTCTTATTTGGGCTTTCAGGTTTCTTGGGGTGTTACATATTCCCTCCAGACGATGAAGTGGGTATTTTATTTCCTGCTTCGAAGTCCCTATCTAGGTCAGGTCCCTGTTTTTAATTTTCACACACACATTCACACACATACATGTACAAAATCGTAATATTACACCACTCATACACCTACGTATACAAAATTGAAATATTACATTGATCAATACACTCACATGAACTTAAGGTTCATCACTTATATAATTCACATCATATTGCACTGTGTTGTCAATACATTGGCACACTGACACTGCATCAGCACTGGACCATGTGATCTGCAAAACATGGCCCAGTTCGAAGCCCGTTTCTTCTTCTCCGAACCCCTGGCAAAGGTTCCACGGCATCAGATCATACCAAGCAGTGATTACAATCCAATTATTTGTGGTTAATTGTTGACATTTGTTGTGAAGTGGTGTCACCCCTGCTAGACTGTGCTAAGGACTCAGTACAATCTGCACCCTGATTGGCCACACCACCACTGTCGTGAATCTGTAACACTTAGTTCACACTTCTCTCTCTTGTGTACTCACAGGACACTACCTGCTTACTGGTTCCTACCAAAACTTTGTTTTTCTATTTATCTAATTATATTATTTATTAGTCTGAATAGTCTTTGACATTTCATACAAGTCTCATTAGTCTATTAACACATAGACCGTTCAACACTATCATCACTTTATTGTTACTGTCCTGTTATTCAAATGATTCTCACTCCCTTTTTCCCTCATCGGTTTTCTTTGTCTCTCTTCTTTACAGTTTTCATATGCTCTCCCCCAAAATAAGTCATCTTTCTTTTACATCAATCTTCTACCCGAACTGATTCTGATTATATTTTTCAGTGTGCTTGCGTTTACATGAGTGTGATGCCTCTTTTATAACATAACATGTGGAGGCTTATTAACAAAAATATTTTAAACAAACATTTATAATTAATCTATAATATATACATACTTAATTAATTAACAAAACTCCAACATTCTTGATGGCTCTTGCAACAACTTAATGAAACTCATAGTAATCATTTTCTTGGATGACACATTTTAACTTAACTATCAAAGTAATTATTATTACTAACCACTTATTTACTAAATCTAAATAGAAAGTTGATACATTGTTAATCTTCTCTTGCTTCACACTGGATCCTGTCATATAAAAATAGGAATTCTGGCTTAACTAAAATACCTTTTTAATTCTGTGTGAGGATAGACTCCTTTTATTTTCTTCTGTTCTTCGTCCTCTAGAAGGTAACTTCACCATTTTCGGTTTAGTTTCTTTTTCTTTGATGATTTCAGATGATTTTTTAACAATACAGAGTCATCAACTTTATAACTAATTACAACACCTAATTTCTTATAAAATTGTTTTATTTTTTTTTTTTTTTTTTTTTTTTTTTTTTTTTTTTTTTATATTACCTTTATGTTTTAACCGTAAATAAGCTTTACGTATAACCTCATTGTGAACTCTTTCCTTATTACGTATATATGGTAAATTACCAAGCCATTCGTCACCATATTGTTTATTGAATAGAATTTCATTAGGCGCATAACTGGTCAATGTATGTGGTAATTCATTGTACATTATTTCAAAACTTTCAATTAACTCTATCCATTGATGATGTTGTTTACCTGCATATGTCCTCACGAATCTATTTAGTTCTCGAAAAATGCGTTCAATTGGGTTCCCCAACAGGTTGAAATGGGCTATGAACACATGATGAATGCCCCATGTCTTCACTGTGTCATGCCATACTTTACTTCTAAAATACAAGACAGTGTCTGAAATTAACATCGTCGATTTACCTGCTTTAGCTAGATAGTCATCTCTGATTTTTCTTAGCATTGGTTTAACACTAGTGGATCTTAATGGATAAAATTTTACATGCTTCGAAAACATATTGTACATCGCAAACACATATTTGAAATTTCCCTTTGCTGTTGGGAATGGCCCACATGTATCACACGATACAATGCCTAGAAATTGCTTAGGAATTATTGGATGTAAGACACCTCGAATATCATAGTTGACTGGCTTTGCCTTTTGGCGTACTTTACACCTTTTAAGTATTTCTTGAGGTCGTTTTAATAAGTTTGGATAGAAACACAGTTGTTGCAGTTTCATGACAGACTTCTGAGCTCTGAGATGCCCCCAATGGACGTATGTGAACCACAAAATAGTGTTAATATATTCTGAAGGAATACATATTTTCCACCGATCTTTTTATTTTTCCAGTAGAACAATACATCTTCTTTTACTCTATAATGACTCTTGACTTTATCTCTTCTGCCAGTTTGTAATTCACTGATGATTCCCTTCCATTACCTATCTACCTTTTGGATTTGCTCAGTCTGCGAACACATTTCATTAACCTCTTTTGTATATGGAATTGTTCCAGACATCATGATCTTAAAATCTATTATACGCCCTTCTTCAGTCTCATCAGACTTAGTGGTCGGTAATCTCGATAATGCATCCACGATGACCCTTGACATGCTTAATCATCACGTTATATTCTTGTAATATTAGGGCCTAACGTGTAAGTCAGCCATGCACCATTCGACCTGACATTGGGAACGTTACTGCTTTGTGCAATACACCACTATCCGCTTACCATACACGAAATATCTCAACTTTTTTAATGCCCGTAATATTGCTAACACTTCTAACTCAGTCATACAATATGAGCATTCACAATTTGATAAAGTTTGACTGGAAAAAGCAATTATCTTTATAGTCTCTATATTTGTCTCATCATCCATTTGAAATAAAGTAGCTCCTAGTCCAGTTTCTGCTGCATCTGTCGCTATGAAAAAATCTCTTTCCATCTGCAGATGATGCAATAGTGGTGCATTTATTAAAGCACTGTGAATTTCATCAAATGCTTTACTGCAAGCTTTTGTCCATTGCCATGGTACATTTTTGCTTAACAATTGCAGTAGACAGTCTTTCAGTCTTTATTTAACAGTTGATGGGATATAAACTTTCTGAAAAAATGATTTTAACTGTTTCTTAGTTATCGGATAAGGGCAGTTTCTTATGGCATCTAACTTCTTTGGATTTGGAATTATTCCTTCAGGTGTTACTATGTAACCTAAAAATTTAATCTGATTTCTCCCAAATTTTGACTTTACTAAATTAATCATTACCCCATATTCTAAAAATTTTGCAAATACACGGTTCAGTATCTCAAGATGTTCTGTCCACGTTTCTGTGGCAATTAATAAGTCATCAACATAAACAGTGAGCCATTCCAGTAAATCCAGACCAAGTATTGTGTCCATTGTGGTTATAAAAACACCACCGCTAATATTCAATCCAAATGGCATAACTTTAAATTGATAATTTCATCCTAAATAAATGAACCTTGTGTATTTTTGAGATTCTTTTGTGATTTTGGTTTGTCAATATGAGCTTCTGAGGTCCAGGGAGGTCAGGAACATCACCCCGTGAAATTTCTGGATGAGTTCTTCTAGATTTTCTGGTTGAGTCATAACAGGCTTAATAATTTGGTTGATATCTCGAGCGTCTAAGACTAGTTGTATATCACCATTAGGCTTAGTTATTGCTAATAGTGGGCTACAATATTCGGACATCGAGGTCTCAATAATTCCCAAGTCCAACATATTTGTTATTTCTTTAGTTACCGCTTCCCTTTTTGACCAAGGAACTGAATACGTTGTTTTACAAAATGTGGTATGTGGGTAAGTTTCGATATTATACTCAAAGTTTTTAATCACACCTAGTTTTTTATTGAATACTGGTAAATATAATTTTAAAACCTCTCTTAATTCTATTTGTTGTTGTGTAGATACATATTCAAATTCCCGGACTTCCTCGTTGACCCCTGACATATCAGCCTCAGCATCAGTTGGCTTAACACAGTCATTATTCAGACAGTGTAGAGCATTTACTGGAAAACTATTAACAATTAAATGCTGACAATATTTCCTTAACATAACTCTTTTCTTCATTAATGTTACCTTCAATGGTTTGTCTTTAACAATCAAAGTAAAAACACCTTCTTTAATATCAAGGACTGCACTATTGCACTATAATCATACAAAAAAATCCATCCCCCATACGCACAGTGAAGAAATCCTGGATACTATCAAGAAAGTACATTCTATTTCGACTCCTTGTAGCTCCACTGCTACCCGTACCTGCTTAATTACACTTTGCGCGTTAGTGTTAAATGCCCCTGATAGCTGGCCGGTGTGGCCGAGCGGTTCTAGGCGCTTCCGTCTGGAACCACATGACCGCTACGGTCACAGGTTCGAATCCTGCCTCGGGCATGGATGTGTGTGATGTACTTAGGTTAGTTAGGTTTAAGTAGTTCTAAGTTCTAGGGGACTGATGACCTCAAATGTTAAGTCCCATAGTGCTCAGAGCCATTTGAACCATTTTTTTGCCCCTGATACTGTGCATCCTGATACTGGCAAAGTGAGTAATTTCTGCTATCAACTAAGCACATTTAGGCAATTAATTGTCATTACACTGACCATTGGCCCCATATCACTTAGTATATTCATCGATATTTTATTGATTTTCGCTACCACAATAGCTTGTAAAGTATATACTTTCTTATTTAATTCAGCCCTTGGTTCATTCATTAGATCTTCTCTTATATCTGATTCATTGTTTTACTTAAGGATGTTTACAGATTCACGAAGCTTGCCTCCCTCCTCATTACCAGCCATCCAAGAAGGGCTACAATGACCGGTTCTCGTTTGACCGTCCATCATTCAGTTTCCTCCGTGGTTCATGCACTTCTACCAAATGTACTTCAATTACCTTTTGGGGATATGCACTGTCTATCACCACATTTCTTCCATTCGTTAATGGTATAGGTCTATTAGATTCAAAGGACGTGCCTGTAGTATTGGTATTTGTCCAACCTACGTTATTCATTTGACCAGTCCCCCAACTGGACTTATTTGGCAGTTCCATGGGAGCACAGTTGTTTCTTCGGCCATTGTCACAACATTGATGGTTTGGCAATTGCCGCAACCCAAATTTCCTTTTCCTATTCATTGATACCAAATTCACCCTTTGGAAACCACTTCGTCCTGCCATTTCATTATTATTTTCTACAAATGAACCTTTAGGATAATCGTAATTTGCATTCCAATTCTGGTTATTCTTTGGCATGCAATCTATCTGTCCACTACCATTTTGAGGATTATTGTTATTTTGGCTGAAGTCTGGAGAATGATTATTATTCTGCTTATTCTGACTCCATTGGCAATGTCTGCTTGTGTCTGTGTATGTGCGGATGGATATGTGTGTGTGTGCGAGTGTATACCTGTCCTTTTTTCCCCATAAGGTAAGTCTTTCTGCTCCCGGGATTGGAATAGCTCCTTACCCTCTCCCTTAAAACCCACATCCTTTCGTCTTTCCCTCTCCTTCCCTCTTTCCTGATGAAGCAACTGTTGGTTGCGAAAGCTTGAATTTTGTGTGTATGTTTGTGTGTCTATCAACCTGCCAGCACTTTCGTTTGGTAAGTCACATCATCTTTGTTTTTAGATCTAAAATGCAATTAATAGTTTGAAAGAAACAACAGGTTTGTTGTTAACATTATAGTATAGTGCTACAGTTGATAAAGTCTCTTATATCATAGAATGTGTGGTGGACTAGCCAGTCATGAATTGTTTGTTTGAATAATTGTTCAGGTAATTCTTGAACAGATTGAGAAAGATTATTAAGTAACTTGTACCCCATGGTTTCATAACTGTTGAGTGACTTTGACAATCTGTGGTAAGGAATATAGAGGCACCTATTCCTTCTTGTATTGTGGCTATGTACATTTCCTCTGGTTTTTGTTTCTGGTAATTTCTTCTTCGTATAAATTAGAACATAGTATATGTACAGATTTATAACAGTCATGACTTTTTGTTCTCAGAACAATGGTTTACAGTGTGCCTCATATGCAGAACCAGTAATTATCCTAATAGCTTTTTTTTTGCAGTATTAATATGTCATGTACACAGCTAGAGTTCCCCCACAAAATAATTCCATATGTTATTATACTTTGAAAGAATTAAAAATAGGATGTTCTAACATATTTTTCAGGAACACAGTCCATAAGTTGCCTTAACAGGTAAATAACTCTTGACAACTTACCACTAGTATATTGTACATGTTGAGCCCAAGATAATTTATCATCTATGTATACCCCCAAAAATTTAACATAACTTGGATCATCTGACAGAAGCTTATCTCTGAGACTACAAACCATCTGCTTTGTTTTGTTTTCATTCAGCAGTAATCCATTTGCCTTGAACCAATAGGATGCTTGGTCAATTGTCTTTGCTGCACAAGTTTTAAGGCTATTGAAATCATCACTAGCATGAAGAAATCTTGTATCATCTGCATATGACACAGTGGTGGACTTGATAAATGATGGAAGATCATTTATCATTATTAGGAATAAAAAGGGGCCCAGTACAGATCCCTGTGGAACACCTATGTTGACTTGTTCTATACTCGACATTTCTTTCCCTACACAAACAACTTGCTTACAATTCTGAAGATATGATTTTATTAATTTAAGGCTGTTATGTCTAATGCCATAGAATTCCAGTTTTTCTAAGAGTGGCTTATGCTTTACACAGTCGAAAGCTTTGCTTCGATCACAAAATGTGAGTTGAACATAGCCCTTATCCTCAAACACTTGATGTAAGTATTTGACTAAAAAGTCTATAGCATCCACAGTAGACAACTTTTTCCTAAAACCATATTGGGATTCACTAATTGTTCCTAATTTTTCAAAATAGCTGTTGGTAAATTACACATTCCAGTATTTTAGAAAAAGCTGGGACTATGGAGATTGGTCTGTAATTGGAAGGTGAGTCTATATCTCCCTTTTTATATATTGGAACTACCCTAGCCACTTTGAGTTCTTCGGGAAAATACCCATCAGATATACATTTATTTATACAGAATGTTAAGGGGTACACAATATAGTCAATTACTTTCTTTAGTATATTACAGGATATGTCATATACACTGTCTGAAGATTTCAACCATTTTACAATGCTTAGGACAAGACTAGGTGAGACCTCGGAGAACATAAACGTACCTGTGTCTGTTGGTGTTCTGCAAACATTTTTAGAAAGTAACTCTGATGAACTGATATCAGGTTTGATTATAATATTTCCTACATCTTCAACAGATTTAATAAAGAAATCATTGAATTTTTGTGGACTTACATTAATTTTTTTGCTTCTTACATCTTTAGCGACACCATTTATTAATTTCCATGCAATTTTGCACTTATTTGTGGAATTATCAATGGTATTGAAATTATGTGCTTTTGACTTACATTAATTTTTTTGCTTCTTACATCTTTAGCGACACCATTTATTAATTTCCATGCAATTTTGCACTTATTTGTGGAATTATCAATGGTATTGAAATTATGTGCTTTTTTGGCTTCCACAATGGCTTTTTTTACACTCATTCCTACATTTTATATACGCTAATCTGGCATGTTCTGTTTTCTGATTGCTACATATATTGTGCAACACCAGAACTTGGTTTTTCATGTTTGATAATCATTTAGTGTACCATAGATATTGTCTGTTTGTAGCCCTGTTTGTAAAGCCTTTGTCAGTTAATTTGCATTTCTTTATTGGAATGTTGTCATTAAATTGCATCAGAAATGTTTTAAAAAATCTCTCAAATAATAGTTTCCCTGACAAATCAGCCCTAAGACTATAACTTGTGTCACCATGACATTGGTTGAACCAGTCTCTCTCAGCAAGGGACTTACATAGCTGAACAATTTTGTCATCTGTGACATGTCTGGTGATTATAACTTTTGGGACAGGCTTAGGAATATTACTCTTATCAATACAGAACCTACTTGTATAGTTTAAAGATACAGAGTCATGATTTGATGTCTCATGATACCTCATTGTTGTGTAGTATCTCCTTGGTGATCAACACCTCTTGTGCCGCTCTCGATACTTGACGACAGGAATATACATAATGTATAAGTGCAGGTTATGATACATGGACCTGCCATGTGGAAGTTTGAGTCTAACCTTGATTCATGCATGGATCCCCAAAGTGGTTAAGGCAACTGCTTGTGTAAAGTGGGAAATCTGGGTTCGAGTTCCATTCTGGCACAAATTTTCATTGTTGTCATTGCAATATACAAGGATTGGAACTTAAATAGTGGCAACTATTTATTCACAACAGATACAAAAGAGTTACATGTTTGCACCTGTTACTGTCCTTCAAAGTAGTCACCAGTGTTGTGTTGAACCTGTTGCCAGCGATGTGGAAGGCATAGTATACTATTAGCAGAGCCTGTTCTGTTGATGGTGCAAATGGAGTGGTCTAAAGTTATGGTGATTCTCATGTACAACTGTGATGGTGTTATCCTAATGCATTATGTTCCTTCACAGCAGACCATCAATGCACAGTATTACTGTTCATTTTTGGAGCATCACCTGTGACCAGCTTTGTAAAAGAGGCGGCGACACTTTCTGCGCAACCCACCCATCATTTTGCACGAGGATGTGCGGGCACATACAGCGTGAGCTGTGGCTGCTCTGTTCGGTCGATGGGACTGGTAAGTACTGTACCATCCACCATACTCCCCAGACTTAAGTCCTTGTGACTTCGATTGGATTCCAAAGATGAAGGAACCACATCATGGCATTCGCTTCAGAACTGTTCCAGAGGTTCGACAGGCAGTAGCCCAGCCATCATGCCTGTCATGCAGGGTGACTATAAGGCAGAGGCTGAAAAAATATGTTTTGCACTGTCTCTGCTCCTATTGGAACAACACTGCTACTCATGACGTTTGATGTCTATACATACATGTATACTGCTTTATATATGCGGTTCCCTCCTAAGAGTTATTAGGTACATTTTCTCTGATGTTTCAGCAAATGTTTGCAATTTTGCTGCTTCAGTGTGTAGCTGGAGTCAGCCTAAACAAATATTGCTCTCAAATCTTTCTTGTGATGAGTGGTGTCAACAGAAAGCACTGGTTTGTTTCCCATTACAATCTTCATGAGTAATAACACCAACAGGTGTTCATATACAGAGTAAACATAAAGTCTCTATTTCTAGCTAAATCTGTTTTTATGACAGGTAATCTGACAGAACACTCAACAGAAGAACAAAATTCTGCTATTTGTGCCTGTTTGCATGGGATGACATACAAACAGGTATGGAAGGATTTCATTTGTAGAGTTAAAAAACCAGGTCTCACAAATTTTGTAATAAGGATTTTCATTAACAAATTCAAATATATGAATAATGTTGGTGATGAGGAATGTGAGGGGAGGCTGTCCAGAATTCAAAAAATGGTGAGACACCTAGAGGATGCAATCACTTCAAACACTTTGCATCTACTGGTAGACTTGAGTACGGAGCTAGGTATTCCACAGTCCACAGTTTGCAAAACCATGCAAAACATGATGAAGACATGCATACAACACACAGATTCCACACAAGCTTAAAGCTGAAGATTGTGCATCCCGAAGGGCTGCGTATTATGATTTATTAAAAGCTGTGGAGAATAACAATCTCATTACATGTGTTGATTGGTAATGAAGCAACATTCCACACTTGTGGACACATGAACAGAGATAATTGCAGAATCTGTGCAACCAAACAATCATACACTGCAAGAGTAGCAACATGGCAGTCCGAAAATGAATGTATTGTTGGGGATGCCAAGTACTGCTTCCAATGGCTCCTTTACAATTGTAGACAGAACATTTAATGGAGACATATACTTTGATATGTTGAAAACCTTTTTGGAGCCACGGTTGGTACAAGACAGGGTTAAAGAATAACTTGTTTTCTACCGGGATGGAACACCACCTCACTTCACCTTAGTTGTTCATGATTATCTGGATGTATGTTTTGTCCAGATTGTATGTGGTCCTCAAATGCTGTGAGCACCTCACTCTCCAGCCCTGAACCACTTAGATTTCCTTGTGAGGGAGTTTATCATGGCTAAACTGTACCAGATGAGGATTAATGGTGTAACACAACTGAAACAAAGTAGAGACACAGTTGACCAGATCTCTCCAGCTATGTTGGATAGAGAATTTTGTTCTGTATAAGAACACTGCCGGCTATGCCTAGATTTGTAGGGCGGTCACATTGAGATGTATTGATTTGTGGTTTTATTGTGATTCACATTGTATTATATATCACAGATGTGTAATAAATTTGTGTGTCCTCAGAAATATATAGAGACTTTATGTTCACCCTGGACTTTTGAAATTATTGTGAAGCAATAATTTGTAGCCAGAATGAAATTTCCACTCTGCAGCAGAGTATGAGTTCATATGAAATTCCTGACATATTAAAACTGAATTTCCTTATTCAATGTAAAATAACTGCATTAAAGAATAGAATAATGTGTTGACATTCGAATGTGTTGAGATTCGAACTTGGGACCTTTGCCTTTCATGGGCAAGTGCTCTACCAGCTGTGCCACCTAAGCATGACTCACAACCCATCCTCACAGCCTCACTTCCGCCAGTACTTTGTCTCCTATCCTCCAAACTTCACAGAAGCTCTTATGTGAACCTTGCAATACTAGCACTTCTGGAAGAAAGAATACTGCCAAGACATGGCTTAGCCACAGCCTAGAGGGATGTTTCCAGTATGAATTTTTCACTCGCAGCAGAGTGTGTACTGATATGAAACTTCCTGGAAGATTAAAACTGTGTGCCAGACCAAGACTCAAATTTGGGACCTTCGCCTTTCACGGGCAAGTGCTCTACCAACGAAGCTACCCAAGCAGAAATTATGACCCATCTTCACAGCTTCATCCTCCAAAGTTTGAGTCTTGGTCTGGCACATAGTTTTAGTCTGCCAAGAAGTTTAATATCAGTGCACATTCTGCTGCAGAGGGAAAATTTCATTCTGGAAACATCCCCCAGGCTGTGGCTAAGCCACGTATCCACAATATCCTTTCTTCCAGAAGGTTCACAGGAGAGCTTCTGTGAAGTTGGAGGGTAAGAGACAGAAGATACTGACAGAAGTAAAGCTGTGATGACAGGTTGTGAGTTGTGCTTGGGGAGCTCATTTGGTAGAGCACTTGCCCACAAAAGGTAAGGGTCCCAAGTTCGAGTCTTGGTCCAGCACACAGTTTTAATCTGCTGGGAAGTTTCAATAGTTATCTCCTACTGGAACAATCAAACTTTTGATAGTTAATGTCTAAACAGAATAAAAACTTTTATGGAGTGTATAGGGTGGCCGAAGATACTCCAAAAATTGTATTCAACATTTTTAGACAATGTAATATTTTTAATCTTTCTCTTCATTTTATTATGCCTTTGTCCCATAGCAGCAGAAAAGTCAGCACAGTTATGAATGGATTTGTCATGGTTAGTTGGAGGTGTGGCCAGATGCCCATCATGTAATCACCCCATCTATCCCCGACCCTTCCCCTATGACGAAATATGTGTACCCCAACTGTCTGCTTGCAGTATGGTCATGTGAAAATGAACACAAGTTTTTCAAAATATTTGTGAAACGTGAAACTGAGGCAGGAGCTGGGTACCAACCTAGTAATCAACTAATGGGATATGAGAGACCACCTAAAAACAACATCCAGGATGGTTAGCACAGCAAACCTCATCATTAATTCACTGGGCAGATTTGATGTGAGGCAAGCATCCCTCTCCATTCCAGAACTGGTGCTTAGCATGCACAGTTATCTGAGTGGGTTTCGTGACAATGTAATCTAAATACTGAACAGGATATTATAAACTACAGTTCAAGAGATGCATTCAAATATCAGAAAACATGTCACTATTTTTCAGTACTATGTGTAAAATAGTGAAGCAGCTGCAGCTATTGCATAAGGCCATGGGAATTAGCGAGCTCAGCACTGATTAAATGCCTTATGTCAGATGCAGCAACCCCACTGGCCGAGTATGACTGCTCAATAGGTAAGGGGCCAGCACCGCAACAGTGGCTACATGACAGAAAGGCAGAATTAGCAGAACTATTGGAGAATCAGTAGCCCGGTTGCTACACATCCAAGCCACTGGCTTGTTAGGGCCTATGTGGTAGAAAGTGGTGCTTTGCCATACAAGTACACACCAAGCTGGTATAAATACTTGTCACTTTAGTCAATGGTACCACAGCCTGGCTGCCACGATATATGAGGCTAATTGTTCTACTAATAGACATCATGAGACTTGGCCTCCACTAGCTGTAGGCCTACTGCTGGCTCTAAGTCCAGTGCTGTGGGCTTTACATTTTCCGGCCACCTCTCAGCTCATGTAAGCTACATCCAGCCTTCTGCTGAGGGCTGTCTTCCTCCACAGGAACCATGGCAGGATTCTGTGCTGCCCAGTGTTACCTCCCTGAGCTGCAGAACCGTGCACAGATGGTACACATGCTGTTACATACTGTGCATGTCAGCATTCCTCCAAAGTCTCTGTCTTCACAGCAGACTGTGGACCACTGCTGCATCAACACCTACCCACTCGCTGTCTTCAGCACATGCCCAGGAGAGTGTTGCTATGGCAGGGTTTCACTTCGAATGTTGTAGTTTGTTCTTCAAATGTATGACTGCCAATGCTGTGTCTCTGAGCAACCATTGGTCATTGTCCTGACATCAGCCCAGCACCCCCCCCCCCTTCCCTCCACCCCCTCCCCCCACCCCGCCTCAATTTAGCCCTGCCCCTGTAGAGGTTATCCACCTCTACATCTTGTGAGAGAAGTGGGCACAGTGACACAAACCACTGCCAAGAAGGATGTCTGCAGCTGGACCCAGCACCATGTCTCAGCCAAAGCTGTTCGCATTGAGAAGTACAGTAAGGCTAGTACACAAACTATTTTGTTTCTTTTTTTCTTACTGTTTCCTAATGTAATAGGGGAGGTGAGCACAATGAAGGGCTGTCACTGAAATTTGAAATTAACATTGTTAATGCCAGAGGAACCAGCTTATTTGTCACTATGTTCGGGAACACTGTTTGCAGCCAGTAAGCCACATGCAATGCAGCCTATTATGTTGCAATGCAGCCTGTCCAGAGTCAGTATCAGCGAAGTGTTCCAGATGCCATAATTAAGGCCATACTGCTGAACAATGCACTGAGTGGTGCATGATTAGCCATAAGGTCTGTTAGTGTTCTATGGTTGAAAGTGTTTTGGTCATTGTGCAGGTATTGTTATTCTTAGTAAACTTGGTCATGTATTGCACATTGATGGATAGAGGTTCCACAGTGGCAGAGTCCAAGAAGTTGGCTGCATTAGTAAATCAAGTAGTGCAATTGTTGACAGTTGAGGATGTGTTGTCTTTCCTAGTTGATCTGGTAGCAGTGGCAAGGACTGAGTTTTGCCTGGATGACCAACCATCTCCTGCAGTACTATAAGAAGCGGAATGGTTTGAGATATTTCCATGGGCAATTGAGTGACTTATCATAGAATCAGAATGAATCAGTGGAGAAACTCATTGATAGGACAAGGAAAATCAATGTTCATACTTACAAACTGATGGAGAGAGATGAGACAAATAAGATTATCCTTCACAAACTGAACATAGAAAACAAGATGCCTTCCTGAGGGACCCACCACCTGACATGTCTAGGAGGGTTCAGGCAGGTAGCCCAAAGTCCTAAATGCTACTGTCAGGATAGCTAAAAGGCTGGAGGAAATAGATACAGCAACAGGGATGCACAATAGGTAAAGCATTTTCATGCTGACATAAGGTGTTACTAGTGTTGACATTAGGGTCACATCCAAGGCAGTATCATCAACCACATTACAAGAAGCATGGTATTATTGGGCATCTGCAATGAGAGTGTAGAAGTAAAGGAGAGAATGGGCAAAGGTGAGATAGTAAGATACCGATAGCAAATGGGAATTCCAGATCCACATGGTAGTACTCCCAGTACATTCCAGTACTGTAAAGACATATGCAGAGGTAGATCATGGTGCAGTAGGAGTTGTTGGGGGTAAGAAACAAAAAAAATTGTCAGTCACAGGGGCACAAGTGCCAGTGGCAAGTCTAAACCTCCTAGATAGAAAACAGTTAAGCCCACCACACTATAGTTTCCAAGGGATGTGTGATAGTGATGTGAAGTCACTCACTTCAGCAGTATTGAGTTTACAGGTTGGGGCAGAAGAACTACAGGAGTGTGCGGAGGTAGTGCCTCATGCAAATAAAGCTTAGTGTGCAATCATAGAGTTAGGCTTTCTGTTCAAGCATGATGGCAAAACTGATCTTCAGCGATGTACACTGTAACTCAGGGGGACAATTTTTCAGCTGGGGGAAGCTGTTTCCAGTGAAATACTGATGTAAGGTTCATCTATCATGAGGAATAACCCAGTTAAACTGTGGATGAAATCATTATGGCTTAATTCACATGGTACAGTGCCACAAGGCACCAGGGAGTTGCTCTGGGCGAACAAGGGTACAACAGAGCATAACATCATGAGAAGAACTCGGTATGGGATTAGCATTAAAGTGAGGGGAAATAAGGGGACCTAGGAGTCGTCATATTGTGTGGTAGTACTGTATGTGGGTTTTGCATGATCACAGTTTTAGGGGTGTGTTTTCTAAGAAAATGCAAGGGGGAATTGTTGTTGCAGACACATAGTTCCAGATGATGTACCGAAGCAGCAGGTTAAGAAAATACCAGATAGACAAAAAGGGACACTGAGCATGAGAGATCAGTGGAGTAGTTGGATTACTTATTGTTAAAGAATTTTTGTGGATTGTGTTTTATTCACCTCATGAACATTTGCAATCCATTTTGTTTGCGTACAGGAGACATGTCAAAAATTTGTAAAACATTAATAAATAATAGCACTATAATAAATAATAACACTATAAGGATATTTCTTAGAATGTGTAACACATTGTATCCAGCTCAAATTTCCAGTTTGTCCCATATGAATTCGTACACTGAGTAATAACACTTCAGTGTCAGTACCTCACATAGCTTTCTTTTAAGTGAACCTAAATTCATCTGCTTCAACTTGTTCCCTTTTACAAATTTTCATTCCCATATGTTGAGGTCCCTGGGCATACTGTCTGAGGCAGTGGGTGGGGAGCATAAAATTTTCTTTGTTTCTAGTATCGTGTGAATGAACAAAATGGTTTTCCTCAAATAATTCATGTATGGTGCAC
This sequence comes from Schistocerca americana, assembly GCF_021461395.2. Taxonomy (NCBI): domain Eukaryota; kingdom Metazoa; phylum Arthropoda; class Insecta; order Orthoptera; family Acrididae; genus Schistocerca; species Schistocerca americana. The sequence continues at coordinate 302,982,979 of NC_060121.1, forward strand.
AAAAATATAATAATCTCATATATGTATAAGGACGGCAGAGTTAATATTTTAAGTTTTCTAAATAATGGTTGACATGGTTCTTTGTGATTTGCAGTGCACATATTTTGTATGATTTTATTCTGTATTTCTAGTATCCACACTATGTTTGTTGAGTTACCCCAAAAAACAATACCATACCTAATTATGGATTTGAAGTAGCTTGTATATGCTACTTTTCATGTGTCCATGTTAATTGCAGTTGATAATATTTGCGTTTCAAATGCAAAGCTGCTCAGTTTGTTTTCCAGGTAGTCAATGTGTGCCTGCCAGCTCAAATTTTTGTCTTTGATTTGTTAAGGATAATTTGTTAAGACAGAAGGAGCTTTCCTTATTTTTAGTTTGTTCTATATTTTTGTTGGTGTTGGTATTAGATAGTTCTTTACTTTGTTGTGATTAATGGTAGGAACATGTATTTCAATGATTATGATGTTTAATGGATGACTTAACAGCACTGCGCTTCTGGTCAAAAGAATTGTGCTTTGACTAGTTGACTACTAGTGAATCAATTTGACTATGCTTGGATTTCATGTAACCAGAGAATAAGTCACATCAAATTCTTCTACAACAGTTGCTGACAGTATCTTCTCATTATTGCTGGCCATCATTTCAGTTGTAGCAATGGGCAGCTGAGCATCTCTAGCTGCACCGGTGAAGACTCTACCATCAGTGTATTGCAGCATCCATGGTCCTGACATAAAAAAGAAACGAAGCATACAATAATACACAAATTAAGTATATAAGTTTATTTGCCACTATATGTATTAAATTTAATTAAGTCTTCTCATTTGCATTCCCTAAGGCATTAAGAAAATCGGGGTGGTAGATTCCAATATTCGGTTACACCACATTTCCTTCTTGCCAGTCTAGTGATAATGGTGACAGGACAATTGTTTTTCATGTGACTGTGATTTTAATCAATCACATTTTCTAATATTATTACAAAAATTCTTTTACTTATAACACAGAACATAAGCACCTTATCTTAATAAAACACCCAGTGGCTTTCACCGTCATGTGAACGTTAATTCTAATACAGAGAAAAGAGCTCATAATGATAGGATTTTATGTCTACTCACCTACAGTGTAACATTATTGTCTCATTACTTCATTTACATAATTTACACCTACTGGTTGAAATAAGTCTTATTTATTTATTTGTTTTGATCATCTGAATCATACATTGTACAGAAATGCACATCATGATATAGGACAGGTCATTTGATACATATTAGGCATTTGATACATATTAGGCATTTATAAGAAGAGGTACATGTCTATGAATCTATAAAGTGATTACATATTTATATCATATGTGTAATGTACTTAGGTCTTATATTTATTCTGTACCAGAATTCAGCATTTATATCAATAAAACTTACATTGAGTTATGTTACATAAGGTCAGTAGTTTGTGATTCATTATCTGATGTTTTTGTTGAGACATTCCTTATAGCAGGTTGTTTTCGAGGAATTCCTGTATGCTGTAGAGGCAGTGTTTAATTAGGAGTGACCGTAGTTTTATTTTAAAATCCTTTACTTATGTAATGGTTTTCACTGCTATTGGGAGATGATTGTAGAGTTTTATTCCCATATATTTGACACCTTTACTGTATAATTTTGTTGAATGGGGAATTACTCATAGGGAGTTCTCTGACCTTGTATCATGTTGATGCCAGTTTGAGTTTATATCTAAGTTGCTAATATTTTTCTTGGTGAAACATTGTAGGTCCAGTATGTACTGAGATGGGAGGGGTAATATGTTCAGATTCTGGAACAGTGGTTTACAAGATTCTTTCTGCTGTTTGAATAATATTATTCTAACTACTTCTTTTTTAGTTTAAACAGCCTCATTGCTTCTGCACTATGGCCCCAAAAGATAATTCCATAGCTTAATATAGAGTGGAAAAGAGCGTAGTACATTGATGTGAGGGTGCTGGTATTAACAATATTCCTTATTTGTCTAATCATAAAATACACTTCACTCAATTTGGTGAAGGTTATATCAATATGCCTTTTCCATGTAAGTGTGTCAGTAATGGTAACCCCCAAAAATTTGGTTTCCTTTACATAGTTGATTTTATCATCAGTGATATATTTGGTACTGGTGGGTTTTTATTTTGGACTATGTGCAAAGTAATACCAGCTATCTTTTTTATATTTAGTAGTAGTCTGTTTGAATTAAGCCATGAGTTTAGTTGTGCTGTGCTCCTGTTTACTGCGTCTTGAAGATATTCATTTGAGTCAGACATCATAATTGTGGTATTATCAGCAAAGAGGAAGGTTCTGTTATTGTGTAAATTTAAGGGGAGGTCATTTACATAAAGTAAGAATAATAAGGGTCCCAACACTGAGTCTTGGGGAACTCCAAGTTCTGTGATTTGGGTAGATGACTGTACAGTATTAGCAATTCCTGGTCAATTGGTTACGTTCATTTTGACATATTGGTTTCTGTCTTTGAGTTAGCTTTTAAACCAGTCAAGGGCAGTGCCCCTTATTCCATAGGAATAAATATTTTGGAGCAGTATATTGTGATTAACCATATCAAATGCCTTTGTTAGGTCAAGAAAAATGCCTATGGCTGGAAGCTTCTTGTCTACTAGTGTTAAGGTGTAATCTAGGAGTTGCTGCATTGCATCTATTGTGGTTTTTCCTCCTTGGAAACCAAACTCAGCAGGTGATTTGGCATTTCATTTTTTCAGAAATAGATTTAGTCTGTCTGCCATAGTGTATTCAAAAATTTTGCTGAATACTGAGAGTACTGCTACTGGCCTGTAATTGCTGATATCATCTTTACTTCCTTTTTTTATGAATGGGTATGATTTTTGCAGTCTTGAGTTTATTAGGAAATAGTCTCTGACATTTAATTGTAATTATTGTAGACTTTGCACCCTCAAGGTGAAATTTTTCATAATTATTTACATTCATTATATGCCTCCTAGCTGAACATCACCAATACAAAATTTTCAGTTTAAACACTTCCTATGCCACCAGGCCAAAATCAGCAGTCATAAAATGCTAAAGATCTAGCAGCCTATGTGCCTTTTAGATGGACTGTCCAAAGATAGTTCCTTAAATTAGAATCACATAATATATTTCTTGGACAAGATTCTTAACTCACTGGATTATTATTCATAATTAATGTACATATGTTTGCATATTGCCAGGAAATCATTTTTGTGTGCTTATGAAGCTTAATGATCACTTCTGTTAAACTATGCCAATAATAATTACGGTCTACTTACCCTTTTATTTTCTCGAGTCTCAGATATACTAAATGTAGTAGAAAACAATAATGGGGACAAGCTTCATGACCTTATTGGTGTTACTCTTTAACAGTGCTCTGGGCATAACTTCCTGCTTAATTTTTATGATGAGTTTAACAGATATAAATACACCATCCAAATAAATAATCCATGTACAGTGAACACTTCCACTTCCATGAGTATTCACACTGGGAGGGAGATATCATTTAATTTATATGACAGTATTATTTATCGTAAATACAATAAGTTTCTCTCTTACTATAAGTCTAATTTCAGCATATACCATTCTAAATAACCTTATTATAGTGCACATGATTGCAGTGAAATTCAGACTCTACCATTTAACAATAGTAACTAATTGTGCATATGACTGGAGGGCAACAACATACTCTAATTCTCCAAGTGTACCCAGGTGCCCTATACAAATTTTCTCTCTGCATAGTCTGTAAGATCCATGTGATCCAATATACTATAGTACATTATGTGAATAATGTGTTATACCAACAGAATTGGAGAGCCTTCCCCTATCAGCTCCTAGCACAAAGGTACCTGAGTAATACATGAATTAGAACTTGCTTCAGTACTCACAAGGGAATGATCCAATAAGACATGTCGATACCTAGCCTGAAATTTTTCACAGGAAGAAGACAGTGAAAGAAATGCACTGTCAAAATTTTAGTGTTTTGTAAAAAATGTTAAAGTTACACATATTTGCTGTGCAAAGAACAGCCTATAACATTGATTTGTACAGCCCTGCCAACCTAGCATGCAACTCAGTGAATCACTCATGCAGCCCCGTGTAGTAGAATTATCCAGAGTTCACAGACAGCAATTTTAAGCATCTAAAGCCTGGTTTACAATGTAGCAAATGGAATTGAACATGTGGAAATGAGCATTTCCAGAAAATTCACTACCACTTGCTTGTATATGGGTAGAATCGTTTATACTAGAGGGAACGGAAGAGAACACGAGTTACCAAACATTGCCTATGCCACACTATGTCATTAGTTTTCAGTTTTTGGAGCTAATATTTGGCTAATAGGATGCAACTCTACCTTGTTAGAGTCACAATGTGAAACTTAGCTATTCAGTGAGGATTATTTTGCATGCCGAGTGCACTGTTCTTGACGGAGTATGCAAAATGACGCAGGGAAGGAAGAATTTAAATGTGCCAATTCGTATGAAAGTGTGACATGCATGGAGATTGTGCACTTTGTACAGAATTGCATCTCTATCCCTCCTTAGTACTGGTCCAAAATTTTCCTTGTTTGTTGGCTGCCATTTTCCCCTGGCTTCTCATTACCATTGAGGGGAAATTTATATACAGAACACTAATTACCGATGTCAAGCATCATCTCAGGAAGTGACACAGCTAGTGTTTCCCACTATACATGTAAGGTCTAACGGTCATATTCTTTTTTGTTTTTTCGTCTTTTTTTCTCTAAAACAAAAGTGGTTTAGTGGCAAAGTGTGCACTTCGTGATACAGAAAGTGTGGAATCAAATCCCATTAGGTTACAACTTTTTCACTATGATTTTTAACTAAGCATTCACTTCTCGCAGATGTTGGAGTGGCCACAAAAGACATGGTTTGGATTCCACATTAAGCTGTAGGTCTCTATTTTGCAATTAGGTAACTGAGGAAGGTTAGGGACATCTAAGTAGCTGCAGTGGAGTCCAGTTTAAAGAACTGCAGGAGGCCTACTGAGTACACCAGACAAGATTCTCATTTGCTGCTGCTTGTTGGCTTGTTTGCTCCAATGAAAATCTGGCTTAAACTAAACAAACATTTTCTTGAATAACTTCATATCAACAGTTCAATTCTTGCACTTGTAATTCTGATAAAAGTGGCTAGCAGAGAAAGTAAAATCATGGCGGGTGTTTGATATCACAGACAACTTGCATCAATGAGAACCTGTAATTTGTTGAAATGAAATGTTTACTTTTGAATACATTGTGGGAGTACAGTGATCAATGTGTTACAAATATTTACTATCAGAAACAATCTTGATCACAATTTATTTATTATGGTGACTGGTTTTGACCATTACTGTGGTCATCTTCAGACCAATGAGTAACAACCTCCTTCTGCTGGATATCACAGTAGTGATTCTCCAGCAGAAGGAGGTTCTTACTCATTGGTCTGAAGATGACCACAGTAGTGGTCAAAACTGGTCACCATAATAAATAAATTGTGGGCAAGACTGTTTTTGATAGTAAAGAAATGAAAAGTGCTTCCAGAATGAGATTTTCACTCTGCAGCGGAGTGTGCGCTGATATGAAACTTCCTGGCAGATTAAAACTGAGTGCCCGACCGAGACTCGAACTCGGGACCTTTGCCTTTCGCGGGCAAGTGCTCTACCAACTGAGCTACCGAAGCACGACTCACGCCCGGTACTCACAGCTCTACTTCTGCCAGTACCTCGTCTCCTACCTTCCAAACTTTACAGAAGCTCTCCTGCGAACCTTGCAGAACTGGCACTTCTGAAAGAAAGAATATTGCGGAGACATGGCTTAGCCACAGCCTGGGGGATGTTTCCAGAATGAGATTTTCACTCTGCAGCGGAGTGTGCGCTGATATGAAACTTCCTGGCAGATTAAAACTGTGTGCCCGACCGAGACTCGAACTCGGGACCTTTGCCTTTCGCGGGCAAGTGCTCTACCAACTGAGCTACCGAAGCACGACTCACGCCCGGTATTCACAGCTTTACTTCTGCCAGTACCTCGTCTCCTACCTTCCAAACTTTACAGAAGCTCTCCTGCGAACCTTGCAGAACTAGCACTCCTGAAAGACAGGATATTGCGGAGACATGACTTAGCCACAGCCTGGGGGATGTTTCCAGAATGAGATTTTCACTCTGCAGCGGAGTGTGTGCTGATATGAAACTTCCTGGCAGATTAAAACTGTGTGCCCGACCGAGACTCGAACTCGGGACCTTTGCCTTTCGCGGGCAAGTGCTCTACCAACTGAGCTACCGAAGCATGACTCACGCCCGGTACTCACAGCTTTACTTCTGCCAGTACCTCGTCTCCTACCTTCCAAACTTTACAGAAGCTCTCCTGCGAACCTTGCAGAACTAGCATTCCTGAAAGAAAGGATATTGCGGAGACATGGCTTAGCCACAGCCTGGGGGATGTTTCCAGAATGAGATTTTCACTCTGCAGCGGAGTGTGCGCAGATATGAAACTTCCTGGCAGATTAAAACTGTGTGCCCGACCGAGACTCGAACTCGGGACCCTTGCCTTTCGCGGGCAAGTGCTCTACCAACTGAGCTACCGAAGCACGACTCACGCCCGGTACTCACAGCTTTACTTCTGCCAGTACCTCGTCTCCTACCTTCCAAACTTTACAGAAGCTCTCCTGCGAACCTTGCAGAACATCCCCCAGGCTGTGGCTAAGCCATGTCTCCGCAATATCCTTTCTTTCAGGAGTGCTAGTTCTGCAAGGTTCGCGGGAGAGCTTCTGTAAAGTTTGGATGGTAGGAGACGAGGTGCTGGCAGAAGTAAAGCTGTGAGTACCGGGCGTGAGTCGTGTTTCGGTAGCTCAGTTGGTAGAGCACTTGCTCGCGAAAGGCAAAGGTCCCGAGTTCGAGTCTCGGTCGGGCACACAGTTTTAATCTGCTAGGAAGTTTCAAATGAAAAGTGTCTTGCAGTACTACATTTTATAACAATTCCTGCAGGCCATTCCTTATAACAATGTCTGAATGTTGTGCATTTGACTGTCAGTGAAACAGTTATTTGTTCATTCCCTGTAGCCATCACAAAAATGCAAACTGCCTCCTGAATGACAAAAACAAACATTCTTCTTGCACCAGGCACGCCAGACAAAGGAAAAACTGATGCAGTCAGGCACTTAGCAGTAACCACTATTTTTTTTATACAGAACTGTGATTGAGTCAGAAATGGTCCTGGCCATTGTTCTGTATATTGTGCTGCATACCAGGCATACTTGGTCAAATTTGTAAAATGTGGCGAGGAAAACTGGTAATGCACAAATGACTGGAGCTTAAGAATACTTCCTGTTCTGCTGATAAACCTGAAATGAGAAGAGGTAATGGAAATTACGTTGCCTAATAATTTCCTGAAAAATGCATTCCACTGTCAAAAAAATTCTTTATCGAGAAGTTGAATGGCACTAGTAGTTCCAGGCAGAACTGACGCATTATAAACAACAGTCGCAGGAATAATGGCAAGTTTTGTCTTTATGCCTGTGTTATCGATAGCTACATGGTGCAGGTGCAAGTTCATAGGTTGGCACTACGACACCGATGAAAGTGCCCTCTAGCTGGCACTGTTCAGTTCTACGAGTGCCGCTGCAGATTCTACCCATTTGAGCAAGAGCAGACAGCCAGGACACTTCACTTCAGCTTCGCTTCATATAGAGAGACATTGCTCTACTTATGACAGGTCTAAGGCTTTGCACCTATGTACAAAGTTATGTATGCCTCTGTATATATTCATGCACCAGTAAGCCAGTTTTACTTACTTGCAGTACCGACGTGTTTCACCTCACCTGCTCCTACTCGCTTCCTTCATTTGGCCAACCTTTCAGTTTTTAGGAGCAGACCCACGCGCCGCCTTCCAGGCAGGATACAAAAACTGGGGACGAGGCTAATTTTTTTTTCCTCTCCTATCATTTCGTTATTTGCTTGGTACTGCATTAACTTTTTTATGATATCCCCATGTGACTGTGTGAGTGTATGACTGCTCCCACCTTTCGCTATATAGACTTTCATTTGTGTAAACCATGGCTTTCCCACAGGAACAGGCTTTGCTGCCCGATCTTGTACGTTTTCAGGCTCAGCAAGTGATGCAGCTGCTTGCTGCCTTAAATGGACTGGTCACACTACAAACTGCAGCTACTTCGGCACCTTTGACGCCATCATCTGTACCGACGCCGTCACCAACGGCACCGCCATTTCGTGCCTTCAATCCTGACGTTGAATGCTGGCCGGAATACATTGCCCAGCTCGAGGCACACTTCACAGCATACAACATACCAGGTACAGAGCGGCTTGCCCTTTTCATTGCCAATGCGGGTGTTGTGTTATAACGTATGCTTGTAAAACTGTTTCCTGCCACCTGCCCAGAAACTAAAACTTACAACGAAGTGATTGATGCTTTGAACTCCCACTTCCATGACAGTGTAAATGTGGTAGCTGCACACTACAAATTCTTTCATCTCCAGCGTGGACCTTCAGGGACTAACTTCTGATTGGAACTTTAATTGTTTATGTGGATGCTCACATGCAGATATAATGATTAGAGACGCTATTGTGCAGAATGTGGCGGATCACTGCATCTGTGAGCAAATCCTCCGGTTAAAAAACCCATCTTTGCAGGAAGTGGACTTGCTAGACAGACAAGATACATTAGACTTGGCTACTTCTGCATTTGATGTGACTCCAGGTATGTGTACTGTTAGTGCGGCACAACATGTGCCCTCCCGCCCGGCCCCAGCACAGCCAGCCACACCACGTTGCTCGCGCAGATGTAAATAAATTTCATGCCTGGCACCTACTCAGAAACTGAAATCAGGTCTGAACTGCTTTCATGCCCATCCTGTCAACCACAGTGTTATTTTTGTAGTAAGAAAGAACATGTGCAAGCTGCATGTAGTAAGAGGAACTCTAATTCACAACATGTCTCCTATTTGCGTGACTCGCGTGGGCATCACCCCAACGGAAACCACTATGCTCAGGATTCACACCAGCCTATGGACATTAATGGCATTTTTTCAAAGCTTTCTGCTTCACATGTGTCAACAGCTTGTTATGTGGATCAAGTTTTGCCACACACTTCCTCTTGCACTCCCCACAATGCGAGGAAACTTTTTGTAACTTTGCACATTTGTGGACGTTCTGTTTGCATGCAGCTGGACACTGGTGTGTCAGTTTCTTTACTGAACAAATCAACATATGACTTGCTTGGTTCATCCCCATTTCATTGTTCGCCTTCCACACTGAATGCATTCACTGAACAGGAAATCTCAGTGCTCCGTGTGTGTAGTGTGCAAGCCACATATGGTGCAATGACACATAGTGTCTTTCCACGTGCTCCGCTCTAGTGATGCTATGAACATTTTTGGCATGGACGCATTTGAACTTTTTGACCTCGAAATTCATGAGAATTGGAATGAGAATCCACACTAGTGACCATGTAGACAGTGTTGCCGCACTGTGGGATGATTTTGCTGAACTCTTTTTCTGATGGATTGGTTGTGCCACAGACTTTGCAGCACATGTTGTAGTTAAAGACAATGCCATGCCTATTTTCCGGCACACGTGCCTGGTACCACACACAGTGCATGATGCTGTAGCTGCTGAACTTATGCATTTGCAAGACAGTGGTGTCATTGAACCTGTTTCTGCTTCGCCATGGGATTCGCCTCTAGTGTGTGTGAAGAAACCAAACGGTCGTCTTCATATCTGTGCTGACTTTAAGTCTACAGTAAATCCCCAGACAGTGGTAGCTACATTTCCCTTACCATGTCCTGAAGACATTTTTGATAAGCTTGGTGCGGGAAAATTCTTTTCCATGACTGACTTGCAGGATACATACTTTCAGATTCCACTTGGCAAACAGACGCAGCGCTATTTTGTGATCAACACCCACCTTGGATTGTTCAAGTTTCACCACCTTCCATTTGGTTGTGCTTCGGTTCCTGCTATTTTTCAGTCTTATTTGCAGCAGTTGTGTGCCACAGTCCCTCGTTGGTCCAACTATCTGGTCGATCTAGTTGTATCAGGTCGCACCCCTGACAAACATTTACACAATTTGTGTGCCTTATTTACTGTACTTCTGCAAGCAGGACTAAAGTGAGACAAGTGCAAATTTTTTCAAACTGAGATTCAGTATTTAGGACATATGATTAACGGACAGGGTATCTACCCCTCGCCATCACATCTCAGTGCAATTAGAGACTTGCCAGCACCCAGAAACTTGAAAGAACTTCAATCTGTGTTGGGAAAAATTACGTATTATATATCAAATGCAGCACAGATTGCAGTGCCTTTGCATCACCTTTAGCGCAAGAACATTCTTTTTGTTGGGTCTTTGGAATGTGACGCTGCTTTCCAAAAGCTCAAATCTGCTTTGTTGAGTGATCTTTGGTTGATTCCTTTTGATCCCTCCAAACCAGCTGTTTTGGCTCTCAATGCATCTTCTCACGGCATCGGAGCAGTTCTCTTCCACAGCATTAATTCTGGTGATCGCCCGATCACTTTTGCATCTAACCTGCCCAGCAAAACTATTCTCAAATCGAGAAAGAAGCTTTAGCTATTGTCTGTGGAGTGACAAAGTTTCATGATTTTTTGTATGATCGCAAGTAAGCCTTTGACGTCATTGTTTCACCTGTCAAAGCCAGTTCCAGCCTGTACGGCACAAAAGTTGCAATGTTGGTCTTTGTTTTTGTCTAACTACAATTACGAAATCTTGTTTTGGCCTACAGCAAAGCATGGCAATGCTGATGCTTTGTCTCGTCTACCTCTTGGTCCTGATGCAGTGTTTGATTCTTTTGAACTGTCATGCATGTTTATTGATTCACAAGATAAGGAATTAGCTAATGGTTTTCCAGTGGATTTTCATCACATTGCTTCCACAACTTCCACCGATGCCTCTTTGCAGATTCTTTTGCAGTATATTCATACTCAATGGCCTCCATCTGCTACGCAGATTTGTGATCCACTTGTTCAAAGTTACTTCGCGCAGCGTCACAACTTGTTTGTATACCACAGTGTTATTTTGTTACGCACTGACAATGATCAGTCTTGTGTAGTTGTACCTTGTTTGTTACAGTCATAAATCCTCCGTTTACTGCACGCTGGTCATTGAGGTATAGTGTGGATGAAGCAATTAGCGTGTCGTCACTACACTTGGGTCGGCATTGGTAAACATATTGAGAATTTGCTTGCTAACTGTTGCTCTTGAGCGGAGCATCAATCTGCTCCCCAACAGCGCTTCTTTGCATTGCCAACTACTGCGCCTTGGCAACGCGTTCATATTGATTTTGAAGGTCCTTTTTGGGACACCCACTGGTTGATAGTTATTGATGCATACAGCAACTTTCCTTTTGTTTTACCTATGTCTTCTACTACATCTGCCAGTACTATTCGGGCTTTGACGTCTATTTATTGCAATGAGGGCCTTCCTGATGGTTCTCTCACAATGGTCCCCAATTCATGCCCTCGGAGTTTGAAGCATTCTGTGCTGCTAACGGCATTCACCAACTGACCTCAGCCCCATTCCACCACCAATCAAACGGCGAGGCTGAACGCTTTGTATGTACTTTTAAGTTGCAGATGAGCAAGTTGCGCACCACGCACTCTCACGAGCACGCACTCTGGACTTTCCTTGCTTCATTCGCTCCCAGCCACACAGAACCCATTCCCCAGCAGAATTGCTACATGGCCACACCCATCGGTCCCTCTTGCAGCTATTGCACCCACCGCTGTGCGCTCCCACTACTTCGCCTCATTCTGGCTTGGCACCACATGCTTTGGTGTTCTACTGTGACACCGGAATGAGATTCGTTTGTGCCATCCTTGGTTTTCTGCCGATGGTTGTTTTCCAGCAGAATTGGAGGCTTCGTGGCTCCTGCGGCCTCAGCCCACGACTCCACCAATGGCACCTCCACCTCTCACACCTACGCCGTGGTTGTGCTTGCCATCGTCTCCGCTGCCGGTCCGGTCACCTGCACCGGACGGGCACCTCTTGCCTCTTGCCTCTGGCTGCCGCTGCTGCCACCGTGTTCCTCCGCAGTGCCAGAATCAATGAACACTGAGGCTGCTATCACGCCGCCGTCGCTGTCGCCCATGGAGATCGTTGCTCTGCCTCCTCATTTGAGCATACCCAGTGGTGGTTCACGGCCTGGGCAGGTTTTCCATGGGGTGTTTTCCTCGCCCCCTCGTGAGGAATTCAGGGTCGTGGGTGGACAGCACGCCCCAGCGGTTCCGCTGTCTGCCCCCTCAGCTGCACCACCCCAGGGTCCCTCCATCCACCATCTGAAGCCCTACTCATCGACAGTGTGTCGTTTCAGGGGGGAGGAATGTGGTATCGATAGCTACAATGCCACGGCACAGGTGCAAGTTTGTAGGTTGGCACTACGACACCAACGACAGTGCCCTCTAGCTGGTGTTGTTCAGCTCTATGAGCACCGCTGCAGATTCTACCTATTTGATCAAGGGCAGACAGCCAGGTCACTTCACTTCAGCTTCACTTCATATAGATACTTTGCTCTACTTACGACGGGTCTAAGGCTTCGCACCTATGTACAAAGTTATGTATACCTCTGTATATATTCTTGCACCAGTAAACCACTTATACTTACTTGCAGTACCAACGTGTTTTACCTCACTTGCTCCTACTCACTTCCTTCATTCGGCCAACCTTTCAAGTTTACAGGAGCAGACCCATGCACCGTCTTCCAGGTGGGATACAAAAATGTCAGCTATGAATTTCTCTATAGCATTAGGTATCACTGGTAGCTGCTCTACATGTTTACGTGATGTAAACTTGGTAAATTTGCGACTTTCTATTGTAAACAATTGCTTGAACCTGTGCAGTAAGGTCAACGAAGTCTGGATATTAGCAATGTTCATGTCAGATGCAATTCAGAGGGCCCAGTTTCATAGATCTCCAGCAGTAATTGTGCATAGCCTCTCACGAGCAGTTCTAAATCTTTTGAAAAGTTTTTCATTCAGGTGATTTCGGGTTTCTGTTTGGCGCATATTTCTTACTGCATGTAATTCATTCTTCCATTTGTACAGTTAATGCTCTGATTTTATGAAATGAAAACGTCTTTGCAAATTACATAACTTCAAGCATTTTGTCCGTCCTTCGTTTAACCAATACTTAACTGCCTTTTCTTTGCCGCTGAAAGCTATTGAAATATGTGGCTTTTTGGGCTTGAAAGGTATTCTTCTGTTACTGGCACGACTGATGTTGTCCAAACCACAATTCATGGAATCGTCACAGTTATTTCCTATTCTTCTAATGTATCCACAATTATAAATGAAATGTCGATATCATTCGAATGAATGTCAAGGAAATCAACCAACAAAGTACATATATGTACTTCCTCAGGAGAACTAGGTGATTTCAGTTGGAAACCACATTATTCATATTTCAACACTGCTAAATTGAGAATGTTAATTGGATTCCACATTACTGTGAAACTGTAAGAAAAAAATAGGTACTATTAGCAGGCATGCATTATGAAAGCGCAATAAATATTAATTCAGCTTTATCTGTACTGTGAGTACTAACCAATACTGCAAAAAGCAACTGGTAATTTGTAATAAACGTTATTTGAGTGGCTAATTCGAGAGAATAGTACCTGTGTACTGTAGTGTCAGTGAAACTATCAGTGAACGGTAACCTCAAATGTCCTTTACCAATTACGATCAGGTTGTGTCATGTTTCCTGTTTACAAATGTACCTCCAGCCTTACCTCTGTGTGAGTGTGTGTTTGTGTTTAGTGTGAGCGCGCGTGTGTGTGTGCACACGTGCCTAGTTGCGCATGTGCAGTTTTCTGCAGTGTCATTAGGAGTGTACATTTCTACCACCGCCTGGTGCGCTACAAATTTGGCAATTTTGGGGGGGAGGGGGGGGATGCCTCTTAGCATCTAAAATTTTGACAGTGCATTTCTTTCGTTGTCTTCTTCCGGCATAAAAATTATTGGACAATTCCCTTATCAGAGTAATGACAGCTAATACTACCTCCAAATGGACACTTCAGCCTGCCCACCTTGGTCCTCCAAAAATCGCATATGCATCAACAGAAATCTCAACATGAAACTGATATCTGGTCTGAAGGTTGCCAATACTGCAGTATTTCACTGCCTGTACCACTTTTAATCTTGTTTTAATATAATTCCTCTTTCAATAAAGATATCAGTCATCTAGTGTGTGCCTCATTCCATAAATCCTCCTTACAAATGCAAAATATTTATAGTAATCTCATTTATAGATAATGAAGCTTATTCTTAATAGGCATTCCTTCTCTTCCATATGTTGTTGTTATGGTCTTCAGTCCTGAGACTGGTTTGATGCAGTTCTCCATGCTACTCTATCCTGTGCAAGCTGCTTCATATCCCAGTACGTACTGCAGCCTACAGCCTTCTGAATCTGCTTAGTGTATTCATCTCTTGGTCTCCCTCTACGATTTTTACCCTCCACACTGCCCTCCAATACTAAATTGGTGATCCCTTGATAGCTCAGAACATGTCCTACCAACTGATCCCTTCTTCTAGTCAAGTTGTGCCACAAACTCCTCTTCTCCCCAATTCTATTCAATACCTCCTCGTTAGTTATGTGATCTACCCATCTAATCTTCAGCATTCTTTTGTGGCACCTCATTTCAAAAGCTTCTATTCTCTTCTTGTCCAAAGTATTTATCATCCATGTTTCACTTCCATACGTGGCTACACTCCATTATATATTTTCAGAAACGACTTCCTGACACTTAAATCTATACTTGATGTTAACAAATTCCACTTCTTCAGAAACGCTTTCCTTGCCATTGCCAGTCTACATTTTAAATCCTCTCTACTTCGACCATCATCAGTTATTTTGCTCCCCAAATAGCAAAACTCCTTTACTACTTTAAGTGTATCATTTCCTAATCTAATTCCCTCAGCATCACCTGACTTAATTCGACTATATTCCATTATCTTCATTTTGCTTTTGTTGATGTTCATCTTATATCCTCCTTTCAAGACACTGTCCATTCCATTCAACTGCTCTTCCAAGTCCTTTGCTGTCTCTGACAGAATTACAATGTCATCGGCAAACCTTAAAGTTTTTATTTCTTCTCCATGGATTTTAATACCTACTCCAAATTTTTCTTTTGTTTCCTTTACTGCTTGCTCAATATACAGATTGAATAACATCAGGGAGGGGCTACACCCCCGTCTCACTCCCTTCCCAACCACTGCTTCCCTTTCATGCCCCTCAACTCTTATAACTGCCATCTGGTTTCTGTACAAATTGTAAATAGCCTTTCGCTCCCTGTATTTTACCCCAGCCACCTTCAGAATTTGAAATAGAGTATTCCTGTCAACATTGTCAAAAGCCTTCTCTAACTCTACAAATGCTAGAGACGTAGGTTTGCCTTTTCTTAATCTAGCTTCTAAGATAAGCCATAGAGTCAGTACTGCCTCACGTGTTCAAACATTTCTACGGAATCCAAACTGATCTTCCCCGAGGTTGGCTTCTACCAGTTTTTTCATTCATCTGTAAAAAATTCACATTAGTATTTTGCAGCTGTGGCTTATTAAACTGATAGTTCAGTAATTTTCACATCTGTTAACACCTGCTTTCTTTGGGATTGGAATTATTATATTCTTCTTGAAGTCTGAGGGTATTTCGCCTGTCTCATACATTTTGCTCACCAGACGGTAGAGATTTGTCAGGACTGGCTCTCCCAAGACTGTCAGTAATTCTAATGGAATGTTGTCTACTCCCGGGGCCTTGTTTCAACTTAGGTCTTTCAGTGCTCTGTCAAACTCTTCACGCAGTATCGTATCTCCCATTTCATCTTCATCTACCTCCTCTTCCATTTCCATAATATTGCCCTCAAGTACATCGCCCTTGTATAGAACCTCTATGTACTCCTTCCACCTTTCTGCTTTCCCTTCTTTGCTTAGAATTGGGTTTCCAACTGAGCTCTTCTCTTCCATATATGAAGCAGCTATAATTTAATAACAAGACAGTGTAAAAAAAAAAAAATGCCTCTCATCAATTACCTTACACCCAGTACTATTCATAATTATGATTATTATTTCATGCTCTCTTCACATCCAGGTCTTTGTGAACAGTTAATAATTGTGAAATCCAAGTTCATCTAAGAATAGGTAAATCTCAACACTATTTTATTCTTCTTTTACTCTCTGAATCAATGTTATCATGATATTACAACTCATTACTTTGTTAACTTATCACTCTGTTAATTGATGCACTTTTAGCCCGGCTATTCAACAAAGACTTGCCCCAAATTAGTTAGTAAAAGGCTCACAAAAATATACAAGATACTAGCCTACTAGTCAGTGCAGCGCTTAGAAGAAAAACCTTACACGTTTGTCTGGTTCGCAGTCCTTCATTTTGAAAAATGATTTCAGTTGGTTCATGCTATATGAGCCTTTAATAACTACAGTATTAGATTCTTTTAGCTCTAGTGCTTTGGGACGTGGGATCCCTTTGATTTTTAGTGGACCCTCATGAAGATGAAAAAAATTTCTTTGCTTCTTTTTATGTTTTGTACTTTTGGTGTGAGGTTGTATCATTACCACATCTACAACCTGAAATATTGGTTCCCTAGCATGCTGGTTGTCTTTAGGGAGTCTCTGTTAAGCATTTGGGATCAAACAGTCATGCACTAGGTCACTTTGTACAATCATCAGATCACTTTTCATAAGGCAGTCAGGCTGTTACTGAAAGTAACAGCTCATCTATTACATTTTACCTACTATCTCTAAGGGTGCCAATTCCATAATCAAGTGAGGCAGCTCATTCAAAATTTTATCAAAGTCTTACTTTAAGCTAGCCCACAAAGAATGTTTAGAGTAACAGAATGTTCTACAGAGATGGTCTAACACTTCCATTGTGCATGCTGCAGGGTCCCCTTGTGGGATACTAGTATGTGTTTAATGTCATGTTGATATAATATCTCTTTGAACTGGCTAATTAAAAATGTACTAGCATTATTGGATAGTAATCTTTTAGGCAATTACCAGTCCACAAAGTAGTTGCAAGTTAAACATTGAACTACTCCCTAAGCAGTGACTCTCTCTTTGATGTATACAATTTTACATTTACAGCAGCATTCTATAATAATAAATACATATTTAGCTTCTCATAGGCTACTAGGAAGTGGACCAAAATAATCCACTGCTATTAAATACCACAATCCTTTTAGAAAAATAAGACACTCCATAGAAGAAAACATATCCTTCACCTTTGGACATGCTAGACCTGTCTAGTATTGATCCTACTATTCTTGTCATGTTTTTAAAATAATAATGTTTCATTTACAACAAAAAGTGCATCTCTTGGAATGCTAAAATAAAGCACTACAATGCTGTGGTAAAAACAGAGTATCTGTATGCCACCGAATGCCTCTCAATGAATTACAAGTTGGGAAAGCTGGAGATACTAGAAAGAAGAATATTACGGAAAATCAAGGGTCCAATCCAGGTTGAAACTGGCTGGAAACTTCGGAGCAGCAATGAAATCTACAAAAAGGTGGAGAAAATCGCGGAGAACATGAAAAAGAGGAGGTTATCATTTCTAGGACACCTGTACAGAACAGACAGAAACAGTATTAAGAGAAGTGAAATTACCAGAGGATGTACAGGCGTGGTGGAGTTATAATAGAAATGTAATTACGAAAGCTGGAAAAGACATGCTGGCTGTAACAGGAAAGATCTACAAAGCAATAAAAGTAAAGAAAGATGCAAAAAAACAAAGGGACTTAACAGGAAGACAGGAGGACACGGAAGCCTACAAGACTGCAAAAAAGATGGCAAAAAGAGCAGTGGAAAAAGCAAACAAAGGCCGAGGCAATGGAAGAGGTGTATGAAGAGCTGGAAAGGGGATATGATGGCAGGCAACTCCTATGGATTGCTTAAGCAAGAGATGAGGCGACCAAGGACATAACATCAATGAGAAAGATAAAGGATGAATCAGGTGTAGCATTACACGACCTTGAGAAAACCCTGAATAGGTGGTGGGAGTACTCTGAAAGGCTATTGAATGAGGAAAATGTATGAGAGAAGTATGAGGATGGAGATATAAATGAAGGAATGACGCAAAGTATAAGTAGAGAATAAGTCGAACACGCTATGAAGAAAATGAAAAATGGGAAGGCCCTAGAGGCAGACCAGATCCCAATAGAAGCATGGAAAAGTCTGGGAGAACAGGGAACTGATATTCTCTAGGAGCTAATGCAGAAGATCTGGAAAAGAGAAAGAATGCTGCATGCATGAAAAAGCAATATCTGGTCCCCATATACAAGGGGGAAGGGGATATCCAAACTGTGGCAATTATCCAGGGTTAAAACTAATGTCCCATACAATGAAAATCTGGGAAAGGGTAATTGAGAAATGAAAATATGGGAAAGGATAACTGATAAGAGGTTGCATCTAGAAACTGAAGTATGTGAAGAATAGTTTGGATTTATGCCGGGAAGAGGAACAACCAAAGCACTATTTGCACTAAGGCAACTGATGGAGAGGCACAGAGAAAAACAAGCCGAACTGCATATGGCCTTTATCGATCTTGAGAAGGCATTGAGTGCCAAGGCAAGGGATGTGGAGATGTCTGAGAAGTAAATGCCTGCCAGAAAAGTATATCAGAGTGGTAGAAGACATGTATGAAGGTGCAATGACACACGTCAGGAGCAGTGCAGGTGGATCAAAGGCATTTCCAGTGAGAGTAGGACTACATCAGGGATCTGCCCTCAGCCCATATCTCTTTGACCTTGTCATGGATGTACTAGTCAAAGATGTGAAAAAAGGGGCACCTTGGAGCATGATGTTTGCTGACGATGTTGTAATCTGTGAACCCACCCAGGAGGTGGGAGGAGGGAGACAAGCTTGAACAGTGGAGAAAAGCTCTAGAGGAAAGGGGAATGAGAATTAGCAGGGTGAAAACAGAGTATATGTAAACAAAGGATGCCAAAGATCTAAATATTAACCTGCAATGAGAACACCTGATGCTGGTCAAGAAGTTTAAAAACCTAGCCTCTTACATGCAAAGTGATGGAGGACTGGAGGCCAAAATACAGCACAGGATAAATAGTGGATGGATGAACTGGAGGAAACTGAGCGGATTACTGTGTGACAAGAAGGTTAGCTGCAGAATGAAAGGAAAACTTTACAAGTCTGTTGTGAGGCCTACGATGCTGTATAGTGCAGAAACTTGGCCAATTACAAAAGCCCAAGAGAAAAAGATGGAAGTGGCAGAAATGAGAATGTTAAGGTGGATGAGTGGGGTGACACAAAAGGATAGACTAAGGAATGAGAACATCAGGGGAGCAGTGAAAGTGGGGCCCATAGGGAATATCCAAGAAAGTACGCTAAGATGGTATGGACATGTGCAGAGAAGAGGGAAGTACTATGTGGGGAGAAGAGTTGAAGATCAACAAATCGAAGAATCAAAGAGAAGAGGAAGATCGAAACTGAAATGGAAGGACAAGGTAGCAGAGGACCAACAGGAGAAAGGATGGCTCAGAGAAGAAGCACTGGATAGGCATTTATGGAAGAGAAGGATCCAGCAAAGCAACACTGACCCAAAATGGCTGGGAAAAGCCTGAGATGATGATGATGATGATGATGTACAGAATGGACAAAACCAGACTAACCAAAAGAATATTTGACTACCTGTTGAAAAAGAAGACAACAATGACATAGGTTACAGAAGCTCATAAAGATTTGGAAAGGTTCAACATTCAGAAAGTTCAGATGGTAAATAGGGATACATTTTGCACCATTATTCAAGATTTGGAAGGATTTCAAGTCAAAAGAACCAAGAAGACTGGAAGAGCCTGGACAGATGAACAAAAGCAACAGCACAGCGTCCATATGAAGGAGTACTAGAGAAAGAGGAAACTTCAGACAAAGAAGAAATGAAACTGTGGTGTGATCCTAAGTGGTCAATTTGCAAATAAAAAAATTTAAAAACAAATGTTTCATCAAATGTTTTTAATACAGTTTCTCACCCCAAAATGACCTTAATGTTCATGTATATATACGATTAATTCTTCGACTACTGAATAAGGTATACAGATTTTCCAAAATCTGTCTAGACTGGGAACTTTTAAGTAAAGCACAGTAAAGCATAAAACACCTCTTTACAAATCATCCCTTGTTGAGAAGAATTTTTCGTGCCTTTATCCTCCCTTACTCTCTGGATTATTTTTCCCCAACTGTGGCTCGTTGATCTGCTCAGATTTTGCGGCAGCAGCAAACTGTCTGACCTTTCAACAATGAGTTTCAGTATTTAACAAATATATCTTAGTCCTTCAGTGGTTTTTGTATCACTCATGCTTACAGAAAGCAAAGCTAAGGCAGCAGGAACACCATTCTAAGAACCTTTTAGGTAAAATACTTTGTAGTGGAGTTTCCAATGCTTAACTCTCAATGATCTGTCATCAAAACAACACTGAGTATTTATTTTAAGTGAACTGCATTGAATCCCTCAGCCACATCTAGATTTATAAAACAGTACTTACTTTTTTATTTTATTGATGGCCTCTTCTTCTATGGTATGTGATGCTGGTCTTGAATCCTATTTTTGATATGAAGAAACATTAAGTGGTGAAAGGATTCAGTTATTCAGGTGATTTCCAAAGGTCATTCAATGAAATAAAGTTTCTGAACTTTGAAACTGTTGGTAAGGCTAGAAACTATCATATGCTTAGGTAAATAATATCAGTTTAAGACTTATCACACTTACAATTAGAATTATTATCACAGTACAAATATGAAGACAAGATACAGAATAGATGAAAAAAAAAAAACAACAGAGAAAAGCATATAAAAAGGAAAATAAGCTAAATAATAATTATTAAATTGTTATTATTACTTCAATGGCTCCCCTCCCCCTTCCCTAATTTCATAATTTTATTAGATACATGTAAATTTCACTATCCCCATCTCCAGATGCAGTCTATTGAACTGTCCACTCATACTGAACATTCAGACGTCCTTCGTTATACAGCTGATGTATGAAACTGTATTTAATATCCACATGCTTCAGTTGTCTGTGTCTCCACTCCTGTAATAGATGTGTGCATGATAGATTATCTTCATAAACTATTGAAATTTTAACAAATATTTTAAGTTCTTCAAGAATATCCTCCAGCCATCGGGTGTCTGTTGCAACTTTTGCCACAGTAATATATTCTGCTTCTGCTGAAGATAGTGAAACACAGTCTCTCTCCATGTAACCCAACAAACAGTATTTTCAAAAACTTGGAGTATGTATCCTGTTGTAGATCTTCTGTCTTCTTCACTTCCCCCATCTGAATCAACATAGCACAAAAGAACATTTGAATTTCTCTTTTTGTAACACAGACCAACATCAAGTGTTCCTTTAATATACTGAAAAATTCTTTTTACACCTTTCCAGTAGCGATCTGTTTGCTTATTTTCAACCACGCCATCACAAGCATCTTCACTAGGTTTGATTTCCACTGATGGTTTACATGGTTTACAGTCATCCATGCTGAATCTTTTCAATATATTTTCAAGATAAACACACGACTAAAACACATTTTGCCATTGGTTTTTTGTATATTAATTTAAGAAATGATTTTGGGTCTCCAAGTTCTTGCATTTGAAATTTTAACTTCTTGTTAATATCAGTGATTTGTTTTTACAATTGCCAGTAATTAGAATATTATCTTTATACACTAGCAAATAAGTATTATAATCATCAAAGCTTTCAGCATGGAGACATCTATCAACTTCAGATTGTAAAAACCCAATTTCCTTCATAAAACTGTCAAATGTAGAGCTCCAGGCACTTGCTGCATATTTCTTCCTAGCTCTTGACCTGCACCTCAAAGATGGCTACAGCAGTATACCTCTGTCCATATCAAACCTACTAACCACCAGCAATACCTCCACTTCGACAGCTGCCACCAGTTCCATACAAGTATTTCCTTCCATACAGCCTAGCCACCAGTGGTCATCACATCTGCAGTGACGAGTGGTCCCTCTCAAAATATAACGAGGGTCTCCCACAATTATCCTTCCAACCTTGTAAAAACAACAAATCTCCTGTGCTTTATCTTACCAGTCACCATCATCTCCCAAAATCTCAACGTTCAGCCACAGAGGAGTATTCCCCTCGTAACTCAGTATAACCCAGGAATGGAGCAACTGACTTACATTCTCTGCCAGGGTTTTGACTACCTCTTGTGGTGCCCTGAAATGAGAAATTTCCTGCCTACTATCCTTCCCACACCTCCCACAGTGATGTTCCGCCGTCCACCAAACCCACACAATATACCTATCCATTCCCACACAAGCCCTGCTCCCAACCTCTTACCTCATGGCTCATATCCCTGTAATAGACCTAGATTCAAGACCTATCTCATACATCCTCTCACCACCACCTACTCCAGTCCAGTCACAAACATCACCTATTCCATTAAAGGCAGTGCTACCTGTGAAACCAGTCATGTTACCTACAAGCTAAGATGCAATCACTATGCTGCATTCTATGTGGGCATGACAACCAACAAACCTCTTACCTCATGGCTCATGTCCCTGTAATAGACCTAGATTCAAGACCTACCTCATACATCCTCCCACCACCACCTACTCCAGTCCAGTCACAAACATCACCTATTCCATTAAAGGCAGGGCTACCTGTGAAACCAGTCATGTTACCTA
Source organism: Schistocerca americana (assembly GCF_021461395.2). Lineage (NCBI taxonomy): Eukaryota > Metazoa > Arthropoda > Insecta > Orthoptera > Acrididae > Schistocerca > Schistocerca americana. The sequence continues at coordinate 303,005,679 of NC_060121.1, forward strand.
CAAGCTAAGATGCAATCACAGTGCTGCATTCTATGTGGGCATGACAACCAACAAATTATCTGTCCACATGAATGGTCACTGACAAACTGTAGCCAAGAAACAACTGGACCACCCTGCTGCTGAGCACGCCGCCCAACACAACGTTCTTCATTTCAATGACTACTTCACAGCCTGTACTATATGGATCCTTTCCACTAACACCAGCTTTTCTGGATTGCGCAGGTGGGAACTCTCCCTGGAATATATCTTACGTTCGTGTAACCTTCTCGTCCCAACCTTTGTTAGTCATTGTCCTCACCCTTCTAGCCCCTTCCCTGTTCCCATTCCAGCACTACACAGCCCTCTATTCCACCAACACACTCAATCTTTTTACTGCTCACTTTTTCCACTCCCTCCACACCCACCCACCACTCCCTGCCATCCGCCTAACCTCCTGACTGCATCTAGCTGCCCTACCCTCTCCCCATCTAGCCCCTGCTTGTTCCCCAGCACCACTTCACCATTCCCCACCCCTACCCTGCTATCCCCCCCCCCCCCCACCCCCTCCCTGGCCCAGCCTCCTCCTCACTTCCACCCAGTTGCCTCCCCTATCACGCACTGTTGCTGCTGCTCTTAGTGTGGCTTCACCTGCCAGAGACTGTGGTTATGTGTGTGTGAGTTGCATTTGCGAGATATATATATATATATATATATATATATATATATATATAGAGAGAGAGAGAGAGAGAGAGAGAGAGAGAGAGAGAGAGAGAGAGAGATCTATTTTTGACAAAGGCCTTGTCGGCCGAAAGGTTATTTTGTGACAGTCATTTTGTTGTCCCTATCTGAGACTCTGCATCTTCACTACATGGTGAATAGCAACAATTCTTTTCATAATATTGTTACATTCTGTTCCTATAAAGCTATATTGAGTTTGCATACTGGTCCTTCCTTAATCTTTACACCTTGAGGAGCCTTCATATACATTTCTTCAGCCATTTTTCCATGCAAGAAAGCATTCTGTACATCCATTTGTTCCATAAAAAAAATCATGTTCATTCACTATACTAAGAAAATTTCTTGTTTTGAGTCGAGCAACTGGAGCATATGTCCCCTCATAGTCATGTCCTTTTACCTGAGAACAACCTTCAGTTCTTTGTCATGCTGACCCTTCACATTCTCAAAATTTTGAGGCAACTTTTCCACAAATTCCATTCAAGACTAACACTGCATAATCCTTGCAAGTATCTAGGTTTTCTTGTCATTTGGCTTCCTTCAGTTCTTCTCAAGTCACAGGCTCTGAGTTATCTTCAACAGTTTGTTCAGTTCCCTCAAAGTTAGTTTCATTCTGATGTCCTTGTCTTCTGTAATGTTCTGCATTGAGTTGGCCATTCAAACAGCCTCCTTCCATGTCCGATCATCGCCATTTGCTTTCACCTTCAAATAGAAACTTACCTTCTTCAAAAATTACATCTCTTTCAAGTACAATCTTCTGTTGTTTGAGACACCATAATCTGTAACCAATGGGATAATGAGTCATGAAACATTTTCATAAGCTGGTATCGGAGTTACCTGTCAATAGTTCCTTTGGAATGGGCAGGTAAGCAGAAACCCAAACACATGTAGTTTGGTAAAATTGGATTTCCTTTGATGCAGTAACATTGCTGGAGTTTCTCATGTAAGGCTGAAGTAGAACTATGATTAATGATAAAAACAGCTGTCAGTACTGCTGCTGACCAAAACTGTTTTTCAAGTTCACTTTCAAAAATCATATAATTAGCCTTTACAATGATAGCACGATTTAGTTGTTCTGTCACTCCTTTTTGCTTACTTTACAGTAATTGAACTGCACTCCCTTTTACTCAAAGTGTTTCATCGTTTCATTTGAAATGTATCACAACCATTGCATGGTACACTTTAAAATAATGAAAAATCTCTAACTTTGATTGAAGAATATAATCAGTGAAAAGCATTATACACTTCTTTCCATCAAAAGAAAAGAGGTGATAGAAAGCCAAACACTTAACTATGTATCAGTTCAAGTAATCATTTGATTCAAACATGAGTCTGAATATACAGTAATAATGTTTGTTTAACCTCTATGCAGGTAAAAAATTTATTTACAGTTTCAGAAAACTTTACTTTACCAGTCCCTCTGCTAGATAATGAAGTTTCTTCATATTTTTGAGGTTAAAGTGTTTATGCCAAAGGTCTACATCACTGTCTGAAACACAAGAACCACACACAGAACTCTTGGTGTGTTTGAACAAAAGATTATACACTTATACATGCTTGAATCTTTTCTGGGACTTCAGCTACAACTTTATCATCCTTTTGAATTGAACCATCTGGATTTTCAGAAACAATGCAGTATCCAGTTGTGGTGCCGAAGAGGTCGACACCAGTATCGATATGGGTATTGTCTTTGAACTAAGCTATACATTATCTTTGCGCAGTTCTGCCATCCAATTCTTTGTAAGCCTTGCTTGTGTAAAGAGGTGAATAAATGAACTCCTGATAATAAGGTGTTATTTGGTGTAACTGACCTGAGCATCCACCTCACTGGTGACCCCGAGTTGTAACATCTTCTGTTTTCGCCGTTGTACAGTGTCTGCGGCCTGCGCGTCATTTATTTTCGCGTGTATTACATCAACACAACATTCGAACAATGGCTTCGGCCCATCGTCTAATGCCAGATTTTGTGATCGACATGCATCGTGTTGCGGACGATCTACACCTGCCAGGACTGCAACACGATGCCTCTCACTCAACGATTACGCTGATTTCACCAGACGTTTTTGAGCCTGCAACAATAAGTGAGGTTAGGAGTGTGCATGACTCCAGCTATCAGACACCTTTGTTCCCACCACATATGCCCTCCCTCATCGATTGTGCAGTTACCTCTTACGGATCTCCGTGCAGTGCGAGACCAATGCCAATTTCTGCAAATGCTTCGTTGGACAACCTACCACCACCAGGACAACAATTTGCCACGCCGCAATCCGTGCAGTACTACGCGGATTCCTGCTACATGGCACGAACTGCTATGTTCACAGTCAACCTTCTCAGCATCCGACAACGCCCGCACCTGCCTTGGTTCAGTATCAGCACATGCCTTCCTGCTTCAATACCTCGGCCTGCAACAGGAACAATAGCTTGTTATCTGTACCTGACCTCTATCTCCGTCGTATTGCTACGCCTCAATGGTTTGTGCCACGACATTCACCTTATCCGCACACCGTTTTGAGTGGAGTGACTATGAACAGTGAACATTCACACATTCCGTCTGATGTTCGACATCATTTTCCACACTGTGCTTCTGAACAGCCCACACCTCCGCAGCCTCCCTGCAACACAGATGGCTCCGGCTCTGATCGTAAGTCGAGCTTTCCGTGGACTAGCACGTGTTTTCAAACTTTGAAATTTTTCTCACCTGTCACCCCCGCACCGGCTCCAGTTGAGCTTCTGCTACCGTACTCGGCACATCTTGGTGCCTCATCCGCGTTGGTCTTCCGCGACACGTCAATCCACACACACCGACAACATGTCAACCTTCCGCAACCGCCATTGACACATTACGGTGTCTCACCCGCATCGGCCTTCTGCGCCGTGACGGATCGCGCTCAACCACAACGCGTCTCCTTCACACTGCCACCCAACCAGCTGTCGTCACCACATACCCTGGAGACACTCTCTCCAGGAATACTTCAGCAACAGTAGCTCATTTCAGGCAGTGCCCCAATGAATTCAACTCAACCTGTTCTTCCAAACATTCTACAACGCTTACTGATGCTGCCGCCATTTAATTCCAACAGGGCAACAACCTGGTTCAAAATTGTGGACGAAATGTTCGACCATTACAAACTCGACGAGTCAATCAGATTTCTGATCCTTATCACCCACCTGCACGACCAGGAGGACTTGATTGCTGACCTGGTCGAAGCCCCAGACTTAGCTACCCGGTACACTCTAGCCAAAAAGACAGTTCTACGTCGGCTTGTGCGCTCAACTGAGACAGCAATACGGCAAGTGCTCCATGTCGAGCAATTAGGCAATGACAAACCTTCCCGACTCTGGGGACGTCTACGGGCCCTGGTCAGCGACGATCTACTCCCTGACACAGCTCTCCTCGCCATCTGGTCAGATAAACTACCTCCTCACATCCGCTTTGCTCTGGCTCAGAGGTCTCCCAAACCTGTTGAGCAACGGATGAAAATTGCTGACAAACTACATGATGCATCACTGCTCTATTTCGCCAGCCACTGCCTACCTGGCAAGTCTCAGGTTCAGGCTCTTCGTCCCGCATCCGGACGCAGCTGGGGCCGTACTGTACTGACTGTTCCGCTCAGCAGTAAACAAGCAGCTGGGACGTCACCGGCTCCACCCACGGTCACGTCCCCTCCTGCCACTGAACCTGCTGTGGCCACCGAACCTCGGCCACCGCCTCTGGCAACGAACTTTCCGCAGGAAATGCAACCGCACTACCCATACTATTACTTCCACACACGGTTTGGTGAGGCGGCACGGAACTGCAGACCACCCTGCTGCTTCCAAAACACCAATTGTAGGTCGGTCCGGGTGCCGCCTCCTGCACACAACATGACAGGCACCTCCCAGTGCTCCATTCTGTCCAGGAACAATCGCATAATCACAGACGACTTTATATTAAAGACATTTCGTCGGGATACTTTTTCCTATTGGACACAGGGGCCGATGTTTCGCTGCTGCCTACATCCTTAGTGTCATTGAACATCCACCCTCATCATACTTCACTGCAAGCCGAGAATTCAACTAAACTACAATTCTCGGGTTCAACCTCCCACGTCGTCTCACTCTCCACAAACTGCAAACTCGAGTGGACTTTTTTAGTGTGCTTATTGAGGAACCTATACTAGGCATTGACTTCTTGCGACACCACAAACTTTCACTGGACCTAGTGTGAAATGCCGTGTTTCATCACCCGTCCAAAACTCACTTCCCCTGTGCTCCATTGAGCAAACCCCCCTGTGACACATCGGTCCGGGCTCATCTCATCCGCACATGCTCGTCTCTGTTGCCAATGTTACAAGAAACAACGCACAAGTGCCTTGTCGAGCTTGAACACGTCACTCGCCTATGCAAGGAAAACTTCGAGCTCTCCCTCCGGCTCCGCGAAACTCAGCTCCAGCTCTCCGATGCAGCAGAGGAAATACAGACACTGCAGCAAGGACAAAGCAAGGTCAGTAAGTGCGCCGAACCCGCTTGTAGTCCCAGAAATCGAGCCTCCGTGTGCTTACCTCCCACTACCCCTCACAACTGTGCTATGAAGTCTACCATAATGTGTACTGACAGTTCCACAGGGCCACACCTCCCTAACATGGCAACATTTGATGCTCGGCCGGACATGAGTGCGCATGCGCGACGAGCGTCACCTGTTCCCGAACTGACAGCTCCTACCCCTTCCCTCGCGTACAGCACCTCAAACTTTAAACTTCGGCTCCTGCGGGCTGCCGTGCAACTGCCACTGACAACACAAACAGTGCACTCGCACCTAGAGCTTCGCCCACAACCGTGCTGCCACAGGCTGCGCCATCTGACAATGGACTCACTAACACTTCGCGAGCTCTACTGAGCTCACCCAGCCACAGAGCCACTGCTTCGGGCAGGCAGCCATCTCGTCACGTTGACTCCTAGGACACTTCGCTGCCTCGGCCCCCGTCGGATCCGCCGAGTGGCTCCGAACACCACAACCACTCCTTGCCTGCCCCACCTGCCTCACATTGTAAACAAACCGCTTCCTGTGCTGCCAGCAACATTTCCGTCATCACCAATGGCACGGTTCACAAGCTTAGCCTCACGCCAGGCCCCCTGATCTCCAGTAAACCACGTCGACTTTGTCCCGAGTGCCTCTCTGACCTTAAAAAGCAGATTTCTGAACTTCTAAGCTCCAGTGTCATTGAACCCTCTGCCAGTAGCTGGTCTATGCCCATTCATATGACACCCAAGAAAGACGGGTTCTGGCGTATGTGCGGAGACTACCGTCGACTAAATGCACAAACAATTATGGACACCTAACCCATACCCAACATTGCCGACTTTACCAGTTGCCTCGCAGGTGCAATCACGTTCTCTGTCATTGATTGCAAATGGGCCTACCACCAGATCCCCAGGGCACCGGAAGACATTGAGAAGACAGAAATTACCACCCCAATCGGGTTATTTCAGTTTCGATTCATGCCCTTCGGTCTGAAAAACGCAACCCAGACCTGGCAACGCTTCATCAAGAAAGTGCTATTCGACCTGAAATTCTGCTTTGCATACCTTGATGACATTCTTGTGTTCAGCTCCTCTGTCAATGACAACATTCGACATGCGCAAACTGTTATGAACACTCGCGGCAGCAGGCATCGAGACCAACCAGGACACATTGCAGCTACATCAACCCGCTGTCACTTTTCTTGGTTTTTGGGCCTCTGCCAACGGCATTTCACAGCCCTCTGAGAAGGTACAAACAATACTAAACCTTCCCACACCTGCGTCATTCAAAGAGCTCCGGCGCTTTCTGGGGACAGTTAATTATTATCGCCGACATCTACCTCGGGCTGCGGAGATTCAGGCTCCACTGACGGACGCCTTGGCAGGCACCCACACTTCTGGATCTCGGACCGTTCCATGGACCCCTGCTATGACTGACTCTTTCACCGCCCTCAAAAGTCTTCTTGCCAAGGCCTGCACCATCGCGCATCCTCATCCCAATGCGCAGCTTTTCATCACCATAGACACGAGCAATACTGCCATCGGTGCTGTCCTTAGCCAGACAATCGATGGCCAGACTTCGCCTCTGCAGTTCGTCTCGCGCAAGCTCACCAACGCACAATGGAAATATTCCACGTTTGACAGCGAGTTGCTCACGGTCTACAAAGCGATCAAGCATTTTAAGACTGACGTTGAGGGATGCTCTTTCTATGTTTTAACGTACCACAAGCCCTTGGCTGCAGCCATTACAAACCCGCCAGCGGACCCGCCTCCTCGCCGCTTCAGATACATGGACTTCATATCTCAGTTCACCATCGATGTCATACACATAAAGGGCGCTGACAATATAGTTGCTGATTTCCTTTCATGAGTCGATGCCGTTCATTCGCTGTTAGACCTCTCTGAACTGCCTAACCTCCAACCCGCTGGCGAGGACACACAAAACCTGATTTCAGACTCTACCTCTTCACTACACTTCGTCCACACCACCTTCCCTGGCATTTCTGGTGAGATCTGGTGTGATGACAGTAGGGGCACGTTATGCTCCCTCATCCCAACCACGTTCCGTTGAGCTGTCTTCAATGCACTGCATAATTTAGCCCACCCCAGTGTTCATGCGTCCGCCTGCCTTGTTGCGGAGTGCTTTGTGTGGAGAAATGTCAACAAGGACTGCCGGCAATGGGCACGCTCCTGCATCGCTTGCCAATGCTGCAAAGTACATAAGCACACCTCACCCCCCTTCAGAGCCTTTTCAATTCCTCCTGGGCGTTTCCAGCATATTCATACTGACATTGTCAGCCCTCTCCCCCCCTCTAACGGCTTTCGTTATGTTCTCTTGTCTATCGACCGAACAACTCACTGGGTCGAGGCTGTCCCCCTCTCCAATATTACAGCAGAAACAGTTGCTCGAGCTTTCGTCAAGTTACGGATATCGCGTTTCAGATGTCCAGGTATCATCACGACTGACTAGGGCAGACAATTTGAGTCAGCCCTGTTCAACGAGATTTGTAACATCTGTGGCATCCGGCGCATCTATACCACAGCATATCACCCTTAAAGTAATGGGCTAGTTGAGCGCTAGCACCACACTTTCAAGGCGGCTCTTCGATGCCACAACTCTCTATAGACGGAGGTCCTTCCCCTTGTGCTACTTGGCATTCGTGTGATCTATAATGAAGACCTCAAGGGCACAATAGCCGAGTTTGTATACGGCCAGAACATTGTTCTCCCTGGCGAACTTGTGAGCCCCTCCGCTTCTCTCCCTCAGTCTGACTTACCTTCCTTCGCAGACCGCGTCAGACCCCATTTCATCAACCTCCACATCCCTCTGCCTGCCAGCCACTCCCGCCCTAAGGTTCATGTCCTGAAATCTCTGGACAATTGCGAATACGTCATGCTCCGAGATGACACTGTCCGTGCTCCCCTCCAACCTCCATATACCGGCTCATACAGAGTTCTCTGGCGCTCAGCCAATACCTATGACATCCAGATAAAAGATTCAGCTGTCACAGCCTCTATCAACAGACTTAAGCCTGCTCATGTCGAGCCTTCTTCTACCCCGCTTCAGGCCACGACCACGCCACTCACTGTCGTGGCTCACGACGCTCCGACCACCCTCTCCAGTTCGGACTTACGCACTCAATCAAGTGACCTCCAGAGCCATTCGTCGAGCTCTCCTCCGACCTCGCTCCCTACTCCGGTCTCACGCACTCTGTCGAGTGACCCCATGCTCCCCACGTCGAGCTTACCTACGATCACGCCCTCGCCGCAGGGCCCTTCGACCTCTCCCTCTTCGCCTGCCTCGTTCTGTCGAGGTTTCTCACGCCCCCCATCTTGAATGTGCTCTCACTCGAGGTGTTTGTGCCTGTTCCCCCGGACATAATCCACGATGTCTCTATAATACTACGCGATGATACACTGTTCGTCGTGTGTTTCCCCTCATCCGGTGCTCATGACACAACCTTCGCCATTCCCTGCCGCCTGGTGAAATGTGTTCCCCTCTCACCCGACGTCGACCTGGACATGCATCGTGTGTTCGCCACGCCCACCGGAGACATTATCATCATCACTCCGTTCCTCCCGCAAACTGCCGGCCTACATGTCGCCACACGTCCAGCACACCCAGTACGACGCCCGGCGCGCTTCAATGACTTCCAGGACCAGTGGCCAGACCTTCCTTCACGACATCTACCCACACAGCTACCCGACGATGCTGTCGAGCTGACCATGGTCCGGCTCCCGCGGACCACCCCTGCCGATGTCATAGTCACCCCCCCCCCCCTCCCGGGCCTCTCAAGAGTACTCCGTACTACAGAGGGGGGGGGGGGGGGGTTGCTATGTGGCGCTAATGAGGTCGACACTAGTATCAATCTGGGTATCGTCTTTGAACTAAGCTAAACATTATCTTTGTGCAGTTCCACCATTCAGTTCTTTGTAAGCCTTGCTTGTGTAAAGAGGTGAATAAATGAACTCCTGAAAATAAGGTGTTGTTTGGTATAACTGACCCGAGCATCCACCTCACAGTCATTTCTAGTTTACACACTGACAATTAATTATTTAATAAACCTGACACAACTGCAGCATCTTTTACTTTTATTTGAAATTTCTTTCCATGAACGCTTTCAACACAAACTTCTCCAATCTTTCTGGCAAACAAAAATATGTCTGTTTTGGCAACCTTTATACTTATTAGATTTTCAACTTCCTTCACCTTTGTCAAAGGAAAAGTTTAATTAACTAAACGTTCTGTTCCCCACAAGTCTATAAACTGCTCTACTTTGCCATCTGGAAAACTCCCAGTAACAGATAAGAAAGAAAAATTATTTTCACTTTCATCTATTTCTTGCAGGTTTTTCTACATTTGCAGCACTTTACTTTTATATTTTTGTGACAATTTAGCTTTACATTGTGCCCTAATATAACATTGTTTCCCACATCTGTAAGAAATATATTTAGACCAAGCTTTGGTTGCATCGTGCATACCTTGAGACTTGGTTGTCACTTGATGCTTCCTTTGAACTTCCTGCAAGAGAAATGCTGTACATGAAGACTACTCATTTAATGAGCTTTTGTTACCTTTAGGATTATTACATTTTGCTTCTTCACCTACTAGTCTACCCTTTGCAAAACTCAGTTTCAGTTGCTTACTTCATAAGATTTTCAGAGCAGTAACAACTACTTCGTATTCTGGAGGCATTATTAGGAACAAACTGCACATTGGATCAGTTTCTTCAATATTAGTACTTAATGCTTTCATATAGCGTATTATCTTATCAAACTTCAAATAATAATTTTCAAGAGAATCATCATTTGCATTATACTTCATGGTAAAGAGTGTGTTTCTTAATAAAAATTGATTAGTCATAGTTTTTTACTCAAAAGTTTGAGTTAATGAGTTCCACAAATCATACAGTTTCATTGCCCTATGCATACTTCAAGTCACTGCCTGAAATTGTTTGGATTATTTGTGACTTAAACTTCATATCATTTTTGCTAAGTTCTGCCAGAAGAGCTTTCTTATGTGCATTTCGTTCAGCTGTGTCATACTGAGTAGACTCTACCACTGCTGTGTAGGGCATTTCCACAAAACTCAATACCAGCTCATTTAAGTATTTCAATCCTAAATTTAAAGTTGCTAAGGTTCAGACAATGGTATCCCGTACTTCTACATCTTCTGAACCATAACTGTCAGTTACATATTGAATTAATTAATTACTTTCTCCACCTTCATTTGTTGTACTGTAAAACCTGGCATGTTGACCCATAACAGGTTGTTAATGCTAGAAATTACCAGACATTTAGATAATTGACATCAATTTATTACTTATCGCAGCAGCAATTACAACCCCAATATAACCCTGAAAACATGCTACAGAACAGAAGGAAAACACACACACACACACACACACACAAACACTCACACACACACACACACAGATATATATATATATATAAACAAAGATGAGGTGACTTACCGAACGAAAGCGCTGGCAGGTCGATAGACACACAAACAAACACAAACATACACACAAAATTCAAGCTTTCGCAACAAACTGTTGCCTCATCAGGAAAGAGGGAAGGAGAGGGGAAGACGAAAGGAAGTGGGTTTTAAGGGAGAGGGTAAGGAGTCATTCCAATCCCGGGAGCGGAAAGACTTACCTTAGGGGGAAAAAAGGACAGGTATACACTCGCACACACGCACATATCCATCCACACATACAGACACAAGCAGACATATTTAAAGACAAAGAGTTTGGGCAGAGATGTCAGTCGAGGCAGAAGTGTAGAGGCAAAGAAGTTGTTGAAAGACAGGTGAGGTATGAGTGGCGGCAACTTGAAATTAGCGGAGATTGAGGCCTGGCGGATGACGAGAAGAGAGGATATACTGAAGGGCAAGTTCCCATCTTCGGAGTTCGGATAGGTTGGTGTTGGTAGGAAGTATCCAGATAACCCGGACGGTGTAACACTGTGCCAAGATGTGCTGGCTGTGCACCAAGGCATGTTTAGCCACAGGGTGATCCTCATTACCAACAAACACTGTCTGCCTGTGTCCATTCATGCGAATGGACAGTTTGTTGCTGGTCATTCCCACATAGAATGCATCACAGTGTAGGCAGGCCAGTTGGTAAATCACGTGGGTGCTTTCACACATGGCTCTGCCTTTGATCGTGTACACCTTCCGGGTTACAGGACTGGAGTAGGTGGTGGTGGGAGGGTGCATGGGACAGGTTTTGCATCGGGGGCGGTTACAAGGATAGGAGCCAGAGGGTAGGGAAGGTGGTTTGGGGATTTCATAGGGATGAACTAACAGGTTACGAAGGTTAGGTGGACGGCGGAAAGACATTCTTGGCGGACTGGGGAGGATTTCATGAAGGATGGATCTCATTTCAGGGCAGGATTTGAGGAAGTCGTATCCCTGCTGGAGAGCCACATTCAGAGTCTGGTCCAGTCCCGGAAAGTATCCTGTCACAAGTGGGGCACTTTTGTGGTTCTTCTGTGGGGGATTCTGGGTTTGAGGGGATGAGGAAGTGGCTCTGGTTATTTGCTTCTGTACCAGGTCGGGAGGGTAGTTGCGGGATGCGAAAGCTGTTTTCAGGTTGTTGGTGTAATGATTCAGGGATTCTGGACTGGAGCAGATTCGTTTGCCATGAAGACCTAGGCTGTAGGGAAGGGACCGTTTGATGAATGGGTGGCAGCTGTCATAATGGAGGTTCTATTTTCTCAGGCTTGTCTGACATTTGGCATCACCCCCAAAGGCCTCACACTTAAAGTTCCCATCTCTGGCTGCAACCCTTCCTTGGATCAGTCCCTACACCAGTTCCAAACTGAACAATCCATTGCCCTCACCCACCTAATCCTTCACCTACACATCAACTCAGCCAATGAACACACCTGTCAACTCCTATCCTTAATAAAAGTCCTTAATAAAAGTCCTTAATCTTTCCTCTCCCACATCCACACCGGCTGTTCAGAGCATCCTCCTACAGGCCAACCGTAAATTAGAACAGCATGCCACCTTCCACCTCAAAAAACTATCCAATCTCCTGGTTTCCCACCTCCGGAAAGGCAACTCACTCACCCTTCACAACCTTTCCAGCAAACCTCAACCTCCTCTCATTGCACACAAACCCAGTCTCTCCCATCTACTCAATCTCCCACTTCCAGCTCCACTCCCTCCAAAACCTCAAAATTCCGATGAACACAATCTGGAACCACAACACCCTAATTCAGTAGTTAACCTTTCCTCCAAACCTCTCTCCCAATCCGAAACCTCTGTCCTATCCAAAGGCCTCACCTTCAGCCCCACTCCCAGATTCAACCAAACAGCCCTCGTCAAAGATTTACTGTCCTACACTCGTACTCTCTGCTGGAAGTATCACTTTGCCACAAAGAAAAATGATCCTAATCCTACTCCTAATGATCCGACTCCTCAAGACACCATCCAAATTGAACCCTGCCTGGAACAGTTCCGTCCTCCGTCACAGCGGGACCCACCTCCTCTTCCTCAAAATCACCCTCTCCAAACCTTCCAGGAATTTCTGACTTCCAGCCTTGCATCTCAATCCTTCTTAAAAAACCTTAATCCTACACCCAACATCACCACTGCTGAAGCCCAGGCTATCCGTGATCTGAAGGCTGACCGATCCATCGTCATTCTTCCGGCGGACAAGGGTTCCACGACCATGGTACTTGATCGTCGGGAGTATGTGGCTGAGGGACTGCGTCAGCTTTCAGACAACACCACATACAAAGTTTGCCAAGGTAACCCCATTCCCGATGTCCAGGCGGAGCTTCAAGGAATCCTCAGAACCTTAGGCCCCCTGCAAAACCTTTCACCTGACTCCATCAACCTCCTGACCCCACCGACACCCCGCACCCCTACCTTCTTCCTAAAATCCACAAACCCAATCATCCCGGCCGCCCCATTGTAGCTGGTTACCAAGCCCCCACAGAACGTATCTCTGCCTACGTAGATCAACACCTTCAACCCATTACATGCAGTCTCCCATCCTTCATCAACGACACCAACCACTTCCTTGAACGCCTGGAATCCTTACCCAATCTGTTACCCCCGGAAACCATCCTTGTAACCATTGATGCCACGTCCTTATACACAAATATTCCGCACGTCCAGGGCCTCGCTGCGATGGAGCATTTCCTTTCACGCCGATCACCTGCCACCCTACCTAAAACCTCTTTCCTCATTACCTTAGCCAGCTTCATCCTGACCCACAACTTCTTCACTTTTGAAGGTCAGACATACCAACAATTAAAGGGAACAGCCATGGGTACCAGGATGGCCCCCTCGTACGCCAACCTATTCATGGGTCGCTTAGAGGAAGCCTTCTTGGTTACCCAAGTCTGCCAACCCAAAGTTTGGTACAGATTTATTGATGACATCTTCATGATCTGGACTCACAGTGAAGAAGAACTCCAGAATTTCCTCTCCCACCTCAACTCCTTTGGTTCCATCAGATTCACCTGGTCCTACTCCAAATCCCATGCCACTTTCCTTGACGTTGACCTCCACCTGTCCAATGGCCAACTTCACACGTCCGTCCACATCAAACCCACCAACAAGCAACAGTACCTACATTATGACAGCTGCCACCCATTCCACATCAAACGGTCCATTCCCTACAGCCTAGGTCTTCGTGGCAAACGAATCTGCTCCAGTCCGGAATCCCTGAATCATTACACCAACAACCTGAAAACAGCTTTCGCATCCCGCAACTACCCTCCCGACCTGGTACAGAAGCAAATAACCAGAGCCACTTCCTCGTCCCCTCAAACCCAGAATCCCCCACAGAAGAACCACAAAAGTGCCCCACTTGTGACAGGATACTTTCCGGGACTGGACCAGACTCTGAATGTGGCTCTCCAGCAGGGATACGACTTCCTCAAATCCTGCCCTGAAATGAGATCCATCCTTCATGAAATCCTCCCCAGTCCGCCAAGAGTGTCTTTCCGCCGTCCACCTAACCTTCGTAGCCTGTTAGTTCATCCCTATGAAATCCCCAAACCACCTTCCCTACCCTCTGGCTCCTATCCTTGTAACTGCCCCCGATGCAAAACCTGTCCCATGCACCCTCCCACCACCACCTACTCCAGTCCTGTAACCCGGAAGGTGTACACGATCAAAGGCAGAGCCACGTGTGAAAGCACCCACGTGATTTACCAACTGAACTGCCTACACTGTGATGCATTCTATGTGGGAATGACCAGCAACAAACTGTCCATTCGCATGAATGGACACAGGCAGACAGTGTTTGTTGGTAATGAGGATCACCCTGTGGCTAAACATGCCTTGGTGCACAGCCAGCACATCTTAGCACAGTGTTACACCGTCCGGGTTATCTGGATACTTCCCACCAACACCAACCTATCCGAACTCCGAAGATGGGAACTTGCCCTTCAGTATATCCTCCCTTCTCGTCATCCGCCAGGCCTCAATCTCCGCTAATTTCAAGTTGCCGCCATTCAAACCTCACCTGTCTTTCAACAACTTCTTTGCCTCTACACTTCTGCCTCGACTGACATCTCTGCCCAAACTCTTTGTCTTTAAATATGTCTGCTTGTGTCTGTATGTGTGGGTGGATATGTGCGTGTGTATACCTGTCCTTTTTTCCCCCTAAGGTAAGTCTTTCCGCTCCCGGGATTGGAATGACTCCTTACCCTCTCCCTTAAAACCCACTTCCTTTCGTCTTCCCCTCTCCTTCCCTCTTTCCTGATGAGGCAACAGTTTGTTGCGAAAGCTTGAATTTTGTGTGAATGTTTGTGTTTGTTTGTGTGTCTATCGACCTGCCAGCGCTTTCATTCGGTAAGTCACCTCATCTTTGTTTTTATATAAAATTTTTCCCACGTGGAATGTTTCCTTCTATTATATATATATATATAATGAATCAAAGCATAATTATTCAATTGTCATTATCACAACAGAAACAACTATATTCCCCAATATTTGCAGAGTTATCGACTTGCTCAATTTGTGAAGCTCTTTCTCCTGAATAAATCATCCAGTTCTTCTGAAATTGTAATCAACTGTTTGTCTGTACATGTACATCATAGCTAACAATCTCTGTCCCATTTGGGTAATTTCTTCACAGTGTGTCTTTTTTTAGTGTATGTAACTCAGTTTTAGGAATTTTATCACACGTATCTGTAAAGAGAAAGCATCTCCACCAAGACTGAGTAAATCTTTATACAGAGTGGTCCAAAAAATGTATACACTGTTTTAATCGCTCATAACTACAAAATTTAACTGACTGAAATGTCTCACTTTTGGTGAAAGTGTAGCATATCAGTGCAGAGCATGTATTCGAAGTGGTCACCATTAGCATCCGTAAACAGATTATGCTGCTGGACTGCTGATGAACTACCTACCGTAATGTGTCCAGTTGGATATCTGCACAGGAATTTTAGTGTTCCCCATAGGTAAAAGTCCAGAGGCATTACGTCTGGAGGACATGATGGATATTCAATACAACTGTCTTGGCCTGTCCATCATGTGTGCAGATTTTCATTGAGATATTTTCTGATATGACTGTGGTAGTGCAGTAGGGTATCAGCTTGTTGAAAGTAAAACCTCTCATCTCCATACATCTCACTGATGGAAGGCAAAATGGATGTCTCAAGCTTCTGTAGGTACATCTCATGGGTTACAATCTCATCAAAGATCACCCCAATAAGATAACTAATGTCACACATTCACTCCCACTAAATTCACAGGTTTGTACACATTGATGTGTGGATTTGCTGTGGCCCAATAGATGGAATTGCCACAGTTTTATGTACCACTAAGTGTAAGTTGCACCTCATCAGTCCACACAGTCATCTGTCTAAGCACTCCATTGTCGCACACCACTCTACTAAACCACTCGCAGTACTCTATGATATATGTCATCCTCATTTATTGTGTGTAGCAGTCTTGGATTTAGCATTTAAACTTTGTAGTCTTCAAAATGCACTGAATGCTTGAGTGATTTGCCCTGGTTTCATGGGCACACTGTCTCACATATTTCTGTGGTGAGTTAGCAAATTTTAACACTGGAGTTACTGAAACTGTTGCTGTTACCAGTCAGCCAGATCATTCCTTTTTTGTACATCAGTAACACAACATTCAGATTACTATTTGCCTCAAGTGTACACAGTTGTTACATGTGCAGGTGGGTCTGTTGGAACCTCATCTCACCATTGGCGCTGAACCTCAATGTTAGCGTGCTTACACACACATACACTCACACTCATTTAAACACATGCACTCCCTCTCAGTCTCTCTCACACTCACACTCACACTCTCTCTCTAATGTGCCATTTCAAAACTGGCTTTCTTTCATCAAATGTCTGCCTTGCACCAGCCTTGTTTACTTGTGTAACAAATGCTCCTTCATACAGATCCACCATGCTTTGTAAGAAATTAAAATACAATAATACATAAACATTTTAGAGCAACAATACAAACAGAATAAATAAGACTTTCCCATACATACACATCCTTGTCACTGTAGTCCTAGAGCTGCATGCAAAGACATTAAAATTGTTGTGTCTAAGTTCTCTAGATGCTGCAAACTGGGGCATGATAAGATAATTATGATACTTACATATGATTTGACAATCAGCAGCTGTATGAAATATCATTCCAAATTATTCAATGAATGCAAATTTCATGACATCACCTGTGGTGAATATACATGTATTACTAAAATGTGACATGTGACAGTTTGTGCCAGACCAGGACTCAAAACTGGATCTCCTACTTATCACAAGCTGTTACCTTAAGGCAGATGTACATAAGACTACGACACAAAGACAAGGACTGTGACATATGGAGGTTTGAGTGGGCTGGGGAGCCTGCATAGACAGCTGAAGCGGTTAAGATGAGCACTTGCGACAAGTGGGAAATCTGGTTTCAAATCCAGGTCTAGCACAAATTTTTGTTTGTCACGACTGGGTAATACATCTTCGGCCACTGCAGCTAACATCATGATATTTGCAGTCAGTGAATAATTTGGAATGATAATTCATAGAGACTGATCATCAAATCATAAGCTGAGCTAGGGCACATGGTGATAAAAATGGTTCCCTATTCCTTTTGATGGTGTCATTCTCCCTAAGTGGGGAACAAGTAATGCTGCTTGCTTAATGGGAGACATACATAAGAGAATGATATGTCAGTTGCGCTGGAAAGCAAGCACAGATAGCCAGAATGGTGAAGGCCACCGTTCCTGAGAATTTGGAAATCCGGGTTCAAGTCCTGGTCCAGCACAAATCTTCATACATCACAATTCGGTGTTACATCTACACCCACTGCAAATTCATATTCAACAAATAATTTGTACTGATAATTGTTAGACATTAACTGAAATATCCTGTTAAATGCTGTGACCTGAGCATCACACAGATGTAATGTCTGTCCAGAGCACTTCATGTTTGGAAGATAAAGAAACCTGCAATAGTGGTCAACAACATACGATCACAACAGTCAAAAAGAGCTGTTACAGTATGGATCTCATTGGTTTCACCCTTCCTGAGACATTACTACTCTACCTCCAACTAAATAATTTTTCTCATTCATTTTTAGTTCAAAAACATTGTATTATGCACGAAGAGGGCAAGCTAGTTCTTTTCAGTTCAGAGAAAAGATTATTTTGTGTTATTGGGTATCTCTTTATTATTTAAAGTTGCAATATTACGAAAACAATAGACTGATCTCTCTCTCTCTCTCTCTCTCTCTCTCTCTCTCTCTCTCTCTGTGTGTGTGTGTGTGTGTGTGTGTGTGTGTGTGTGTGTGTCCAGCTGGCGAAGCCGGACTGTGAGCAACTGTACACAATGGGAGAAGCTATCTGGGTAATGAAGGTAAGGAGAAGGCTGGGGGCTGGGAATAGGGATAGTAGGGTAGGGGGTGCTGGATGGTAAAGTGCTGCTTGAGGGGGCATGCAAGGATGTGATGGAGATAGGGTAGGGCAGTGAGATGCAGTTGGGCTGCTAGACAGTGGGCAAAGGTGTGGAGGGCCAAGAGAGCAGAAAAGGAGAGAAGTACAGAGACTATGGGTGTGTTGGTGGAGTAGAAGGCATTGTAGTGCTGGAGTGGGAGTAGGGAACGGGATACATGGGTGAAGGACTGTGACTAACGAAGGTTGAGACCAGTGGGATTACAGAAACCTATGATATATTGCAGGGAGTGTTCTCACCTGTGCACTTCAGGAAACATGGTGTTGGTAGGAAGGATTTAGATGGTGCAGGCTGTGATGCAGACAGTAAAGTGAAGAATGTTGTGTTGGGTAATGTGCTCAGCAACTTGGTGGTCCAGCTGTCTCTTGGCCACAGTTTGTCAGTGGCCGTTCATGTGGACAGATAGCTAGCTTGTTGATTGTCCCATGCAGAACACAACACAGTGGTTGCAGCATAGCTTATGCATTACATTATTGCTTTCACTTTTACCCCCGTCTTTGATGGACTAGGTGATGCTTGTGACAGGATTGGATTACATGGTAGTGGGAGGATGTACGGGACAGATCTTACGTTTGGGCATATTGCAGGAATATGAGCCGCGAGGCGAGGAGTTCGGAGCAGGAGTGGAGTAGGAATGGATGAGGACATTTTGTAGGTTTGGTGGGTTGTGGACTATCACTGTAGGGAGGATGGGATGGATCCTGGGAGGGATACTCCCCATTTCAGCACACAACATATGAAAGGTTATGGGATGGGCCTAATCCTGTTGGATTTCTGGAATAGGTTTACTGTGGCAGGGTTTGTATGTGGACAAAACTGGCAAGTGGTGGAGTGCTTCCACCAGGTAATCCCTGCAGTTCGAAACTACAGTTGTGGAGCCTTTGTCAGCATGTAGGGAGTCCATTCCATACAGCCTAGCTACCCATGGTTGCCACATCTGTAGTGATGAGCAGTCCCTATCCAAATATACCCACAGGTCTCACTTAGACCTTCACAGACCGAAATTATCCTCCCAACTTTGTACAGAAATAGGTCTCCTGTGCATTATCTTTCTTGTCACACACCACCACCCATAGACGCACTGACTGACCATAAAGGAGCATTATCCTTGTGACTCAGTACCTCCTAGGACTGGAGCAACTGAATCACATTCTTTGTCAGGGTTTTGACTACTAGTCATGTGCTGAAATGAGGAATATTCTACCCACTGTCCTTCCCACCCCTCTCACAATGGTACTCCACTTCCCAACACATCTACAAAATATCCTCATTATCCCTACTCCACCCTTGGTCCGGACTCCTTGCCTCAAGGCTTATACCCTTGCAATAGACACAGATACAAGACCTGTCCCATAATCCTCCCACCACCATGTACTCCAGTCATGTCACAGGTATCACTTTCCCCACCATCAAAGACAGGGCTGTTGTGCTGCATTGTGTGTGGGCGTGACAACCAATAAGCTGTCTGTCTACACGGACAGCCACCGACAAACTGTGGCCAAAAGACAGCTGGACCACCAAGTTGCTGCCCAACACAAGGTTCTTCACTTCAATGCCTACTTCACAGCTTGTGCCATTTGAATCCTTCCTGCCACACCAGTTGTTCTGAATTGTGCAGGTGGGTACACTCCCTGCAATATTTCCCACGTTCCCATAACCCTCCCACCTCAACTTACATTAGTCACTGTCCTTTGCTGCTCCCACTTCAAACACTAGACAGCATTCTATTCCACCAACACACTTCTCTCTTTTTCCGCTCCCTTGGCTCCCACCCCTCTTCCCCTTGTCTTAACCAACCCAACTGCGCCTAGCTGCCCTACCCTGCCCCCAACACGTCCCTGTGTGTTCCCACAAGCAGCACTTACCATCTCCCACCCCCTAACCTACTATAGGCCTCCTCTCTGCCCCAGCCTTCTCCTTACTCTCACCATCCAGATTGCTTCTCCCATGATGCACAGCTGCTTGCAGTCCAGCCTCAGTGTTTATTTCTGAGAGAGTTGTGCTTGCATATATACATGTGTGTGTACTTTTGAAGGTCTTTTGCCCACAAGCTCACTTTTTGAGCTGTCTTTTTGCTGTGCTTGTCTGCAACTCAGTATCTACCCCACACAGTAAATAGCAGTCTTCCGTGTTCATAGTATTGTCATTAATCCATCCTTAATTTTCCACTGATTTATTAAAAATTGCAGTTTACATCTCTGGCCTCAAAAGTATTCTTTTTTCTGTCTTGGGTTACATTTGTTTGTTCAAGCATTTGCCTTTTAACTAATGGAAAACAACCAATAAATTCAGTTGAGACATCTAATTCTTATTCTTGGATGTATATTTCTCTTTGAAATCTGTTTGTTCTAAATTATACAGGGTGTCCAGAAATTCTCGTTACAAACTTATAGGATTTGTAGCGGGGAGAGTGTGCAGAGTATTCTGACTAGGAACCCATGCCTGGAAAAGTACCACCATGCTACAGCCATTTGAAAAAATGTTTGTTACGTATGTATGTATGTGACAATGTAGTCATGGTGGAAGATGGTTGCATCTGATCGGATGATGTCGTTCGGCATCCATCCTACCTCTCTGGTCCTCCTGTGAGTGTTAGAGCAACATTGTTGAGTACAGAATACAACAACAAGATCCTTCTGAATGGCAAATCTCATGGTAATGGAAGAGCTGCTCTTTGTCTTAATCATGACCATTCTCCACAATGTCCGACTCCATCACATAGCCTTTTCCACCAGAATTACGCAGTAGCTTAAAAAAAGGGTAGTACCTTCACCACCAGCAGATGTGATTGGTGCACCAAGGAAACAACACACACCCGAACTGGAAGGGGCCGTATTGCATCACGTTTAGGGCCAGTCAACGAGTACAAAAGCAATTTCTTTGGCTATTAATGAATGGAACTGAGAAACAAGTGGTGCACTGGGTCACAGGTAATCAATTACCTGTAAAAGTGGCAGATTTGCCATCTTTTCAAATGGCTGTAGCACGGAAACTATAGTTTACCCTCTACAAGTACTAGGAGTTTGTCATGGGAATTTCCAAACACAGTGTATGTACCTCAAGGGAAATATAGTAGAACTACATACTTCCTTTTTGGATGGTAACAGGGAGGGCTGTATCAACCCAGAACGTGTGTAGCCATGTCCACACAATCTGGTCTTGAAAACACCCATTAAAACTACAACCCCCCACTGTTGTGCACATATGAGGACAAGGGAACACCAGGAATGGAACCTGGATCAGTGGGGTCAGGCTCTCTTCACTGACAAGTTTACGATTTATCTGAAGCCTGCAAGTAATCACAAAAACTTGTGGAGGCAGGAAGGTACCAAAGCATGACTCAGGTATGTAGTCCCATGCATTCATCTGGGAGATGGATCCATCACACTCTGGCCAATATCACATACAGATGTCTGACATTACCATTATTTGCATGCTGTGCAGAACAAAGACAGGATCCCCAAACCTGCTGTTCAGTCATACAATCAACAATTCACCAATGGTTTGTCTTCCAAGGGAATAACACTTGAGTACACTGCATACCTCATGAATATCTTCCTGGAGAGAGAGAGGAACCAACTAAATGGAATGGCCTGCAGTATTGGTGATTTGAATCTGACTGGCTTTCACCCACAGCCTTCATCAGCAAAAGATTAACTCCAGTCATAAAAGTAAGCAAGCACACTTCATGCATACGTAACCACCAACTCCAGCAGCTCAGGCCATGTGTGCATAAGGTGTGCTTGCTTATGTATTTCTATTTAGCTATGAAGGCTGTGGCCAAAAGCTTTATGTGAGTGTGTAAATTGTGCCTGTCTGCAACTAAATGTGCCTTCTTTATGGTAATCAACAATGTCTTCCTACATTGTTGATATTCCTACTTGGAGTTCCAGTTTTTTGAGGTGCAGATTTTTTGCAAGTGCAAGTGTAGATAAAGCCAAAAACATTTATTTACTGCAATGATACAGTAAAACTTAATGTAACTTGAGAGTGAGAGAGAGAGAGAGAGAGAGAGAGAGAGAGAGAGAGAGAGAGAGAGATGGGGAGGAAGATGGGGGATGCATGCATGCACATGGGGAGGAAGATGGGGCATGCATGCATGGACATACATGTTTAAGTATACACTTGCACTCAGCCTCTACAAATGACTGATGCAGCCTGCGATCTGGAAAGATTTTTAGATGAATGAATTAAAAACTACTGTGCCACGAGGGATCAATTTAAACTTACAGCATCACCACAAGACTCCTTCTCAGCCAATGGATTATCTAAGGAGGCCCTCCATCAAACAGCAGAACACACTTAGCGGCAGTCTCAACTACCTTTTGCACGGCATAACAATGGTTCAAGCAGGTTACAACACACAGGGTGGAGGAACATAGTACTGAATATTACCAAGCTGCAGATTTTGATTCCATAGATATGTAATTTCAAACAGACTGCCTCTATTATGGTTTTTGCTTTGGCTTCATTCCACAGTAATTTTTTTTTGTGTGTTTGATACAGCTTGTTACTTCCAGATTCCCTGGAATATATACCTGGACACAGTTACAGATATGTAAGTAGTGTATATTTTTGTACTATATTATTTATATTTTATGACACAAAAATAGGACAAGTTATACTGTTATTTCATCAATAGATTACTGCTAGCAGCTAAGAACATAGAAGTTAAACATTTCTGTACAATGCCGACAGTGCTATACCACTTGCAACTGAATGTCTGTGAGCAGAGCATTACTTACATGCTCCCCCAAGATATTAGGCACTGCATCACAGTCAGTTTAATTAGTACATTCTCTACTTTTAAAGTGACAAACTGACTGAAGAATTACTAGGTATTATGCATTTTTTTGTTCATAAGTTGCAAAATTTAAATGCATTAACAGGGCTGTTGCTTTTGCACAAACACATACTCCAAACATGAGCAATGACACACAAGAACAGAAATTTTTCAACCACATTAGTACTTTACCAGGTCGCACATAAATCGGCACAACAGTTAGTCAAGGTAATAAGGTTATAAACATACTTCTACAAGGCTTGATCAAGGAGAGGATTCTCTGCATAAAATGCGTTTGTGCACTTCACCAATTTTTATTGCAATGGCAGTGTTGCAGACAAAAATTAGGTTTAATCAGGAAACATTATCTTCACAAAATGATCCAGTTTGCATTCCATGAATCTTTATTACAATGGCAGTGTTTAATTTTTATATTACACATTATTCTCCATATCAAATTCTACCAATATTTACAATATGGGAAGAAGTCACATACATCTTGTACAAACATGATTTTGTGTATACTTGATTCCCTTATGGCTCACAGCATCATGATTCAAATCTGTTAGGAACTTAAAGACAAATTAAGAGCTATTCCAATTAAGACACCCAACCTGGTACGAGTCTGCTGTGGGCAATGTAATAATGCAACTTCTTCATAAAACAGAAAAAAAATAGTCCAAAATGGAACACACAACTTAGTGTAGAATAAACACTTGCTCTGCAAATAATACTTAACTTGTGCTAGTCTATTTCATACATTCAACTGGAATACTAAAAAGGGCAGTCTAAATGTGCACACTAATGCTTTCTGAATCAACTGTCCTCTCATTTAATTCCCATCATTCACAAAAACATTTCAAGGAATCTCAAGCTAGAGAGATTGTCAGGAAACAAAACAGGTAACAGCTTATCCAAGAACACACAATGTATGTTGGGGATAAGACACATACACTGAACACCTGGTTTCAGACCTCTGCAGTTAGCAATTATAGTTAAAAAGTTATTCTTCCCAAGTACATTACACTAATAAAGAAATTTATCTTGGGTGTTTGGTAAAAGGTTCCACCTTTTGAAGCTATAGTAAGAAGAACAAAGAAGATTGAAGGCTGTGGAAAAGGAATGTGATTAATAAATGAGGCCACCACATGACAAACAAGAAAAGTAGGATGGGGGGAGAGGGGGAAAGAGGAAGCTGTGAGCCGGTTTTTTTCCTTTTAGTATCCCACTGTCAGTCTGCACAAGCCACAGTTTTCTTAACAGTACCCTCTCCCTCACCCCCCAATTATATCCTCATAAGTTATTTTTGTTTAGTTTTTCACCCTCACAAACGATAATCGTAATTTCAATCTTTTGTCAATTACACAATTTTCACTCTGTTCTATTAGCACAGTTACATTGTCAACTATTTTTAAAACTGGAGGTAGTTTTCATAATGAAGTCTAAACGAGTTTTCCCATAAAGGTCAGAGAAATAGTATTACTTGAGAGAATTATGGTTATCTTCAAAAACAGTTATAAACAAAGTCTTGTATAGTGGACCATATTTGACCTACATTTTGCACACTAAGTAACTGAAGCTGGTCAAACTGCAGTGCTTTTTCAACGCATATTGCATATTTGTGGTGAAGAAATCTATCGTGTAACAATAACTTCATCTGCCTCCACTTTTTAGTGCCTTTTTCTTGTTCTGTCAGGTAAAAGCTGTATTACTTCTGATGCTCTCACCAAAATGAGTCAATATGAGCAGTTTGAATTCCGTGATGCTTTATAGTTGAAAGATGATAATTCTGTTGATTTTGCATTCATTTTTCAAATACTTTCAACCAACTAAGCACAATATGGTCACTATATGGACGGTGAAACCAAAAACCCTGCTGTTTAATTCTAAGTGGGAGCAATCAGAACATAGTGGCTGCTTAATATTAATGTAGAGTGATCACCAATTTTACATTATTTGCTTCCCTACACATTAAATTGAAACTTCTAATCTTTAGGACCACTAATACAAAATTTATATGTTATTGTTCTGGTATATTTGTGTTTCATATGAATGTAATCATCAACACAATTAAATCTATAATGATATATAAGCAAAGAAAACCTACCCTCTGTCCCTATCTTTTTAGCAACTAAAGTCCATGCAAGGGGGTTTCAGTCATTATTTCCCCCTAACAAAGTACGTTCTTACTTGCGCACTAATAAAATTTCGCCAGTACGATATAGCTTCCGACTACTCGGAAACAATGAGAATCTGTTTCTTGTAAGGTTATTCAGTGGTTGCACAAATTGCAATAATAAAGAAATCTTATACTTTCTTCTTGGCATTCATTTGGGACAGAACATGAATTCCTACAAGACTGTACAATAATGTCACTGAAAGATAACAATAAATTGCTGAAACAGGCTATGTGAATATTTGTAGTAAGCAGCTAATATTGACATAATAATTACTATACAGTTGAAGCAACAATAAAACTATTTGAAGTCAAGCAGCTTGTAGTCATACGTGAGTGAGTCAGCACAAACTGTGAGGATGGGAGAGGTTAATGATATATTCTCAAAGTTCTTTTTCCCACAATTCACAGTAAAACGTTACTGCTTGAGTTACACTATAAAAAAACTGTATCAGATTGTCACTGGCACAGGCAACATTTTCGTTGCTAAAGGAACAGTGGTTCTATAGTTAGTTTTCAGTTACATAAATAAAATAAAGTTAAATGTTGATCTGTCTCACAAAGGGGTAAGCAAATGAATCAACAAAGAGCTAGAAACTCCTCAGCTATGCACTAAAGTGGAAGCGAGGCTTCAACCCATTGTGTCAACTGTAAATAATTATATTGGGTATAGAAGACAAAAAATATGAAACACAGGAGACATAAAAGGAAAAACTATGGTCCTTATGTTGGCTCTATCTCTTTATTTGGGTCCCCCAAGGCTTATATTTTACTCTTACCACTCTCCCCCCACCAAAGTACAAAAAAGTAAAATTCGTGAATCCCTATACTTTTAAATATAGTAGAATTGTAGATGCGTTTCTTCTTTAATGTAAGCTTTGACTTTCAGGAATAGTCCCTCACACCTGTTCATCCAACATACGGAAAATTTAGTAGGAGCAATAACATTAATAACAGCAGCATTTTCTTTAGGGTGTGTAAAACTGATCAGATGATCCACTAACAATTTTCCCAGCTTGCGGAAAGTAGCCTGACTTTACCTGAAATGGAACCGTATGTCTATCATCAATCATTCATTACAATTAGTGATTCCAGAATTCAGGTACAGATGCACACAGAATAGAGACACAAGCCCATCTCTGTAGTCACTGCACAACAAATGTGAAGTCACAAAGGAGCAACTCCAAACTATTTAACAAAATGCATACAACAATACTGAAAATTGGAAAACTTTGGCTCAACTATTTCTTACAAAATTAAGTATCTCATCTACAGGTAAATTAACTACCCCGATGAGAATATACCAAAACATGCAAAGAAACAGGGAGAGGGAGAGAGGGAACACCAGAAAAGGGAGGGGGGGGGAGAGGGAGAGGGAGAGGAGAGAGAGAGAGAGAGAGAGAGAGAGAGAGAGAGAGAGAGAGAGAGAGAGAGATAGTTAAATGTTTGACATCGTACCTTCAAAAAGCAGACACCACACTTCATTCTAATAAGGGAATTCATAGCTTCACAATTAGCTGTAATTCACATAACTTCCACTATATGTTTATTTAAAGTTGGAAATATATTTGTAAGTGGACAAATGTACAGAAATAAATTGCATTAAAGCTAATCATTATTGCTTCAGTTTTCCACATTTTGCTCAAATATACGAGAAGTGCTACTCTCTTGAAAACCGCTCACAAGTTTTTCTGTACCCTCATCTTCTCTTCATAAAATAGTGAAGATTTTCTTTAAAATTCACATGAGCAGAGTAAGCTTTCATAAGTAAGTACCAAAAACTAACATTCCACATCTCTGTGGGTGTTTTTCCCTTCCTGTAGACCAAAAACTATTACATTTTGATTCTTTACATATTCCAGGCTTTGAAGTGTCCATCAAAATGAACAAATAAAACCAGATCACCAAGATTCATACATGCAATTTTTTTTCCTCTCTCATAGAAAGTATGATTTTTGCCCCAGCACAAAATGAAAAACAAAGCAGCAGATAAATATTATCCATACTACAATATCAGCTCCCTTGAAATTAAGGGAGTGCAATTAAATAATGTTTCAATAAGATGAAGTACTTGAATACTTAAAAACTAAACTATTTATTAAATACAACAACATTTAAAATAAGTGAGGTAAATATCACAACAGAAGTTAACAACCAACAAGAAAAGACACATGTTTCTTAATATGTAGCAAAGTAGCCTCCACCAAATACCAGTTACTTCAGCTTTAGCATTTGCAATCTTATTGCTATGTAAAACACTTGATTGTGAGTGGTGGCACAAAATATTATATGACGGCCATACTGGACAAGAAATATTAATCCATTCACAAATGGTCCACAGACACCATAAGCACATGTGACATAAAACAACTTCATTTGCACATCACTGTTTGCTACAGAAAAAGGGCATACCATGCCTACAAAATGAAGAAACATGTATACTATTCAAAGACTTAACTATTTACATCTCAACTGACTGGCAGTTTTTGAAAATTATGTACTGACATACTTATATACAGAAGCACATGCACACGCACACACACAATATAAACACACTAACATTTTAACAGCCAAATGAAAATATTCCCACATTTTCAGGAATTCTTCATTCAAATGTGAATTTGATATATGTATATAAAGACCATTCTCTGCACATTTCAATCCCACTTGTATATACATATCAAGTAAATAAAAATCAATTTTACTACAAATATGCATGATGCATGTACCGATATGAGGACGTTGGCACATGAAGAGCTGATTGCGTCTTTTATTTCACTACGGAATGGAATGATTAATTTATGAACAGGCAATTTCTTTCAAGAAAAAAGGCGACCCTATAATCATATTCAAGACCGTGCCAAGTCCTCTTCCATACAATGACAGCAACAACTCATGGTTACACATAGTTACATAAGTAACAGAATGTGGAGAAGCAAATGCAATTATATATCACCTAAAAGACTGAAAGTAATAGAACTACAATTATTGGCAGTGAGGCTCTGGAAGTATAACAAAAGCAAACAGTAGAGAAAATTGGAGGCCACATTCAATATTGTTGAAGTACTACTTCCCCTTAGCACCAGCATGTTGCAGAAAAATATATTATCCATTCACATCTTACATCACTCACCATAGATGAGGGAGAAATACACAGGGAGACAAATTCACAGATCTTATGGTTATTTTTCAACACCTACAAATTAAGAAAATGGGGCTATTCATTTTATAGGTGGAATATGGTAATTCTATGCATTTGAGAATGCTGCCATAAACAAGCATTAATTCTGAATATATGTCCAGTGAATAACAAATGATTTATGCAATAAAGGGAACAAACTAGATACATCTGATCATGAGATTCAGCTGAACCTAAATGTTCCATGTGCAGCTGAATATGCCTTGACAATGTAATACAGATAAAGAGAAACACAAATGGAAAAACCAAATAAATACAAAATCTTATTATTTCTGACTTGAGACGATGATTGAAAAACTTAATATTAAGTTTTTATTTTTATAAAAACAAGAAACCTATCAGAATATTTTTAGAGACAATACTGTATGCCAGTGCATAAGTTTTGTGCTTTCCATGATTATAACAAAATAACAACCATCTCAACATAACTTCACGACTGATGATGTAAGCACATATTTCTCAGGCATATTTAGTTGCTCAGAAGCACACAATTCCTCAGCTGTCTTATTTAAAAAGTTTTGACTAGAAATATTCACCGAGATAATTGTAAATGGATCTGCTGCAAAAAGATTACCCAAATCAGTAACAAAGGGGGTAAAAAAAAAAAAAAAAGGCTGAGCCACTGTGTATATGAAAACATATCTATATAAACTTTAAAGTACCTAAGTCCACTATGTCAGGCACATTTCTAGAGCATAGTAATATTTAGTCACCATTCCAGTGTTAATATGTCAACATGAGCAAGAATAATATTAACCTAACTTTAGATAGACAGGCTACAGTAACAATATGAGAAAGATAATAATTACACCTTTACAAGAGAAAACTTTAAAATTGTAGAATAACAGTACAGAAAAAGCAAGAATGAGTAATGAACTTGCACACAAAATGCCACATGATGGAATTCATACAATTAAAAAGTTATTATGTCACTAATTTAACAGGATATATGTAAGCGTGTTTCACAAAAGCAATGTTTCACAGTTGCTACAAGAATTTTCCAGTAATGTCCATGGACTGAAATTCACATGAGGCAACATAATGCACTATTTCATCAACTGAAAAAGTTTTCACATTTGACTTGCAACTTACTAATATTTCTTTAGACATGTCTCAAAACCACATAGAAACAAAGTATATATCAATTAACAAAAACAGAAACTGTATTCATCACACAACAGAAATGAAAAAAAAAGGAGATTTGACAATAAGGTAACACCAGACATACTTATAATAATTACACATAATTCTACATAACCACTGACATGAACGGCAGTGCAATTGTTATATATGCTACTTTTATAACTCTGAGAATTGCGTGAACATACAAACAGCAGGCACCTAATAGTGTGCTGGGAAAAAAAGGGGGGGAGGGGGAGGTAAGATATGTAAGCAACAACAATGAAATGACACTGGTCAGGTTGACATACTCAAAAGGCAGAAGTGTTTTTGCCCATTTGGAAGCAATGCAATATTCGGATCTGTGACTTTAGTAAAATTACCAATATTGTTCATTACTAGAACAAATACTGCTTATCGTTTTCTAAACACGCAATGATAATGAAACACTGTATAAATCAAAGTGGGAGAGGAGTGCTTTTAACAAAGCATTACTTCAATCAAACATTTTCCCCTTTTCATTTTAACTCTGAACTGAAATTTTCAATATTTTAGTTGCCAGGAATTTTACAACTCACTGCATTTTAAAATATTAATCTCAACTTATAAACCAATATTAATTTCAACTTATAAACCAATATCAAACTTTGCACACTGTGTTTAGATATTTATGATGATACCAAGGTGGAAGATGATATAAAGGGCATTTGCAAACACACTGCCTTTTCATTTTCTTTACAATGCTAGCTAAGTTATACCATATCTTACTTTACGTATCTTATTCAATCAAATTTCACACATGTACATGCCGCAAAACTTTTATGTAAATGACAGAACAGATTCAGAAGTGCATTATGTATTACCATCTGAGAAGAACAGAAGATCTACAACCACAAAACTTTGTGTGGCTGTACATAAAATGGTACGTAAATACGTAAAACACAAACCTCAATACAAATTTTAGAGAGTCAAATTGTCTAAGGCATCAATTATTACATAATTACTGTGTCAACTAATGGCAACAGATATTCTTTTATGAATTTCAATGCAAAAATATATCCATTTACAAGTAGAAACTTTCGATCACTCCATGAAATTACAACAGAAACCTCTTCTTTTTGCACTTTGTTAGGCAAATGCAAAACTAGTTTTTGCAAGTTAAGTTTGAAATTCCAATTAGGGTAATAAGCCCAACAAAATAGAAGTATTAGACTTCTGCAATATTGTTCTGAAACTGTCAGACTAATGAAATATTACTAAATACTCTTCAATTATGGGCTCCAATGATAACTCTACTGAGGGCTACCAGAGCCATACATTAATTGCATGAAAGACGTTAAACTCAAGTTATTTCAAACTAAGCTGATTTTGAAATGGGTGCTGTTGTGGCAGTAGCTGGTATATCAATAGTATGAGTCTCGTTACCTAATATCAGTCTTAAGCGTTTCATGGGCGGGCGAACGAAAGTTTCCACCTTGCTCGAAGAGGAATAGAAGCTGTTGCATTCACTTTTTCGAAAAATGTTATTTTCTTCGTTTATATCGTCAAAAGTTTGTCGATTCATAAGTTCTTTTAACCGTCTATGCTTCTTTTCTCTATCCTTAGATTTGTGCCTCTTCTTTCTATGAGAACCATTTTTATGACTCCCTCTTATAAGATTCTCATTTTCTACACCTTCAACCCTTAGAATTTCATACTCTGGAGCAAAACTGTCATCACTGAAATTTGAACCAGATTCTATAATTTCATCCAACATCGGACTACGCTTCATGCGCAGTGTTAGTTTTAAGCGTCCTGGCTCACTTGGTTTAGGGGGTGGCATCGGCGCACTTAATGATAGCGAATGTTTGGACATATTATTTTCACGAGCACATTCGGTGTCTGCTGTGTGGTGCACTTTTACTGATGTCTCTCTCACCTCACAAGAACTTTTATTCCAACATTCAATAGCACTGTTACACAATGTTGGTGATCTAACTGAATTACTACCAAGAGAATTTCCTAACAACCTAGAACGACAAAAACGTTGGGGTTCAGCTAAATCACTATCTTCTTTGTCACTAAATTCATAGATATCCTTCGTCCTTTCTGTGTACTGAGTCACAGAACTAAAATTACTTTCCACACTGTTATTCACATGAAGCTCACTACAATGTAGGTTTTGATTAGACAGTGGTGCAACAGCAGGTTCTCCTAGAAGTTCACACTGGGAATCTGCATTTATCGTTGAACACGACTGGCCACTTTGATGGCCGCTATCATCTTCAAGAAAGCTCTCATTTGCTCCAGTATCAAATGATGCAGTGTGTCCATTTTCCATACCAACATCTGAATCAGCACAACTATCAGTCTCATTCTTATTCGGAATATTTTCATCATAATCATCATCCACATCATCATCATTATCATTATCATTATTATTATTACTGAAAGACTGTTCTGCCTCCACTACAACATCAGAATACTCTTTGTTTTCATTCTCTACAGTTTTATTATCAACAACTGCTTTCAATGGCTCACATGTAGTTTCTTCGTTAGTTTCCTGAAGGACTTCAAACACTGCTCTTTTATCCTCACATTCAGCTTGCGTAGTATTGCCGACTGGTGCATGCGACACTGGTGTCACTTCACTGAGTCTCTCAATAGTTTCATCTTGCCGTGATTCGGGCATCTGACATTCTACAACACAATTAGATTCCACCTGATGATCTATGCTACAACTAACAGCTCTTTCTGTGACAAGGCAAGCATCTACTGAAAGTTCATTCAACGTTTTGTGATTCCTTAAGGTGATCCCGCAAGTCTCGCCCTCAGGTGCATCAGCCCCTACCTGCATGTCACAGCAATCTTTCTGCCCATCACTGTCAGAAACTACCCCACTGTCATTGCTAAGGCTGCTAAGACTGCTGATACAGCTACTGTTGCTATTGCTAGAGCAATTACTATTACTATTTTGAGTATCCTCTGTCAAAGACGATGAACTGCGACTAATTAAGTTTGAAAGAGTAACATTATCATCATCATCGTCAACCTGTGAAGAATTTAACTGCATTGTCTTTAATTCCGACCTGGTCTGCGCTTTGCGCAAAAGCCGTTGGGATCGACTGGAACCACCTGAGCGAACAGACTTTAATGAATGACAACCTGAACGCATAACTTCCCTTCTAGTTATCCTTTCACTACGTTCTTTCGCAATTCGTTCGGTGCTGGCCTTTCCAAGTGGTAAAGATGCAGCAGAAGATTCTTGCGTGGTGGACACTGCCGTCATCTTCTCAACTCCTCTACGTGTTCCACTGCTAACTGCATGTTCAATATCTGAAAATTTAGATCCTTGGGCTGCAATCAGCAGTTCTGCATCGTATTTTGTTAATCCCTTTTGCCGTAGTTCCTTAATGCTTAAAGGAGCTACAATAGATGTTTTAGCTTCACTGCTGGCAGATGACCTGTTATTGACTGCACTATCAATCAATTCTCTTTCCCCCACAAACTCTGGCTTTTGCACAGGGTTCTGTCGATGTTTTGTTCGATTTAAACGGTTATCAGTCTCTCTCAATCGGTAACCAGAGCTAAGTTCATCACTATTAGGTTTTCCTTTAGCAAATGCTCCAGTTCCCCTCCTGTAAATAAACGTAAGCAAAATAAACACCACAAACAATGACAGTTCAATAATAGGTGTCTTATAACACAGTGATACTAAAAGAACACTGATAGAACAATGTTTTTGTAGAATAATAATTTTTAAAAATTACAAGAGTATCAATAACCAATAAGATAAAATATTAATTTCTGGAAAAGTTAAAGAAAGGAAAAAAAACTATTTACACAGTATACTTTTTCCTTTAACGTCAGGTACAGCTAATATATAATACCCTTCTGTAACTAGTTTGAGCCCTATGGTGTTGAGATACTATGCCATCTCTCCCACACCAATAGTAACCTGTACCATGCCTTATATTCTGTAATTCACATTAAAGCCGACATTAACTGAATTTCATTCATTAGTAACTCAGGCACAATACTAACATTCTTCAAAGAATTTTCGGTTACTTTTTTGAGGAGTGTTGTTTTTTGATTAAAATAGCTTTGTGATTGACATTTCAGAAGTCAAGTGGTAGGAAACAGCCGCATGCTAATCACAGCTATTTTGTGAGCACCACGAGTTATCTGTATTGCCTGCTTTGTAGATAAATGCAGAGCTTATTAGGCATGGTGATCTGCAAGCCAACAACAATGCCCTCCACATCCTGCAGGAAGTAAAAGTTTAAGTAGTGGACTCCCCTAGCATTTTTTGTAGTTTATTTACACCACATAATATGCATCAAAATATTCGTTGTAGTTTTACTTTTATCATGAAAAGTGCATTAAATATGGCAAAGTGTGTTTGAATATGGCCATAACGACAAATGTAAACATTCTATGTTACAAGTCAATATTTTACCACAAACTTTATTTGGCATTCAAATTTGTTGCACTATGGTACAGGTCAGTCCGTCACCATAACCAAGATCTTGCGCGCGCGTGCGTGCGTGTGTGTGTGTGTGTGTGTGTGTGTGTGTGTGTGTGTGTGTGTGTGTGTGTGGGGGGGGGGGGGGGGGGGGGGGGGGTTGGTTAATCATAGTATTTCCACAGATACATGCCAAGCAACAAATGAAGCACAGTACGGACATATCATATTGTAGCGATTCTTGAACAGTGTTATTCAATATCACTACCAGCAGAAATAATAATTATCCTAAATTTACAAGTTGCTGACAGATTCAGGACCACTGAGTTTATGCATATCAAACATAGGGCACAGTAAATAAAAGCTGCACAAGCCCACTAAGTAGCTCTGTAAACTCTAGCCAGTATCGATACAGCATCTGCTATGCCTCAGGCCACCTGCCATGTAGGGTTTTTCTGGCATTTGTAGTTGCTATCTAGTTACATTGAAGATATTACAGGCACCTGCTGCAGCTGAGGGACAACTCATCACTTCTGCTCACTGCTTTCACTAAATACAGCAAACTTCAGAAATTATAATCATTTGGTGGTTCAAAAACTGAAGTGCCAGTTCCAACTTAAGTACTGTATTTACTCTAATCTAAGACGCACTTTTTTCCGGTTTTTGTAATCCAAAAAACCTCCTGCGGCTTAGAATCGAGTGCAAAGTAAGCCGAAGTTTTGAAAAATGTTGGTAGTTGCCACCATAACTAACTTCTGTCATCGAATATATGTAGCGCTACACAGGCATGCTTTGCAGGCACAAAGATAAATACTGGCGCCAAACCCTCTGCGTCAGTAAATAAATTAAAAAAAAAAAGAAAAAAAAGAAAAAAAGTGGAAGACGAGCTTTTTTCTCCCCTTGAGTATCGACCACTGCATTTTCATACATTATCCAACAAAGTAAATACAAATTCCGTATTGTCCATCTTCGAATGTAACAGCCTTTCAATGTACTACGAAAATCTGACTGGCAAGAGTGTTTGGGATGTTTGTCAATATGGCCAACTCCACTTTCTGAATGTTTTCCTACCTGTGAGAAGAGATGGTTCCTTATAGGAACCTCTATGAATTGTGAATCGCATGCAGTATTCTCTTCACCATAAGAATAATACGAATGTGAGCATTTTGCCATGTATTCTTTAGTGTTTGCTGCTCACTCATTTACATCCTGTCTGTCTAATAAACTAGAGTGAGACAACAGCAAACACGGAAGAATATACATATCACATCATGTTTATATTTGTATTATTCTTATGCCTAATAGTGATACAGTCAGAAATGAAGCATGGCAATTGACTAGATTTTTAAATCTAAGACGACTAATTTGAGTGCAGAATGTAATGTACTAAAGAGGTGTCTGCAAAGATTTTCAAACGAAGAAAAATTTTCGCTAAACTCTCATTCAGAACATCATCTATCATACACTGTCTGTGTCCGCCCCCGGTAGCTGAGTGGTCAGCGCGACAGACTGTCAATCCAAAGGGCCCGGGTTCAATTCCCGGCTGGGTCGGAGATTTTCTCCGCTCAGGGACTGTGTGTTGTGTTGTCCAAATCATCATCATTTCATCCCCATCGACGCGCAAGTCGCCGAAGTGGCGTCAAATCGAAAGACTTGCACCAGGCGAACGGTCTACCCGACATTTCATTTCATTATACACTGTCTGTTATTTGGATCTTGTTGATCATAATCAAAGAAAGCAGGAGTGTAAGTAACAACAAATAGCAGTCTCTTGCCATTGTTTCGCTGATGAGACAATTCCTCTCACCCCCCCCCCTTTTTTTTTTGTAAGCGGCGGTAGCGTGCACAAAAGCAAGCCATGCCGCGAGCGGCGACAGGTTGTAAACACTCATTATCAGAATGTGACAAACAATGCATGATACAGTACAGTAATGCATTTTCAGCTTAGAGTGACGTAAAGACCTACAGCAAAGAGATCGGCACTTATAAGATCAAAGAAAAATAAGCAATCAATTCAATCCAGACGAAGTACGCGAAAAAGGAAGAGTACCCATATAAATACGGACGGAGCACCTGACGCATAGCAATGGCTACCTGATAAAGCTTAACTGCTCAGCTTACGACTCGAACCAAACCACTGTATCCGTATCGTCATTCGTTCGACCTAAATTGTGTCTCATGTTACAATGGACCAACTTTGTTTCGATTTGGAGGTGCGGCCTAAAACTTTTCTCTCCCCTTGAATTTCGAGTCTCAAATTTCAGGTGCGGCTTAGTTTCGAGTAAATATGGTATGAGGGTGGTTTGAAAAGTTCTCAGAATCACCACAAGAGTCAGCACTAGAATGAGTTGTTCATGTGATATTTATTGGACTGTTGGCTGTAAACATGTGCCATGTCAGAGCTCTTGGAAGAGAGCTGTGGCAGTGGCGTGGCTCTGATGTTGTTCCTGCATAGTAATTTGTGAAGGTGGGTGGGGGGATCAAGATTCGAGCAGTGATTAAGTACTTCATTCAGACAGGTATGGAAGAAAAGGACATTCACGCCGATTTCCAGAATACACTGGGGGACTCTGCTCCTTCATATTCAACTGTTGCCAAATGGACAAAAGAATTTAAATTTGCTTGGGAGTGCTTAGATGATGATCCAAGCAGTGGTCGGCCAAGATGAGTCACTACTCCAGAAATCATTGCATAAGTGCACAAAATGGTCATGGAAGATCATCTATTGGAAGTACGTGAAATTGCTCACACTTGTCAGATGTCATCTGAAATGGTGTATCACATTTTAACTGAAGAATTAGAAATGAAAAAATTATCTGCAAGATGGGTGCCACAACTCTTGACGCTGGATCAAAAATGCATGAGAATGGACATATCGGAACAATGTTTGGCCCGTTTTAGGAGAAACGAACAAGATTTTTTTGCGCCAGTTTGTGACCACAGATGAAACTTGGGTGCACTACTATACCCCAGAGACAAGACTGTGGTGTCACCGCCAGACACCACACTTGCTAGGTGGTAGCTTTAAATCGGCCGCGGTCCATTAGCACATGTCGAACCTGCGTGTCGCCACTGTCAGGGATCGCAGACCAAGCGCCACCACAAGGCAGGTCTCGAGAGACTGACTAGCACTCGCCCCAGTTGTACGGATGACTTTGCTAGCGACTACATGGACGAAGCATTGCTCATTAGCCGAGCCAATAGTTAGAATAGCCTTCAGCTAAGTCAATGGCTACGACCTAGCAAGGAGCCATTAGTAACATTGCATGTATCTAAAGAGTCTCACTTGTATCGCCACAATCTCCAGATGTACCAAAAGGATGGATTAAAGTTAAGTATTCCAGAAGCTTCGTACTTTTCTTTATAGCATTCATTACGTATCCTGTTTCAGACCTCACGCCTTCCTGCTTTAGCTTAGCGCGTGCCTTTCGGCTTCCTCTCATTGTGTCTAGGCTGTCTTGTCTAGACACAACAAAAACAACATTCAAAGCAGTGTAAAAACACCGATTCTCCACCACCAAACAAAGCAGAGACAATTACTTTGGCAGGGAAAGTCATGGCATCAGTGTTCTGAGATGTAAAGGGGGTTCTGTTTGTAGATTACCCCCTCACTGGACAAATAATTACTGGAGAAAACTATGCTAACCTCCTTGGCAAATTGCAACAAAAGATATGTGAAAAAAGGCCAGGTTTAGCAAGGAAGAAAGTCATCTTCCATCAAGACAATGCATGCCTGCACACATGTGCCGTCGCCATGGTAAAATCACATGAACTACGGTATGAATTGCCACTCCTGCCTTATTCACATGATATGGCTCCATCAGACTTCCATCTCTTCCCAAAACTGAAAATTTTTCTTGGTGGACAAAGATTCACTTCAAACGAAGACTTGACAGCCAGAGTTTACCACTATTTTGCAGGCTTGGAGGAAACACATTTTCGAGATGGGCGCAAGGCGCTGGAACATCGCTGGACCAAGTGTAAGGAGACTACATCGAAAAGTAAAAAAATTTCAATGATGTAAATACTTTTTTCTATTCCATTCCGACTACTTTTCAACCCCCCCCCCCCCCCCCCCCCGCACATAAAATACTCAAAGCTACTTTATATGCCAGTAACATTTATGACTGGTCCTTAGGAGCCAACAAATTCACACAAAAGCTCTAAGAAAATTGTACCACATCAAACAGAAATCATACCATCAACTAATACAGGTAAGCAATAGCTGATTGCATATACCTTAAACATGGGCTGAAAAACAAAATAGCAGTGGTAGAGAGGATAATACATTATTAATGTTGAGTCTACAACCAGCAGTACCATACACAGAATAATTTACATTTACATTGTACGCCTTCTAACAACTGTTGCATTCAAGAGAATTGGAAATATCATCATCTATACAACAACAATTAATAGGACTGACATGGAGATGAAATCTGTTTCTTTAGAATAGACACCCCTAGCAAATGCAACATTTTTTCTTTGCATACATATCATAAGCCACCATACAGTGAGTACAAGAGAGTACTTCTGGTGCCATTCATTTCTCCTTATTCCTGTCCACTTGCAATTAGTGGTTAGGCAGAACAACTGTCACTATGCCTCCTTTCCACTCTAATATCTCCATTTTTCTCTTTGTGGTCACTGTACCAAGTGTATTTAGAGGAATTATATGCTGCGTCTCTTCTTTTAAATATACTGTCAGCATTTCAACATTAACCCTCTCCAGAACACATGTTAACCTCTCTTGTAGCACCCACCACTCTAGTTTGAAGATCACTTTTGTAACATTCTCACACGGGGGAGGGGGGTGGGGGGAATCTTAGTTAAACACACCAATTTTTCTTTGGATCTTCTCTATTCCCTCAATTAATACTAAATGGTCAGCATCACAGACTTCTGAACAATACTCAAGAATTGGACAAATGAGAGTTTTTGTAAGCTACCTGTTCTCTGTGAACTACACATTCATAGAATTCCCCACTGAGTCAGACTGACATACACTTTTTCTACTAGTAGTTTCATATGGTCACTCCACTTTAGGTCACAAAGGGCGGATACACCCAGACATTTTGCAACTGTTACTGTTTAAATTGTGATTTATTGCCTACAGAGTAAATGAACAGTAATGGCTCTTTCCACCTACTCAGGTGCAGTATGTTACATTTATTTACATTAGGGGTTAAGTTCTAGTTACTGCAGTGATCATCAATATATCGCAGGTTTTTTTGCGTTTTTTGCATTTAACTGGTCTTCAGTCTTGCAATTTTCCTACACACAACATCAAATCAATAACAATTTCCTGAAATTTATTTTAAATCTGAGGTTTCCATCTCATTAAGAATAACATGCTGATTTCTGTCTTTTAGGAGCTGTAAATTCAATCACAAACTTGCTGTGATAATCTGTAAGGTTGAACGTTGTTCATTAAGTAAATGTGTACTAAGTACTTTTAATAATTTTAATACACAGTACTGAAAGTCTTCCAGAGGTAAAGATGCAGCATCAACCTTGGTGTTATGATCTTTTTACGAAGTTAATCTGCCAGAGCAGATTTTAGTTCGAAAATAGTTTAGCACAGAATATGTTTTTTTTTTTTTTTTATTTTACTACAGGTAGAAGCAGCAAACAGCTTCCAATTATGTGCATCATTCTGGCAAATCACCTTGAAAACACAAATGACTTTCACCTTCTTCCAATCACTATGAACCTATCATTGTTCCAACGGCCTACAATAAACTGCAGCCATAAAGAGAGCATGTCCTGTCACATAATCTAATAACAAATCAAACAAACACCTCATCAGGTGCACTAGCATTACTTCTGTAAATGATTTTGGTAGATTTCCTGTTCTGTGGTCATGTACCTCAGTACTTGCCATTTTCGCATTAGGAAGGTAGTTAATTGGGAGAACTGTATTCCAACCTTCCTTGATGGTGGGAGAGGGATACTGACAGATGAGAAATATCTTTAATTCAGTGCTTAGTGTTAACTCCTCCTTGTAGCTGCCATTAAAAATGATGATGTAAGGTTTCCTTTGTCTTTACAAGCTTTGTGAGGGTCCACTTCAGGAAAACACCGAGTAATCCTGATAACATGCTGATTTCACACAATCAGTTTATGGAAATTCAGTCTCATAAATGAAACTTGAGTCATTATAACAAAAATAAATTTAGAGAAGTCCACACTATAGTTGTGGAATGGTTAGCCAATGCCTTTCTAAAGAATAATGTTAAGATTCCACAGATTTTGCACCAATTATTAAGAATATCTATTACCCATAATGTACTTAATTTGATATCCTATAAAATATTTCCAGAAAAAATTAGTTATTTAAAAAGAATAAAAAAAAGTATTGACACTAATACAACTCACCTCTCACATGTCTCGCATTCACAATAGCAATTCCCATCTCCAAAGAAATCCTCTCCATAGAAACATGTAATTTCTTCTCCAACTTCAATATCTCTAAGAACCTTCACACAAGCAGTATCCCTTCCAGTTGCCACAAACTGAGAAGAACAAAAGAAGAAAAAAGATGATTTACTCTCAAAACTTCTATGTGGGGTACTTTCTGTTGGTCTTGGATGTAAGTTGTTTTTTTTTTTTTTTTTTTTTTTTTTACAAGATTAATAATTTCTTCACAAACATCAATATTTCTTGACAGATACACATTCTTCATAGTACAGTATGTAAACCAGCACACTCTCATTATAACTTAAGATATTCTCACTAAATAACTGAGTGGAAATAATACAATCTTACTGAAAAACTAAAATCACTATAAACAGTTAAACATGTGAGGTCACTGTACAATGGGATACAAAGTCCATAATCAGCGAATGATACAAGGAAACAATAATTATGCTGCTGGTCCATAATCAGTCAATGATATAAGGAAACAGAATAATTATGCTGCTGCTAATTCTCTCTCTCTCTCTCTCTCTCTCTCTCTCTCTCTCTCTCTCTAAGTGTTAAGTGTCTGCACGTACACCTGGGTTTGTTTTGCTTTGCTTTAGGGTGTAAAAAACAAATAGGGTCATATGAGCCCATAACAAAACTACAGAACATGAAGACAGAGAGGAGTTAAAAAATGACTATACATCAGTCCCAATTGACATAACAGAAGACAGCTAAAATCAGGCACGTGGGAAAAGGGCTAAAAAAGACACCATACAGAAACAGAGGTCCAAAACTAAAAATTAAACCGCCTTCGCCATGTTGCTTTGGCAGATGAAAAGTGAAACGCGGTCCAAAGCTCGCGTGTCATTTGTTAAAACAGCCAATAACTCAGACGGCAAACCCAAGCAGGAACGTAAACGGTTAAAAAATGGGCATTCCACCAGGAAGTGGCAGACAGTTAAAACTTGGGCACATTGTATACAAAGTGGTGAGGTACCGCCACTTATTAAATGAAGGTGGCTAAAAAGGCAGTGCCCAATACGCAGCCAAAGTTAAAATGACCTCCTCCCGGCGGGAGGGCCAAAAGGAAGTCATCTAAGTCGCTGGGAGACGCTTAATATGCCGGAGCTTATTCCCGTGAGCCGAGGACCACTGGTGATGCCAAAGGGACACCTCCTCCTGACAGAGAGATCATTGGAGAGAATAAACAGGGTGTCTA
Organism: Schistocerca americana; assembly: GCF_021461395.2. Taxonomy (NCBI): domain Eukaryota; kingdom Metazoa; phylum Arthropoda; class Insecta; order Orthoptera; family Acrididae; genus Schistocerca; species Schistocerca americana. Next base: position 303,047,189 of record NC_060121.1, read on the forward strand.
CGTGGACCAGGAAAAAAAATTCCCGGATTTTTCCCAGATTTCCCGGTTAAAAATACACTTTCTCCCGGGCGAAAATACAATTTTTCCGTGTTAAGTGAACGTATACTATTCCTTGGCACTGTAAAACTCATAAATCCTTTGAATGTTTATAGTTTTATATACCGACGTAGAATTTCCCGCCACTTTAGAAAACGAAACTCAGGGGGGGAGGGGGGAGGGGAAGACGTTTTGAAACACCTTCGATGTGCAGCAATATGTAGGCTGCATATTTTCGTATTACTAAGGTATAAATTCGAATTCCACCAAATACCGCATGTTACTTTTCAAAGCATTGAAATCGAGATTGCGATGCACTTTTGTAAGCCACTGATAACTCATGTCACGTGATCTCGCCAGCTGATGACAGTATAGGACACGTGATGTAATCAGCCAGTAGCAAGATTACTCTTAAGTAGCACGAAAACACAAATGAGAAAAGTTAATGGTTTAAATTAATATACATAGCATTCACATATAACATTGGTCTCCACGATTGATAAGCTGGAAGAGAAGCTAAGCTTCCACATATAATGTTGATCTTTTCTGCGCGATAAACTTTAAAATACATCACACAAACGTGCCAGTAAAATTTTTAATAACGACGTAAATGTCTGATCTTCTGAGCTCGGAATTCTTCTAAATGGCCGTCCTCAAAGAATTGATTTTTAAATGAGAGTCAAATGCTTTGTTATTTAAGAAATTCATCGTACATTCTCGCACATAGTTCATCTCACGTAAAAGGAAATTTGCTTTTAATGTATGTAACGCTTTTCAAACCACCGATCGCAATATTTTCCCGCTACCTGTTAGAAATAGGTTCATTTCAGCAGTTGCAAGAGAGCGCCAGATAACAGTCATCACCGCGCGATGACGCAGGAAGGCCATTATGTTTGTACGTGTAAAACATTAAAAGACCTTACATCATGTCATAAAAGAAACAAGACATCAAAGGATACTTCAAGAGCATCGGAATTTCGTGAACCATACTAAAATGCATAATTCGCCTTAAAGTGCACATTCGTATGTAAATTTTCTTAGAGTACTAGTATTGCATTATCTCATGTTTGGTTCTTTATTATGGCATAATGTCATACATGCACTTGAAATCAGCGAACAGTTGAAATCAGCGAACAGTTGAAATCAGCGAACAGTTGAAACCAGCCAACAGTGTGAAATTAAACAGTTCGTTTCAAATAAACTGACTACCTCAGCAGAAAAGATTAATAAAAGCCAAATCTCTTTAGCAAACCGACAAAGATAACTTCATTGTTCTGCAAGGCGATTAATGCTTGACTGTCAAAGGTGGAAGTAAAATTGGAAACTAATGACATATTTTGGCCATCCGTAATTATGCGAACGTATTTTAATTCATTTGATATCTCCCGGTCATGAAAATCCATTTTATCATTTAACGTGAGAGCAATAAACGAAGAGGAAACAACAAAATCACTGAACGTAAACACAGGCCACGTGGAGACGACCCACCTCCCCACAACAACTCAGACTGCTCTGTGCATCAGGCCCGGATTTATTATATTTCCCAATCGGGGCAATATTAGGTAGTGGCGCCACACCACACTTCTGTAACAAGAAACGGAAGAAGGTACTCCTCATACGCGACTTAACTATGCATGCACAAGAGCCTGCCCGCAACTGCTCAAAGGAATCTAATTTAAACAGTTGTCAGTCACGCTCACCGGAGGCAATTTGTTGTTATGAAGCATTGCATAGTCTTCCAAAAGCCTTTGACACATTTTGCTGTTGGCAGACGCTTGTATGAGCACTGTGTTTTGTTATTGTATACGGCGCATTTCCTTTGCAACTTCTTTTTTTTTTCTTTTTTTTTTCGTTCATGTTTCGTTGCTGCAGTGTTATTCTGCAGTAGCGGGGTACAGTAATATCCTTTGTTAGAGCATTGGTTCTTACCACTCAAAATCACAAAAATTTAACTGAAAACTAAAACAATGAAAAATTCCCAGAATTGTAAACAATTCTAGTGTTTTTCCCGGTTTTGTCCCGGATGAAAAAATTCCCGGGTTTTTCCCGGATCTCCCGGGTCGTATACACCCTGATAAAGGAACTCGCAGGCTGAGGTACGATGCCTGCAGCCGTGGCAGCAGCCTCGTTTCCTGGCAGACCGACATGACCAGGAACCCACACAACCATCGTTCCACCAAGAGTGAGCAAGTAACAGTTTTCCTGGACCCGCAGCACTAAGGGATTGGTGGTGTACAGCGCACATAGACTTCGAAGGCCACTAAGTGAGTCTGAGCAGAGGATACAATTGAAAAGTGTGTCACTGGATGTACTCCGTGGCCTGATACAGGGCGAAGAGCTCAGCTGTAAATACTGAGCAATGTGCTAGAAGCAGATATCGAAAGACACGGGTGCCAATCACGAAGGCACACCCAACCTCACGGTCAGTCTGAGAGCCATCAGTGTATACAAAGGTACTATCGCAAAGTTCCATGCGAAGGCCGTGAAAGTGTAGCTCACTTACTAATGGCAGTAAGTTGTCTCTACTTGCCATACATGCCCTCGATAGCCGCAGCACTCTCCCACTGCCAGCTATTTCAAAAGTTGTTTCTTTTTGAACACAACTCAAAAATAACACAATGAAATTTCTCTTTCAGTTATTTCTCACCTGTTCACAACTGCTGCTTTTCATTGAGAAGCTCTCTTTCTCAATTACCTGGCGATCAGTTCCATGCATGAAACTCTGCCATCCTTTCAACCAAAGACCGACCAAAAACTGGTTATCTTCTTCAATACTAATCACATTCGAAGCATTAACAAGTGCTATATCCCCAAGTACAAAAAAATGTATTTTCACTTATGAACATGTGACAATTTTCCTTCATACTTTTGTAATTGCTTCCATTGAGGATACAATTTTAGTTCACTTTTTCTCAGCTCCCATGTTGGAATTCATGCTTTTTCCCAATAATCAAGTCAGTGCATAGACGCTGTAGTGTGTCATGTCCGAGGCACAGCAGGTGGCGTGAGGAGCACTCACGCAACCATCTCATACCCGAAACAACGTAGTCAAAATCCCTAAGATGGGTGCAGAGTGCAGAACTCTCTCTCTCTCTCTCTCTCTCTCTCTCTCTCTCTCTCTCTCTCTCTCTCTCTCTCAGAGAAAGTATTAAAAAATTCGACCGTTCTTTCGTCATTGGCTAGTATCAAGGAAAACGAATCCTTAAGGTCTTGCCTTCAACCAGGTGCTACACAGTGAGAGACTTCTGAGAAAGTAAAAAAAAGGTGTGGCAGAAAAAAGACTAACTACATTTAAATGTACATTAAACAGGGTAAAGAGAAATGGTCACCCTAATTGGTGGAGGAGGTAAGGTCCAGGGGACCTAGGTCCAGCGTGCGACACAAGGCTCCCCAACCCCAACCATGCTCATCCTCCCCAAAAGCAGTTTCAAACATTAGATTAGAGGACAAAAACCAGTTTCCTAGAGGAAAGTGGTTCTTGGGGGACAGTATGACCGTCCAGAAGACCGTGCTCAGTGTAGAGAGCAACAAATCATATATGACCAAACATGGAAGTGGGCTCGTTCCTGAAGGAATGCCATGGGGATGTAGTCTCCTCAACAGTGTAGGGTTTGCTACAGGGGGTCAGTAGTCCACAACACATTGTTCCATCTTTGGGTGAATAAAGGCGTAACCTGCACCCACAAATCCTTGGGAGGGAATGTCAAAGCGAATGTTGGGTGAGTAATCGCTTCTCTCCTCAAACATTTGGCCAATTAATTCCTCAATATGTCCTCATGACTTGGAACCCTGAGAAACACAATTGTGCAAGGATGATGACTAAGGTGAGAGAGAAGATCTTGCACAGCACATATTACAAGGCAACAAGAGTAATATCAACTAACAGCCTGGACATTGCTCACAGAGTCATTACAAATTAAAATGCAGTTGAAAGAGATCTCTTTATTAAAATAGATGTTCCCAGCAACAGAAGTGCTTGCTGACCAGCAACAGAAGTTGTTGCTGACCAGCCGGAGATGTAAGAGCCTATCTCATACTACATGTAATTGATTGAGTTTTCAGTGTAAATGATAATAGCACTAATACTCCTGAAGAACTGATGGGAACAGTTGAGAAACTCTCAGGTGGATAAACTTCATGTCCTTGAAACAGATTTGGGTCCTAGTTCGAAGTCTGAGTACTTATCCAGGAAGAGGCTACGGGAATACACAGGGAGAATGCTCTGAGGAGGATAGATGGAGGACCCAGTCTAAGGTCTACCAAATACAAAATCTTCGACACTCAGTTTGGAAGAAACCTATGGTCCAATGGAGATCACTAGGCTCTTAATGTTTATAAGGAAGAAAATAATACTCAGCACTGAGCCCTGAAGATGTCTTTCTCTTGGAGTTGAGCAACATACCTATTCTTATCTTAATTAATCAGGAGAACAAAAATTTTATGGGGAAGTGGGCCTCAAACATTCCAGTCCTGGAAGATAAGTAAAATGTGATATCAAAGGAATGTTTTAATGGTCAGCTATAGACTGTCCTGACTAACGACGGTGCTAGGGGGACAATATGCCCCATGGTCCGAGAACAAAGCTAACCCATCTGGCTACCATCCTTTCAATAGGTCAGTATCTGTTTAAGGGCTGGAATGACATTACCCCTTCATTGTGATGAGAAAACATCTTCTAGCCAAATATGGATGAAGATCCAGAGCGGATGGAGTCTGAGATATGCACTCAGATACTGGACCATTTGAGTATGAATCAAATCAAGGCCTGGGCCCTTATCATGAGACAAGTTAAGAGCCTGCAGCAGCTAATGTTCTTTATACAGTTCAGGGTTAGGAGGGTGGGGGGTGGGGAGGAAAAGGACAAAGGAATGTCTTCAAGTTGTTTTTTGTGTGTTCAGAAGGTAGCTGTGTTAAAAAAGGAGACCGAAGCTGTCACGAACGGGACTGTGAGATGTACTGTCAGAACTGCCAAACTGGTAGAAATACCACCATTAAGAAGACCATCTGAAACAGTTGTTGATCTTTAGTACACTAAAGAGCTTGGCCCACGCCTAGGAAGACAGGTACAATTTTCCTAGGGAAGAGACTTAAGAGATTCCAGAATTCCTTCATAATGTGAAAATAGGTAGCAAGGTAGCAAGCTTTTTCACGGATCTTCAAAGGAGTGCTGAGGGCAATATGTGAGGGGTATCGCTTGAGACACTGTAGAGACCTGAATAGCTGCTGCAATGTTTTTGGTCCACAACATAATACCAACCACAGGTGTTGGTGGCCTGTACAAAGGCAGACAGAAATTTCAGTGGTGTGGGCAATTATGATGGAGATATCCCCAGTAACATCAACAATATAGTCCAAGGGAGACATCAACCACCAGCTGGCCTTTTGGAGAGCCCAATGCGGTAACTGATTCTAAAGGAAGTAACAGTGTCACCAGAAATAGATATATACCACAAATATTGGCATTTATCAACAGCTGAAAAAGTGGCATGGGTACTGGGTAGCACTGAAGCGTGTCGACACAGAGATCAAGACTGGAAAGAGAGACTTAAATCCCCAAGAGTGGGAAGGAGAGAACAGAATAACGTGGCTAAGTACGCAAGTGCCCTGCACAGAGGTACACAAGAATTTCAAATAGTAATCTCTAGAGTGGTTTTTACACACACTGCTATCACTTCCAATTTAGTATAGGACGCAATCACTGATGACCTACAGACACTCTCACAGGGTCAGCATGGTAACCTCGAAAAGTTTGAGAATGATCGTATGTAAAATGTGTTTCTTGGGGAGCAGCACAGATCAGGCAGCAGGACAACATCAGGAGTTGAAGTTCTGGCAGATGACAATCCCTATACTGGTTCCACTGAATTAACTGAAGGACACACTGATTGCGTGTTAAGAGACAAATATTACACGTCAAGTTACAGGATTCTTTATGTCAGTGGCAAGGGGAGGGAGAGAAGAGGGTGAGGGAGAGAGGAGAGGGGAGTAGGATGGGGGAAGAAATTGAGCAGGGCGAGGGGAGGGGAGGGGAGGGGAGGGGAAAGAGGAGCAGGAACGAAGGGGACGGGGGAGAAGGCAGGGAGAGGGGATTGGTGAGGACCGCAGCTGGGCAGGCCAGGGCAGGGGAGGGGAGGGGAGAAGCCTGTCGAGATTGGCAATCAGGGAGGGGGAGAAGAAAGCAGGGAAGGGGCATGGCATGGCTGGTGACCGGGGGGCAGAGCCAGAGCCAAGTCGGCGGGACCGGGGGGCGGGGGCAGAGCCAGAGCCAAGTCGGCGGGACCGGGGGGCGGGGGCAGAGCCAGAGCCAAGTCGGCGGGACCGGGGGGCAGAGCCAGAGCCAAGTCGGCGGGACCGGGGGGCAGAGCCAAGTCGGCGGGACCGGGGGGCAGAGCCAAGTCGGCGGGACCGGGGGGCAGAGCCAAGTCGGCGGGACCGGGGGGCAGAGCCAAGTCGGCGGGACCGGGGGGCAGAGCCAAGTCGGCGGGACCGGGGGGCAGAGCCAAGTCGGCGGGACCGGGGGGCAGAGCCAAGTCGGCGGGACCGGGGGGCAGAGCCAAGTCGGCGGGACCGGGGGGCAGAGCCAAGTCGGCGGGACCGGGGGGCAGAGCCAAGTCGGCGGGACCGGGGGGCAGAGCCAAGTCGGCGGGACCGGGGGGCAGAGCCAAGTCGGCGGGACCGGGGGGCAGAGCCAAGTCGGCGGGACCGGGGGGCAGAGCCAAGTCGGCGGGACCGGGGGGCAGAGCCAAGTCGGCGGGACCGGGGGGCAGAGCCAAGTCGGCGGGACCGGGGGGCAGAGCCAAGTCGGCGGGACCGGGGGGCAGAGCCAAGTCGGCGGGACCGGGGGGCAGAGCCAAGTCGGCGGGACCGGGGGGCAGAGCCAAGTCGGCGGGACCGGGGGGCAGAGCCAAGTCGGCGGGACCGGGGGGCAGAGCCAAGTCGGCGGGACCGGGGGGCAGAGCCAAGTCGGCGGGACCGGGGGGCAGAGCCAAGTCGGCGGGACCGGGGGGCAGAGCCAAGTCGGCGGGACCGGGGGGCAGAGCCAAGTCGGCGGGACCGGGGGGCAGAGCCAAGTCGGCGGGACCGGGGGGCAGAGCCAAGTCGGCGGGACCGGGGGGCAGAGCCAAGTCGGCGGGACCGGGGGGCAGAGCCAAGTCGGCGGGACCGGGGGGCAGAGCCAAGTCGGCGGGACCGGGGGGCAGAGCCAAGTCGGCGGGACCGGGGGGCAGAGCCAAGTCGGCGGGACCGGGGGGCAGAGCCAAGTCGGCGGGACCGGGAGCGGAGCGGAGTGGAACTGTTTAATTCATACATACACACAATAATATAGCACATACAAAAGCAAACGTTTATTCACGACTACACCACTGAAGGAATCTCAGTGAAATTTGGCATTGAGATGGCCTGAATCTTGAGGAAGGACTTTTTCTACTTTCGACAGTTAAAACAAGGAAAAGTTGGCACTTAAATTTATGAACTGGATGGAACACTTTCATTACACCAGTGAACATAGACCCCTGTTAAAATTTTTGTTTCTGCTGGTTGCAAAAAATACAGACTAAATAATACACAGCTACTTCAATAGCATGATGCTTAGAAGCCCGCACCTGTCCAAGTTGTCCGCGTGCACCAATCAGCAGCTACGCTGTAGGCCTATCATGTTGTTGTGTGCTGGGGTAGTTGGGAGGGGGTTCTCATTCATACTTTGTGTTCCGCTTATCTAAACAGGCAGACATGAGACTAGCTTCAGTTTCTGCATCTATTGCAGTTCACTTTCTGACTTACCTTCACTCAGCATTTCAGTACTATTAATATGTGAGCGACGCTGCGGTTAACCGCTATAGTTCAATTCTTTTATCTTGGCGGCTCGCGCATTCCCGCCCAGACGCGGGAGATGGCTGCATTGCCAAGTTGCAAATGACGCACGCGCCAAGAGAAGTAGTGCCATAGTATAGTAGAGTTCGCAAACTTAGATTTAGTGGGGAGCGCGCAGTTTATGAAGTAAAGCCCCCACGGCCGCATTAACCCTTTCACTGCTACAGAGATGTGCTCCCCGCATTCCACACTGTGCACGATTTTGTCATCACTGCACTGCTCGCCTGTGCCGACACACACAGTGTTCTGACAGCTTTGACACTGATCATTCTATTTCTCAAAAACCATTTGGCCCAAAAATTTGATTTTTACACATCTTCTAGACTGATACCTTCCCCCCATAAATGATTTATTTTTGTTTCGATGTTCAATGCAGTTACTGTGCAGCATTAAATGTAGTAAACTATTGCACGAAATTTTGAGAAGTTTGCAGAGGTGAAAGTCCATAGCGTAGACTTTCCGTATGATCGATTTTAGTTGCCACAATGTTGAGAATGAAATGTGGAGAATGTACCTAAATTTCATGTAAAATTTGCTTATAACTATATCTCATTTAATTTAAAGACCAGATAGGTGTCGTATGTAATATTGAGAAATATTCCGTCTTTCGCGACTGTAATAGAAGTTTTATTTATACCAGAGTTATTTCGATTTTTTTCTAAAAAGTTCTGATTAAAACAAAGTTGGCAAAGTACACAAAACTGAATTGTGGACATAATAAAACATAGAAAAAACTAAAATATATTGTCAGTGAGGCACAGTCACAAACAATTTGTGTTTGTCACAACAGACAGCAAATACTTGCCAAAACATAGATCAGTCGACGAAAACTTTGAATATGATCATGTTGCCAAAGCAGTGAAGCAAAGAATTGCGTCCGACAATCAAGTAGCTCAGCAACGTAAGAGCCGAAATTCTGCTCTAAATAATACTTTTAATACTGTCGCAAAAGAATATATCTCAATATGAATAGTAAAACAGCAACTGCGGAAGAGAAGATATACAAACAAAACAGATAACATGAAGATTGTATGTGTGCCTTTTAATTGTTTTTAATTGCTGTAAAAATAAATATTGGAGGACAAAATTAGAATAACCGAAAACTTATTATGATTATAATGAAGAGACAAAGCACTAGAAATTTCAAAAAATTACATTCAAACGAATAAAATTCATGAAGTAAGACACTTCGATATTGTTTTTAAATACAGAAAATATAAAGCACCGAACGAGGTTTGAACTCAGATCCTCTCACTTAGCAACTGAACACTTTAAACATTATGCTAACGCATCTTGTCATTTAAGAGAGCTCCTGGAGGACTTTAACATGTCACGCAAAATACAGACAAACACTGTTGGTATGGCAATGAATTACTCACGTTTCGTCAAAGTACAATAGGAAATAAACAGTTACCGCTGTTCTTTATTGCGGAAAAGTTCGTGAGAATGACACAAACACCTTTCCTTGCTATCGCCTGAATTAGGCGGCTTATTGCTTATTTGGTTTAATTAATTAATAGAATATGAAGCAATTGGTATAAAGAATGCTTTTTCCAAACTTTCTATAAAAGAAAGTCTGCTCTCAAGACATTGCTTTTGTTCAATTACTTTATTTATGACTGAACGTTTCTAAACTGAAGACACTCGTCCGTGCTCTGCACTGCAGTCGAGCTCTGGCAACGCCGTTCTCTGTTCATTGGCTGACTGCGCTTTGTGACGTCAGATGTGCAGAACTAACCTAAACTCGGCCGCCGTCGTAAATGACGCGCACTTTAGTAATCCAGATTACATGTAAAAGTTTGTTCAACAGTTTTCTCATAAAATAGTTAAAACAGATAGTTAATGGTAGTTCAATTACTGCAATTTCCTTACTCACTAAATGGTATGTCTGAATGGGACTGTGGAATGAATTTTAACAACACATACATAAAGACTTGTGTGACCGAACAGAAACAATTTATAATTTTGTACCATTATTACTGTCTGTTTGGATGAAGAAAAATTAACTTAAAATCAGGCTGCATAAATCAATTATTAGAACCTCAATCACCACCAAAGTTTGTATAAAATAATGACTAAGACAAGTTTTATAATGTTGTGTGTTAAGGTGTTGTAGGACGCAGCATGAGGGACCCTGATCAAAGGCAAGGCCTTCAGTATGTGAACACGAAAGGGTCGGAGAAGGGTGCGGTGGAGCTAACGGATGCAGAGCCAGATTAAAATTGGTCCTGCAGAAGTGAAGGACTCTGCCACAACAAATCTGACTTCCTCCTCATTTTCACTGACAAACACAGAAATGTTCAAAATGCAATGGTAGGTTCTTCATAAATGTTTTCTCCTGAGATAAAGTATGATACAGAGAAATTTTATCTTAAACTATTAATACAGTTGTAAAGGAGTCAGTACAAAAATTGTTATCCTTACCTTACAATTTGCTCTACAATCATGATTTATGAATGCTGCTGGCCCAAGCCACAGTTGTGCACAATTCTTGCGGCAGCTGAACATCACAGAAAAATCATTTTTTCCTGGATGTAGCAGCATTGCTTCTTCTTCCTCTGTCAGTTCTGCTATACAACCAACCAAACATGGTATTTTTTCATTCTTGTACCTGTATGGAGGTATAATATAACAGAAGTAAATTTAATCACGTCAAAAATATGGGGCTGATGATCTATTCCTCAGTCCCAAGACATATACTATAAATATACAACAAATACGGAGTCCCACAAGCACTGTACGGAATGCAATGCGTCTGTTAATTCATCAAAAATAGTATTTACGGTTGGAAATCGGCTATATATTTTACAGTACTTAAAAGGAAAAGATCTCAACGTAATAATTACATCCATTACACTCAACATCCAAAATAAATGTTCCTCCCAAAAACTTCTTAGCAGCTTTAACCCAAATCCAGACTGGTGCTCAAACAGGTTCTTGCCTTTCCAAAATACTCTTACAGAGTGAGTTGTCAAGGCACGTTCAAAGATTCAATTTGCTAAACTTCACATATAGAGGCAAAATTCACAAATTAAAACTACCATTTAAGCTAAAGCAGCCTCTGTTTGACATTGACTGACATGGTGAAGCTATAATATAAGGAAGCTATAATATAAGATGCATTCAAAAAGAAATGAGCCGAAGTCTCGATTCGCAAACTGGTGACGGGAGAGTAATATCTGGACATGTGTAATGAGGTATGGTCCCAACCAGCTTGTGTGGAAGTTCACAGCCTGTCGCTAGAGGGCATGATGCACGTCACATGACTAGACAGAGCTAGCAGCAGCATGCATCAATCGTCCAACGTTGCCAGTCGCACTGTAACAGGCGTCAACAGAAGAGCAAAAGGTGGTGGTCGTTTTCTGACAGCGGGAGGAGGAGGAGGAGGAATCTACATTCATCAACAAATGTCAGAAGTGTACGGCGAACACTGCATTTCCCTTGCAAGGGTCAAGACGTGGCACAAGCGCTTCAGGGAAGGACGTGTGTCATTAGGCAATGATGCACGGTCTGGAGCACCACACTGAATTACCGATGTCATCGTCCAGCTGGTGGCTGTAGTCATTACCCAGGACCGTCAAGTGACAGTGAGAGCCATAGCTGCCATGGTCGGATTGAGTGTCAGAAGTGATCACATCATCATGAAGGAACAACTGCACATGTGCAAACTGTGTGCCCAATGGGTGCCCCACAGTCTTCAACCACACCAAGAAGCGTATCGAACGGTCCACTGTCTTGTTCATCTGCAGCACTATGCTCACGAAGGAAATGCCTTCCTGGCAAGAGAGGTGGCTGGAGATGGGTCGTGATGTCATCACATCGAACCAGAATCAAAATGTCGTCATCTCCAGTGGAAGCATCCAGGACCAGGACCAGGACCAGGACCAGGACCACCACCACCACCACCAAAAAAAGCCAAGGCCGTCCATACAAGTGCAGGAAAGGTTATGCTGACATTCTCCTTTGATCAAGATGACCCCCTTCTGATTCACTTCCTGCAGCACAGGACAACAGTGAATGCCCAGCGTTACTTGCAAACCTTGACCACCCTTCACCAGGCAATCAAATCAAAACGACCATGCAATCTCACCCACGGGGTCATTCTGCTCCATGACAATGCAAAGTCTCACACGGCCAACAGTTGCAGCACTCCTGCAGACATTCAAATGGGACATTCTTGGCCACCCTCTATACAGTCCAGACCCCTCTGTGATTATGCCATTTTTGGTACTCTTAAAAAGGCTCTGAGGGGCAAAGGATTCACTATACATGAGGAACTGGTTAACATCACAGCCCCAGGAATTTTATGAGACAGCCATTCACCGAACTGTGTCACAGTGGGACAAGTGTCTCAACAGCCAGGGTCAATACTTCTAATATACATGTACTGGTTTCTGTAATTATGCCCTGGCTTATCTCTTTCTGAATGCCCCTTATATTATGATGACTCCCTGAATAACTCAGCTGCTAGGAACACAGGCTATGAAAAGTCATGGTCCATATTTGAGTCATGATACATCCTGAAATTTAATTCTGGCAGTAAGTTTTACTATATGTTTGTTAATATCAATGGCACTGCACAAAACAAGAACTACACAAATATCATTCACATCTACCAAACATTTACAATAACTTATTTATTTTGAATGAGTGGAGGCAGTATGCTGAGGAGTGGGGAGGGGACAGTTTATAGGTACAGACTGCATGGATGGAGGCAGTGTTGAGGGGGTGGCTCCATGTGTAAGGGGTGTGGGTGGGTCAAGGTGCAAGGACTCAATTTGAATTCATGGGTGAGAAGGAGGGGGTTTGTTGAGAGGGAGTGACTGAGGCGGTTTGCTTGATTGTGGAAGTGAGACATGGTGCTGGTTGAGGGAGAGGGTGCATGAGCACATCTTGCTGGCTGAGAGGGGGAGGCACATGTTGCTGGTTGAGGCAACATGGAGGGTCCTAATTTTGCGGGGGGAGGGGGGGGGGGAGGCTGTACCCAGGTTGAGGTGGTGAAACAGTGCTGGGGCATGTGTGGATTAAAGGGACTGGCTGAGGGGCATGTGCAGGTTGAGGGCATGGAGTTGAAGCAGTGGTTGAAGTGCTGGAGGCACTGAGGTGTGCCGTGGTTGAGGGAGTTAAGGGGTGTGTAGGTTGAGGGGTGTATGTGGGTTGAGGGAGCTTGGCAGGGCAAGTTGGGGGCTTGGTGGGGGGCTGAGCAGGCATGTTAGGGGGCGTGTTGATGAGGCGGGTTGAGGGGGTTGAAGGGAAGTTTGAGGTTAGCATGTTCAGGGAGGGTTGTGTGATTCAGGTTGAGGAAGGCATCTTGACATGGCAGGTTGAGGGGAGGTATGTTGGTTAGTTTGTGGGATTGAAGGGACCAGACCGCGACAGTCATCGGTCCCTTTTTCCAAAAAATTCAAACATCTACACACAAGAAAAACGAACAATGGAGATGACAAGAGACGACACAGGACAAGAAAGACTCAGACAGAGACCACACAAAAGGAATTAAAATCACACAGAGAGTGACAGTGGTTGGCCGATCATAAGAGGCAAAAAAGGAGAAGGCAACCACCCAGAAACACACTAAAAAACCCAGTCTAAAATCATAGGCCAAAGACCAGACTCAACACAAAAGAAAACTACAAACACTTAGATTAAGTGATAAAAGCCCCCTGCCCGAATAAAACGCAAAACTAAGACTGCCATAGCGTTGTCATCTGTTAGAAGGGCAGGGAGCTTATCAGGCAGCGCAAACGTCTGCCAGAGCACAGTTAAAAGGGGACAGTCCAACAAAATGTGGACCACCATCAAAGCCGACCCGCAGCGACATACAGGCGGGTCCTCATGGTGCAGTAAATGGCTGTGTGTCAGGCGGGTGAGGCCAATGCTGAGCTGACAAAGGACAACTGTGTCCCTGCGAGGGGCTCACATGGATGACCGCCATACATTCGTCATCTCCTTGATAGGACGGAGTTTGTTTGGTGTGGTCAGGTCGCACCATTCAGTGTCCCAAAGTGCGAAAATTTTGCAGCGTAAGACTGCTCGCAAATCATTCTCCGGGAGGCCAATGTCCAGAGATGGTTTACTGATGGCCTGTTTGGCCAGGCGGCCAACATGTTCATTGCCTGGTATCCCAACACGGCCTGGGGTCCACACAAAGACCACAGAGCGGCCGCAACGGGCAAGAGTAGGGAGGGACTCCTGGATAGCCATTGCCAGATGAGAGCGAGGGAAACACTGGTCGATAGCTCGTAAACTGCTCAGGGAGTCGCTACGGATAACGAAGGACTCACCTGAGCAGGAGCGGATATACTCTAGGACACGAGAGATGGCGACCAGCTCAGCAGTGAAAACGCTACAGCCAGGCAGCAATGAGTGTTGTTCGTAATAGTCTCCTAGAGTGAGAGCATAACCGACACGACCAGCAACCATCGAATCGTCAGTGTAAACAATGCCATAGCCCTGATATGTGGCAAGGATGGAAAGTAAGCGGCGGCGGAAGGCCTCAGGAGAAACTGAGTCCTTCGGGCCCTGTGCCAATTCGAACCGAAGGCAAGGGTGAGGCACACACCACGGGGGTGTACGCAAAGGAGCCCGGAAAGGAGGTGGAAGAGGCAAAACCCCAAGCCCGGAGAGAAGCTCTCTGATGCGGACCGCGATCGTACAACCCGACTAAGGGCCGACATTCTGGGAGATGGACGACCAACTGAGGGAACAGGAGACGATAATTAAGATGCCTGGGCAAGCCACAAACATGTGTACCATAAGCGGCCAGTAAACGTTGGCGTCGTAACCGCAGTGGAGGGACACCTGCCTCCACAAGTATGCTGTTTACAGGGCTGGTCCGGAAAGCGCCAGTGGCAAGTCGAATCCCACTGTGAAGGATGCAGTCCAGCACCCGCAACACAGAAGGCGATGCTGAACCATAAGCCAGGCTCTCAAAATTCAGACAGGACCAAATTAACGGCTGGTAGAGCTGCAAGAGAGTAGATCGGTCGGCTCCCCAGCTGGTGTGGCTCAAGCATCGCAGAGCATTAAGATGCCGCCAACACATCTGTTTAAACTGCCGAACATGAGGGAGCCAAGTCGACCAGGCATCAAAAACCACACCCAAAAACCGATGCGTCTCCACCACAGCAAGAGGTTCGCCGTCAAGACAAAACTGTGGCTCAGGGTAAACAGTGCGTCGCCGGCAGAAATGCATAACGCAGTCTTGGCAGGCGAAAACTGGAAACCATGCGCTACAGCCCAAGACTGCGCCTTGCGAATAGCGCCCTGCAGCTAACGTTCAGCAGCTGCAATGCCAATGCAGCTATAGTAGAGGCAGAAGTCGTCAGCATAAAAGGACGCTGAGACAGACGTACCCACCGCCGCAGTGAGCCCATTAATTGCAATTAAAAACAGGCAGACACTTAAGACAGATCCCTGCAGCACCCCGTTCTCCTGAACTCGGGGGGGAGGGGGGGGGGGGGGGGGGGACTATGGGAGGCCGCAACTTGCACGCGGAAGGTACGATGCTCGTATCGAATGCCTTCCGCATGTCAAAAAAGAGAACGACGAGGTGCTGACAGCGGACAAAGGCTGTACGGATGGCTGACTCCAGGGTCACCAGACTGCCAGCGGCAGAGCGGTCCTTACGGAACACACCCCGAGACGGAGCCAGAAGGTCCCGGGACTCGAGTACCCAACTCAACCACCGGCTCACCATCCATTCAAGCGACTTGCAAAGAACGTTGGTGAGGCTAATGGGGCGGTAGCTGTCCACCTCCAATGGGTTCTTGCCAGGTTTCAAAACAGAGATAACTATGCTTTCCCGCCATTGCGACAGAAACTCACCCTCGACCCAGATACGGTTGTAAAGGTCAAGGAGGCGTCGCTGGCTGAGAGGTGTTTCACCATCTGACAGTGGATGTGATCTGGCCCGGAAGCTGTATCAGGGCAAGCGGCTAGGGCACTTTGGAATTCCCACTCACTGAATGGAACATTGTAAGATTCAAGATAGCGCTTGTGAAATGAAAGGCTCCGACGCTCTAACCACTCTTTAATGGAGCGGAAAGTCAGTGGGTAATTCGCAGAAGCGGAACTCTGAGCAAAACGCTCTGCTAAGTTGTTGGAAATTGTGTCTGGGTCAGTACAAACTTCTCCATTCAGTGAAAGCTCAGGGACACTGACGGACGTCGGATAGCCATAGAGTCGCCGAATCTTGGCCCATACCTGCGATGGAGAGGTATGGAGGCCAATGGTGGAGACATACCGTTCCCAGCACTCCTGCTTGTGTTGGCAAATGAGGCGGCAGGCCCGCGCATGGAGCCGTCTAAAGGCGATGAGTTGTGGTAATGAGGGATGTCACTTGTGACGCTGGAGTGCCCACCTATGATCTCTAATCACCTCAGCAATCACAAGCGACCACCAAGGCACAGTCCTCCACCGAGGGGACCCAGAAGAACAGGGAACAGCAGATTCTGAGGCAGTAATGATGCCGGTGGTGACGGAGTGAACCACCACATCAATGGCGACATTGGAAAGAGGCTCAATAGCAACAACGGAGGAGAACAAGTCCCAGTCAGCCTTATTCATAGCCCATCTGCAGGTGCGCCCAGAAGAGTGGCGCTGTGGCAATGACAGAAAGATCGGAAAGTGGTTACTACCGCAAAAGTTGTTGTGCACCCTCGATTGGACAGATGGTAAGAGGTTAGGGCTGCAAATCAAAAGGTCGATTGCTTAGTATGTGCCATGAGCCACACTGAAATGCGTGAAGGCACCATCATTTAAAAGGGAAAGTTCGAGCTGTGCCAATACATGCTCAACGGTGGCGCCTCGGCCTGTTGCCACTGATCCAAACCACAGTGGGTTATGGGCGTTGAAGTCACCCAGTAAGAGAAAAGGGGAGCGGCAATTCGGCTATCAGCGCAGCCAGGACATGCTGCGGGACATCACCATCCGGTGGAAGATACAGACTGCAGGCAGTAACAGCTCTGGCATCCACACCTGAACAGCGACAGCCTCTAAAGGTGTTTGTAGAGGGACAGACTCGCTGTGAGGGGAGTGGAGGACGTAGATGCAGACGCCACTAGATACCCTTTTATAACCTGCCCGGTTCCTGTAACAACCCCGATAGCCATGGAGGGCGGGGGTTCGCATTGCCAGAAGCCAAGTTTCTTGAAGAGCAATGCAGAGGAACGGGTGAAGTCTGAGAAGTTGTCTGAGATCAGTGCCACTGGAGGATGATATTGTCCATGGCTGAAAAGGTGCGAAGGGACTGGGGAGGCATATTACGCCGCTGGGTCACCGGCTGCCACTGATTTAGCACCTGTACAAGTGCTATCCAAGGTGTCTGAGGGACCGGCGAGATCGAGGTCCTCAGGAGACGCCACGGTCTCCACCATCTCGGACGCAGAGCTCTAAGGTTGCGATGGGGTGTGTGCCACCGCTAGTTCCTTGGCTTTAGAGGTCTTCCTCCGGGACGGAGGAGGATCGCGAAGCCCTACGACCAGCTGCTTGTGGAAACCTGGTAAGGGAGGGACCCAAGGGACCCCTTGCGAGCGAGAGTAGTTGAAGAAGTTGGTCACTTCTCCGGCTTAGAAGTGGGGACGGACGCCCCCAATGGGTGGGTGGGGGGGGGGGGGGGGGGGCATCAGAGGTAGGTGGTGCAGAAGGAACAGGGTGGGTAGTGCCTCCCACGGGCAAGGGGGCGTGTGGAGTTGTACGGCTCAGCAATCTGGCTGGAATTCGCTGAACTGATGGGGCTAGCGCGGGTGTTGTAGCAGCGGCGTATGAAGATGACATTCTCACAGGATGTAACGGTTCAAATTTCCTCTTAGCCTCAGTATAGGTCAGTTGATCCAGGATCTTATATTCCATGATTTTTCACTCTTTCTGTAATATCTTGCAGTCTGGCGAGCAAGGTGAATGATGCTCTCCACAGTTGACACAGATGGGAGACGGGGCACATGGAGTATTGGGATGTGATGGACGTCCGCAATCTCGACATGTGAGGCTGGAAGTACAGCGGGAAGACAAGGCCAAACCTCCAGCACTTGAAGCACCGCATGGGGGGAGGGACATCACACTCGTAGACCATCACCTTGATCTTCTCCAGTATTGTATCACCCTTGAAGGCCAAGATGAAGGCACTGGTAGCAACATGATTATCCTTCGGAGCCCGATGAACGCGCCAGACGAAATGAACACCTCGACGCTCTAAGTTGGCGCGCAGCTCGTCATCAGACTGCAAAAGTAGGTCACTATGGAAAATAATACCCTGGACCATATTTAAACTCTTATGTGGTGTGATGGTAACGTTAACATCCCCCAACTTGTCACAAGCAAGTAACCTTCGCGACTGGGCAGAGGATGCCGTTTTTATCAAAACTGACCCAGAGCGCATTTTGGACAAGCCCTCCACCTCCCCAAATTTGTCCTCTAAATGCTCTACAAAAAACTGAGGCTTTGTGGACATGAAAGACTCCCCAACAGCTCTCGTACAAACTAGGAACTGGGGCGAATAACTGCCACTACTATCCTGAGACTTACGCTCCTCCCACGGTGTGGCCACGGAGGGGAACGTTTTCCAATCATGTTTCTGAGCATTAAATTGAGTCCGAGAACGCTTAAGAGACTGCCGGAGTCCCGATGCCCCAGGGAGATAGGCATCTACTCCTTGGGAGATAGGCATCTACTCCTTGGCATACGTGGGGAGTTAACGGCGCAGCCATCAGCAGAGCGATCCCTGTGTTGTCAGGAGGCTACAACCAACAGGGGTACATGGTGGCCCCACCACAATGGACTGGCTACCATGCTGGATATTAGGTGACAAGTAGTCCATGTTTGTTGTCAGTGCAGAAAGTGGCACTGCACAGTGCATGGCGGAAAATGCACGCAGGAACGTGTCCATGCCCAAGAGTTGGAGAGCGGGCAGGACTGCAATGCAATGACGATTAAGCTGGCAAAAGGTCTCAATGCACAATGGACACAATGCACCAAGTAAGGCGCCCTTCCCCAATCGGCTCGCTCTTCGGAAGGATTTTGAGATAAGGAGGTCAAACCCAACAGGGGACCATCACATAAAGACCGAAACGTTTGAGACTCCTTTTAGTCGCCTCTTACGACAGGCAGGAATACCGCGGGCCAATTCTTACCCCCAAACCCACAGGGGGAGGTTGAGGGGAGGGTTGAAGGGGACATGTTGAGAGGCAGATGAGGAGGTGGTTTAAGAGAGTGGTCAGAGTTCCTGTGCTGCTGACTGCTAGCCCACTAGCCTGTCAGGCAGGCTGGCCCATCAATGGCCCATCTCAGTTCAGCCAGCCTGTATCCGTAATCCAGCGTGGCACCTTCAACCCAGCCAGACTACAGCTTGTGAGCTGCCATTTGGTGTAGGATGCAACATACACTGTGTGCTACGTTTGTCTGCACTGCAAGCTCTTGTCACCAACATCTTGAATGGGCCTGAAGTTTCATGCAGTCAGCATAATGATTCCTGTAGCCTATTCAAGTTTTTAATACAAATGAAAACTGCAGAAGAAATTAGCAATAGTATAATAAGAGTTTGAATAGAACTAATAACTATAGACATATCACAAACCTGTTTAACATAAAATACCTCAACTACTTAAACTTGTACAAGAAGCTAATTTGATGCAAGCTCTGCATCACATCTGTCCTGCAGGAAAAGCACTTATTTATTCATCCAGTACTTTCATGAAAAAACTGTGTACAATCCAAACAGCGCCCATATCCTGAAACCTTTCTTCTGGAAGAACAAGTCATGCATAAATGAATTTGCATTCAGCCACAGCCATAGTAGCAGGAATAGCTAAAAAGGATTTGGAAACCAGTGCCACTGCAATTTCCAATGGGAAAGCAGCACATTTTGGAACTTAATTACGTGAATGGTCTGTCATTGCGCAGTCATTACATCCTCAAAACACACAATAGCATTCTCGGATATGATATCCTGTACAG
The DNA here is from genome assembly GCF_021461395.2 of Schistocerca americana. Taxonomy (NCBI): domain Eukaryota; kingdom Metazoa; phylum Arthropoda; class Insecta; order Orthoptera; family Acrididae; genus Schistocerca; species Schistocerca americana. The sequence goes on from NC_060121.1 coordinate 303,067,046, forward strand.
TCTAGTCTTCAAATCATCTTTTCTTAGGCAATGGGTTATTATTCTCCGATTTTCCTTTCAGTATATCTCAAATTACATCCAGATAACTACGTTTACACGAAAACATGGTCAAATGAAAGTTGGAGGAATTAAGATGCAAAATTCATTTTAGCAGTTAACAGTGTGGGCAGCAAATTAGATGCAACTTCAGGATTATTGAGAAAGTGTGTGCCAGACTAAGACTCTTTAACCTGGAAACTTCTGTCTTTCACAGGCTAATTCTCTGGCGACTAAGCTAACCATGTTCAACTCATGACATGCAATCACCATTTTACTTCCACCAGTACCTCTTTCTCAACCCAAAATTCACAGAAGTTCTCCTGCATACCTTGCATGACTAGTATTCCTCAAAGAAAGGGTACCGTGGGTGGCAGGGTACGTGTCCAATACAGGAAGGGCAAACAGTGTAACGAGCAAAAGACGTGTGGTCAGTGGAGAGTGGGACAGTGGAATGTGTGCAAAAGAAAAATGATGATTTTCTTAAAATGGTCATGTGGATATTTTATTATTATTCTAAGTGACCGTAGTGTAAAGCACCTACATCAATGAGGGTCATCGGCATGTGTCAATGTCATCAGAACATGATAAGTTATTTTACCTTCATAGCTGTATTATAACGTGAAAAAATGCTATCAAAAGAATATTGCCACTGTATAGTCCACTCCTTTTTGTGTCTGCACATAACTGCTATTGAATACAGCAGTTATCCTTTCCCAAAACGTATCCTTCTCCGAATCCATATGCGTAAGTGTAAAGGGCTGAATTTATAGGCCCTTGTCAACATCCCAACCTATCTTAATGCTCTTCCAGGAGTTAAACATGGAATGCTGTTGATTTCTCTAAAGGTACACTTGTTCAAATCTTCGTGGACGAGAGAAAGCTAACTGCAGTAACGAAGTCTTTAAAATTGTAATATGAATGCTTCAATGTTTAACAAAGTCCAATCTGCCTCATATGCTGTCACAGTGTTTCAAAAAAGCCACTAAGCTGTGCAGCACTTGTTCGCATTGCTTAATTAGTTTTGGGAATTTGTTTTCCGAGTTATGCTCAAATGAAATGGTGAAGCATGACTGATTTATATTTGAAAGTAGGGTGTAGTCTTTTCACTGAGAAATACCTATAAGCACTGGGGTGGTGTGCAGATCGTGGTTAAAAATTATGTAACCACGCCAATGAGTTACTTCCAGGAGGCCTGCCATCTAACATGATAATCTTAAGTATTTGCTACCAAGCACATGTAAACGCACATCATCACAGCACACTTGATGCAATGATACATTATGAAAGAATTAATGACTCTATATAAGTTTGTTAATAATTACTCTGAGTGTTGCTGCCAAATTCTCCATTACATAGCAATGATATTGAACTTACAAGACAGGGTGATAAAAGTGTGATCAGAAACTGAAAGGAATTTTTGTTTTTCTTAAAAATCTTTAATAGTTCACCCCCCCTCAGGCATCATACACATGTGCCAGCACTTTCTTGAACTGACCTCTCGTTATGGTTTTAGCCCCTTCAGCGATTGTATTTTTATCTCATCAATGGTGGTAAAACAACATCCTTTCAGGGTTTCCTTCAGCCTCAACAACAGAAAGAAATCACAGGTGGCCATGTTCACTTAATACTGTGCCTGAGGCAACATACGAGTTTTGTTTTTATATAAAAAAGAGGGGGGGGGGGGGGGGTGTCAAGAACAAGCACTGAGGGGTCAGGGAGAGCATTATCGTTATGCAATTTCCAAGAGTGGTTTTGTCACACTTCTCATCGTTTTCTTCAGATTGTTTTGCACAAATGGCTCCTAACTTCTAGATAGTGTTCCTTACAACCATAGGGCAGGAACTCATGATCCACTAACCCATTGTAATCAAAGAAAACTGTGAGAATAACCATCAAATGTGATTAAACTATTCAATTTTTTTTTTCGGTCTTGGCTCCTCAGGCAGCTTTCATTGGGACAACTGGGCCTTTGTTTCAACGTTCATCTTATTTCATCACATGTCATAACTTTCTTTAGAAGTTCTGGCTTCTTGTTGACTTCATTCAGCAATTCCTGCGCAATGACTTTGCAACATTTTTTACCTAAATTCAACAACTTTGGATCAAACTTTGCTGCAACACATATCACACCAAAAACATCCGAAAAAATTGCTTGGTATGAGCCAAAGGATATGTTGACATCATCAGCAACCTCTCTGATGATGATCTAGTGATTTTCCAGACACATTTTCATTACTTCTTTGGACATTTTCGTCAGTAATTGATGAGCTATTGGGTTTCCTTGGCAGTCACCTCAAAGGTTCCCCCCCCCCCCCCCCTTTGAAATGTTTATACTACTTGTAAACTCTTGTCTTACTGATAGTAGATCTACCAAAAGCTACTGTGGACTTTTTGAATGCAGTGCTACACTTTACTTCATTTTTCAAGCAAAATTTAATTCAAATTCTTTGAGGCATTGTTTTTTAAAGTAAAAATTAGCTGAGCACTCAAAAACACTTATGACCTTTTGAACAGTCAACAATACACTAAATATTCAAAACAGATGAATACGCAAATATACAACAAGAACATGTGTGCCAAGAAGTTTTTTTTTTTTTTTTTTTAAACTGAAAATCGAATGTATAAAGCTCATAAAATTAAAAAAACCCTGTTATTTTTTTATCACACCTTATTAAGTCTAGAACGAGAAAAATCAACAGTGTCAATAGTCAAGGTAAAAGAACTTGTTGGCATATTATTAAAACCAAACAGATCTATAACATGCAAATTATGGAAGGAGGGACATAACATCAGAGAGGAGCTCTTAGTATTTGATACATACATACATACATACATGCACACACGTGGTGCCACTTGTTCGTCATTGAAAAATTCAGTCTCTCAACTTACTAAACTGACTGAGTATTACTTGCTTGACCTACAACAGTCACACCACGTATTATAAAATATGTTTTCTGCGGCAAACAGTGTCTAACCTGATGTTAGCTAGTCCTCGAAAACTTTCTTAATGCAGTTTTTTTTTCTATTTACCTAACTGTGGGTTATAGGCATTTCACTACGACCTCCCATTACATTATGTGCCCATAACTTGGAATATTTAAAATAAATAAGTAAAATTACAGATGGTTGCTAATAACGCAATGATACTGACACTGTTAACAAAACATTAGGAACCTTTACTTTCAACTGCAAATTTAATTTTTATTTACTGTGCTTCAGCCAAGACAAAACTGTTTTCAGTCAAGACTGCCAAGTATTCAATTAACTAGAAGCATGATTATGTTTTCTTTAATGTTGAAGGAAATTTGTTTTCCAAACTGTAATAAAAGTTTAGGAGTGCACACAATTCTATCTGAAAGTCATAGCGGAATACTTTACATAGATGGACATAGGAGATACCCTGTAGCTACAACATAATTCAATGTCAGAGGTTCCTATCAACCCTCTTATGTTTACTCTGTCAATTTTGTACACATTGTTTATTTTGGGTATGGAATAACAAGATCTCTGCAAGATATAAACACAAACAAAAACTTACCATTTTTTTGTGGCCGATATCTTTGCACCTTTCTGTCCTTCAAGAGAATATCGATAACAAGGCTCAATAATGAAACCAGAATCTTTGTCGAAGACTCTTAAATAGCGATATATCTGCAATTTAAAATGTCTGTTAGCTAATTCATTAAACTGGTTTACAAAAAATAAATAACTCTGTTACAATAATATTACATGTTCCTCTAAGCGCAGTTGCTGCTGCTTCGACTTGAAATGCGTCATCCGTGGCATCCATTCACCAGATATTAAACGATTATATGCCTTTTCATAATTTTGTGTCACTATGAACTCTTCTATGATTCCTTTCAATTCTTCTTTGTTTGCTTTTAGAGGTCTGTACCTGAAAACCAACGCAATACATGCACGTATTATTTAATTGGTCATGTTTTCTGCATTTACAGTACCTTCCGTCATAGCTTAGTTTGTAAAAAGAATTGTTAATTACATCTGAGAACTGAAGTAAAACGCAAGAAAGACAAAACTGTACAAATTGCAGCTAGCCTTTCAGTATAAGCTTTTGTCATCTTTCTATGCCTTATCTTTTCGCATTCTGAAGGCAATGAATAATTTTAGTAGTACCAACAACAACAACAACAACAACAACAACAACAACAACAACAACAACACAGGCCACAACATGGGTTTTAACTGAACTAAAGGAACAGTAAAAATTTAAGGCTGCACAGTTGCTAACGAGTTAAACCTTTGCCTTTCTACTAACAGCCTTCTTTGTTTCCCAGTTCTTTTACACATCAAGATGATAAGTAAAGTTTTATGATTAAAATACTAATTATTCAAATACTCCCATAAAAAGAATGTAAACAAGAGTTGAATTTCAGCAGTAGCTAAATAATGATCACAAGTTTCTAGGTCAAACATTTAATTTACGATATTTCTAAAGATAACTATGCAACAGTCCTCTTGCACAGATCAATAACACATTACACTGTGAAACTGCCACATGATTACAGTATTCCCACCAACTGACATATCTATACCCAAATCTCATTGTCTTTTTCAGTGAAAAGAACTTTTTCACAGTGCCAAAGTTGTCAGTGATTAACAAGTAATACAGACTACACCATAAACAGTGGTTGAGCATGATGAAACCAGTGTTAGGATTACACTGGTACAACCTGAGGAAATGTGTCGAATTCACAGTGAATATGGCCTACATTTGTAGAATAGCAAGCAATAATTTGCAAATGCAGATTACATTAAGCAAGGTGTGAAGTAAATTACAGCTGTTATACCTAGTGTTTACATTCAAAACTTGTAGGAACATAGCTATTTTGAAGAGATTCTTACTGAAAACTATTGCTTCCCACATTACATAATAGTGGTGAGGAGATCTCATGTTAGTTACTGTACCTGATGTTCATCTTGTGAGTAACAAAACCCAAATGAGGATCAAGAACTAATGACGTCGCCAAATCGTCATTCTCCGACAGCTCTTTTGGTGACATTCCTGTTGGCTGCATCTTGTGAAACAGATGTCGAGGCACCTGATCCACAACCATCCTGATTCACTGAAGCAAACAAGTCCCAGTGATTCCACAGCACCACAGTGAAGGCATCTAATTAACTTCATTACAACATTATTTGCTGCATCTGAGGAGCATTGTGCTTGCTACGTGTGCACAGAAATTAAAATAGCTACAAATAAAACGAGGGAAATGAATATGACGAAAACAAAAATGAAACTGAAAAAATATTTCCCCAAGACACCTATTTAAAGTTACAAAGTCGAGAAAAGATAGAGTGGTAACCATGACACAAAGTTAAACTTTTTTACGTACTAGCTGTAAACGCAGAGGTTGGTGTAAGAACACTTCACTTAGCCTAACTGAATACAATTCGATTACTTGCACTTACACACCGCCAGAACATGGGGTCATTCTTGATGACAGAAATGTGACAGATTAAAAACATATGACAAGAGCGTTCGGCAACTGAGTCAGACGTAGGGTACAGAAAGTTCTGAGTCGCGTGCATAGAACTGGTGTCATTTGTAACCAAATACCGAATGTGAAATATTGAAACGAAAAATATTCTTGACACGTAATGCACACTTAATTCTATAAGTGTTACTTTATGCGTTGTAGTTAACTTTCTATAAACAAAACCTTCCTTGCCGATTGGGGCAATCACAAACACGGTTATTATTATACAACTGAAGTTTCAAAAATTTGGATTATGGATGCGTAATACACATGAGCATCTCTCTTTTTCGCAGACTCTAGGATTTGTCAAACTAGTTCAACATTTAAAAATGAGTAGCCTTAACAGGACTGCACACGGCAGCAGTATTTCTAGTTGCCCATGCACCACGAGTAATGATACTGTGTACAGCTGATACTTCCTATATCGTATCTGCATAACATTTATAAAAACAAACTCGATGACACGCATGAAGCTATTTGTTACAAACGACACTCCCCCATGGACACAAAAGATACGCGATGGAATGATGCTACGTATTCCACACATATGCGCCACAAATACAAAAGTGTAATATCGTCACATACTGTGTTGTCACTTCCAAAACACAGAATTTTTAGATTTACTGAAGACAGAGGAAAGAAACATTGCGAAGTTCATACGAAAACCGTTAAAAAGTTCAATGGCTAGCTGCATGGTTCGGCATCAATTTGGGTCCAAGCACATGACAAACATGTACTTCAAACACATTTCCTTACCTAATTACAAAAAGAAATATTGCAGAACTATGTTTGTCAGTCAGCTCCCCACTAAACTACTACATAAGGTGTGTCTGTTGCACATTATGCGAAAATCTGTACACTTCTTCCCGATAGACGCTTCGAACCAATCATGGCAGACAAGGATTCACTCAATACACGCCTACAGCTGACGTACACCACTGTATACTACCGAATCTCCATTTAATTTTCTAGGATAATACAAAGTTCGTATCTAATTTAAAAACGTTAACTACAACAACATATTAGCTGCCATTCCAATCGTTGCTCCAACTCCGGAACTACTTATGACTTCGCGGAGGAATTCGTATAACGGTGGTTCTACTACAATAAGGTCTATTTTGTCGTTTACGTGTCCATGGCCTTCTTGAATATTAGTGAAGCTTGCTTACATTGTTGGTTTGCAATAAGCTGGTGATGATTAGAGAATGGACGATAGGAGATATAATATTTGATCATTTCCCAGGAGTAAAATACGTATTGGAAATGAAAATTGCAAAGGATCGTTAAGTAATAAAAAAAAAAAAACAGTGCAAAAGGATTCAGGGTAGGAGAGAGAGAATGTAAATGACGGGATTTAAAAAAAATTACACCGGGACTCGGTACCATTGGCAAAAGTGTAGTTTTGGAGTCGTTGGGATCTAAGTGAAGACAACGAATACATTTTATAACTCCCTGCTTTTCATACATATTTCCGTGCAGACTACATTTGATGTTTTAACAGATCTCTATAAACGCCTGCATGTAGGTGGGCCTAATATCTCATTCGTATGTGTACTTGGAGTTGGTCTCATATTTTATTCGTATTACATTTTTTGTATCCGATCAACCTGCTATTACAGTACTTAGGCCTATGTAAGTTGTGCTTCACACTGTAATTGATACTTAGCCGTGAGATTTATATAACCAAAAACACCCTGGCCAGTTCTCTACGAGATTGCCCCAGTTAACTTAGTCGGCATCTTCTGTTTTGCATGATTCCTGCCATAATGTCTACGACTTTACACTCCGTTGTTCCCAGTTAAGCGATCACCAAACAAACGTAGTGGTTACCCATTTTTCTACTTAACTTTTTGTGTATGACATATGCACTAAATCATATCAAGAAAAGAAATCCAGCTTGATAGGAAACTCAAGGCTCGTGATTACTGGTACTTTTATTAGTGCATAAAAACGTAGTCACTGAACCTGAATTATTATTTATCAGAAGAATATTAAACAATTGGGGCAATATAGAAAGGAGGCTCAGATTTGCATAACTTTAATGGAGGGGATGGGATAGTGATTCTGGGGAGCGAAAGGGAATAAGAAAAAGGTGATGGTGAAAAATATATATATATATATATATATATATATATATATATATATATATATATATATATATGACTGGAGGAAAAAATGGGACACCTTTGTTACATGCTTCTTGATATGCTCAGCATTTCAATTGAGCCTCGAGGAAGTAGTTTCTGAGAGTGAATGATAGACTGTGGTAAAACAGAGAAAGAAGAGAAACAAAACATTTCAGACATGGTGTTATAGATGTTTTGAGGCAAAAGCAGCTTAAGTGGCAGAAATGGAACTTAAGATAACTGTACAAAACTCCTGGACCCGAGAAAAATACTACAAAAACTATCTGCAGGGTAAAATGTGCTTTTGACAAGAACCTCTTCGTTCACATTTAGGGAGACTTCAAGACAGACTCATCTGAGACTTCTGTAACACTTTCAAATAAACTCTCTGCAAGTGCAGTCTCCCATGTCTGCACTTAAGGGGCCCTAAGTTGTGTACAGTAAGAACAACTGTCATATCCTGGTAAATTATTTCAAATTCTTGCTTAATTTTGAGGGCCCAAAATCCAGTTTCAAGTTCAGAAACAGCACACCGTTCCATCCTGGTTCACTACTTCCCACAAGAGATCTTGGACAACTCATTTTTCACAAAAGAAAAATAAGGCACCAGGGGAAGATTTGAAAATTGCTGTGAAAGAATGCAGAAGAAAAGAGGGCTGATGAACTGAGATAATCCACATCTGGGAAACAAGAACACCCATGTCAGCAGTTCTCCACATTGATCTACCCACTTCACAAGAAGGGTGACAGACTGAATGTAAACAATTATCATGTCATCTTTCTTCTCTTAATAACGTACAATAGCCTCAGACTAGGACACATAAGTAAATGGACTCGCAATTGGGTGACTGCCAAGGAGGGGTCAGGAAAGGATGTTTGTGTACTGAACAAACCATAAATCTTAAACAAGTTCTCCCTTACCTGAAACGCATAAATAACGAAGCCAAAGTGACATCTCTTGATTTGAAAAAGGCTTATGATTTATGTCACTGAACGAATATTCTCAAAGAAATGTCTGTTATCCAACAGACTCTTACAGACATCAGATCCAAAGTCAAATTTATGGATGAAATTACAGATGCTTTTATAATCAGGATGAGAGTCAGGCAAGAAGATTGTCTCATCCACTTTGCACTCAAGAAAGCTATCAGCAAATGGTGGAAGGGAATGAGAAACAAAGGTGTAAGAAATGGGGTCGGGCTTAGCTATAGAAATATGAACTTTTCAGATAATTGTCTAGCTGTAGCAGATGAACTTCCAATTTTTTTCTGGTTCACTAGACATATTTGCAGTACAAATAAATAAATTGAAGGCGTGAGCAGCAAAGGCATGATGCCAGACCTTCTTTGAGAATACCAAATTTTTAAACATTATCAGATCTGCTCCCAGAGCACTAGAGGCAAAAGGATAGGAAATCAAACAGATGTGTTGTTGTTGTGGTCTTCAGTCCTGAGACTGGTTTGGTGCAGTTCTCCATGCTACTCTATCCTGTTCGAACTTCTTCATCTCCCAGTACTTACTGCAACCTACAACCTCCTGAATCTGGTTAGTGTATTCATCTCTTGGTCTCCCTCTACGATTTTTACCCTCCATGCTGCCCTCCAATACTAAATTGGTGATCCCTGAATTAATCAGAACATGCCCTACCAACCGGTCCCTTCTTCTTGTCAAGTTGTGCCACAAACTCCTCCCCAATTCTATTCAATACGTCCTCATTAGTTATGTGATCTACCCATATAATCTTCAGCATTCTTCTGTAGCACCACATTTCGAAAGCTTCTATGCTCTTCTTGTCCAAACTATTTATCGTCCATGTTTCACTTCATACATGGCTACACTAAATACAAATACTTTCAGAAACGACTTCCTGACACTTAAATCTATACTCGATGTTAACAAATTCCTCTTCTTCAGAAACGCTTTCCATGCCATTGCCAGTCTATATTTTAAATCCTCTTTACTTCGACCATCATCAGTTATTTTGCTCCCCAAATAGCAAAACTCCTTTACTAATTTAAGTGTCTCATTTCCTAATCTAATTCCCTCAGCATCACCTGACTTAATTCGACCACTTTCCATTATCCTCATTTTGCTTTTGTTGATGTTCATCTTATATCCTCCTTTCAAGACACTGTCCATTCCATTCAACTACTCTTCCATGGATTTTAATACCTACTCTGAATTTTTCTTTTGTTTCCTTTACTGCTTGCTCCATATACAGACTGGATAACATCGGGGAGAGGCTACAACCCTGTCTCACTCCCTTCCCAACTTCCATTTTGTGCCCCTCAATCCTTATAACTGCTATCTGGTTTCTGTACAAATTGTAAATAGCCTTTTGCTCCCTGTATTTTACGTCTGCCACCTTAAGAATTTGAAAGAGAGTTTTTCAGTCAGTGTTGACAAAAGCTTTCTGTAAGTCTAAAAATGCTAGAAACGTAGGTTTGCCTTTCCTTAATCTTTCTTCTAAGATAAGTCGTAAGGTCAGTATTGCCTCACGTGTTCCAATATTTCTACGGAATCCAAACTGATCTTCCCCGAGGTTGGCTTCTACCAGTTTTTCCATTCATCTGTAAAGAATTTGCGTTAGTATTTTGCATCTGTGACTTATTAAACTGATAGTTCGGTAATTTTCACATCTGTCAACACCTGCTTTCTTTGGGATTGGAATTATTATATTCTTCTTGAAGTCTGAAGGTATTTCGCCTGTCTCATACATTTTGCTCACCAGATGGTAGAGTTTTGTCAGGACTGGCTCTCCCAAGGCTGTCAGTAGTTCTAATGGAATGTTGTCTACTCCGGGGGCCTTGTTTCGACTCAGTGTTCTGTCAAACTCTTCACGCAGTATCGTATCTCCCATTTCATCTTCATCTACATCCTCTTCCATTTCCATAATATTGTCCTCAAGTACATCGCCCTTGTATAGACCCTCTGTGTACTCTTCCCAACTTTCTGCTTTCCCTTCTTTGCTTAGAACTGGGTTTCCATCTGAGCTCTTGATATTCATACAAGTGGTTCTCTGTTCTCGAAAGGTCTCTTTAATCTTCCTGTACGCAGTATCTATCTTACGCCTAGTGAGATAAGCCTCTACATCCTTACATTTGTCCTCTGCCATCCCTGCTTAGCCATTTTGCACTTCCTGTCGATCTCATTTTTGAGACATTTGTATTCCTTTTTGCCTGCTCCATTTACTGCATTTTTTTTATTTTCTCCTTTCATTAATTAAATTCAATATTTCTTCTATTACCCAAGGATTTCTACTAGCCCTCATCTTTTTACCTACTTGATCCTCTGCTGCCTTCACTACTTCATCCCTCAGAGCTACCCATTCTTCTTGTGCTGTATTTCTTTCCCCCATTCCTGTCAATTTTTCCCTTATGCTCTCCCTGAAACTCTGTACAACCTCTGGTTCTTTCAGTTTATCCAGATCCCATCTCCTTAAATTCCCACCTTTTTGCAGTTTCTTCAGTTTTAATCTAGAGTTCGTAACCAATAGATAGAGAAATTTAAATACCTAGGAGAGTGGATGGAGTCAAACACCTCTGAGAAAGAAGCCTTTGCATCACAAATCAGGAAAATGGAAACAACATATCAACTAAATAAAACTGTCAACAAGAAGAAACCAATGTCCATTAATAACAAGGTATGACATTACTGCACTGTAAAGTGACTGGAAGCTTAGTATGCCATAAAATGTCCTGTAATGAATAGGAAAGGTCTGATCAAGAAATTAGAAATACAGGTAAAACAGATCTTGAAGTCAAGACTAGTTCCAGTCAAATAAAAGGGTGATTTCAGAGCACAACACAACATGAACTTTATGCACATGTAGGAAAGATCACAGATACTATTCGAAGGATGAGGAGTTTTCTCTGTTGCCCATATTGCTCATCTTACTGCTGCCAGGTTGAGCAGTCAAATCTGCTGCTACTTTCTCAGCAACAAAGCAAAGGAGTTATGGTTCACCGAGGTAGCAAAAGACCAAACATGCATTTTGTTCACGAGTAAACTCCAATAACACTTTGATTTCCATGAAAATCCAAAGCTATAACTGGCCAGATGTCGACTAAAGCAAGGAAGGAACAGCACAGGCAGCAGACATGAGAATACTGAAGTAAATTTAAGAAAAAGTATAGTGTGGTCCTTAGATGACTGATACAAGAAGAACATAACCATACAGATGGACAAAAAATTTCTTTTTTTACAGAGTCATAAATTTCATTAAGGATGTGTACTGTCATACAAATGGTTAGAAAATAGACTAGTACAAGTTTCCAGCTTGTGGCTAGCTGTGACTTTTAACTGCTGCAAAACAGTGTAAGCAGTTTCTGATACTGATGTCCTGTAAACACAAAATTTTATTATTAAAGGATATTCAGTGAAGTCAAACGTTTGAAATTCTTAAGGCTGAAGATAGATGAAAACTGTAAGAATAATCTCCACTGTCAATGACACTAAAACATAGTATCTGTATCTCTAAAGGAACTGCAGCAGCTACTCAGTGAATGCTAGAATGGAGAAAAATGATTTGCCCTTGGATAATCTTTCTTGAACATTGTATAGCAGGGTTCCCCTTTCACTGTTATTCCAGGAGAACTAAAAATGTGAAGGATATACTCCAAAGTTACAAATAAAAGTTGAAATGTCTCCTTGTGACAAATGCCCATTATTTTGCACAGGAATTACTCATGGTGTGTTGCATCCTATTACTGTATAGTGTTCATGTACTTGTACATAGGGTGAATCAACTAAAACATGCACTGCAAATATAGCAGAAATGGAAGTGCTATTGATATGTGGTTTTCACAGAATAGATTGGTAGTCAGGGGCTTGTATTGTTGTAAAATTTGAAATTTTCCCAGGGAATCAACTGTTCAAAGAGATTTCGGGCTTGCAGCTGCTCATCGTAAACTACATTCCATGATATTTCAGCTAGATAACTGCCAGCCATCTTCAGGCGAGCTGAACAAGGACTGACAAAGACGTTCTCCATTCCAACTTATATAGTGCGCTGATGGTATTGCCGCACAGGCGTTGAAGTCGCAAAGACAGAAGGACCACACTGCCCAGCGACAGCGCCCTCACAGGTGGAAGACTCCACTGCCATCAGTATTGTTGCTGGCCACAGCTATCAAAGTCTTCTGACATCTTCATCTCAAGCAAATTTTGGAGATGACAGGATTCCTCACGTTATTCAGTTGGTAACCAGTGTCACGGTTCATTAGATTTTCTGAGATGCATATTTCAACAGATTCTTTGATAACGGAGTCCCAAAAGGTTGTTGCTGTGGCCAAAATCGAAGTTTTGTCATACTCCATTGAATGTCTGTTGGAAGTACAATGTTCTGCAATGCAGACTTACTTTGTTGCAGTAGGTGAGTGCAACATTGATGTTCTGTACAACGCTTTTCTACCGTACGCGTTGTCTGTCCTATATTGGCCATACCACATTGCCACATTATTTTGTAAATTCCTGCCTTCTGCAGTAACAAATCATCCTTCACCGCTCCCAGCAAATCCAAAATCTTAGAAGGTGGACGAAAAACCACTTTCACATGAAAATTATTAAGAATCCTCGCTATTTTGAAGGAGATAGTTCCAATGAAGGGAAGAAAAGCTAGGGGCTTGGCTGGTGCGTTTTCCTCTTTATTCACTTCCCGGTTCCTCGCTTTAGCTGAGAAGGCTCTGTTAATTTGCCGGGTTGGGTATCCATTGTCTCTGAACACCATCCTTAAATGTGCAAGTTCCTTAGGTAAATTCTCTGCATCTGACACCATATGTGCCCTGTGCACAAGGGTTTTAAGTACACTCATGGTTTGGGATGGGTGATGGCAATGTGAAGAATTCCAGTACAAATTAGTGTGAGTGGGCTTATGATAAACAGAATGTCCCACTGAGCCATTACTCTTCCGTTTAACCAAACATCCAGGAATGGAAGGCAACCATCTTTCTCTAGTTCCATAGTAAATTGAATATTCTCATGGATGGAGTTAAGATGATGAAAAGACTCCATTAAATTTTCTTCTCTATGGGGCCACACTATGAAAATATCACCGACGTATCTCCAACAGACCGGGGGCTTTCCACTTAAGTAGTTCAGATTATCTAGTGAGTTTTGATGTAGTTTTCCTTTTCATAAAAATACCTCTTGTGGATTCCTTGATGCTAATTGGTCAACAGTTTGAATCGGACATCACTGCTTTGTTTTGACATGCTCTTTCCTCAACTTATTTTATGTTTAACCAGGAATATTTTGAACAGTCTGATGGTGTCACCATTGGCAGCCCTCTGTCTCCTCTGGTGGCTAACTCTTTTATGGAAGATTTTGAGGAAAGAGCACCTGAATCAGTGGTTTGTAAACCAATTGTTTTTTGGAGGTATTTATTTTCAACCAATAGCTCAATACATAGTATCAATACTAGGAATAAGAACAATCTCCATAAAGACCTAAAATCACGTACCTTGGTCCAAAAAGTAATCCAGCATTCAGGAACACACATTTTCAATAAATTGCCAGCAGTCATTAAAAACTTGGTTTCAGATAAATCACAGTTTAAACAGAGCCTGAAAGACTTTTTGATAGCCAACTCCTGTTCTATAAATGAATGTCTTAACAAGGACTGTTAGACCAGATTCAGTAAAAATATCTGTTAGATTTCAGTTTTGACAGCAATTTGTCACAACAGTCAGGATTAAATATTATGTGTATGAAAAATTTATTGAAAGTGCATAACTATGTTTCATTCTGACAGTGTATTAATTTGGTAAACATTAGCAATCCCAGTTTACTGTAATGTATTCCTCTATTTTGACAATCTCCTGACAAATAATCACGGTAGTGAGTATTATACTCAAATGTTTTATGTTTTTTATGTTATCCTTTCTGGCTTGTTCCACTACCATGAGAATCACCTCATTACTGTGTATTACTAGAGGGGAGTTTGTGGCACAACTTGACTAGAAGAAGGGATCAGTTGGTAGGACATGTTCTGAGGCATTAAGGGATCGCCAATTTAGTATTAGAGGGCAGCGTGGAGGGTAAAAATCGTAGAGGGAGACCAAGAGATGAATACACTAAGCAGATTCAGAAGGATGTAGGCTGCATTAGGTACTGGGAGATGAAGAAGCTTGCACAGGATAGAGTAGCATGGAGAGCTGCATCAAACCAGTCTCAGGAGTGGAGACCACAACAACAACAACTGTGTATATGGAACGAAAACAGAATCTAATCCAATCTAGCAGCAGCTGGCAGCAGTTCATTGTATGTCGACAGGTCATCCTGCAATTAATGGGGCTGGCCTTCCATTGGTATCACTGATATAGACGGAATGATCAGACTCTGCGCACTGAATGGAAAGAAGGGGAGAGCGTAATAGTAGTAGATGACATGATTCCCCCATACAGAAGATCAAATGTGCCCCAGTTTGTTAAGCCTATCAGCATTCTCTGCTGGGCTAATGTTTACTTTAAGGTGTTCTTGTGTGGTCCTTAGGTGCATTTACTTATCACCTCCGGTTAAAAGACTATCATTAGGCCACCTTTGCAATGATGTCACAATGCTGAATCAGCTATTCCAGACACTGTCTCTTGCACAGTCTGTAGCAATTCACTCCTTGCTGTTTTATGTTCCAGTGCCCCCGAATCTTTATACTCATTATGCAACCATTGCATACCGGGTGAGCATGCTACATTTGGATGCCATTCCTGACAGCTCAATAATTTTATTCTTGATTCTAATAATATTTTTCTGTGCAACAGTTGTAACTGACACTCCTCTACGTGTTTATTAAAAATAATCCATTAAATTTCAGTTAAATGATAAATACTGTGTTTACCCAATTATAAGACAACCCTGAATATGAGACAACCCACCCCAACTTTTTTTTTTTTTTTAAAAAAAAAGGAGCTCCTTGAGAAACATTTATTTTTAACTGATACAGATGCTGCATACAATGTTTTCTCCTCTCTTTTCATGACAAAATTGGAAATCTGCTTTCCAAAAAGATTAGTTAAAATCAACTCATCTAGCCATAGACACACAAATTATTTGATCACATCTGTCATTAAAAACTCTTTCAAGACTATGAAAAGAGTAAACTCTGAAATGAAAACTAATACTGACCCTAATTTTAAAAAAAATGTTAGTAATTACAGAAAGGTATATAGAAGGGTAATTAATCTAGCAAAAGTATTGATTAACAATAGATTAATAAGGAAGTCGGACAATAAATCAAGGACCACATGGGAAATTGTTAAAAGAGAAATAGGAAAAATCTCTAAAGACCAGGATATTGTACTTAAATCTAGTGATAACATTGAAATAAAGAAGGAAGTCTTGCCCAATTACATTAACAACTACTTTCTAAGTGTACCTGATAAGCTAAGCAAGAGCTTTACCAAAGAAGAAAAAACAACAGCACCAAAGTAGTCAGCAGCATGATAATAAGTCCCTCTAATAAATATGAAATATTGAAAGTGATTAACAGTATGAAACCCAAAATGTCTGCAGGACTGGATGAAGTGCTAGTGACAATAATAAAAAAAGTCACCTCACAAATCTTGGAACCACTGGTACATACTGCCAATTTATCATACAATGAAAGTGTGTTCCCCCAAAGGCTGAAAATTTCTAAGGTTAAACCATTATTCAGAAATGGGAATACACATAAGATAGAAAACTATAGACCTATATCCCTCCTTCCATCTTTATCAAAATTTTTTGAAAAACTGGTGAAAATTAGACTCATAATCTACCTTGAAACCTTCAATCTTCTAAATTGTAATCAACATGGTTTTTATACAGGTCACAGCATAGTAACAGCTATACAGGCCTATACAGAAGAAATTATTAGACATTTAGACAATAACAAATATGTGGTAGGAATCAACCTAGATCTTCCCAAGGCCTTTGATGCAGTAGATCAATTCTTCTTGACAAACTGGAGGCAATAGGCATCAGAGGAATTGAGAGGAAATGGTTTGAATCCTATCTCCAAGATAGAAATCAGGTTGTGGAACTCGTTTCATTTCAGAATAAGCAATAAATAAAGTGGATAACTGATGCTAAGAAAGTGGCAGTAGGTGTCCCTCATGGTTGTGTTCTTGGACTCCTATTATTCCTAATCTACACTCCTGGAAATTGAAATAAGAACACCGTGAATTCATTGTCCCAGGAAGGGGAAACTTTATTGACACATTCCTGGGGTCAGATACATCACATGATCACACTGACAGAACCACAGGCACATAGACACAGGCAACAGAGCATGCACAATGTCGGCACTAGTACAGTGTATATCCACCTTTCGCAGCAATGCAGGCTGCTATTCTCCCATGGAGACGATCGTAGAGATGCTGGATGTAGTCCTGTGGAACGGCTTGCCATGCCATTTCCACCTGGCGCCTCAGTTGGACCAGCGTTCGTGCTGGACGTGCAGACCGCGTGAGACGACGCTTCATCCAGTCCCAAACATGCTCAATGGGGGACAGATCCGGAGATCTTGCTGGCCAGGGTAGTTGACTTACACCTTCTAGTGCACGTTGGGTGGCACGGGATACATGCGGACGTGCATTGTCCTGTTGGAACAGCAAGTTCCCTTGCTGGTCTAGGAATGGTAGAACGATGGGTTCGATGACGGTTTGGATGTACCGTGCACTATTCAGTGTCCCCTCGACGATCACCAGTGGTGTACGGCCAGTGTAGGAGATCGCTCCCCACACCATGATGCCGGGTGTTGGCCCTGAGTGCCTCAGTCGTATGCAGTCCTGATTGTGGCGCTCACCTGCACGGCGCCAAACATGCATACGACCATCATTGGCACCAAGGCAGAAGTGACTCTCATCGCTGAAGACGACACGTCTCCATTCGTCCCTCCATTCACGCCTGTCGCGACACCACTGGAGGCGGGCTGCACGATGTTGGGGCGTGAGCGGAAGACGGCCTAACGGTGTGCGGGACCGTAGCCCAGCTTCATGGAGACGGTTGCGAATGGTCCTCGCCGATACCCCAGGAGCAACAGTGTCCCTAATTTGCTGGGAAGTGGCGGTGCGGTCCTCTACGGCACTGCGTAGGATCCTACGGTCTTGGCGTGCATCCGTGCGTCGCTGCGGTCCGGTCCCAGGTCGACGGGCACGTGCACCTTCCGCCAACCACTGGCGACAACATCGATGTACTGTGGAGACCTCACGCCCCACGTGTTGAGCAATTCGGCGGTACGTCCACCCGGCCTCCCGCATGCCCACTATACGCCCTCGCTCAAAGTCCGTCAACTGCACATACGGTTCACGTCCATGCTGTCGCGGCATGCTACCAGTGTTAAAGACTGCGATGGAGCTCCGTATGCCACGGCAAACTGGCTGACACTGACGGCGGCGGTGCACAAATGCTGCGCAGCTAGCGCCATTCGACGGCCAACACCGCGGTTCCTGGTGTGTCCGCTGTGCCGTGCGTGTGATCATTGCTTGTACAGCCCTCTTGCAGTGTCCGGAGCAAGTATGGTGGGTCTGACACACCGGTGTCAATGTGTTCTTTTTTCCATTTCCAGGAGTGTATATAAATGAAATTTAAAGACACAACAGATCATCAAAAATTATGTTATCTGGAGATATACAAACATAATTTCAAGTGGTGACAGCAAATCCTTATTCACTACAGCTGAAAAAGTTCTGAAGAGTGTGCAACAATGGTTTTACACTAATAAGTTAACACTCAATTTAAATAAAACAAATTACATACAATACGGTAAAGTAAATGAGAAGGATGATCACCATTTATTATTGAGCGACCATGAAATGCAGAAAGTCTACTCTATAAAATTTTTGGGCCTGTACACTGATCAGCACTTGAGCTGGAAAGACCATGTCACATACATATCCAAAAAATTCAATTCAGCATGTTTTGTACTGAGAATAATTTCTAGAGTTTGCAGTGCAGAGTATACAAGATTAATGCATATGGCTTATTTCGATTCTATATATCCTATGGAATAACATTCTGGGGTGCAACTAAATGTCACTTGAGAGAGGTTTTTAAATTACAGAAAAGGCCCATCAGAATTATTACACACAGCTCTCCACAAACACACTGCAAGCCCTTGTTCATGCAGCTAAACATACAGTACCATCTCTGTACATTTTAAAAAGCATACTGCATACAAGAACACACTTGAGTAGTTTACGTGTAAATTCAGATCTTCATGACTACAATACACTTACCTGTAAGAATCTGCATGTAGAAAGAACAAGAAAAACAAAAGCTCAAAAACATGTGAGCCACTATGAAATAAAGCTTTATAATGCTCTGCCACTCTGCGTCAGGGAAACAGAATATGAAGGAAAATTTAAGTCAGAATTAAAAAAGTATCTGATAAATAAATGTTTTTATAGCATAGAGGAATATTTTGAATCCTTAAATCACTAACTGATAGTTGTATTGTCAATATCATGTTGTTCTCATTATCAGTTCTGTGTCTCGTTAATACTCTTTTAACTCTAAATTATGTGTAATATGTGTTTTCCAAAATGTACTAATATAAGAAAAATGAATCGAGTGAGCAGCAGAAAACCATGCAAACCTTTCTTTAAAGATCCTACCCCTTCCCTGCATTTATATACTGGAAGTAGTCATGCATGTCAAAAAGAGCATACTGAGAAAAGAAAACCTTTTTCCTCAAAACAAAAGTGTCCATGATTACAGTACCAGGTCAGACAGTGACATACATGTTAATCATTGTAACACCACATTATGCCAAAAAGGTGTATATCATGCAGGAACAAAACTTCACAACAGATTACCAAGATATATAAAATCTCTTCCTGAACTACAAAGCTTTAAAAAGTGTGTGACAGCCTACCTTCTGAAAAACTGCTACTATTCAATCTCACAGTATCTTATACAAGGAAAAAAAAATATAATTTGTATCTTTAATTGTAGAAATAAGTTATAAATATACAGTATTTCAGAAATTTGTAATTATTAACTGTATAGATCTAATTTGTCATAAACATTTAAATAATGTATGTTTGACATTTGAAAAGCCAATAGCTAAAAAGGTTTTCTGTCCAATATCCTGTGTACAATACATGTACTGAAAAAGAGATTTATATGGACAAATAAATATATAAACTCATCACATATGGTACATATTATAAGAGCATTTAAAAGAACAACCCATTAATTCAATGTTTTAATTTTCAACATATTATATAATGTTAATTTTATGTGTTTGATAGAAATTTGTAATATTCTGCTGTGCATACTCTGGACAGTATTATGACAATTCCTATATCATGCAAATGATGCAAAGGATGATAATAAATGATAGTCTGACTAATCAAAATTACAAACTGTTTTATTGACACAAAGTATCTGCAAAAAAGTTAACATTATACCTATTCTAAACTTACGCCGTTAGTTGATTGTATACATACTGATAATACTAGGAGAAATAAAACAAACAAAAAGAAATGGTTTGCACTAACTTTTGGACCATTTTCTTCTTTTACCTTTTTTGCTTACTAACCTTGTTGTCCGTGGTATCACTATTTTTAATCATCATCATTATTATTCTAATAGCATAGTTACAAAATGAATATCTTCATTGTCACAAGTATTTGGCTGTTTCTTCTGAACATGTTCCTATTTCTGAGGTTGTCATTATGGTGGGATCTGAGAACACATCTGTTTTCTTCTAAATACATACCACATTTCACTTTTATAGTTTTGCTTCTAAATATATCACCTGCCCATTGCTCTCTCATTGGTTGTGTAGAACCAGCTGACACATGCCCTTTTATCCCCATTATGTGTCACAGTGAGTGTCAACAACATTGTAGCAAGAAATACATACGTACATCACTGGCCTCTATCTAGACTTTTACTGCCTCCTGAAGAAATGAGTACTAGTATTGCGTATCAGTCCAATTTTAAAGTCAGACAGTTAGAGTGCAGTTTAAACATGATAGATATTCACAAAAAACCAAAGTACATGTTAAGAATTCCTGTGGTTGGCAACATGACAAAATTTGCTGCTTGCTCACTGCTCTCCTCCCCACAATCACCCTAGCTATCAGCCAAGCTGGTATCATTGTTCCCCTTACAACCCTTCAATAGTGCTGAACTTGCACAACTGCAATAGTGTGCAAGTCATATGTAACAACACCAACATAAATAAAAGATCGCAATTATGATTCAGTCCCATTATCTAACTTTCTGTCATCCCATGATCTAGTGACATCTTTTGGTACTATCTCCATGATGAGTCTTGCCACTGTAATTTATTCTTGCATTAACAATTACAGTCTGTTTATTGTGAAATATTTCCTTTAGACATTTCACTCTGGATTAATTTTCCTTCTTGTTTCAACTGAATGTAACCATCATGTTCTAAAGCTGATCAAAAGCTGGTATGTTTTTACCCAGTATTCTAATACATGAACAGTGACTGAATTTTTCATTTGCAATCCACTTTGTAAATCATTACAAGCTAATAAAAAATGAAAGAAAGAGAAGAGTCATAAAGTGGAATGGGATGGTGGGTGAAGGGCTAAGGTTGGTAGGAGGGATAAATGTCAAGGTGGATCTCATTGTCTGAGTGAGGGAGTTGGTTGCAGTTGTGTTGGGATATGATATGGAGAGTGTGTAGGAGTAGGGAAGGAGGGATGTGTTTGTGAAGGCACAGCAACATACCAGGATTGGTGATCAGAGATGAGACAACAGCATTATTTGAATCTAGTCTGTGGATAGTATAGAAGATGTGGAGTTTTCGATGTGGACGAGGAGGAGTGGTAATTTGATGAGATGATAGAGGGTCTATGTGGAGAAAGGTAAATAGATGTGAGAAGTGAGACATGGCATTTGAGTATATGGAGGGACTTATAGAATCTTGGTGAGGAGGAGATCCATGCAACATTTGCTTAGCAGAGGATGACCTGGATCTGGGTTTTTGTAGGTGTAGAGAATAATGGACGGGTGTAATCCCAAAGTTCGGCCTGGTGGTAATTTTAGTCTATTGTGTACTTTCTGTTGGATGCTCAGCAGGCAAGGTTTCCACATTAGTTGCCACTCAAGGGTTACTCCAAGATACTTTAGTGTGTTAATGAACTGGATTGGACAGTTGTAAATAGTAAGTTAGAGGTCATGGGGGCAAAATGTGTGGATGGTTCATCCTATAACTATTGCCTGGGTTTTGGAGGGGCAGATCTTCAGGAGCTATTGATGACAATGGGAGATAAACTGATTGAAGTAGATTTGGAGGGATCATTGGGATTTCTGGAGAGTACGATAGAGGGCAAGGAAAGCGGTGTCATCAGCATATTGAAGGAGTTGGACTGGTGGGAGTGCTTCGGGCATATCCACAGTGTAGAGGAGATAAAAAAGGGAAGAGGACAGAACTTTGGGGCACTCCTGCAGTGAAGGTATAGGAATTGGTACTGTTAATAATGACAAAGGATGAGTGATTAGATAGGAAGGATGCAACAAGGTGGACATAGTTAATTGGAAGTTCATACGTGTGCATTTTGAAAAGGAGACCAAAAAGCCATACACAATTGTAGGCTTTTTCTAGGTCAAGGGAGGCAAAAAAACAGATTTATGGAAGTTGAGTTGGTGGGGTAGGAGATGCGTGAGGTGCAGGAGCTGGTCATCAGAAGACAAATTGGATCAGAAGCCACACTGGTTAATGGGAAAATGGTGGTGTTGGTTCAAGTATTGATGAATGTGTTGGGAGAGGATGGGTTCAAAGACCATGCTAAACAATGAGGTGAGGCAGATGGTGCAGTAGGAGGAGGTAACAGTAGGATGTTTGTGTGGTTTGAGGAAATGTAGGATTTCTGATTATTACCAAAGATGAAGATAGTTACCTGGGGAGAGGATAGTTTTTAAGGGGTGGCAAGGGTGATGGTAAAGGAGAGGGTGCATTCTTTGAGTTGTAGATGAGTAATGCAGTTGTGTCCAGAGGAAGTTTTGCATTTTCTTTTGGACTACTTGTTTTATATTATGTGCTGTAATTGGTGTGTTTAATTCTGTTTATGGTATGTTTTCAAAGTATTGGAAGCTGGGAGCCATGGGGGGGGGGGGGGGGGGGGAGTGGAATTTATATGTTCGTGGATGGTAGAGAAAAGTGTGCAATCAAAATGTGGGTCATCAACAATGGAGAAGATGTTAGACAGATAGGATGCAAAATGGTTAACTTTGCTCAGGTTATCACATAAGGGATGGTTGTCATGAAGAAACGGATAGTGAAGTATGGGGCTACTGACAGTGAGTTCATGGAATGCTTTCCAATACTTTTTTTTTTCTTTTTAACAAATCTCTACTATGTATTTGTATCTGCCAGTGGCATGTGAGTGTATTCCGGTCATGAGCCTGCAAGAAGGAGCGGTACATGCAACAGGATTCATGGAGGAATAGCAGGGCTTGTGAGGAGAGGATATATGGTCTTGGTAGGAATGTGGGTGAACATAGAGTCTGGCAGAGTCTGCTGTAGGAAGTATGTGGCATGAGGGATATCGCCAGGTTGCTGGAAGCATAGGCGGTCACTTCCAGTCTAGGTTTCTGTGGGTTCCCAGTAGACATTCAAATTGGTGCAGAAGAAGTCTTCAATAACTCTTGCATGAAGATTGGGGTGGGGTGCATGGAGATGAGGTTATATTTGGAGAGAGTGAGGAGTGAAGGTATGTATTTACTTCCTGTCAGATAGAGGATCTCTGCAGTGATACATCCAAGAAGTTTGGGAGATGCTAGGACAACATCAGATGTGTCATTTTCAGGATGGGTATGGTGTGGGATGGGAACAATGTCACCTTGCAGGGTACTGGTAAACTGATAACCACTAGAGTTCTGCGGCAGATCTACTATGGATGTTGAGGTCAGTGGCAATAATATAGGTGGAAAAGGTATGATCTATGTCGGTGAGCAAGTAGGGTGATTAGGACAGATCTAAATCATTGCACAGGTAATGGTTGGCTGTGGAAAAAGATGGTAAGCATAAGGTGTTCAATGGGAGAGGCTTTGGGACCAAAGGTAATGTGAGGAATCTTGGAGAGGAGGGCAGCATGGAAGTTGGGGTTCAGGGTCTTTAGTAAGCCAGAATATTTTCTTGGGATGATTTCTTGGGTGTGGACGCCTGGTGGTTATTTTTGGATTTTGGGGGTGAGGGCTTTGGGTTTAAGGAACTTTGGGTCTGGGTTGGAGAGGATGAAAATAGGGATGATAGAGGAAGAAGTTGGAGGAGGAATTGTACCATATGCAGAGTCTCATCATGTTCAGTTGGCGGTTTTTTAGGTGTGGGAATGGGAGAGATATCAATGTTTTGATGTTTTGTATGTGTGGTCTAGGGGTAGTGTCTTTGATTCATAATCAAAACATCTTGGGTCCTGGGTATGAGTCCAACCGCTGCTTAAATTTTGATTAATAATCAGCACTGGCAGCCAAAGATTTCCGGTATAAGAAGTCACCCTCATTCTGCCAACGGCCTTGTCAAAGAGGGCAGAGTAGCGGACAGAGGTTCAGGGCACTCTCTTGACCTAGGGGTGGGAAACTGCCCCTGAAAGTGGAAGAATCAGCAATGATCAACAGCATAAGGATTCAGAAGGGAGTGGAAACCACTGCATTAAAGACATGTAATGTGTATCCACAGGACATGTGGCCTGTAATTGAAGAAGTGTCATGATGATCTCTCCATTGGCAAAAGATTCCGGAATAGCCCCCCAATCGGATCTGTGGGAGGGGACTGCCAAGGGGGAGGTTACCATGAGAAAAAGACTGAATAATCAATGGAAGGATAATGTTCTATGAGCTGGGGTGTGGAATGTCAGAAGATTGAATGTGGTAGTGAAACTAGAAAATCTGAAGAGGAAAATCCAAACACTCAATCTAGATATAGTAGGGGTCAGTGAAGTTAAGTGGAAAAAAGGCAAGGATTTCTGGTCAGATGAGTATAGAACAATATCAACAGGAGTAGAATTTGTTATGAATAGGAAGGCAGAGCAGAGAGTGTATTTCTGTGAACAGTTCAGTGACAGGGTCGTTCTTATCAGAATCAACAGCAAACAAACACCAACAACGATAGTCCAGGTATACATGCCAATGTCGCAAGCTGACAATGAAGAGATAGAGAAAGTGTGTAAGGATATTGAAATGATAATACAGTATGTAAAGGGGAATGAAAATCTAATAGTCATGGGGGACTGGAATGCAGTTGTAGAGGAAGGAGTAGACGAAAAGATTACAGGTGAATATGGGCTTGGGACAAGGAACGAGAGAGGAGAAATACTAATTCAATTCTGTTACAAGTTTCAGCTGATAATAATGAATACCATGTTCAAGAATCACAAAAGGAGGAGGTAAATTTGAAAAGTCAGGGTGATACAGGAAAATTTCAGTTAGATTACATCATGGTCAGACAGAGATTCTGAAATCAGATACTGGATTGTAAGGTGTACGCAGGAGCATATATAGACTCAGATCACAATATAGTAGTGATGAAGAGCAGGCTGAAATTTAAGACATTAGTCAGGAATGTTGTAGTTTATGCAGATTAACACAGCTAAATGACAGGTAACAACTATTTAAGGCACAAAATAAACTTATGCTTTATTCACACAACACATATTAATACATTTGATTACCAAAAATATATTTCGTTGCCCCATCAACAAACACGGAACATGTATATTCCCCAGAGTCTAATGCACTCTGAACATCATATCTTGTGCACACTGAAAAATGTTTGCTCACATAGCCCCAACAAGGAAGAATCAATATGCAAAGAAGTGGGATACAGAAGTACTAAGAAATGATGAGATATGCTTGAAGTTCTCTAAGGCTATAAATACAGAAATAAGGAATAGCTCAGTAGACAGTACAGTTGAAGAGGAATGGACATCTCTAAAAAAGGGCCATCACAGAAGTTGGGAAGGAAAACATAGGTACAAAGAAGGTAACTGTGAAGAAACCATGGGTAACAGAAGAAATACATCAGTTAATTGATGAAAGGAGGAAGTACAAAAATGTTCCAGGAAACTCAGAAATACAGAAATACAAGTTACTGAGGAATGAAATAAACAGGAAGTGCAGGGAATCTAAGACGAAATGGCTGCAGGAAAAATGTGAAGGCATTGAAAAAGAAATTATTGTCGGAAGGACAGACTCAGCATACAGGAAAGTCAAAACCTTTAATGACATTAAAAGCACTGGTGCTAACATTAAGTGTGCAGTGGGAATTCGACTGTTAAATGCAGAGGAGAGAGTGAATAGGTTGAAAGAATACACTGAAAGCCTCTATAAGGGGGAAGATTTGTCTGATGTGATAGAAGAAGGAACAGGAGTCAATTTAGAAGAGATAGGGGATCCAGTATTAGAATCAGAATTTAAAAGAACTTTGGAGGACTTAAGGTCAAACAAGGCAGAAGGGATAGACAACATTCCATCAGAATTTCTGAAATCATTGGGAGAAATGGTAACAAAACAACTATACACATTGGTGTGTAGAATGTATGAGTCTGGCAACATAGCATCTGACTTTCATAACAGCATCATCCACACAATTCCAAAGATGGCAAGAGCTGAA
This sequence comes from Schistocerca americana, assembly GCF_021461395.2. Classification (NCBI taxonomy): domain Eukaryota; kingdom Metazoa; phylum Arthropoda; class Insecta; order Orthoptera; family Acrididae; genus Schistocerca; species Schistocerca americana. The sequence continues at coordinate 303,093,277 of NC_060121.1, forward strand.
AAGTGGGAGAATTATTGCACAATCAGCTTAACAGCTCATGCATCCAAGTTGCTTACAACAAAAATATACAGAAGAATGGAAAAGAAAATTGAAGATGTGGTAGATGACGATCAGTTTGGCTTTAGGAAAAGTAAAGGCACAAGAGAGGCAATTCTGACATTGCAGCTAGTAATGGAGCAAGACTAAAGAAAAATCAAGACACGTTCATAGGATTTGTTGACCTGGAAAAAGCATTTGACAATGTAAAATGGTGCAAGATGTTCAAAATTCTGAAAAATTGGGGGTAAGCTATGGGAGAGATGGGTCATATACAATATGTCCAACAGTCAAGAGGGAATAATAAGAGTGGACGACCAAGAATGAAGTGCTCGTATTAAAAAGGGTGTAACACGAGGATGTAGCCTTTCGCCCCCACTGTTCAATCTGTACATTGAGGAAGCAATGATGGAAATAAAAGAAAGGTTCAGGGGTGGAATTAAAATTCAAGGTGAAAGGATATCAATGATACAATTTGCTGATGACATTGCTATCTTGAGTGAAAGTGAAGACAAATTCCACGATCTGCTGAATGGAATGAACAGTCTAATGAATACACAGTACGGACTGAGAGTAAATAGAAAAAAGATGGAGGTAATGAAAAGTAGTAGAAATGAGAACAGCAAGAAACTTAACATTAAAAGTAATGGTCATGAAGTAGATGAAGTTAAGGAATACTGCTACCTAGGCAATAAAATAACCAATGATGGATGGAGCAAGGAGTACATAAAAAGCAGGCTAGCTATGGCAAAAAAGGCATTCCTGGCCAAGAGAATTCTACTAGTATCAAATATCAGCCTTAATTTGAGGAAAAAATTTCTGAGAATGTACGTCTGGAGTACAGCATTGTACGGTAGTGAAACATGGACTGTGGGAAAACCAGAACAGAAGAGAATCGAAACATTTGAGATGTTGTGCTACAAACGAATGTTGAAAATTAGGTGGACTGATAGGGTAAGGAATGTGGAGGTTCTACGCAGAATCAGAGACAAAGGGAATACGTGAAAAACATTGATAAGGAGAAGGGACGGGATGATAGGACATCTGTTTTAAGACTTCCATGGTACTAGAGGAAGCATAAAGGGCAAAAACTGTAGAGGAAGACAGAGATTGGAATGCATCCAGCAAATAATTGAGGGTGTAGGTTGCAAGTGCTACTCTGAGATGAAGAAGTTAGCATAGGAGAGGAATTCGTGGCAGGATGCATGAAACCAGTCAGAAGACATAAAAAAAAAAAAAAAAAAAAAAAAAAAAAAATGTTTGTTAACAGCTGTTGGAGGGAAGGATGGTTATGGGATGAGGGGTGGTGGGATATGACATTGTTGATGGTTACCTGGGCTCTGTGCGTGTCGTTCAGTACAGGGAGTTGGTGAGTTGTAGCTGAAAGAGAAATGGTAGGGGTAGCTGGGGATGGAGAGAGATGCAGGTGTAACTACTGTGGTTGGACAGGATACTGTAGGTAAGGGGTGATGGATGTAGGAAGGTGAGTTAGAAGACATGCTCCATGTGGTGACAGTGGGAGCAAGAGATGGAGGTGTGTAGATAATTGACGTAATACGATGTTCGATGATGGTGGAGAGTAATTAAAGGCACCGATTCTAGTGAGTGGCCGTCAAAGTAGAGCCGGGACAGTGGTGATGAGCTATGGTGAAGTTGTGAATTATGAGAATGCCTCTGATGTGACAGGGATGGAAGAAACTAAGTCAGTCATGATGTGGAGGTGCTAATAAACAGATGGAGGTGGCGGTGGTGACAAACAGGTGATGAAACGGTGTCGATGCTGATGGAAGTGAATACTGACGGTGAAGACGCAGGCCGATGATGACTGGTGGTGAGGGCAACAACTGGATGTGAAGATGATGACTAGCAGTGAATGTAATGATGGGTAGGGATTGCTGGCACCAAAAGCAATGACAAGTATCAAGGACTGGCAACAAAGACAGGCAGAGAAAGTGATGACACTGATGTAGACAGCTGTAAACTTCTTCCTATTGAAATTTAAACCCCAAAGGCAGCCGAGGCAGTTCTTATTCCTGAGAAGGAGAGGGGCTTTGACCCTTGAATGTGTACCCTTAACTTAAAAAGCGGCATTAATATCCTTAAATGTATGTGAATCTTTATTGAAAACCTGTCCAAATACAACAAAAGTTTGTAAGATGATAGCATTAATCCTATTTTCTCCTTTATTTCATAAAACTATCAAACTTTAATCAGAACAGAAGAATGTTGTAGCGGCTAGTTCATAGTTTCTTGTCTATCTCTTGCACTAGTGCCCGCGTGTTAGTGTCACGTGATTGTTCGAGCAACATCAATACTGTATCAATCATATATTGGCTTATCAAGAAACCTTCAGCCTGTTAGAATGCAAGTATCATTTGTTAAGCACTGCGCTTCCCAATTCTTCAAAATAAATCTGCCCATGACCTCAGTAGCCAAAGCTTCATCTCTAAATGCAAAACGACCCTTATAAATGTAAGACCATCTCCATATACTCTGCCAAACAAAGTAGAAATGTTGTCCTCAGCAGCAATAGTTAAATCTGCAAATATAAGATGACCCAGTATGATTTTTAATGATGACTTTACAAAAAAAGCTCTTCTTAAAACCTGCTAAATAAAGCAATACAAATTTAAAGATTGTTGATTTAACTAAATACCTAAGTATTAGAATTACAAACAACTTAAATTAGACCCATTACACCAATGTTATGGGAAAGATGAACCAAAGATTGTGTTTTAATTGACTTAAGAATTAGAAAGGGCAACAACTCTATTAAAGAAATTACCCTCACCGCATCTGTCCAGCCTTTTCTGGAGTATTGCTGCACAGTATGGGATTGTTATCAGATAGGTTTAACAAAGGATATCAGAAAAGTTCAAAGAAGGCCTGTTCATTTCATATTATCATTTAATAAGGGAGAGACTGTGATAGATATGATAAGCAAGCTAGGGTGAGTATTACTTGGAAGATAACAGGAAGCAGTGTCACATAATAACACATTTCACAGCTATGGCAATGTTGCCTGCTGAACATGTGTACTGTGGTGAATTTCACTGAAAATTTTTTAATGGGAGAGAAAAGTGATTTGAAAAAACTAAATGAAAATACAAGTCACCCACAATGAAACACTTTAAGTTCTACATTAAGCCATATAATATTTGACCATATGTTTTGAATGAAAAGTTGGAAATGGTACTCAAAACAAAAACAACATTTCAGTAATGCAGTGTGGAAATGGAATGTGTAAAAATAGTAAGACTCTGACTAGTGTGTGTGGATCCCAGTGATTCAATGACCTGAGAAAGGATGAATTTTATAATAATTAAGAATGGAAGAATATTTTAAAATTTATGGTAAATAATTTTCAGTGAATATAATTTAAATGTTAAACATAAATGACTGTTTGGAAGCAGATGTGGTTGGCTACAGATGGACTTTTTGACTAGGGTGGTTGGTCATGTGACTTGCTGAGGTGAGAGCATGCACTAGTGTTTTCGCAGTCTTTTGCCAATAGATACCAGTCTGGTAAGGTTGTTTAGGTTGCAAAGTGCCCCTCATGTATGTGGGTAAGGTTGTTTAGGTTGCAAAGTGCCCCTCATGTATGTGCACCAAGTAAGGCATTTTGGGATTCTGATTTAATGTTTGGACTGATATATATTCAGTGTTTCTGAAATACCAGTAGCTGGTTTTCTCTTGTGTACAATGTAATGTTTTATGGATTCACATGTGTACATATACTTTGCCTGCAAACTGGCCTGCATGCTCTGGTAGACATGTGTTCTTGGAATAATATCAAACTGATTCATGCTTGTTGATATCATAAAGTCTCATATTTCATTTTATATTTTGTAATGATGAATCTTCTGTTAAGCAGTGCTTGAATGTTTACTATTTTCAATAAATCAGGCGTTTCAAAAGTGTTAATGTAAATGAACAGATAAAAAATGTGGTCACCAAGCAGCAACAGAAGAACACACATATAAAAGGTATTTAAGTTTGTAAGCTTTCAGAGCCAGTGGCTCCTTCTTCTGACAGAAGGGTAGAAGGCCAGGGAAGAGGGGTGAAGGAAAAGGACTGGTGAGATTTAGAAAAAGGGGTAGAGTTCATAAGTTTCAGTCTTTCTTTCTCAAAGAAAGAGCCTCCAGCTCCAAAAACTTGGGAGCTTTAATATCTTTTATGTTTGTGTTCTCTTGCAGCCACTTAGTGAGTAGATTTTGTATCTCTCCATGTACATTATATTTTCAAAAATTGATTAGTTTTGTAGATTTAAAAGTGTTAATGTGTTTTGTTTTAATTACTCACTGACTGAGATTCATTGAAAATATGCACATCAGGGCATAAATTCAACTGTGGAGAGCTGCTCCTCTCAGTAGCCAAGCCATCTGCTAATTTTAGATTGTTCACTCGCACCTCTTATGGGAAAGCAGTATTGGTTCTTCTGATTGCTGCGTGGTAGGGACAACAGATGTTTATTAATGCATGCTAATCCCCCTCTATGTTGTACATTAAGGCAGACATTTTTGCTGTGGTGAGATGTTTTCTTGAATTTTCAATCACCAGTTTCCTCCTCCACAAGCTATAATATGTTGGAAGCACAGAAAAAAACACAAATTGTAATAGGTTTGTTTGAGCCTTGGGAGAACATCACAGAGAGCTGAAAATCCTAACCTTCAGTTACTTGAAGATAGATTCCAACTATCATGCAGAAACCTACTTCCAAAGTTTCAAATACCAATACTGAGTGAAAAACCAAGGAAAATACTACAGCCTCTTACATATCACAAAATCAATATTAGACTAATTACAGTACACATACAGCGGCAGTCATTCTTCTTGCACTCCATATGAAAATAGAAAGAAACTTAATATGTGTCAAAATTATCATGCACTTCACATTAATTTACAGAGTATAGATGTATACATAGAATGATACCGTACTGTAGACAGAGTGACTTATCAGAGCACCAGAATTGTTACTGGATTGTAATAATGTACTGACCATCTTTTTTTCTTGGCAGAGAAGTGATGGTGAGCTAAATCAGTGAAATGATCCAGGATGTATACCCAGATGGCTCAGTTAGAAGAGCATTGGCTGTTTATTTATTTATTTATTTATTCATCCCAGTCATTCAAATATCTGTCACACCATTCAGCTTTGTTACTGGATTTTAATAATGTACTCATCATCTTTTTTTCTTGGCAGAGATTTGACGGTGAGCTAAATCAGTGAAATGATCCAGGGGGTATACCCAGATGGCTCAGTTAGAAGAGCATTGACTGTTTATTAATTAATGAATTTATTCATCCCAGTGGTCCAAATATCTGTCACGCCATTCAGATTTAGATTTTCCATGTTTCTCTAAATCATCCAAGCCATATTCTGTGATGGTTTCCAGATACTGGGTCACAGAACAAACACAAAACAACACAGTAACACAACACAGTAAAAATACAGTATTATTTCAGTTGATACACCCACAAATTAGCTTCTTGTACTTCTTGTATAGATGCAGTGCCATGTTGCAAGTCTCTTGTACCTCAAATGTTCTAAAAATTCTGCTACTGTATAGAAGCAATGATCTCACTTCAACCTCTTGGTTGGCATGCAGTTTTTAACATCAGTCCTCAGTCACGCAAATGATAGCCACCAGCTTATAACATGTCGATTAAATTAGTAATCTCAACCTAGCATGGAATCAGCACAGGATAAATCAAGTAAAAAACATCATAGTTGGCCTCAAATAATAATTTACAGACTGTTTCATAAATTTGTCAGGCAACTACCTAGAGAATTTTAGTTAGGAGATGACACACAGATAAAGAAACCAGCTTAGCACTTATGGATAAAAAGAAATATGATCTATATAATGGTGGTCATTTCCTGTACAATTATCATGACAGTGAGTAGTCAATACCTTTACCCCAAAAAATATCTACTGCATAATCTGCCTATCCCAGTTAGAATTAATACTGGAACTAAAAATGAAAACATATAAAAAACTGAGAAAAGTAACTACCAGCCCATAAATGATGTATGTGTAGAGAAATAATTAAAAATTTCTTTCTGGAATTTAAAGTGTATTATGAACCTGCTGATGCAACTATGAACTGCACATAGCAGCCTTGAATTAAAATTCATGTCAACAGACATATAAAGACACTTTATAGTTTTCCTCTCTATCTGAACATGACCAGACAGAAGTATGAACTTTATTTATCAATTCTCAAATTTTCAGCAATAAGCTATTGTTGCAACAATTTGAACTTTCCCATAATTCCATAATGAGGTAACTGATGCTTTGCAGATCTAGGATTCTTTTCTCCTCAATGTTGTGTCTTATAATCACTTCAATTGCTGTTGTTTACAGGATGGACAAGATGCAGGATCATCATACATGTCATCATTCTTGTATACCTCATATTCCCTAGATCCCATCATGAAGGAAAACCTTAATGAAAGTGGAGTGGGCCAGTGAATATTTTAACATAGAGAAATAACTTTAGAAACACCATGTGTAGGCTATATTAACAAGCAATTGGCATTACTCTGCTTGTGCTTATATGATAATATTCGAAATTCTGCTACCCTTTTGGCTAAATGTGTTACAGAGCACACAAAAACAGGCTGACTGCTAGATAATAAGATTGACATGAGGTCCATGGCAGTATGTGATTATCATGTGGACCAGTTGTGTTGGTCTCATACTCTGAGCTTTAAAGACATTCACACTTGCATTGAGACTGCTTAGGTCATGCTGTGCTGACGTTTGGTGCTATACATATGGCTCATTGTAGTCTTTGGCCCTAGCAGGCTATTGTGCCAAGAGTAGGAATGTTAGAGACCCCACTGAGATGTGTGAGGTCATGGGACATCAGTAATTCAATTGGGGTAAAAGAACGCTAAGATTTGTGAACAGAGGTAAAGGGCACATCACACTATTTTCTCTGCCTTCTAGACTGAGATATGAAATTTAGTTTAACAGGCAATTACAAGGACTATAGAAACACAACTGCTCCTGTTTTCTTTTATTTAGGGATAGTAAATCCCAGACCACTAGGATACAAAGATTTTTATTGTAGAGTGGAGTGAACTGAATAAAACTTCCAAAAAAGTTCCATAGTCTCATATCAGAAGAGAAATGAGAATATCCTTCAATGATTTGTTTGTATAGGCTGGCAGTGAACCAATGTAGGAAAATTATGAATTTCTAAGTTGGTGACACTGTCAGTTGATATTTTCTTCACTCTATGAAAAACATATTGCTTACTTTGAACTGTGTCTGTAAGTAACAATCTAAATTGTGTTATTTTAATTACACTACATGGTAATAAAACATGAAATTCCATTTCATTAACCAAAAGTTAAATTTTAAGGCACATTTTAATCTGTAGTGTGTTTCAGCTAATTGAAAATGTAAGGTTGTGGTTTTGTAATTTGTGGGGTGAATAGAAACAGTAATCATCAGTATTTCTTCAGAAGAAAACAAAGAATTCAATCGACATGAACCGTTCTCAGCTCAGGAGATTATTCTATGATTGAAGTATATGAAAAAATTAAGCAGTCATTTAGACTTCGTGAATGTAAAAATTGTTATTTAGAAGACAAAGGTTATGTTGATAAATCAAGTTCAACAATTTAATGTTAAAATGAAGTACATAAAAGCATAACTTCTTTTTGGAAAACAATAAAAAAACACAATTCATGCAATATTACTAGTTTTTGTATTGAATAAAACTTTTTTAGATAAATTTTGTTTCATATTCCCCTGGATTTAAAACAGGCTCTGACATGTCCTTAATTACCCAAATGACCAACAAACAGAAAAAATAATAATAAGGTAAACATTGCTGTTTCTGTTAACCCCTTTTTTCAGGCCAAATAGAGACATAACATTTATTTTTTTATGTTATAAAATCATGAGCTAGGTCCCAAATCTAATTACATAGTTAGTAACCTATAATCCCATATAATATTGATTCTCATATTACTTTTTAAAATTATCAGTTTTTGTATTTTAAAGCTGAAAACATTTTCTCTTCACTCCGTTTTACAGTACTGGAGTTGGAATAGGAGTTAAATAACATAAAATGGGGTATAGGTCAGTGAAAAAATGAAGACCACATGGAACTGGAATGTGGACATACGTTTTATTACATATGTTTTATTACAATTGGGGGGGGGGGGGGGGGGGAATTTCAATCATAAGCTGGATTTTAAACATGAAAATTAAAAACAATATAACAGTTCTCGATTTCAAATAAACCATCACAGAATATGGCTTGGATGATTTAGAGAATTACAGAAAATCTAAATCTGAATGATGTGACAGATATTTGAACCACTGTCCTGAATGTGAGTTCAATAATTTGACTGCTGAACCACCTCACTTAATCAGATGTTGAAGGAATCTCAAAACTAAATGATAAGAATTTTTATAAAAAGAAAGTCATGTTGAAGAAAATCATTCAACATGCTTACATTCTCACAGAGATATAAAAGACCTATACAGGGAGTTTAAAAAACTCATAAATGACTCCAATTCTCACTACAAAATACGGTATTTTAATGTAAAAATAGGACATGAGAAGAATTCTTCAATGGAAAAGTTTGTATATGATGACAGAAATTGTATATTAGTGGAGTCTGCCAATAAGAAAGCAATATTTATCCTTAACACATTCACCCAGGTGAAACCAAATACAAAACAGACTTGAAACATAGCAAGGCAGAAAATTCCATTTCCTTCAATATAGCCCCTAATATAAACACTATTTTTGTCCATTATTTTTCTTATTTGACTTGCATAAGTATTTACACAAGGTAATAAAAGTTTTTTATGAGATGTATCTTCCTAAATCTTTTTGTTTAATGTGTAATTTGCATTCAGTTGATGACCATGGTATAAATATTTTGTATGGAAACTTTTTACCTCAGGCCATATTTAACATTTAAGGTTCAATGAGAACTGCATGTAATCAAAATTTTGACTCTGCTAATACACATTTTTTGTTTAGTAAAACATAGGTTGTTCAAATTATATGACACAAACTTTTAAAAAATCCAGTATTAATATTTTGTACCGCTGAGTTTTCTGTGGCAAGAACAAAATTGAGCATCTTTAACAAATAATAAGGACAATGGGCTGGATATGTCTAGTGTTCCCAACAGCAGACATTGAAGTGGATGCAGAGGAGCTGGCACGGTTATTGCAGAGCAAAAGTGCAGAATGCTGTCATGAAGGATTTGTACAAAGCATGGCACAGGCAGAGCCACTGACCTGCTAGTGACAAAAGGCCTGGACTGGAAGTTGCTAATGCTGATTTCAGCACCTGTAGACCAAGGGTTTGCCTCACTTAATGCTCTGTTTCTGTGAGCTCAGTGCCAGTTACTTGTGCTGGCTGCATGTTGTGTTTTCTCCTGTGCTCAGTATTTATGTGGTTTTGAGGCTCTTTGCTCCCTGCAGATTGACTTCCAACTCAAATTTCATTGCCTTTTCCCATGTCCAACTCCCAGCTCAATGTCAGGCCACCATTGGCTCATATACTTTACATTCATGACAACAGTGGCAGTCCGTGCTGTTATCATGCCTTGTACAGATGCTAAAGTGTTGATATCGGACGGTCTTATGTGCACGATGCTCTCTTTTTTATTTTTAAATAGAATTAAATTGTGACCATCATGTACCTATAATCTTTGCAATGCTGGAAAAAGCAGTTGCTCCTCCAGGAGCAGCAACAAAAGCTGCAGCAAGAGCAGACGCGGGAACTACCCAAACAGAATGTGGAATTGCTCTGTATTCCTGCCAAGCTGATAGCAGACCAGGTACCTTGCAGGGAGTATTTAATTGTGTATAGAAGTCTTTGGATCTAACAGATCATTTTATTATAACATCAATGAATTGTGATTTTTTGTATCATTGCACTTGTTGATTTGTGTAACAGATAGTTAGAAGAAGTTGGAGTGTTACGGTATTACACTAAAGAGCCAAAGAAAATGGTATACCTGCCTTATATCCTATAGGGTCCCCACGAGGACACAGAAGTGCTGCAACATGACATGACTTGGCTCAACTAATGTCTGAAATAGTGCTGGAGGGAAATGACACCACGAATCCTGCAGGGCTGTCCATAAATCTGTAAGAGTACGAGAGGGTAGAAATCTCTTCTACACAGCATGTTGCAAGGCATCCCAGAAATGCTCAGTAATGTTCATGCCTGGGAAGTTTGGTGGCCAGCGGAAGTGTTTTAACTGAGAAGAGTGTTCCTCTAGCCATTCTGTAGCAATTCTGGATGTGTTGGGTGTCACATTGTCCTGCTGGAATTGCCCAAGTCCATTGGAATGCACAAAGAACATGAACGGATGCAGGTGATCAAACAGGATGCTTACATATGAGTCTCCATTCAGAATCATATCTAGACATATCAGGGGTCCCATATCACTCCAACTGCACATGCTCCACACCATTACAGAGCTTCCACTAGCTTGAACAATCCCCTGCTTACATACACAGTCCATGGGTTCATGAGCATGGCTCCATACCCACACATGTCCATCTGCTTGATACAATTTGAAATGAGACTTGTCCAACCAGGCAACATGTTTACAATCATCAACAGTCCGACATCGGTGTTGATGGACCCAGATGAGGAGTAAAACTTTGTGTTATGCAATCATCAATGGTATACGAGTGAGCCTTTGGCTCTGAAACCCCATATCAATGATGTTGCATTGAATGGTTTGCATGCTGACACTTGTTAATGGCCCAGCATTGAAATCGGCAGCAATTTGCACAAGGGTTGCACTTCAGTCACATTAAATGATTCTCTTCTGTCATCATTGAACCTGTTCTTGCAGGATCTTTTTCTAGTCACAGTGATGTCAGAGATCTGATTTTTTACCATATTCCTGATATTCACAGCACGCTCATGAAATGATCATACAGGAAAATCCTCACCTCTACAGGAAAATCCTCACCTCTTCGCTATCTCGGAGAAGCTGTGTTTCATTGTTCATGCGCTGCCGATAACACCACATTCAGACTCACTCAGATCTTGATACCGGCCATTGTAGCAGTAGTAACCGATCTAACAACTGCACCAGACACTTATATAGGCATTTCTGACTGCAGTTCCGTATTCTGCCTGTTTACATATCTCTGTATTTGAATACACATGTCTATACCAGTTTCTTTTGCATTTCAGTGTAGTAGTTGGATTATGACATCACCTGGTTTTGGATGGTAGTGGGTTCGTCTATGTTTGTATTACAGTAGAGTTTGATTTGTGCAATTTTGTGGAAGAAAAAAAATGAAAGATAAAGAAACAGATACCAGTAGGGTAGTTCAAATCTCAATAACAACCTGATCATATTCCTAGATGTGATAATTAATTTTTCAGTCAGCCATAATTGTTAGTGAGCCACAAATTCAACAGGGAGCAGCAAGAAGCAGGTATTGACCAACTTTCCTTCTTACCCATTTATTAGTTGCACATACCTAGTTATGAAAGCTGAAAAATGCAGTTACCCAGAACTTTTATCCTAAAAAACGTGGCTTTATATGACAGTGAAGAGGATGGTATATCATCATTCCATTTGATAAGATTATCTTGTTATTGTCCAGCAGACATGGGTTGTATAATTCTGTGCAGAATTTGAAGCCCTCTAGTACCCCCAAGAAACTTAACATAGAGGATCTTTTGTCATTCCCTCATGTATATGTGGTGGTGGCAAAATTACACTTTAAGCGACACCACAAGTGCTGTAGGCAGTTGTGTGTGGTATGGATCATCAACCTGAAGGTCTCTTGTGCAAGTGTTCCTCTCTGCTACTTCATATGTAGATTTGCTAATGAGGGATGTGATCGTCCAGTTAACATCTGACCCAGAGGTCCAAACTAAGGCATTAGCATTGTCTAACCTTTCTTTACCTGAAGTCGCTGAGACTGCTGAATTGCATGAACTTATGGTGGCAGCAAGGGACTTATTTCTGAGAATTAAAACTGAAGAAGCTACAAAAGGCAGGATTTTAATGAGACGGGACCTGGATAAACTGAAAGAACCAGAGGTTGTAGAGAGATTCAGAGGGAGCATTGGGGAGCAATTGACTAGAACAGGAGAAAGGAATATAGTAGAAGGAGAATGGGTAGCTTTGAGAGATGAAATAATGAAGGCAGCAGAGGATCAATCACGTAAAAAGATGAGGGCTAGTATAAATCTTTGGGTAACACAAGAGTTATTGAATTAAACTGATGAAAAGAGAAAATATAAAAATGCAGTAAATGAGGTAGATGAAAGGCAACACAAATGTCTAAAAAATGAGACTGACAGGAAGCAAAATGGCTAAAGAGGAACTGCTAATGGACAAATGTCAGGATGTAGAAGCATACATCACTAGAAGTAAGATACATGGTGCTTACAGGAGACCTTTGGAGAAAAGAGAACCACCTGTATGAATATCAAGAGCTCAGATGGAAAGCCAGTGCTAAGCCAAGAAGGGAAAGCAGAAATGTGGAAGGAGTATATATAGAGAGGGTCTATACAAGGGAAATGTACTTGAGGGCAATATTATGGAAATGGAAGAGGACATAGATGAAGATGAAATGGGAGATATGGTATTGCATGAAGAATTTGACAAATCACTGAAAGACTTAAGTTGAAACAAGGACCAGGGATAGACAACATTCCCTAGCGCTGCTGATAGCACTGGGAGAGCCAGCCATGACAAAACACTTCCATCTGTTGAGCAAGATGTATGAGACAGGCAAAATACCCTAAGACTTCCTATTGCAAAGAAAGCAGGTGCTGACAGGTGTGAATATTATTGAACTATCAGTTTAATAAGTCACAAGTGTAAAATTCTAACATGAATCCTTTACAGAAGAATGGAAAAACTGGTAGAAGCCAACCTCCGGGAAGATCAGTTTGGATTCTGAAGAAATGTAGGAACACACAGAACAGTACTGACCCTATGACTCATAGAAGTTAGGTTAAGGGAAGGCAAACCTACATTTATAGCATTTGCAGACTTAGAGAAAGCTTTTGTCAATGCTGACTGGAAAACTCCCTTTCAAATTCTTAAGGTGGCAGAGGTAAAATACAGGGAGCAAAAAGCTATTTACAATTTGTACAGAACCCAGAGGGCAGTTATAAGGATTGAGGGGCACAAAATGAAAGCAGTGGTTGAGAATGGAGTGAGATAGGGTTGCAACCTATCCCTCACATTATTCAATTTGTATATTAAGCAAGCAGTAAAGGAAACAAAAGAAAAAATTGGAGTAGGAATTGAAGTCCAGGGAGAAGAAATAAAAACTTTGAGGTTTTCCAATGACACTGTAATTCTGTCAGAGACAGCCAAGGACTTGGAAGAGGAGTTGAACAGAATGGACAGAGTCTTGAAAAGAGAACGTAAGTTGAACATCAACAAAAGCAAAATGGGAATAATGGAATGTAGTCGAATTAAGTTGGGTGATGCTGAGGGAATTAGATTAGGAAATGAGACACTTAAAGTAGTAGATGAGGTTTGGTATTTGGGAAGCAAAATAACTGATGATGGTCAAAGGAGGGAGGATAAAAAATGTAGACTGGCATTGGCAAGAAAAGCATTCCTGAAGAAGATTAATTTGTTAACGTAGAGTATAGATTTGAGTGTCAGGAAGACCTTTCTGAAAGTATTTGTATGGAGTGTAGCCATGTATGGAAGTGAAACATGGGCGATAAACAGTTTAGACAAGAAGAGAATAGAAGCTTTTGAAATGTGGAGCTACAGAAGAGTACTGAAGATTGGATGGGTAGATCACATGACTAATGAGGAGGTACTGAATAGAATTGGTGATAAGAGAAACCTGTAGTACAATATGACTAAAAGAAGGGATCGATTGGTAGGACACATTCTGAAGCATCAAGGGATCACCAATTTAGTACTGGAGGGAAGCGTAGGGGGTAAAAATCACAGAGAGAGACCAAGAGATGAATACAGTAAGCAGATTCAGAAGGATGTAGGTTGCATTAATTACTTGGAGATGAAGAAGCTCACACAGATAGAGTAGCATGGAGAACGCAGTGTTTGGACTGAGGATCACAACAACGAAGTCAGACATGCAAAGTAAACAGCCACCAGTGACCTGTGGGGAGTGTCATATGGCCTTGCCTTCTGCTGAGCCGCTGTGTGTTGATCCCATGTATGACTCAAGTACAGTGATGTCACTGCCTGCATTGGGTTTGGTGGGTATACTTCAATTGAAGCATCATAACTTCCACTCATGATATTTTTCAGATTCTCGGCATTGTTCCCCTTCTTCACTTGCTCCCACTCAGTCCTGTCCTGATGGTGTGGTGTATATTCAACATATGTTCCCATTCAGACATGTCCTGCCTGGTGTATATCCAACAGTACTGCCCACACACAGATAAAGAGTTGGGGAAAGCCACAAAATAGGGCATTTGAGAACAGTTTGCTGCACTGAGCAAGCTTGGGGCTGTCATCAGAGACCCCAGTGTTTTCCCTGATGTTTCCTCTGAGTGATTTCTCTGACACTCCTCAAGCATCACCTCAGCATATTCTCCTGACATTGATAGTGGGCAGGCAACCTTTTGAGTTACAGGTAGCCATGGAATCTAACACCAGCCTCATTAACTTAGATACATACCAACTCTTGGGCTGCTTTGCATTGCAATGGCCACTAGATCACATTGTGTCCTATAGTAAACAGTACGTTCCTCTGAGGGGACAATCCTCCATTTGTGCATGTTATAAGAGTGTGGTTGGCACAAAATATTTTAAGTGAGGACATCTTTTTTTTGTTTTTGACTTCCAGATAGTTGACAAAGTACATTAAGTGTCCCAGTGAGGCACCCTCCAGGAGTTGGATAGTTTACTGTGATCATATGACCAGTTGTTTAAGGATACCTTGCATTGTGCAAAAAAGTTAGAGGGACACATCTCCTTCAAGCTATTTGCAATACCTCCATTTTGTTGCCTCCACCAATTCCCTTCACCATCCATAGCGAGGTCATGGCAGAATTGAAGCATTAACAGGACCTCAGTATAATTTCTCATATTTTGTTGAGTCAATGTGTGCTACCCATTTGGTGATGATTCAAAAGCCAGATGACACCATGCACTTTTGTGGTGATTTTAAACAGACGGTCAATGCACAATGTGTCACAGACTTCTATTCAAGAGCCAGAGGACCTGTTGGTGAAGTTATCAGGAACCCAGTATTCTTCATGCACTAGCTTTCACAATGCATACCTGCAGTTGCTGCTGGATGCCACTTCTCAGAGTTTCTTAACGCTCATCATCCTCTTTGGACTTTATCAGTTTAATTGCTTGCCTTTTGGAATCACGCCTGCACCTGGAATTTATCAATAATATTTGGGGAAAATTATTGAGGACATTCTTTGTTGTGTAAACTATATCAATGAGTTTTGGGTCACAAGCTCTCTGTGAGAGAATCTTTAATGAAATCTGCAGGCTGTTTTACAATGTCTTCTGGAGAACAAACTTTGTTGCAATCTAAAAAAAAATGTAGCTCTTGAGTGAGGTGCTCAGCAAAGATAGCCTCATCCCTATGGATGAATATGTAAAGTCATCATCAACTTTCTGATGTCCAAGTACGTGAAGAGCTCCAGTCGTTTTAGGGGAAGATGCTGTATTATGCCAAGTTCATTCCCCAGGTCATGCACATTTGCCATCCTCATAAGTGGTTTCTCCAAAAGGACATCACATTTTATTTATTTATTTATATCCCATAAGTCCAATACTGCAAGGCATTCACATGGATGTAGGACTTGTCAGAATTATTACAAATAATACAAAAGGAATACATAAAAGTACCTCTTGCAAGAGGATATCTGGTATAAGACAAAATACAAATTAATAGGTATAGAAAAAATTACATTAAAAATATGGTAGATCTTAACAGCTAAATGAAAGACACAGTAATGTTAACAGTGATTGTGAGTATCATAATGTACAATAGCACATCAAATTAGTAAACTAAAAAATCAATTACAGTTAACTCTACTGAAATATTCTTCTACCGTTTGAGCTGTTGTTTAAATTTGGGAAGCTCATGGATAAGTCATTTCAGTGATGGTGGGAGAGCATTGAACACCTCGCAGGTCATGTAATGGACTCCTTTTTGAACAATAGTAAGGTTTTTTGATTCATAGTGGAGGTCCATCTTCCTCCTGGTATTGTGGGTATTGTATCAATCATTGGTTTTGTACGATTGTCCATTTTTACCAACGAAACATAACAGGGAGTAGATATATTGGCATGCAGTTGTCAGTATCCCTAATTTTCTGAAAAGGTTCCTACAAGAATGTCTAGGCTGGACTCCGCTCATTATCCTAATAACTCTCTTTTGGGCAATGAATATTTTTTGGGGTAGTGGCTGATTACCACAGAAAACTATGCCATATAGCAACTAAAATAAGCAGTTTTTGTGATGTCTTGGTCACATACAGTGGAAATAATACAAACAGCCAATGTAGCTGAGCTGAGTTTTATGTTCAGACCATTTTAGACTGCTGTCAGCGTGTACACCCAGAAAATTGGTTGACTCAACTTGTAGTAACTCACTACCATTCAACATAATACCTAATTGATCCTCAACTTTTTTCCTTACTTGGAAATGCACAAACTGGGTCTTATCAACATTTAGTGATAACCCATTATTTACAAACCAATTACATAGTTCACTAAAGACAATATTGGCCAGTTCCTCAAGATTGAGGTTGGGAGTTTTGTTGATGAGGATAGAGGTGTCATCATCAAAAAGAGCAAAGTGGGTTTTCAAGCTAGTATGCAAGGGAGGGTCATTGATAAAGATGAGGAAGAGAAGGGGGCGAAGTACAGAGCCCTGAGGAACACCACAGCCAATAGAGCCCCAGCTAGATGACACAGAGTACCCCTCAGAGTCGTTCAACTTGACTTTCTGCTTTCTTCCAACTAGGTAGGATTTAATCCATGAGCCAACTGAGCCACTTATACCATAATATTCAGCCTTTGCTAAGAGGATTTAATGTTAGCACTATCAAAGGCCTTATATAGGTCACAAAAGATACCAACAGGAGATAATTTCTTATTAAAAGACTCTTAAGATTTGATGCATGAAGGAAAAAATAGCTTGTTCTGTTGATACACCCTGTTTAAATCCGAACTGGTTCCTGTTTAATACCTTATAATGCATGAGGTGTTCAATAAGTCTTTTCTGAACCAATTTCTCAAGAATTTTAGAAAAGGTTGTTAAAAGGGAGGTAGGCCAATAGTTGGTAACATCAGCTTTATTGCCTTTTTTAAAGAGAGGTTTGACAATAGTATACTTTAGTCTCTCAGGAACAATCTCGTGCTGGATGGATTCATTGAATATGTGGCACAGTATTTTGCTTATTGGCTTATAGCACTCCTTCAGTAATCTTGAAGAGATACGATCTATGCCAACAGAATTCTTGCTCTTCATCTCTCTAATTATGTTCTCAATTTCATGTACTGTGACAGGAGACATTTTAATCCGCTTGGTTTTTTTATTAATAGCTTTTTGAAGGGATAAAATGGCTTCATTAACAGAACATGTTTCTCCAGTTTGTACTGCTGATGCCAGAAAATGGTTGTTAAAAATGTCAGTGCTTATTTCAACATTGTCATGAATGGTATCATTTGTTTTAATTTCTATTGTGTTTTCTGCAGCAGGGATTTTACCTGTTTCCCATTTTATTATGCCCCATATGGTTTTAATGTTGTTATTAGAGACATCAATTTCAGATTTTATAGAAATACCCTTTGCCCTTTTTAGAACTTTTTTAAGAATAGAGCAGTATAGTTTGTAATGTTTTTCCTTTTCTACACTATAACTGGATTTGAGTGAGGCAGATTGATTCCTTTTCCTTCTGCAAGACATTTTAATGCCCAGAGTTAGCCAGTTTCTATTAGAGTAGGTCTCACATTTGGATTTGACAGTCCTTTTAGGAAAGGCCGCTTCGAATAGGCAGATAAATTCATTTAGAAAAGCATTGTACTTGTCATTAACATTGTCAGAGAGCTCAATATGGTCCCAGTCTACTTCTTGTGGGGAATTACAGAAGCTATTGATAGACTGTGTGTTAATTACTCTGAAAGTTTTACTGCAGGAATTGTTCTTACAAAGAGGGCTAACATTAACAATTGAAAGTAGTTGACCATCATGGTCTAAGAGCCCATTCAATATACGTTTTACAGTTATGTTTAGAATTCTACAGTTGTATAAGAAGATGTTGTCAATTTGACTTGTAGAATTAGCTGTGACTCTAGTGGGAAAATCCACCAGTGCTGTTAAGTTAAAAGAGTTCATTAAATGTGATAAATCATTTCTTCCCATGTTATCTGTAAGAAAGTCAACATTAAAATCACCTACAATTATAATATATTTTGTTTTGAGATAAGTTAACAGAGATTCTAACTGTTTTAGAAAAATACAGATTTTGCCTGCAGGAGCCCTACAAAATGAAAGGACAGTAATTTCAGAGAAATCAGTACAGATTACAACTCCACAAACCTCACCATGTTTATCAATACAGTACTCACTCAAGTCTAAAGATCTATAAGCTATTTTGTTCTTACCATAAATCACCACTCCTCCCTTATCTAACGAATGTCTACAGTAAACAGCTGCTAGGTTATAGTTATTCAGTTGCAGTGTGTCACAACCAAGTTTCATAAAGTATTCACTAAAATAGATTACATCAGCATTATTAATAAAGTCCTTATCTAAAATGTCAATGGATAGCTCATCTAGTTTACTTAATAAGCCTTGAATGTTCTGATGGTAAACAGCAAATTTATTAGCACTGGCTGGAGATTTGAGGTGGTTGATTGGGTTAGTCTGTCTTAAAGTATTAACATTAGGCTTACTTGGAGGTGTAGTTATGACACAATTTTACTTTCCTAATTCTCACTACAAACTGTGGCTTTTTTGGACCTCTGGCTCCTCCTCCTTGCAGGTGGCACTTCTCCTTGGGTTGGTGAAGAATCCTTGTCTGTTAGGTGCTCTGATGGTTCTGCAACAGCTGCAAATGATACTCTGTGTGCTGATGATGCTTCATCTTTTGGCTCTGGAGCTATTCTTGATGCCAGTATATCTTCCTGAGGTGATGCTGGGAAAGCCTCTTCTGCTTGTAGGAGTGATGATATCCCCTGATCTTCTTCTGAATCTGTGGATTGCCAATGGGCTTTTCTGTCCCTCAAGCAGTGTTTGTACACTTCACCACTTGGCTTGTTTTACACCAGGTAAACCTGTAACCATAGTCTGTGACGTCTCCCAATATGGCATTGATGCAGTCCTGTTTCATTGAAACCCAGATGGCACTGGAGATTCCATGACCTGTGCAACAAAGAAACTTTCCACAGTGTGACATAATTATTTGGAGGTGGAAGAGAAGGCTCTGGCTAACATTTTCACAATTAAAAAGTTTCACTTTTTCTTGTGTGGGTCAAAGTTCCTACTCATCAACGACCACAAGATGCTAGTTTCCTTATTTGGCCCTCATCCAAGCTGCTGGATATGAATGCCCACTACCTGCAAAGGTGGGCAATCTTTCTCAGTAATTATTGCTGTGACATTCAATACTGGTCCACTGCCCAACAGGCAAATGTGGATGCAATATTGCAATTGTCAGCAGGACTGGACCCAGGGTTTGACTGACAGGAGTTTCTTGTTTTCACATTGGACAATGCCAGCAGACTTTGTTGGATATTCTTTTGTTGATATGGGAGGTCAAGGCTGCCATGACTGCTGACCTGCTTTTCCAGAAAATCATTTCAGCTATCCAGATGAGGTGGGCAGAGTGCACTCTTTCAAGAGTGACTTCTGTGTGGCATATGTTTATTCTCCTACATGATCATCTCAGTATTGTCCAGAGAGTCCTCATGCCTCCCATGGAGGAGCAAAGCAGTTGGCTGGTCATCCCTCTGAGAATGCATCCTCTCATTAACAGCTGTTGCAGGTGTCGCATTAGGATACGACTTGTATGACGGGTTTGGCAAATCATCATATTTACAGGCCAGCAATAGATCCCAGTGGTGAACATCATATCTGGGCTTAGATGCCTTTGCACAAAATCAGGTTGAACTGCCTTGTCAGTATTCCACTGGGCCATTGGCAATTTGTGTCACAGGAGCTTGAAGACTTTCGCATTTCCATCATTTGACTGCTGCCCCATTTCACTCAGCATCTAGGTCAGAGATGGAGCACCATGTATGTATGCTAAAGACCTAAATAAAGATGTATGTGTTTCCCTCATTCTGAGCTTTCTGCTACATACTGGTTGATGCCAGTTAACAGGTGTTCCTGGTGCAACATTTGCTTGGGGCTGGCACTAGGGTATTCTGGATTTGTTGCACCCTGAGTTGCCTACCCCAAACCACTGTGGCCCACTGTGTTTTCCACATCAGGCTACAATTTGAGTCCAGTCTTTTGGCAGCAAGGATGGATGGCATGTGTAGTCATGGGCCACAAATGTTGGCAGTTGTTTGTGGTTAATGTCAGTCGAGAGCAACTTGACCCATCATTCCAATCAGTTGCAGCCATGACGTTTTGTATCTTTGGTGCCACTGTCTCCAAGCTAGCTTGGCAATGAGGTTGGTTGTGGTATTTTTCTGTGGGAGGATCCCAATTGGCAGCGATGTGCTCATCCACTGTTGCCTCCACCATGGCCTCCACTGTCTGACCTTTGACCGCAAGTTACAGTGGGACTAGATCCTGCACTCAACAATATGGAGACCATGCAATTTGAACCAGTGCCCCTTTTTCTTTCTTGCTAGTGGAAGAGTCCTCACCATGCCAATGGCTCAACTGTTACCCCAACATCAACCATAATCCACACCTATGGAGAAGGAAGCTGCATTGGCATTGCTTCCTTCAGTTTTTGATCCCCTGCTGGGTAGTGTTGTACCATTTTCAGTTTTACAATGGAAGTCACTGCACAAACAGGACCACTTTTGGCTTTTCAAGGGGAGAGGAATTTAGTATCCCTGTTAGTAGACACCAAGATGGATGTAAAGTAGCTGATGTGATTATTGGAGTGAAATAGTTCAGAATGCTGTTATGAAGGGCACATGCGAAGTGTGGGCAAGACCAATAACTCAGTTGTTTACCTGCAGCTGGCAACAGGCATCACCTAGCAGTTCTAATACTGATTTCAAATCCTTCAGACCAAGCTTTTGCCTTCCACAGAGTTCTGTTTCCGTGTGCTTAGTTTTCGGTTGCTTATGCTGGTCATGTGTTGAGGTCCCCCCCCCCCCCCCCCCCATGCTCAATCTCTATGCTGTTTTCAGACTAGTCATCAGCCACTTATGAATTGTGAGTGAGCATAGATTTTAAGATACACAGCAAAAACAGTTACAAAACCCAAAAAGAAACATACTTACCAGACACAAAGTCAGAAACGATGAGTATGAAAAGTTGTGTAAAAATAACATGTGTACCAGGTGAAATTAAGTAATAATTTCATAATCTTAGGAAATGAAGATTATTCAGACAAAGGCAGAAGGAACAATTATTCAATTAAGGCACTTACATAAACAGCAGGAGATGTTGCAGGAACACAAAAGGGAAAAGAAAAGAAAATCCCAAATGTTACAAGTCAGTTGATGATGAGAAGGTGAGAGTTTCAAGCGAACAATGAAAGGAATGTCATAGAGTAAATTTAATTAAACAAAACTATTCAGATAAGTCTTCAACAGGATTGTAGGGAGTACAGTGAATGTTTGGTAAGAGAAACAACTGAAAACAATAACAGTAAGAACAAAAAAATCTGTTGGGTGGGTATCACATTTTATCAGTGCAGATGTCAGAAATTAACAGCAAGTAATAACACAAAGACAAACAGCATTCAAAGATATTTTTAAATCATGTAGTTCAAGAAACTTATCACAAATGTAAATAATTAATAACGAAAATAATGACTTGTGAAAGTAATATTAGATGAGGTGTACAAATCCATTTGACATATGAAAAAAGGAAAGCCAAGTGGAAATGGTTCAAATGGCTCTGAGCACTATGGGACTTAACATCTGAGGTCATCAGTCCCCTAGAACTTAGAACTAATTAAACCTAACTAACCTAAGGACATCACACACATCCATGCCCGAGGCAGGATTCGAACCGGCGACCGTAGCCTAGAACCACTTGGCCACACCGGCCAAAGCCAAGTGAAGATCATGTTGTTTCAACAGAAGTGGTTACAGCTGGAGGCAAAGTATACCAAAGCAACTGCAAAAGTATTAATGGAATGCCTGCAGAGGAAGACAGATCCACTTAACTGGAACAATGCTGCAATTATTCTACTTTTCAAAAAGGAAACAGACAAAACATGAAACATTATTAATCTATATGTCTCCTCCCTCTAATGCACACAAAAATCACTACAATCACAGTCATATAAAAAAAACACTAAATATCATTTAAACAAAGGAAAAAGTTTTCTTTAGAAGTGAATACAGCACGAGGACCACTTTCAAGTTGTGAACAAATTGTAGGATAGAGTAACGAGTATAAATTATCATTGTGTCTAGCAACTATAGATTTTGACAAAACATTTGACTGTCTCAGCAAAATCTGTACTGTAACAGATTATATAGGTCATGATGTCTCAAAATGGCCAGCCCATCACAGATATGGTTACAATGTTTCAATGCCTCTGGGAATAGTCTTGAATACTTAACTTTCATAACTACTTTTTGCCAAATGGCTGGTATAGTCTTTCAAAAATAAGTAACTTTTCCTTTATGAAACATGCTGGATACTGAATATACAGCATTACCAAAACAGTTTTTGAGGTATACTAATTGTTATATGATGTAGCTGACACATTAGAATTTATCTTCCATCTGTTTATTTCTACAAAGACATACATAGATTTATTGTCACCAGATCTCATCCAGGATGATGGTATGTTGGCACAGGGCTAACTGAAGTAGTATTGATGTAACATGGCCACTACCACTGGTGCTTATTTAAGTCTCAAAATTACTAAAGTTTTTTGCCTGTTGTTTGAACTGTACATAATGAAACTTGCAGATGAAATTTATCTGCTTGCATAATACTAACTACAGAATTTAATTTAAAATGATGGGAACAAGTTTGATATAATTAGTATATAGAAATAAATTGAGTTTTACATCAAAACTGTAAATGTGAGACAGTCCAGCTGAAAGTTCTGTATGTATATGACTTCATGTAAACATTGTGTAATAGTAATGCAATCTCCAAAATGCATTGTATTGTTCTGTTTGTTTTATACTATCCCAATCTGCTACATTACATTGTGAACCGTATGAGGTTTGCACATCAGTACTTCCCACAAGGCAGTGCTTGCAACTGTGATACTGCTTCAGGTGCGGCTTGAGCAAGGATGCCTGCTGTTGAGCTCAGCTGGTTGGAGATTACATGTTCGATGAACTGTATCCAATAAAAACCAATACCATGACAACTTCAGTACAATTATTTAATATTGTGTACAATATAAGACCAGAACAGCAGTGGCCAATCTACAATGTGGTCAGAAACAGTCTGAAAAGCTTGTAAGGGTGTTGCAGGATAGGGTATGCTGAGAAATATTTGTTAAGAAAAAAAACTGATTTAGTGCACCATTGCTGATTTAATTAGCATTGAAGTTAGCCAGTCAGGCCAATGTATATGCAAATTCAAAAAGCCCACGAGAGATCATGTTGCCAAATGTGTTCTTCATTTGGTTTCCTGAAACTGAACAAGAGAGGGATGCAGATACTGGGCATGGGACACTAGTAAGGATTGAACCAAGCCAAAGGCTGGGCAGTCTCATGCACTATCATCTACACTATAGGAAGAACTGACAGTAATTGTACCTGGCAGGGCACTTGAATTTGCATGTGCTGGCCTGATTGGCTAACTTCAATGCTAATTAACTCGTAAATGGCATAATATATCAAATTTTTTGTTAACAATTATTTCTCAGCATATATATATCTGTGAGTGTGCGCATGTGCATGCGCTGTGCATGTTTTTTTGGGCTTATGGGCACTCAATGGTGAGGTTGTCTGTGCTCTTACGCACATTAATACAAGCTTTTTGGACTGTTTCTGACCACCCTGTGTATACAGCAAGATGACCAAGATTTGCTTTCTTTGAGCAGGTTGAGTATTTATCATTTGCAAGACAGCCCAGTTTGTGATGGCCAAAAACTCCTGTGAGCACCCTTGGGTGTGAAGTCAATAGTGTCAGTGACTTCTGCACAGTCATCCGCCAGTGTGGCTAGTGATGACGTAGCACTGAAACAGTAAGTGCTGACAGAGCTTCCTGATCCACTAGTCTTTGTGAGAGCAAGTGATGAACCATGACAGAATTAACAGCCTGGAGAAATGAGGCAATGATTCTGTGTATGTTAGAATACTGAAAATGTATGTGTTAATGGGGATAAGTGAACCTCCTTCATTTAACCCTGACTGTTTGCCTCTAGTGTAGATAATCTCCAATAATTTATGAAAGAATTTTTAGTGCAAGTTTGAAATTTGAACTTAGAAGCAATTGAAACAAGATAAAATATGTATAGTCAACATATCAAAAAGAAGACAGTACAAATAACAATGGTGTCCTGGAATCAAGTGATGAGTTTTAGAATTCAGGGCAGTTGCAAATGTCTGTATTGGCAGCAAAACAAATAAACAGAAGAGTAAAAATGGCCATAAGTGCTTTTCATATGTCTGGAAATCTCAAAAATGATATGTTACTGGTTTTGACCTATGGCAATGAGTCTTGGACTTTTAATGTGAAAACTTTTCAAGAATGGAGTGTTGATTAGCAAATGATATGGAGGAATGCATGTTGTGAATTACTAGGTGGTTGGGAAAATAATCAAATGAAGGTGGGCAAACTGGAATGAAGCATGCAACGATGACTGTAATGAAAATGAAATGGAGACAAGTGGGAAACATAGCCAAGTGAATGAATGGCAGTAGATGAAGGATGTGTTTTGCTGAGAGGAGGAGATAAGGAAAAACTGAGACAACACTCTAATAGAGGGTGAATAGATAACAGTAGAAAAGATGCAGGAATAGAATTGCTGACAATACTCTGCTATGTTCTGTTTGAGCTTTCTAAGCACTAAATGAACACAATATAATTAGCAAAAAAGCTGTGGTCAGATTGTTGGGGCCCCATTAAGAGGCTATGTATCTGAAGTTGTGCAAATACAGGGCTTATAGAAAGAAACCATGACTGTAGTAGGCAGATGTTTGACTTCAGCTTCCAAAATGGGACAGTGTACTTTCTTCCTTTTTTTAACACTGTTTCAGACAACAAGGTCAAAATAAGCTAGTCAGATAAGACAAAAACACTGGCCTACATAGTACCAAATCGCTACACCATATGAGCAGAGCTGTCTCCTCTTAAGGGGAACAACAATCAAGAACCTATACAAGTACAGTAGTGCCTCGAGAATATTGGGGTAAATTCTAGAGAGCCTCATATTTCCACCATCTCAAAGCGTTATTTTAGAGATGAGTGTGGTAAAGTAGAACTGTGTCTACTGCACCACAATTATGTGTGTGCAGGACGGACGTGTATTGGATGGATGATCAGCATGGGCAGGTAGTCGCTGAGCCCGACTAAGAAGTTACATGTCCAGCTCAAGGAATAAATGTGCCGTACTCGGTGCGACGTCAAACATTATTGTGTGAACATTTGAATGTTGTTGAAAGAAGAGAAGAGACAGTTACTTATTCATTCATTCTCTTACTTTCATAATGTGTGGACAGTTGTCTTGTTAAACTTGGAGAGATTTGTAGACTGTATTTATGGAAAAATGAATGTGATAGTTTCTGATGGACCAGAAGGTGTCAAGCTTAGGAAAAATGTTTTTGTTATATGAAAATTGTTATGTGTGATGAAAATACAGTGAGATTGAATTCAAAGTATTCTCAAGTGTATGGAGTTATTTTAAAAGTATAAAAAATTCCTCCAAAGTAGCATCTTATCTTTGGAGAAGAAGTTGTGCAGGACATTGCAGCCGGCTATCATGAAAAGAAGATCAGCAAAGCAACTCAAAGTAAGTTTGATAGCCAATGGTGATTGTGAGTCTTCCACACCAGTACCACATTGTCATTGCTAGATTGTAGATTGTAGATTGTATTTTATTGATCCTGTTGTCTACATAGCAGCTTATGCATAAGACATTGGACAAGTCAAGTTATAAATATACAGTCTGAAAGTAATTTCAAGGCATACATATTTAAGCTTACAATAATACACTTTACACGTAAGTATTTATATAACACATTTCATAAATATAAATATTCTTCAATGGAGTAGAAGCAGTGATGCTGTAAATATGACTTTAGAGATTTTCCAAATGTATTGACCTCAGTGATAGCTTTTATGTTTTCAGGAAGTTTGTTATAAAGCTTAACTCCCATGTGAAAAGTACCTTTTTGGCACAGTGCTGTGCTGATTTGAGTCATATGTAAGTTTCTGTTTTGTCTGGTAAAGTGCTCATGTATATCACAGTTTTTTTGTAGTCTCTGGTCCTTGCCTATTACATTTAATTTAAAGAACAAAAGGGTTTCCATAATGTATACACATGGTAATGGGGGAATACCAGATTTCTTAAACAGGGGTTTACAAGAGTCTCTAGGCTTGCACCCAAACAAGATTCTAATGGCCCTTTTTTGTAGTTTAAAAGTGCTATTAGCTATTTTAGAGTTTCCCCAGAAGGTGACCCCATATCTAAGACGAGAATTAAAGTACGCATGATATGCATTCAATACTGTTTTCTCACTACAGCATGATTTTAATGAACAAAGAAGATAACATGTTTTGCTCAGTTCTGCATTGAGATATTCAATAGGCTTATTCCATCTGATGTTACTCTGCAGCCAAAGTCCTGAGAATTTGGTTTCAGTACTGTTACCAACTGGTTCGTCATTGATAGAGACTGATGGGATAAACATGTCCTTATTAGGAACATTGTGGAATTTTAGAGCAACGGTTTTCTTACTGTTTATTACAAGCTGATTACTCTGTGCCCAGCTGCTAAGTTGTTTCGTGACCGTGTTTACTGTCTGCTGTAACTGTTCATCGTCGTCTCCTTTTAGTAGAATCGTGGTGTCATCTGCAAATATGATTGATTTGTGTGCATCAATATTTAAGCTTAGATCATTTATGTACAGAAGAAACAGAAGGGGTCCCAATACGGATCCTTGGGGTACACCACATTTTATTTGTTTATAGTCAGATAAGTGATTAGATACAGTTTTTAGTTCAATATTTGTGTGCTTGACGCATACTGCCTGCATATGATTTGTCAGGAAGGACCTGATCCACTTGTTGGACAGACCTCGAATACCATATCTTTCTAGCTTTGATAGCAGAATTTTATGGTCCACCATGTCAAAAGCTTTTGACAAGTCAATAAAGACTCCTATTGTTTCCTGTTTTTTGTCCATCAGGTTTAGGATGGAACTGATGCACTCATAGACAGCAGTTGTCGTTGACCTCTTATTTCTGAATCCATGTTGTTCATTACATAGGATGCTGTTTTTATTTACAAATTTCATAAGTTTCTCATACATAACTTTTTCCAGTACTTTAGAGATGCAGGAGGAAATTGTGATGGGTCTGTAGTTATTTACATTGTCTTTATCCCCTTTTTTATATACAGGAATAACTTTTGATGTTTTTAACACATCAGGGAAAGTGCCTGCCTGAAGTGAGCAATCGTATAAATGTGTGAGTACTTCAATTAGGTTTGATGCGCTCTTCTTTAACATTGTTGCAGGTATACCATCAATACCTGCCGATTTGGAATTTTTTAGTCCTTTTATTGCTTTAGCTACTTCATCTTGTGAAACAGTATAGGAGGAAGATTGCCTTGTGATGGTTCATGATACACACTGTATGGCAGTATGTTGATGTATCAAAAAGCTCATGAAGGAATGGTTTCTTTAAAGCACGTTACAGTCTGCTAGAATGTGACATCTGTCTCCCATTTTCACTCATTGGTGATTAATACAGGGAAATACAGACTGGTCATGGGACCAACTTATTTGACTACAGTTATCTGCTAAAGACCTGTTGTTGTTGTTGTTGTGGTCTTCAGTCCTGAGACTGGTTTGATGCAGCTCTCCATGCAACTCCATCCTGTGCAAGCTTTTTCATCTCCCAGTACCTACTGCAACCTACATCCTTCTGAATCTGCTTAGTGTATTCATCTCTTGGTCTCCCTCTACGATTTTTACCCTCCACGCTGCCCTCCAATACTAAATTGGTGATCCCTTGATGCCTCAGAACATGTCCTACCAACCGATCCCTTCTTCTGGTCAAGTTGTGCCACAAACTTCTCTTCTCCCCAATCCTATTCAATACTTCCTCATTAGTTATGTGATCTACCCATCTAATCTTCAGCATTCTTCTGTAGCACCACATTTCGAAAGCTTCTATTCTCTTCTTGTCCAAACTATTTATCGTCCATGTTTCACTTCCATACATGGCTACACACCATAAAAATACTTTCAGAAATGACTTCCTGACACTTAAATCAATACTGGATGTTAACAAATTTCTCTTCTTCAGAAACGCTTTCCTTGCCATTGCCAGCCTACATTTTATATCCTCTCTACTTCGACCATCATCAGTTATTTTGCTCCCCAAATAGCAAAACTCCTTTACTACTTTAAGCGCCTCATTTCCTAATCTAATTCCCTCAGCATCACCCGACTTAATTCGACTACATTCCATTATCCTCGTTTTGCTTTTGTTGATGTTCATCTTATATCCTCCTTTCAAGACACTGTCCATTCCATTCAACTGCTCTTCCAAGCCCTTTGCTGTCTCTGACAGAATTACAATGTCATCGGCGAACCTCAAAGTTTTTATTTCTTCTCCATGAATTTTAATACCTACTCCAAATTTTTCTTTTGTTTCCTTTACTGCTTGCTCAATATACAGATTGAACAACATCGGGGAGAGGCTACAACCCTGTCTTACTCCCTTCCCAACCACTGCTTCCCTTTCATGTCCCTCGACTCTTATAACTGCCATCTGGTTTCTGTACAAATTGTAAATAGCCTTTCGCTCCCTGTATTTTACCCCTGCCACCTTTAGAATTTGAAAGAGAGTATTCCAGTCAACATTGTCAAAAGCTTTCTCTAAGTCTACAAATGCTAGAAATGTAGGTTTGCCTTTCCTTAATCTTTCTTCTAAGATAAGTCGTAAGGTCAGTATTGCCTCACGTGTTCCAGTGTTTCTACGGAATCCAAACTGATCTTCCCCGAGGTTGGCTTCTACTATTTTTTCCATTCGTCTGTAAAGAATTCGTGTTAGTATTTTGCAGCTGTGACTTATTAAACTGATAGTTTGGTAATTTTCACATCTGTCAACACCTGCTTTCTTTGGGATTGGAATTATTATATTCTTCTTGAAGTCTGAGGGTATTTCGCCTGTTTCATACATCTTGCTCACCAGATGGTAGAGTTTTGTCAGGACTGGCTCTCCCAAGGCCATCAGTAGTTCCAATGGAATGTTGTCTACTCCGGGGGCCTTGTTTCGACTCAAGTCTTTCAATGCTCTGTCAAACTCTTCACGCAGTATCATATCTCCCATTTCATCTTCATCTACATTCTCTTCCATTTCCATAATATTGTCCTCAAGTACATCGCCCTTGTATAGACCCTCTATATACTCCTTCCACCTTTCTGCTTTCCCTTCTTTGCTTAGAACTGGGTTTCTATCTGAGCTCTTGATATTCATACAAGTCGTTCTCTTATCTCCAAAGGTCTCTTTAATTTTCCTGTAGGCAGTATCTATCTTACCCCTAGTGAGATAGGCCTCTACATCCTTACATTTGTCCTCTAGCCATCCCTGCTTAGCCATTTTGCACTTCCTGTCGATCTCATTTCTTAGACGTTTGTATTCCTTTTTGCCTGCTTCATTTACTGCATTTTTATATTTTCTCCTTTCATCAATTAAATTCAATATTTCTTCTGTTACCCAAGGATTTCTACTAGCCCTCGTCTTTTTACCTCTTGATCCTCTGCTGCCTTCGCTACTTCATCCCTCAAAGCTACCCATTCTTCTTCTACTGTATTTCTTTCCCCCATTCCTGTCAATTGTTCCCTTATGCTCTCCCTGAAACTGTGTACAACCTCTGGTTCTTTCAGTTTATCCAGGTCCCATCTCCTTAAATTCCCACCTTTTTGCAGTTTCTTCAGTTTTCATCTACAGGTCATAACCAATAGATTGTGGTCAGAGACCACATCTGCCCCTGGAAATGTCTTACAATTTAAAACCTGGTTCCTAAATCTCTGTCTTACCATTATATAATCTATCTGATACCTTTTAGTATCTCCAGGGTTCTTCCATGTATACAACCTTCTTTCATGATTCTTAAACCAAGTGTTAGCTATGATTATGTTGTGCTCTGTGCAATTTTCGTCTCCCTTCACAATCTGAATAATTTCTTTTATTTCATCATACATTTCTTCAATTTCTTCGTCATCTGCAGAGCCAGTTGGCATATAAACTTGTACTACTGTAGTAGGTGTGGGCTTCGTATCTATCTTGGCCACAATAATGCGTTCACTATGCTGTTTGTAGTAGCTTACCCGCATTCCTATTTTCCTATTCATTATTAAACCTACTCCTGCATTACCCCTATTTGATTTTATGTTTATAACCTTGTAGTCACCTGACCAGAAGTCTTGTTCCTCCTGCCACCGAACTTCACTAATTCCCACTATATCTAACTTCAACCTATCCATTTCCCTTTTTAAATTTTCTAACCTACCTGCCCGATTAAGAGATCTGACATTCCACGCTCCGATCCGTAGGACGCCAGTTTTCTTTCTCCTGATAACGACATCCTCTTGAGTAGTCCCCGCCCTGAGATCCTAATGGGGGACTATTTTACCTTCGGAATATTTTACCCAAGAGGACGCCATCATCATTTAATCATACAGTAAAGCTGCATGCCCTCGGGAAAAATTATGGCTGTAGTTTCCCCTTGCTTTCAGCCGTTCGCAGTACCAGCACAGCAAGGCCGTTTTGGTTATTGTTACAAGGCCAGATCAGTCAATCATCCAGACTGTTGCCCTTGCAACTACTGAAAAGGCTGCTGCCCCTCTTCAGGAACCACACGTTTGTCTGGCTCTCAACAGATACCCCTCCGTTGTGGTTGCACCTACGGTACGGCTATCTGTATCGCTGAGGCACGCAAGCCTCCCCACCAACGGCAAGGTCCATGGTTCATGGGGGGGGTAAAGACCTGTATGGCCAGTAAATGAATTCCCCATTTCATTACTACAAAACTGTGTCAGGATTGTGGGTGAACTCTACATAAAATGCGAGGGCACATCCTTGTGCTACAAGATCACCTGACATAACCAGTACTGTCAATAAGAATGTATGCTTCTTGTACCCTCTGCTGGAAATTCTCCATGATTTGTAGGTAACTGTTCAGTCAATATTATTTGTGCTACTCCTGTAGTCTTGACATTTCATGAAAAAAAAGTGCTATATGCTACCAGGGCAGGTGTGTCTAATTTAATTGGTAATTGTGAATATGTCTTATGGATTAATATACAGTGTGGACGGCTAATGAAATTTTGCCAACAAAATACAGGATTTGATGGTAAAATCTAGAATTAAAATGGAAAAAATGCTTTGAAATCAAGAGAGAGAATGAGTCAGTCATTCATTGTGTACTGTTGAATCCACAATGAAGGAGAACCATCAAGAGTGCAGAAAAAATCTAGGTATACAGTAATAAAGAGAAACACTCTTATAATTTGTGCTCTATTAACAATTATTTGTTGTAGTGTGGATCAGTTGGAAGTGTCCAATTAAATTCTCAGTTAGTCAGAGAACTTTTCTCTGTCACTTATCATTTCTTTTGCCTCCAGTGCAGTCTTTCTAGAAACTGATGAAGACAAGAATGTAGTGCTGATGAACACCACCCAGCTTTGGAAGGTGCCACTGTGCTAAGCTTCATGTAACACGAAGCATCACATATGGGCCACACTTCTGTGTATGTAAAAATGTCAAACTACACCTTGGTTTAGAGTCCATGTTAAACTGTCTGACCCCCAGTGTGTGGCACAATAAATCAGTTTCAAAGCTCAGAGGAAGGCAATAGGACTGTAAAATGGTGTAACACGAAGCATCACATATGGGCCACACTTCTGATTGCTATCATCATATAAGGGTCAGCATAAACCTCATTTCATCATTGCATAAAATAATACATCACAGGATTTATTCTAGTACCAATCCATTGATGACAAATTCCATAATCTGTGGACTCATTTCCTGACATTCATCAGCGTTACTGTGACTGTGTTTATTGAAATTCAATAAAATGTATGCAGCTTCAGTCAGAACATTGTTGAAAAGATGGAGCTTATTTTTTTCACAGGAAGTTCAAAGGTGCATTTGATCCTGTGTTAATAAGACGTTGGAACAACAATTGCAACAACAGGAGAAATGTTAGGGGTCTGGTATTGGGGATTGTAATCTTATCCTCCCACACATAACCATTAAATTTTTCAGTGTCTTCCCTATGAAATCCCCAAACCACTTCCCTTACCCTCTGGCTCCTACCCTTGTAACCACCCCCGGTGTAAAACCTGTCCAATGCACCCTCCCACCACCACCTACTCCAGTCCTGTAACCCGGAATGTGTACACAATCAAAGGCAGAGACACGTGTGAAAGCACCCACGTGATTTACCAACTGACCTGCCTACACTGTGAAGCTTTCTATGTGGGAATGACCAGCAACAAACTGTCCATTCGCATGAATGGACACAGGCAGACAGTGTTCGTTGGTAATGAGGATCACCCTGTGGCTAAACATGCTTTGGTGCACGGCCAGCATATCTTGGCACAGTGTTACACCGTCCGGGTTATCTGGATACTTCCCACTAACACCAACCTGTCAGAACTCCGGAGATGGGAACTTGCCCTTCAGTATATCCTCTCTTCTCATTATCCGCCAGGCCTCAACCTCCGCTAATTTCAAGTT
The DNA here is from genome assembly GCF_021461395.2 of Schistocerca americana. Classification (NCBI taxonomy): domain Eukaryota; kingdom Metazoa; phylum Arthropoda; class Insecta; order Orthoptera; family Acrididae; genus Schistocerca; species Schistocerca americana. The sequence continues at coordinate 303,126,342 of NC_060121.1, forward strand.
GCTGCCGCTCATACCTCACCTGTCTTTCAACAACATCTTTGCCTCTTTACTTCCGCCTCGACTGACATCTCTGCCCAAACTCTTTGCCTTTACAAATGTCTGCTTGTGTCTGTGTATGTGTGGATGGATATGTGTGTGTGTGCAAGTGTATACCTGTCCTTTTTTCCCCCTAAGGTAAGTCTTTCCGCTCCCAGGATTGGAATGACTCCTTACCCTCTCCCTTAAAACCCACATCCTTTTGTCTTTCCCTCTCCTTCCCTCTTTCCTGGCGAAGCAACCATTGGTTGCGAAAGCTAGAATTTTGTGTGTATGTATGTGTCTGTTTGTGTTTCTATCAACCTGCCAGCGCTTTCGTAGGGTAAGTCACATCATCTTTGTTTTTAAATATATTTTTCCCGCGTGAAATGTTTCCCTATTATATTCATATCATAAATCTCTTTTTAAGTACATGTATTGTACACAGGATATTGGACAGAAAACATTTTTAGCTACTGTATTTTCAAATGTCAAACATAGATTTTATAAATTTTTATGACAAATTAGATCTATACAGTTAATAATTACAAATTTCTGAAATACTGTATATTTATAACTTATTTCTACAATTAAAGATACAAATTACATTTTTTCTTGCATAAGGTACTGTGAGATTGAATAGTAGCAGTTTTTCAGGAGATAGGATGTCACGGAGTTTTTAAAGCTTTGTAGTTCAGTAAGAGATTTTATATGTCTTGGTAATCTGTTGTAAAGTTTTGTTCCTGCGTGATATACACCTTTTTGGCATAATGTGGTGTTACAATGATTAACATGTATGTCACTGTCTGACCTGGTACTGTAAACATGGACACTTTTGTTTTGAGGAAAAAGGTTTTCTTTTCTCAGTATGCTTTTTTTGACATGCGTGACTACTTCCAGTATATAAATGCAGGGAAGGGATAGGATCCTTAGATCTTTAAAGAAAGGTTTGCACGAATTTCTGCCGCTCACTTGTTTCATTATTCTTATAATTGCCTTTTGTTTCCTGAAAACTGTTATGGCCTGATGTACATTTCCCGAGAAAATGATACCGTACTTCAGTATTGAATGTAAACGAGCAAAGTATACAGCCCTAACTGTTTCTGCACTAGTACTGTTGCAGAGAATTCTTACCACATAGCTCATTTTTGCTAGTTTTGAATTTAGGTTGAGATTTTCCTGGATATGAATCCCAAGAAATTTAGTTTCACTGACAGCACTAATGTTTTGGTTATCTATACATATTACAGGTTGTGCCGGATTTTTATTTTGATCAGTGTGGAAATTCATGAGTACCGTTTTTTGGGGATTCTGGTAAACCATTCAGATACTCCTTTTGTAATATCTTTTGCAGATGCAGTAAGATTTTCTTCATTATTACCTTCAATCAATAGACTGGTGTCATCTGCAAACAGTACTGGTTCAGAATCCCTAACGTGTGATGGGAAATCTTTAATGTAGACCAAAAAAAGAAAGGGACCTAAAATGGAGCCCTATGGAACACCATGACTTAGTACACATGGTTCTGAAAGGTGTACCTGGAGTTCATTTCCTTCCATGTACTTAATTTCAGTTACCTGAGAGTGATATTCCAAATATGATTTAATCCACTGATTTGGCACACCTCTTGCACCATACCATTCGACCTTCCTCAGGAGTATAGAATGATCAATCACATCAAAAGCTTTTGTTAGGTCCAAGAATAAACCTGAGATATTTCTGTGGTTGTCCACTGCATTTAAGACATGGTTTATCAGATTGAAAGTGGCAGTTTCAATTGATCTCTGTGGTCTGAAGCCATGCTGACGTCCAGAAATAATATTATTCTTGTCGAAGAATGTAATTAGTTTTGAAAGGAACACTTTTTCAATAATTTTCGAAAACCCTGACAATAGAGACATACATTGATGATAAATATTGTCAGATTCTGCAAATTAATAATAGCAATTTTAAGTATGACAGATATTTCATAATTTCAAATATTTCTAACAGAAAAGTAATTTTAACTGTATATACAGAGATAGTACATATTGATTTTAACAAATTAATTTCTTTTTATACATTTCAGCCAGAAATGTAATGCATCATATACAAAATCATATGAAATTCATTTAGTTAAACAGCTGAGATAATGTTCACCTATACAAGATCCAAAATTATTCCTGGGATCGGCTATTTCTATAAAAAAAATGGGGGAGCCAAAAATGTCATTGGCCTTAGCAGCTCCACAACTGTTGTAATTCCCCTTCCTTCCTCGAAACACAGATAACAATCCCAATGGATACTCATTCCTTTTAGTACTATCCTGGCTTTGAAAAGTAAAATTTTTATTATTCCATAAAATGTTCGTGAAATTTGTTTTCAGAGAGATTCTAATGCAACTGTGCCTAACTTAAAAACCCACATATTATAAACTGGCGACACTCACATTGTCATTGATCTATCATGAGCTAGTTTCTTTTAATAGTCAGTAAATTCCTTTATACAAGGTGAAGCAAAATTCGTGCACTCGGGCTTCGCAGCGTGACACCTCACATGCCAGTGATAAAAAATGTCTCTCCCAAAATTTCATCTAGCAAGTATATCCAACAGAAAAACGACGTTAAAGACTGACAATCTGGCAACACTGTATGGTAACTACCTCTGTCAGAACATGTTGGTTGTACTATGTAGTCGGTGCTGTGTATAAAGTTTTGGTTTAGCACGCAGAAGGTCGAGGTTTTGATCCTGGGTTGAGGCATATGTTTTTTATTTGGTAAATGTAGTCCAGATGGTGTTACATCTGGCATCTTAATCATCAACAGCAATTGCAGCAGGTCCTCTAGAAAACATTTGCACTTACATACTACAATTGTAGAAATGAAAGACTGGTCAGCTTGGGAAGAAGCCCTTTTCACATCGTGGGCGTGAATTTATTCGCACCACTTCATCTGCTAGATGCAAAACCTGTTTTCTTTTTATACCTTCCTCCAGTGGTCCCATAGATTAGTACCAACTATTACTCTTGCCTTGTTCAGGTCCATTACATTTCGTTACGGCCTTATGTTACCAGTAGGAGTAGCAACATGCTTTGCGAATAATGCCCAAACTCAGTTACTACAAGGGCAGTTCAATAAGTAATGCAACACATTTTTTTTCTCGGCCAATTTTGGTTGAAAAAACCGGAAATTTCTTGTGGAATATTTTCAAACATTCCCGCTTCGTCTCGTATAGTTTCATTGACTTCCGACAGGTGGCAGCGCTGTACGGAGCTGTTAAAATGGCGTCTGTAACGGATGTGCGTTGTAAACAACGGGCAGTGATCAAGTTTCTTTTGGCAGAAAACCAAGGCATCTCAGATATTCATAGGCGCTTGCAGAATGTCTACAGTGATCTGGCAGTGGACAAAAGCACGGTGAGTCGTTGGGCAAAGCGTGTGTCATCATCGCCGCAAGGTCAAGCAAGACTGCCTGATCTCCCGCGTGCGGGCCGGCTGTGCACAGCTGTGACTCCTGCAATGGCGGAGCGTGCGAACACACTCATTCGAGATGATCGACGGATCACCATCAAACAACTCAGTGCTCAACTTGACATCTCTGTTGGTAGTGCTGTCACAATTGTTCACCAGTTGGGATATTCAAAGGTTTGTTCCCACTGGGTCCCTCGTTGTCTAACCGAACACCATAAAGAGCAAAGGAGAACCATCTGCGCGGAATTGCTTGCTCGTCATGTGGCTGAGGGTGACAGTTTCTTGTCAAAGATTGTTACAGGTGATGAAACATGGGTTCATCACTTCGAACCTGAAACAAAACGGCAATCAATGGAGTGGCGCCACACCCACTCCCCTACCAAGAAAAAGTTTAAAGCCATACCCTCAGCCGGTAAAGTCATGGTTACAGTCTTCTGGGACGCTGAAGGGGTTATTCTGTTCGATGTCCTTCCCCATGGTCAAACGATCAACTCTGAAGTGTATTGTGCTACTCTTCAGAAATTGAAGAAACGACTTCAGCGTGTTCGTAGGCACAAAAATCTGAACGAACTTCTCCTTCTTCATGACAACGCAAGACCTCACACAAGTCTTCGCACCCGAGAGGAGCTCACAAAACTTCAGTGGACTGTTCTTCCTCATGCACCCTACAGCCCCGATCTCGCACCGTTGGATTTCCATATGTTTGGCCCAATGAAGGACGCAATCCGTGGGAGGCACTACGCGGATGATGAAGAAGTTATTGATGCAGTACGACGTTGGCTCCGACATCGACCAGTGGAATGGTACCGTGCAGGCATACAGGCCCTCATTTCAAGGTGGCGTAAGGCCGTAGCATTGAATGGAGATTACGTTGAAAAATAGTGTTGTGTAGCTGAAAGATTGGGGAATAACCTGGTGTATTTCAATGCTGAATAAAACAACCCCTGTTTCAGAAAAAAAAATGTGTTGCATTACTTATTGAACTGCCCTCGTATTTGTATGTGTTATCACCATCGTCCCACTAATTATGCCTTTCAACATTGAGTCTGGTAACTGCATGCTGTTTACTAAGTATCTCAATGCATTATTATTATTATTATTTCTTTCCTTTCTCAGACGTTATGTCTGGTTAAAAATGGGAAGTGACACGGACCTTGAGCAAGCGTGACTTCCTTTTAACTGTACAGTATATGTTACATTGCATTTAGGAGCTTTCGAGTAATTGAACATGTATCAATAATTACAGATTTCTGTAGCTGTATATACACTCCTGGAAATTGAAATAAGAACACCGTGAATTCATTGTCCCAGGAAGGGGAAACTTTATTGACACATTCCTGGGGTCAGGTACATCACATGATCACACTGACAGAACCACAGGCACATAGACACAGGCAACAGAGCATGCACAATGTTGGCACTAGTACAGTGTATATCCACCTTTCGCAGAAATGCAGGCTGCTATTCTCCCATGGAGACGATCGTAGAGATGCTGGATGTAGTCCTGTGGAACGGCTTGCCATCCCATTTCCACCTGGCGCCTCAGTTGGACCAGCGTTCGTGCTGGACGTGCAGACCACGTGAGACGACGCTTCATCCAGTCCCAAACATGCTCAATGGGGGACAGATCCGGAGATCTTGCTGGCCAAGGTAGTTGACTTACACCTTCTAGAGCATGTTGGGTGGCACGGGATACATGCGGACGTGCATTGTCCTGTTCGAACAGCAAGTTCCCTTGCTGGTCTAGGAATGGTAGAACGATGGGTTCGATGACGGTTTGGATGTACCGTGCACTATTCAGTGTCCCCTCGACGATCACCAGTGGTGTACGGCCAGTGTAGGAGATCGCTCCCCACACCATGATGCCGGGTGTTGGCCCTGTGTGCCTCGGTCGTATGCAGTCCTGATTGTGGCGCTCACCTGCATGGCGCCAAACACGCATACGACCATCATTGGCATCAAGGCAGAAGCGACTCTCATCGCTGAAGACGACACGTCTCCATTCGTCCCTCCATTCACGCCTGTCGCGACACCACCGGAGGCGGGCTGCACGATGTTGGGGCGTGAGCGGAAGATGGCCTAACGGTGTGCGGGACCGTAGCCCAGCTTCATGGAGACGGTTGCGAATGGTCCTCGCCGGTACCCCAGGAGCAACAGTGTCCCTAATTTGCTGGGAAGTGGCGGTGCGGTCCCCTACGGCACTGCGTAGGATCCTACGGTCTTGGCGTGCATCCGTGCGTCGCTGCGGTCCGGTCCCAGGTCGACGGGCACGTGCACCTTCCGCCAACCACTGGCGACAACATCGATGTACTGTGGAGACCTCACGCCCCACGTGTTGAGCAATTCGGCGGTACGTCCACCCGGCCTCCCGCATGCCCACTATACGCCCTCGCTCAAAGTCCGTCAACTGCACATACGGTTCACGTCCACGCTGTCGCGGCATGCTACCAGTGTTAAAGACTGCAATGGAGCTCCGTATGCCACGGCAAACTGGCTGACACTGACGGCGGCGGTGCACAAATGCTGCGCAGCTAGCGCCATTCGACGGCCAACACCGCGGTTCCTGGTGTGTCCGCTGTGCCGTGCGTGTGATCATTGCTTGTACAGCCCTCTCGCAGTGTCCGGAGCAAGTATGGTGGGTCTGACACACCGGTGTCAATGTGTTCTTTTTTCCATTTCCAGGAGTGTATACGTTTGGATGTGGCTGTGTTGCGTTGATGTACTGGTGGATATTGTGTGGTATGACTCCTGTAGTTGATAGTATAATTGGTATAATGTCAACTTTATCCTGATGCCACATGTCCTTGACTACCTCAGCCAGTTGGATGTATTTTTCAATTTGTTCTCCTGTCTTCTTCTGTATATTTGTTGTATTGGGTATGGATATTTCAATTAGTTGTGTTAATTTCTTCTTTTTATTGGTGAGTGTGATGTCAGGTTTGTTATGTGGTGTTGTTTTATCTGTTATAATGGTTCTGTTCCAGTATAACTTGTATTCATCATTCTCCAGTACATTTTATGGTGCATACTTGTTTGTGGGAGCGTGTCGTTTTATTAGTTTATGTTGTATTGCAAGTGGTTGATGTATTATTTTTGCTACATTGTCATGTCTTCTGGTGTATTCTGTATTTGCTAGTATTGTACATCCACTTGTGATGTGATCTACTGTTTCTATTTGTTGTTTGCAAAGTCTGCATTTGTCTGTTGTGGTATTGGGATCTTTAATAATATGCTTGCTGTAGTATCTGGTGTTTATTGTTTGATCCTGTATTGCAATCATGAATCCTTCCATCTCACTGTATATATTGCCTTTTCTTAGCCATGTGTTGGATGTGTCTTGATTGATGTGTGGCTGTGTTAGTTGATATGGGTGCTTGCCATGTAGTGTTTTCTTTTTCCAATTTACTTTCTTTGTATCTGTTGATGTTATGTGATCTAAAGGGTTGTAGAAGTGGTTATGAAATTGCAATGGTGTAGCCGATGTATTTATATGAGTGATTGCTTTGTGTATTTTGCTAGTCTCTGCTCGTTCTAGAAAGAATTTTCTTAAATTGTCTACCTGTCCATAATGTAGGTTTTTTTATGTCGATAAATCCCCTTCCTCCTTCCTTTCTGCTTAATGTGAATCTTTCTGTTGCTGAATGTATGTAATGTATTCTATATTTGTGGCATTGTGATCGTGTAAGTATATTGAGTGCTTCTAGTTCTGTGTTACTCCATTTCACTACTCCAAATGAATAGGTCAATATTGGTATAGCATAAGTATTTATAGCTTTTGTCTTGTTTCTTGCTGTCAATTCTGTTTTCAGTATTTTTGTTAGTCGTTGTCTATATTTTTCTTTTATTTCTTCTTTAATATTTGTATTATCTATTCCTATTTTTTGTCTGTATCCTAGATATTTATAGGTATCTGTTTTTTTTCATCGCTTCTATGCAGTCGCTGTGGTTATCCAATAAGTAATCATCTTGTTTAGTGTGTTTTCCCTTGACTATGCTATTTTTCTTACATTTTTCTGTTCCAAAAGCCATATTTATATCATTGCTGAATATTATCATTATTATTCATATTATTATTATTATTACTATTATTATTATTATTATTATTATTATTATTCTATCAATAGGATTGTGGAAACATCACATCTATTACCGTTAGCGAAACAGTGTAATTTGAAACCGAACATTTCACAATTAGCAGTGTTGAGATGAATCATGGAGAACAATATCTGTGAGAAGTGTAATGTGCATTAGGTGGAACAGCACACAGGACTGACAGCCCATTTATACTGTATGCACTGTCCACCAGACAGGGACTAGTTGTGAGTGGAGTAATACACCCGTGACAGACTCCAATGTACATTCGCACACGTATAGAATTTTCTCATTGTAAATCTCTAAATCAGTGTGGCAGACATATGGCATAGAAAAATGATGTATATGTGGATATGCTTCTGGTCCTTGGTGCATGTGATAACCAGGCTGGTGTTGCCGCTCGTGAATATGCTGCTAGATATCCTCATCGATGCCAGCCAGAAAAAATGTGTTTTGTCATCTGGAGCTGTGCCTTCAGGAGTCACGTTGTCTCCTTCCACCGTCGCGTGACAGAGGTCGTCCATGGGCTCACTGTACCCCAGCTACTGAGGAAGCTATTCTGGAGGTCATACGCCAGGAACCTCAGTGAAGTACACGTAGCATAGCAAAGCAGCTGCGCGTCTTGGAAAGCACGGTCGTTAACATGCTGCACTCGCATGAGCTGCACCCCTATCATTATGCTTTCACGCAACACCTGCATCCTGCACATTGCCATCAGAGAATGCAATTCTGTGAATGGTTCCAACAACAACAGGAATCCAATTATGAATTTGTGAACACTGTCAGATGAACCAGCATTCACTCATGGGGATGTCTTTAATATGCACAATGCCCACCTTTGGTGTGAGGATAACTCACACATCACCGACAACTGTGGATACCAAGTTCACTTTGGTATCAACGTCTGGGCCAGAATATTAGGCAACAGGTGGTTGGGCCCTACATGTTGCCTGACCGGTTGACTGCACGAAGATATCAAGCATTCCTCTCAAACTATCTGCCTGATGTGCTGGAAGATTTTCCACTACATGTTCAGCAGAGGATATGGTTCCAACATGATGGTGCACCTCCACACTCTGGAATTAATGTGCGACAGTATTTGGACAGAACATTTCCAGGGAAATGCTCGGATGTGGAGGTCCAGTTGTATGGCCACTGCTTTCACCTGATCTAAATCCCTTGGATTTCTTCCTGTGTGGACACCTGAAGGAGCTCATGTACTCTACTCCACCGACAAATGTGGAAGAATTGGTAGTGTGTGTTCATGCTGCTCTTGTTACTGTAGACTCAGCTTTGCTGCAAAGGGTCCAGAGGTTTATGATCTGGCGATTTGCACAATGTCTGGATGTGGAGGGGGATTGATTTGAGCATCTGTTGTTCTGAAGACAACGTATTCTGTTGTGAAGGTCGTTAATATGGACATTATTTTTGTCACTGGTAGTTACTGTCCGATGTCTGAATGCTCATATTACATGTAGTATAAATGACAAGTAGATGTTTTGTTATTGTACTGTGCTGTCATCTTTAGCATTTTGAAACTGATATTGTTTTGTAGTTATTTTGTCCTATGACAGGTCATTTGTTTCAACTGTCTATTCTTATTTGTCTAACCATGTATTTGTTACAGGGTGTTTCAAAAATGACCGGTATATTTGAAACGGCAATAAAAACTAAATGAGCAGTGATAGAAATACACCGTTTGTTGCAATATGCTTGGGACAACAGTACATTTTCAGGCGGACAAACTTTCGAAGTTACAGTAGTTACAATTTTCAACAACAGATGGCGCTGCAAGTGATGTGAAAGATATAGAAGACAACACAGTCTGTGGGTGTGCCATTCTGTACATCGTCTTTCTGCTGTAAGCGTGTGCTGTTCACAACGTGCAAGTGTGCTGTAGACAACATGGTTTATTCCTTAGAACAGAGGATTTTTCTGGTGTTGGAATTTCACCACCTAGAACACAGTGTTGTTGCAACAAGACGAAGTTTTCAACGGAGGTTTAATGTAACCAAAGGACCGAAAAGCGATACAATAAGGGATCTGTTTGAAAAATTTCAACGGACTGGGAACGTGACGGATGAACATGCTGGAAAGGTAGGGCGACCGCGTACGGCAACCACAGAGGGCAACGCGCAGCTAGTGCAGCAGGTGATCCAACAGCGGCCTCGGGTTTCCGTTCGCCGTGTTGCAGCTGCGGTCCAAATGACGCCAACGTCCACTTATCGTCTCATGCGCCAGAGTTTACACCTCTATCCATACAAAATTCAAACGCGGCAACCCCTCAGCGCCGCTACCATTGCTGCACGAGAGACATTCGCTAACGATATAGTGCACAGGATTGATGACAGCGATATGCATGTGGGCAGCATTTGGTTTACTGACGAAGCTTATTTTTACCTGGACGGCTTCGTCAATAAACAGAACTGGCGCATATGGGGAACTGAAAAGCCCCATGTTGCAGTCCCATCGTCCCTGCATCCTCAAAAAGTACTGGTCTGGGCCGCCATTTCTTCCAAAGGAATCATTGGCCCATTTTTCAGATCCGAAACGATTACTGCATCACGCTATCTGGACATTCTTCGTGAATTTGTGGCGGTACAAACTGCCTTAGACGACACTGCGAACACCTCGTGGTTTATGCAAGATGGTGCCCGGCCACATCGCACGGCAGACATCTTTAATTTCATGAATGAATATTTCGATGATCGTGTGATTGCTTTGGGCTATCCGAAACATACAGGAGACGGCGTGGATTGGCCTCCCTATTCGCCAGACATGAACCCCTGTGACTTCTTTCCGTGGGGACACTTGAAAGACCAGGTGTACCGCCAGAATCCAGAAACAATTGAACAGCTGAAGCAGTACATCTCATCTGAATGTGAAGCCATTCCGCCAGACACGTTGTCAAAGGTTTCGGGTAATTTCATTCAAAGACTACGCCATATTATTGCTATGCATGGTGGATATGTGGAAAATATTGTACTATAGAGTTTCCCAGACCGCAGCTCCATCTGTTGTTGAAAATTGTAACTACTGTAATTTCAAAAGTTTGTCTGCCTGAAAATGTACTGTTGTCCCAAGCATATTGCAACAAACGGTGTATTTCTATCGCTGCTCGTTTAGTTTTTATTGCCATTTCAAATATACCGGTCATTTTTGAAACACCCTGTATGTTCAGCGTTACAAAATGTAAATTTAGGATACGCGTGACCTAAGAAATGGTGTATATTACAGAATAAAATGTCAGAATGAAATTAGCAAATAAAAAATGCGCCCCAACCCAGGATTGAGCCCTCGACCTCCTGCATGCTAACTCAAAACTTTATACACTGCACCAACTGCACAGTACAACCAACATTTGCTGACAGAGGTAGTTGCCTCACATGTGGTTACAGTGTTGCCAGATTGACACTCTCTATCATCCTTTTTCTGCCAGATGTACTCATCAGACAAAATTTGGGGACAGACATTTTTTTATCGCTGACATGTGAGGAGTCGTGCTGCGAAGCCCATGTGCACAAATTTCGCTTCACCTTGTAGGGTAAGTATTCTATGGAGACCATGTACAAAAAGCATTTAACATGAGCTGTCAATTGTAGTTATTACATTGCCTCACACTGCTAAAACTTTCAGATTAGATACTTTTACAGCATTTGGATTTACATTTCAGGTCACTGTCAGTTCAGTTTCAACTGGTATTATCTTTTTGATTTTCAATAATTTTTGTCAAAAATTTTCAGTTAATTTTTGCACCAGACCTTCACTGTGCATCAGTCTTCAAGTTACTCATAATGTTTAAATTGTCAGCATTTCTCAGTTTTACTAAGGCATAACTAACTCTTTTCATACTAATATACAAACTCAAACAGAAAATTGACTGTTTGGAACATTAGGTGTAGTCAAGCTTACATCCAGTAGGGACTGGGTCATATTAACAGCTGTAGTAAAAGAACAGATTGTGACTACCATATGGCAGTTCCAAGCTCATAGTAAATACATAATATATTGTTGATTCTTACCTGTTTATAGAAAAACTGCTGCCAAAATGATTAGGTTCAAAATACTTCTCCTAGCTATATCCCACCAAGACTCTTGAACCCCAGCTTTATGAGAGATCCAAAAATATCCTGGCTATCACTACTCCTTTCAGAGTAAGAGTTTCCATAACAGCTCAATGGAGATGTACTATACTGTTCGCATTACTTAAGTGACATAATTGTTGCTAGTGTTGAACAACAGAACCTTTGAAACAACATCTGGGCCTCTTTCCTCATTACTAGATGCTGGTCTTGAGTAGAATTCTAACAAATACAATTTTTTTTCGGGAAGAGGTTTTTGAGCTACCATCTCAGTGGAATGAGCACATCATTCAGTTTTAGCAACAACCAACACTCTACTTAATATCAATAATATTACTGAATTTCTTATCTTCACAGGCAAAGCAAATTACTATGTGACATTCATTCCCGAAGCCGCTGACATTATGTGTCCATTGAACAGACACCATCACATAAAGACTTTCCTTGTAAGTTGTGTGCAGCATGTGACAAAGCACTCTGCAAAAATTAGGTCCAGCCTCACGTGTAATATGATCCATTCCAGGTGCCTCCCCACACTGTAACAGAGCTGTATTGGAACACAGACAGCCTGACAGTACTGAATAGTCTATTGCACACATGGCAAAAACTCTCAATGAAGCCCTAAATCAATTATTCACAAGTTGAAAAAGATGCTTCAGTGAAAATCTATATAATTAAGAAATAATGTCTATATATATATTGTAAAAGTCCCATTTAACAACTGAATTGGTGCCTTGTAATGGTTTTTCCAAAAAAAAATTACATGGTGTTTACAGTGTTAGGGACTATTCTTCACATCTTCTCATCAAAAAAAGGTAAAATACAAGATGAGATCGCATGACACAAATGGACTCTTCGGCTACCTCACCCCATATAACAAATTCAGCAAACAGGAAACTGTCAGTTTCAAGCTTGGCAGTAACCTCAATACATTAGTAGAAGGGTTCTCCATTAGTTTACAGGTTATTGTATGTGCCACAGGAAGCAAACCTCTTCTAATGAAAGTGATGAACATTTACATCTTTCAAAGTGCCGCCGCACAGTTACGCGGGTCCTCTACATGCGGCGCTGTCTGCCAGCCATGCCGCCTAAGCGGCCAGCCAGCCAGCGGCCACTACACTTGGACTCAGTTATGATTTGACTGTTAAAGTGTACACACATCTTACTCTGTTTACTTGATCTGTGACTTTCATGTATTGTGTTTTCCTTGAAATATATTTGTTCAACTTGAAGTTATAACAATTGGCGACGAGGTAGTGATTTTTCTTTTCCATCGTTGACCCACATGTTTCCATGGCTACTTTAGAGCAACTATTGCAAGGTCTCATAGAACAGCAAACACTTCTCACAAATGCAATTCGTTATTTCGTCATGGCATCAAATGTGTGGCGTCTCTTGTCGTCGTCTCTACCTACTTTTCCTCCTTGCGACGAGATGGCAGAAGACAGGTCTGATTACGAAAAACGTCTTCGACAGCACTTCTTGGCATTTCATGTAACGGACGAACAAACATGTAAGTCTCTATTCCTTTCATGGATTTCACCTCAAACGTATCGGTTGTTGTCACAATTGGCTCCTTTGAAAGATCCTGCGTCTTTGTCCTTTGCTGAAATGTGCTCACTTCTGTCCGTCTATTTTCAAAAGCAAACGCATGTGGTAGCCTCTTGTGTTGCCTTTTATCATTGTCAAAAACAACCGAATCAATCCTAACGCACTTGGGCTGCTGAACTTCACGGCCCCAGTAGAAAGTGTCAATTTGTTACTGAAGTTCACAAAGAATTCTACGCCGATTCCATGGTACGGGGTGCTATTATCCGATCGGCACCCAACAAAGAAGTTAGGCAACGTGCCCTTCGGTTGGAAAATCCAACTCTAGATGAAGTCCTATCCATCGCTCAGTCTTTTGAAATTCCTCGCGCCGCTGGAGCACAAATAGAGGCATGGGGCGACATCAGGGAAATACAACCTCTGTGCGATGTCGACGAAGCGTGTGGCGTGTCCCCACTGGCCGACGTGGCCGCAGTACGCTCCCAAGTGCAGCCTTGGCCTAACCAGAAACAAACCTCTAAGAAACTGCAGCAAAACCCACGGCAACTTCCTTCATGTCCACGGTGTTCTACGAAACATTCACGAGAAGATTGTCCACAACGTTGGACCATGTGTCACAAACGCAAAAACAAAGGGTCATGTGTCACCCGTTTGCAAATCTGACTGCATACATGATGTTCATGAACATGACGCTGATTCTGATTCTGTGCTGTCTGTCAATTGTCCTTCTTCCCTTTCAGGGAAGTTATTCCTCACTGTCCAAATACTTGGTTGAGATGTTCGCATGCAGATGGATACTGGATCTGCTGCCACTATCATCAATTCTCAGACGTATCTTCAGTTGGGTTCTCCAATCCTGTCACCTGTCACTAGGCAATTACGGACTTACAATAAACAGAAGATTTTTCTCTTGGGACAATTAGATGCTGAGGTATCTTACCAATCTGTCGTTCGCACTGTTCCCATATTTGTGGTCGACCATAGTAATGCAGAGAATCTTTTTGGTTTCGATGCCTTTTGCGTTTTTGGGTTCTCCATAGATGACTCTGTCAATATCGTCGCTGATGTTATTCCTTATGCTCAATTGGATTCCTTGTCAATGACATTTTCGTCCCTTTTTTCTCCTGGGTTAGGCCGTGCAAACGACTTTGAAGCTCATATCACACTCAAACCCACTGCTCGGACTAAGTTTTTTCGGGCTCGGCCCATTTCTGTGGCCCTTCATGGTCAGGTCAAAAGGGAGCTGGATCGTCTCACTGCTTCAGGGGTCCTTGCTTCCTGTCACTTCCAGTGAGTGGTCCTCTCCTGTCATTGTCGTTGCTAAGCCAAATGGTGATATTCGTCTCTGTGGCGATTTCAAAGCCACTGTAAATGCTCAATGCCTTATCGACACTTACCCTATGCCTCGACCTGAAGAATTGTTCACTAAACTTGCTGGAGGCCAGTATTTTTCTAAACTTGACCTGTCAGAAGCTTATCATCAACTTCCTCTCAACGCTGCCTCCCGGCAGTTTCGGGTTCTTAATGCACCTTTCGGCCTCTATCAATACCAACGATTGCCATTCGTGGTTGCCAGCGCCCCTGCTCTCTTTCATCGATTCTTGGAACAATTATTGCTCACTGTCCCTGGGTGTATAAATTACCAGGACGACATTGATGTCACTGGCTCCACCACTGATGAACATCTACAAAATCTCCGCACACTTTTTCATGTCTTACAGACTGCCGATCTTAAGTGTAATCTTCAGAAATCAAAATTTTTTTAGGCATCTATCATGTACTTGGGTTTTCAACTCTCTCGGTATGGTATTCGTCCGCTTCAGCATACTGTTGCCAGGATCGATGCCCTTCCTCGCCCTACATCTGTTAAGGAACTGCAGGCCTTCTTGGGGAAAATAGCATACTATCACAAGTTTTTACCATCTGCTGCTTCAGTAGCTCGGCCATTGCATCGCCTGTTGCATAAAAACGTGCCTTTTCACTGGTCCGCATCATGCGATGCGGCTTTCCAGAAATTGAAGACTATGCTGAAACAGGCCCCGTGCCTGGCTACTTATCGACCTGGCCAACATCTTGTTCTTGCCACGGATGCCTCTCAATACAGGGTAGGTGCAGTCCTTGCGCACCGTTTTTCTGACGGTTCTGAACAACCCATTGCTTATGCCTCCAAAACACCCACGGATGCCCAACGAAAATATTCTCAAATTGAAAAGGAAGCTTTGGCCATTATTTACGCTCTTTGTAAGTTTGGTGTTTTTCCCTATGGATCCAAAGTTCATCTTGTTACGGATCACAAACCACTTGTTTCCTTGTTTCATCCATCGACGTCAGTTCCCGACAAGGCTGCGCACCGCCTCCAGCATTGGGCTCTTTACTTGTCTCGTTTTAATTATGAGATTCATTTCCGGACGACGGCTCAACATGCGAATGCTGATGGCACTGTCTCGCCTTCCCATGGGTCCTGATCTGGCATTCAATAGGGACGAACTTTTGTGTTTTCACCTGGATGTTGCCGAGCAGTGGGTTGTGGATGGGTTTCCCATCACCGGGGACCAGCTGGCGGCTGCTACGGGTTCTGACCCTACCATCTCCCGGGTTTTACACTGTATTCAGAAGGGTTAGCCAGATCATCTGAGCGCTAAGACTTCTGATCCATTGCGGAACTACTACGCTTTGCGTTAACGCCTCACGGCTAGGGATGGTGTTACCCTCCTTTCCACCAACAATGCTTCGTCGCGTGTTGTGGTACCTGCGTCTTTGCATGCTTCGATCTTGCGCCTCCTTCACCAAGGGCACTGGGGTGTCTCTCGCACAAAATCTCTGGTGCACTGTCATGTGTACTGGCCTGGCATCGACTCTGATATCACACACATGGTCACTGCCTGCGGCCCTTGTGCGTTTACAGGCCGCTACCCCGAAGTTATCTTTGTCACAGTGGCCTTCGCCTGAGAAGCCCCGGGAACGTATTCATGCTGATTTCAAGGGACCTTTTTTAGGTACTTATTGGCTTCTTGTTATTTATGCCTACTCTAACTTTCCTTTCATTGTCCGTTGCACGTCGCCTACCACCGCAGAAACCACCAATGCTCTAGCTCGCATTTTCTTTTTGGAAGGCCTTCCCTCTGCTCTTGTTACTGATAATGGTCCGCAATTTGCCTCTTCCGATTTTGCAGATTTTTGTGCCCATCACGACGTCATGCATGTCATGGCCCCTCCGTTCCATCCACAGCCAAACAGTGAGGCTGAACGACTGGTCCGCACATTTAAGGCTCAGATGTGGAAACTCCTGACTCCTTCTGCTGATGATGCGCTTCTCCAATTTCTGGCTTCTTACCGTTTAACCCCCATGGGCGACCACAGCCCGGCTGAGCTCTTACATGGCCGACAGCCCCGCACGCTACTTCATCTTCTGTGCCCTTCCACAATATGGCCGCAGGTGCCTTCGCTTGGCCGGTTTACCGCCGACGACCTTGTATGGGTACGGGGATATGGCATGCGGCCAAAATGGAATCCTGGCCGCATCTTACGACACCATGGCCAACGCCTGTATGAAATCCAGACAGACACGGGTGTTACAGTGTGTCATTCGGACCAGCTTCGGCCTCGTGTGCCGGCAACGCCTGTTCCGGATGCTGCTACACCACCTTTGGCTCTACCTGACGCTCGGGATACTGGAATCTTTCATTACTCACAACACAGTCTTCTCCTCATCACATTGTTGCCAGCACAAGAACTGACACCACCAGGAGACATGCCCACGCAGGAAGCAGATGACCATCATCTGTCGGAGCAACTCTACTCGTCTCCTTCTCCTACGGACGCGGACACATCGCCCGTGTCTCCTGTTATAACAACCGGACTTGCCGCAACAGGCAGATTGGTGCACGGGGCCCCAGCAGATTTGACCCCCACGTCTCCTGCCATCTTGACCCGTTATCATCGGGGACACTTCCGTCCGTACGGGATGCCTCCTCCTCGAGACTTTACGGCCAGTCAAACAACACCTATGGACGTTAGAAATCTACTGGCCACCTCCATCGAGACCTGTGCAAAAAATTCAAAGGCGGGAAAAGTGTTGTGACTCGCCGATCTTTCAAAGTGCCGCCGTGCAGTTACGTGCATCTTCTACATGCGGCACTGTCTACCAGCCATGCAGCAGCAGCGCCACCTAAGCGGCCAGCCAGCCAGTGGCCGCTAGACTTGGACTCAGTTATGATTTGACTGTTAAAGTGAACACACGTCTTACTCTGTTTACTTGATCTGTGACTTTCATGTATTGTGTCTTCCTTGAAATATATTTGTTCAACTTGAAGTTATAACAACAGAAAATCAAAACACATTAAATTGTGCACCTTCTTCTAACAACACTATGTATTATCAACTATAATTCATTCACTGTTTTCCACAGAATGGCAAAACTGATTTACTCCCAGACACTTTTTTACCTCAAAATCCTTCATTCCACTTGGCCACTATGCAATCATGACAGGCTATTCACTTAGACGTAGTTAACCCACTGGTGAAAACAGTGGGGATGGTGATAGTTGATGGATTCGCTAATTTCTTGTGTGTACACTAGTGTCCAAAATAAAAGCAACAAACTTCTATGTCCCTGTCCTGTCATGATGTAATCATACAATCTGTTATCAGATGTCTGTATGATCATGTTCTGCATGGAACATTGCATGCCGCTCAACGGACGACCATACCAGCAATGACATCAGGGAACCTATCACATGGGGTAGCGTTTGCCAGGTAGTCCCACATCCACAGTCATTATGTAGACAATCACAAATGGTGCAGTATGGCACAGAGAAGATGCCTGCCAGACTCTCTGCGGTGGAGGGCCATAGGAAGAATGAAAGCAGGACAGTTGCAAACTGATGTGGCCTGATGGCTTAATGTGAATCATTTGGTTTTTTCTCAGATATGGTGACAGTTTTGAGGACCAAAACTGTATCCCACAGATTAAGGCAGGGCCAACCATGTGTGACATCCAAAAGAGAGGACCATTATTTGGCTGCAAGGGCACAACAGTACTGCCTTATAAGTGGCATCTAACCCCACTGCATCAACTGAATCTGTTGTATCGAGGCAAATGGTACATAGAAAGCTTCATACTGAGTGGCCTTTATTGTCAGAGACCTGCTGTATGTGTACCTCTGATGTGTCTTCACAGAAGGGAACGTCTAGAATGGAGACGTCAACGCGCCCAATGGATGGTCGAAAAGTGGGCCAACATTCTTTTCAAGGATGAGTCCCAATTTGATCTGGAAACTGATTCATGATGGATTTGCATCTGAGGGGGACATGGAACACAATTCTGAGACCCAAACAGTTTGGAAAGAAACCATTATTGAGGAGGATCCCTAATGGTGTGGGCAGGGATTGTGTTGATCATACAAATACCTCTTCATGAAATTGGCAAGGTTTAACTGCTGTCAGGCACAGTGACAAGATCTTGGGATCTCATGTGAGGTTGTTACGAGGTGTTGTGGTCCCAGACTTTGTACTGATAATGATCAACCTAATAAAGGTTGACGTTTTCTTGGAAATGGAAGGTACTCATGCATGATGTGGCCCACTACTCTCCCAATTTCAATCACATAGAGCACGTCTGGGATGCACTGGGGGACAGATTGTATCATGTCAGCATCCACCAACCACTCTCCAAGATTCGTGAGCAGCTCTGCAGGAAGAATGGGCATTATTGCGTCAATATGAGATTGACGACATCATTCAAGCATGCCCCATAGATGTGCAGTCTGTACTGCTGCCATAGGTGGTCACACTCTGTTCTGAGCACATAACCAGTTATCAGAATGTGTATGCAAATCAGGTAAATTGGAAAAAATGAAGAACATTTTTGTCTACCATTATGTATGTTCTAGTGGTTTGGTCTGTATTCTGTACATTGTTTCTACTGTACTATCACCTATTTATACTGTTTTGTGACAAAATAAATGCAATCTTGCAAAATTTCTGTTTGTTGCTTTCATTTTGGACACCAGTGCATTAACTTTGTGTCTGAGTATTACAACATAGACAATGCAACTTCAGGTTAATCACAAATTATTGCTGCTGATAACTGCCCATAGCTCACTTCACTGTAGTTGCAGGCAGTCTACACCAAAACAACCACTGAATCACCCTTCCTATTCTGAAGAGTAACAGAGAAAGGGAGCACTTGGTGCAAATATTCAAAAGACAAATGACATAGGGCAGAGGAGAGTCTTCAACTGAAGGAGCACTTCCCATTTTCCTAAGTATTTATAGAACCACACCATTGCACTGTAAAAATTCTGACTGATCTGTAGCATGATGGGCAACTGTTCAAGTTGGACAGACATTTCAAAAGTTCTCTGCATATCCTAGAAAGAGCCAAGTCCTTCAGCAGGTGCCCAACATGAACATCCAACATGGTGAAGGCCTTGCTTAAATCATCTTGAATACAGTAGCCAATAAGCAACTCTCAGTTGCAAAGACTTTTGTCAATGTGCAAATTGCTTCTGAAGTTGCATCAAACACATGAAATGCACCCTCAAAGAGTGCCACTAGCTGCATTACTGTTGCCATTGCATCCTGGCAGACAGTGGCTGTATCACTTGTGACACATCTTGCCGTATCTCTGTTGTCATCACCCTACCCAGGTGTGCCAGAGTCAGGAGCATTGCAAACAATGCCTAGTTATCTTTTTCCATTGGTGCATGGGAGAAATTAACCAACACAGAGATATTGCTGGTCAAAAGTAAACTGATAGTAGGGAAAGGGTGATGAAGTCAAGAATGCAGAACTAATGGAGATTATGCAGCTTTGGAGGTCACAACCGTGTCACACTCAATGCCATAGCACCAGTGCATCATGTGGATAATATGTCTCAGTGTAGTCATCAAATTATGGACAGCACACCACTTAATGTTGCTTTTGCTTACGATACAGTCACATGCTCTAATTTATATGCTGCTGGACAGATCTACTTACAATGAATTCTACAATACATGGACTCTATTACCAAGACTCATTAGAATTATTGTGAAGCTGCTGTTTACAAATCAGGGCTGAGTAACGGGCTATAGTCATGAAAATATTGGTATCTTACTGAATTACCTCTTTGAGATAAGAACATTTCACTGAGTGCTTGGTCTCTATTCTTGCATGTAGCATATTTCAGTTCAATAAATGTCTGCAGCCACACAATGAACACAAAGTTTACATAGAAGTCATTTTTGGTTTATTGTACTGTGGTTGAATAATATACAATTCATTCAAAACTTTCTTAATGCACATTTTTCCTGGATAATTATTTTATTTACTCTGGGATCATTATCTCAAAATATAGTTCCATAAGAGAGTGGAGTGTGTGAGAATGCAAATAAGTTTTCACTCTTATCTTCAAATCAATGCTATATGGCAGAGGTTTTCAAACTTTTTGGGTCCTCAGGTCCCATAAACATCTGCAACTCCTTTCTCACAAAACATCAAACTCCAGGTGTGAGGTAAATAAACTTAAGTTTAAAAAAATGAATAATAGTATGTATTTCTTGATTCACTGTTGATGTAACACATTTCAATCAAATTTTAATGTTATTACATCTTATTCTTGCCACAAAATCAGTTTTTCAAATCTCTGCACAAGATTGAAAATTGCAACTCAAGTCTCTTTCAACGCACTCATTCATGATAAATATTTTGTATTGATGACTTCTAATCTTGAAGAACATAGCTCAGAGAAGTAGGATGTTGCAAAAGATATTCAAACTCATAAGGCCTTGTCACCTGTTTGTAGATAGTTACGCTTCAACAAGCTCCAAAACTCAAGCAGTAATGAGGAAACAAACTTCGATTTTAGTGTATAGTCTGGGTAAATATCAATAAATTACCCTTGCTCCTCAGTGGTAAGTGTTGAGGAAGTTCTGTACCAAAAGAATCTTTAATCCAGTCATGTTCATCAGCTTCTTCTGGAAAATACTTCAGAAAGTAATCACTGAGTTCAGTTAAATGCTCAAAAAATGCAGACCAATTCTTCACTCAGCTGAAAGATACCGTCTTCAAAAACTGTATGAAGAGTGGGAAAAATGTATATCTTTACCATCCAACTTCTTCTTCCACAATAGTTGTTTCTTTCTGATGCCTGAAATTTTGTCTGGTGGTTGCAGAATGTTGCTTTCGTTACCTTGAAGGGAAACATTCAATGAGCACATACCACAAAGATATGCCAGCTTCAAAACAAAGTCAGTACCTACAAATTTCTCAAAACTCAAATATTTTTCTTGAACAAGATAAGAATAATGTTAATTCCTGAGGTTTCCACACAAAAGCCAGTGGGAGCTACTGTTATAAATTAGAGCAATTTTGCTTAGCCCCATACCATCATACATTTGTTGATAATATCTCAACTTAAGGGGCCAACTTTTAATTAAGTTTAACATTTTGATCACTGATTGAAGAACCTCGTGAAGGACAGAGATTGTACTTTTTTATGCCAGCTTCTCAGTGAATAAAACTGTGCCAAACAGTATGAAGATCCTCTTTGTGGATCAGAGCTTGCAATCTGGCATAACAGGTAGCCATACTTCAGGTAGGACCTCCATCTGTATGCAAATCTGCACAAATTTCCAAATTAGTGCCATTTTCGTCCATAGAAGAGTGTAGTATTTCATTGAGGTCTACTGCTTTTGTTAAAAAGGGTTATTTTACTGCAGAAAAGAAGATCTTCAAAAAATCTGTCATCTTGTATAAACTGCATGTAACAAATTGCATGTGGACCATTGTAGTTCTCTGCAGCTTCATCTAACTAACTCTTTAAGCATTTCAACCAACTGATCATTAATGTCATTAGCCATATAAATTATTTGATGACTGATAGTGTTGCGTGACAAAGGCACAATTGCCAGCTGCTTGGCAGCTGATGCACTTATCGTAATTGATACCATGTCCAGAGCAGCTGGTGAAATAAGGTCTTCTGGTATGCTGAGGGGTTTCTTGCCCTTCAATACACTATAAGCAACTTTGTAAAATAAAGGAAGAACTTTAGAGCCATTGTAGGAATTGTAGCTTCTTTAGCGAAAGGTTTTTCTGTTTTCAAAAAGTTGGAAAAGTATTCTTGTGATTTGCTTACCAAGCTACAGTGATTTGATTCCAAATGTTGTTTCATTTTATTAGGAAGCATGCATTTGGTACATAGAACTTTTAAACAAATGATACATTGTGGTATTCTTCATTTACAATAGCAGTATATCTAAAACAGAAATTCAAGTAACTGTCATACTTTCTGCATTTTTGTCTATTCATGTCTTTAGAACTGCATGATACATTTGAAATATCACATTCTGTACTTTCATTCAAACATTTGTCCATGTTTACAGAGAAAATCATACAGTAAATAACAATTACAAACAATCTTTGTTCAACAAAAACAATCTTCAAACCGATTGTTACTGAATAGAAACTAAAGAGTCACATAGTATGATTTGACTGCCATGTAACAAGCTGCATATTAACAATCCTTACTTGCCAGTCAGACAGATATCACTACTAGCACACACACTGTTCTTTTACTGAGAAAGCAAAGAACAAATTATTATTTTTATGAGGCCACCACAACAGCTCTACTGTGAGGTCGTGATGCCTCTGGAAGCTGCAACATGTAGTTTGAAAATTCCTGCTATATGAGATGTCAAAATGGGCTCTTGGTTAACTTATATAGGGGCTGACACCATCTTATTCTGTCACCTAGCTGCCCGTAAGGCAATTTCACACATAGTTTTCTGTGTCCAATTTCAGTAGAACACTTCTGAGCATACCACAGCATCTTAATGTAAAGTACTGAACTAACCAAAGTGTGACTTTCCTTGGTGCAAGTGTTGTGTGTAGTGGAAGTTGGTGCTCATACTTATTGTATCTCTGATAGTTGTAAAGATCATTAGGCAATCACAGCAGTGTCTGGTTGAAAGTGTGGCCCATTGGTCAGTCATTTGTTTCATTGATTCACTCATTGTGTTCTGTAGATGCCATCAAGGAGAACCTTCAAGAATGTGGAGCAAGTGATGGTGTACATTAACAAAATACAAAGAAATCATAAAACTTAAAAAGTACAATAAATGTATTAACCATATGCCATCACTGCATTGCTTACCGCTATTTGTGCTTAAGTCAACTAAATTTAAGCAAGTGAACTAAAAATAAAGCTGCTGGTTCCTCCATAATGTTTAATATCTGCTGTTTATCTCCTGTTGGTAGCTTAATTTAGCTAGTTACAGTAATATCCTCCCCCTCACTGCAAAATAGTTACCTACATATGTAAATAAAGTGTCCTCTTTACAGTACATTACTTCTTGTCATGGATCTTTTCAATGAACACTGCCAGTTGTCAAGCAACTAAGAGTACTCTCGTATCATTGAATCTAGATATTCAGATAATTTGTAGAAAGAGTGGTTAACGAGATATGTTTTTAATTTTCTTATGAATTGATAGAGACAATTTCTTACAGTGTGTTAAAAAATGGAGCTTGTTGAATATCTTCTCACCAGATTACACAGCTCCATCTGAACCCAAGATAAGGAGGCAAAGTCTACATGAAATTTATTTTTGTACATTGCACTGTGATTTTATAGATCACAAGTTGGCTAAAAATGATTTTTAACATCAGTGAAAGAAATCATTAAGGAGTAAATAAATGGGAAAGTGAGTGTAAGAATTCTAAGATCCTTAAAAGTGCCTCTGAAAGATGTACAGTCATCTACTTTACACAATATTCTTACAGCTCACCTCTGCTAAATAAATACTTGAATTGCTTTACAAACACTGTCTCAGAAGATAATTCCATAAGGCAACAGACATGATGTACAGCCCATCATGCCGAAGTCACTGGCAACCAGAATGTATGGAACCATTAGCAATCCTAGGCTGCTACAGGACTTCAAGTTTTACATTGACACTCTGCAACTGTCTTGCAACCACTTGGACATCCGGGAACATTATAGAATAGCAATAGTTGTGGGAGTGTTATGCAGCCTCTGATTTATAGCGCTGATCCAATTGCATATAACTTTGAACATACACTGCTGTGCTTGGGCCAACAGGCCTCCTGGTTTGCCCTACACTATCAGAACTACAATGCATCCTTGGTGGCTCTGACATATCCTGTAAAGTCCTGAAGCAAGCAAAAAATATTAACAGAGAGGATGGCTAAGCACTCCAATGCCTTGGTTGCCAGTGATCTCAGAGTGATTTCTGGCCAGGAATTTCACCACACACTGATGTGACTGCCTAAACAAATACAATATTACTGGCTACATAACTGACCTGTAATTGTTGTTTCTGTTTCTAATGTATACTTCAGATCATTCCACATTTGAAGTTCTCCTTCTGGACATCTACAGAACATGACTAATAAATATTCAGAGTTTATCCTATTTGTGTAGCTGATAAATAAGCATTGTTTTCCTCTTTGAATTTAATGCACAGCAACCTCCTCCCATTTTTCCCCTAGATCCAAAGATTTGGGATTTATCAACTTTACTGTTCTCTGTTGCTGCCAATGCTGTCACAGACATTTTATTTGTCAGACTGAGGAGTGCAGCATCGGCCAAAATTTCTGGCCTATCTTCATAATTAGACTCCAGAGCGCTGAAGGGTGGGTCACACAGTGATGGTGTCTCACTGGATGCACACAAATATGAAGTTCTCATTCAGACCAATTCAGTTGCCAATATTTTATGAACTCATAAGCATTGAGCTTTAGAAATGAAAGCCAACATGGCAATGAGAATAATGTCACTGCTCAATGATTCTGTACTCACTCTCAATTAGCTCCCCTTACCTCAAAGTCAGACAAAAAATTGAGTATGTTGTAGGCTTTAGACATCAAGAAAATGGGGTGTGCTGTGAATAAGTGAAGGACGAAAACCCTCAAGTACTCATTCAACATGAAAGTAGTTTTCTGTTTGTACACATACAGTTACCCTACGATTGCCAAAGGCACTATGTGACAAAAGCTGCTTGGAAACCTTGATTTCTGTTAATACAATACAGTTCTTGTCCAAACACACTCTAGTCATTTGAGAATGAGTAAACATATTTCATGGGAATATCAATGTATTAAATAGTCTTCTTACTCATTGACATAATGCATTCCCATATGGCAATAAAATTTTCATTGTTAAGTTGGGAACAGCTGCAGTGAGTCCTAAATAAAGCATCTCCGCAACAAGAGAATCACTGCTTGAAGCAGATTATCATAAAGTTGTATAATTAAGAATTTAAAATGTAATTAAGTAGACATAGTGGCTAGAGAGAATTCTATTTGATATTTAAATGTGTCAGCAATGTTTTCACTTGCTCATGAGGAACTAGCTAGACATATATGAAGTGTGTTTGAGCAGGATAGACACACATCACAAAAACCGCTGAAAATTCTGATGCAGATGTTGGGTGGTCATTTGATAGCTCTAACTAGTATACTCTCATGACATATTTACATACCTGTCTACAGCCGTAAATTTCTAAATGTTGTCCCACAAGGCTGCAAGCTGTTAAGTACGCAATATTCTGAAAAAATTGTTGTAAACCTCACGACATGTTGAAGGAAGATGCTAAGAATTTTAAAAAGTGATCCTATATGGCTATCTACACACATCAAAACAAATTTTGCATCATCCTGGTTCCAAGAACTCCTGAATTAGACATTGACTGTGGGTATTGTATCACAGACACAGTCCCTTTGACTGTTGAGATATGTCACTAAACCTGCCCAAAGATGTAAACAACCATGCATGAGCAGCACCTATTAGACAGAGGGGGTCCGACAGTCGATCAGTTCCAGTCGTTCCACCAGGAAGGAGGTACAGCGGCTCGTGTTGCCTGTATTTCAACCATGCCTAGATGGTCAATATGCAGTTAGATCACATCCGCATTGTTACTTTGTGCCAGGATGGGCTCTCAACAAGGGAAGTGTCCAGGCGTCTTAGAGTCAATAAAAGCGATGTTGTTTGGACATGGAGGAATACAGAGAGACATGCCTCGCTCAGGCCGCCCAATGGCTACTACTGCAGTGTATGACCGCTACCCACGGATTATGGCTTGGAGGAACCCTGACAGCAAAGCCACCATGTTGAATATTGCTTTTCGTGCAGCCACAGGACATCATGTTACGACTCAAACTGTGCGAAATAGGCTGCATGATGTGCAACTTCACTCCCAACGTCCATGGCGAGGTCGATCTTTGCAACCATGACACCATGCAGCGCAGTACAGAGGGGCCCAAAAACATGCCGAATGGACCGCTCAGAATTTGCATCACATTCCCTTCATCGATGAGTGTCGCATATGCCTTCAACCAGACAATCGTCGGAGACTTGTTTGGAGGCAACCCGGTCAGGCTGAATGCCTTAGACACACTGTCAAGTGAGTGCAGTAAGGTGGAGGTTCCCTGCTGTTTTGGGGTGGGATTATGTGGGGCTGGCATATGCCACTGGTGGTCGTGGAAAGTGCCGTTACAGTTGTATGATACATGAATGCCATCCTCCTACCGACAGTGCAACCACATCGGCAGCAAATTGGCGAGGCATTCGTCTTCATGGATGACAATTCGCACCCCTATCATGCACATCTTGTGAATGACGTCCTTCAGGATAACAATGTCGCTCAACTAGAGTGGCCAGCATGTTCTCCAGACATGAACCCTCTGACATACCTGGTATAGATTGAAAAGGGCTGTTTATGGACAACGTGACCCACCAACCACTCTGAGGGATCTACACTGAATCGCCATTGAGGAGTGGGGCAATCTGGACCAACAGTGCCTTCATGAACTTGTGGATAGTATAGCACAATGAATACAGGCATGCATCAATGCAAGAGGGCATGCTACTGGGTATTATATGTACCAGTGTGTACAGCAATCTGGACCACTACCTCTGAAGGTCTTGCTATATGGTGGCACAAAATGGAATTTGTGGTTTTCATGAGCAATAAAAATGGCGTAAATGATGTTTATGTTGATCTCTATTCCAATTTTCTGTACAGGTTCCATAACTCTCAGAACCGAAGCGATGCAAAACTTTTTTTGATGTGCATATTAATTTCTGCAAGCAAAGGAAGCACAGGTTTTTAGAGCTAATGAATTGGTTAGAATTTGTATGTGTTGTCAAACTGTTGCCCTCTACCAAACAATAAATATTTGCTATCTCTGTCATTGTCTACAACACATTTCTTTACCAATAGTCTGCACACGCTCACTACATTTCAGATGAAGTGTTATGTCAGTACTTTGTGCTGCCTGAATAGTTACTCTATGCACGGACATCAAATTATATTTATTCCTTTTAAACAATGGAAAGTCCAAGATGAAATAATGACAATATTACTTAAAGGATAGATTCCTACTCACGATATAGAGGAGACACTGAGTCACAGACAAGCACCACAAAAAGAGTGCTATACATTTTCAGTTTGTGTGCAGTTTGGAAGGTGACAAATGAAGCACAAGAAAGATGAGAAAGAAAAGAATGAACACTGTGTAAAGTAATGCATTAGAGAATAGAAACAGATGAAAACAGCACTGGACTATGGGACAGCAGAAAAGCTGATGGGAAAATCAAACAATGGGAAGTCCAGGAGGAACAACGGCAATATTAAAAAGGAGAGACTGGTTCCCATCACATAGAGGGGACACTTTGAGTCACAGAAAGGCACAACGAAAAGATTGCTATGGATATTCAAAGCATGTCCTGCATGGAAGGCAATAGGCATATCACAACCTTGTGCTGTTTTCCTTTGTTACTGTTCTCTAATGCATTACTTTACTCATTGTCCGATTCTCTTCTTTCTCTTTTTTCCTGTGATTTACCTGTCACATTCCAAACCACATATGCTCTCAAACGGTACAGCAGTCTTTTTGTCATGCATGTCTGTGACTCAAAATTTCCTCTATGCGATTAGTGGCAATCCATTCTGTTGTTAATATTGTATTTCTTTCTTTTTTTAAATGTAATGGATTTGACTTGCATGCATGCTGAATCTAAAACTCATGGTGGAAGGGTTAATAATGTTTTTAATCAGTACTTAAATATTTGATACTCTTCAAACATTATAACAGAAGCGAAGGATGTATCCAACGGTTTCCTATTTTCTTAATAATATAAAAATGCATGCAAAATACACATCAGCAATATTGGCTCCTATAAGAAATGTTTTCAGCATTTTTATGTTCCAATTTCAGGATGAGAATAAAGTGAAATAATTGATAGGAAAGCTTCTAAGGGCAGAAAGTAAAAAGATAAGTAAAGCAAGACTTCAGAATAATTGAGACAAGAAAATAATTATAAGGTAGAACAGCAATCTGTAACGGCAAAGTTTAACTTTTTCATCCACCTGCAGTTATTCTGTATATTAAATACTTCTGGGTGTACATGTTCTGCCCTTGCTCACGTTTTGTTCCTCGTCTTAGAATTAAACAAACTGACTGAAGCATACAGAATTGGCAAAAAGGCATTAGGCTCCCTATGTACTGTGTGACAGACTTTTTTATTAAATATGCACCAAAAGAAGCAGCTACTATTCGTCCTTCTCACCACTATATTTTCTACCTGTTATTTCCACATGAGTTGCTCAGTCCCCATACTGTTACACCCTCTTGAGTAAGCTATATACAGATAGTCCCTCCCTTCTTCTTTAGACCTACTTACATACACTGATCAGCCAAAACATTATGACCACTGTCCACTGCAATGTTGGATGTTGCCTGGTGGCATTGTGGACATGTAATGTGGTAACAAAAGTACGTAAGTGGAGCAAACATGGACGGGGGATCACTCTAGCAAAGATATTGGCTAGAAATGGGGAAATCCATTGAGGTGAGTGACTCTGATAAAGGGCATGTTATTATTATGCAGAGCCTGTGACTGGGTGTCTCAAAAATGGTGACGCTAGTCCAATGTTCATGTGCTTCTGTTGTGAGCTTCTACAGAAAGAGGTAAAAGGGTAGTGAAACTACCATTAGGAATAACACAATGCTGGTACACGCACAACTGTTTTGGAGCACACTGTCCATCGTACATTGTTGAACATCGAGATCTGCAACAGATTGCCCCTACATGTTCACATGTTGACCCAACCACTTCGTCAGTTACAACTGCAGTGGGCACAGGACCACTGGAATTCAAACATCAATCAGTGGAAATGTGTCAGCTGCTTGGGTGAATCACATTTTTGCTGCACTAGGTCGCTGGTCATCTTCACAAACGCCACCATCAAGGTGAACAGTGGTTCGAAATGTGCAGCACCCCACGGACAGAGGCTGGTGGAAGCAGTATTATGCTATGGGAGACATTCTCCTGCGCTTGCATGTGGCCTGTGGTAGTATCGAAGACATGCTGACAGCTGTGAAGCACCTATATCCCTTCATGCCTGATGTCTTTCTTGGTGGTGATGGTTTCTTCCAGCAGTATAACTGTCCACATCTCGGAGCCAGAACCATGCTGCAATGGTTTGAGGAGCATTATAGTGAACTCGCATTGATGTCTCAGTGACCAAATTCACCTGATATAAATCCTTTGGAACCTATCTGGGTTGCTATTGGGTGCCATCAGCAGCCTGCTATTTAAATGAATTATGTGACCCGTGCATAGATGTCTAATGCCACATACATCCACAAAACCACCAACAAACTGTCAGATCTCTAATATGCAGCATCTGTGATTTATTTCATTGGAAAGATGGACAAACAAGCTATTGAGCAGTTCGTCACAATTCTTTGGCTCATCAGTGTACATACCTGTAAACCATTGTGAACAGCATGGAAGATAGTACTTGGGATTATACAACGTATTAGAGTTACTTCTGTTTCCAGTTACATGTGGAGCACAGGAAAAGTAACTTTGCCCAATGTAATTAGTCTAATCTTGTTTTTGCAGTCTCTTCGGAGGATGTACATAGGGGGCTAAATTTTAACACTAGATTCGTCATACAATATTGGTTCTTAAAATTTTGGAAGTAGGTATTCTTGGAATAATTTATGACTATCTTCAAGCATTTGCCAATTCAGAATTTTCAGCATTCCTGTGACGCTCTCCTGTAAGTCGATCAAACCTGTGACCACCCATGCTACTCGTCTTTGTATGCATTCGATACCCCCTCTCTCTCCTACTTAGTATATGTCACACTCACTTGAGCAGTAATTTGAGGTAGGACGTAAGTAGTCTTCATTGCAGACTGACTGCCTTTTCACAGTATAGTGTCAATGAATTGAAGTCTGCCTACCTGCAACTGAGCCAAGGAGTCATTCCATTACATATCGCCACACATTGTTACAACCTGATATTTGAATGAATTGCACAATTCCAACTTGAAATAATTGTTACTGTAGTTATATAATACTATGACTCTGCTTTCTGTGAAGTGCAAAATTTTACATTTCTCAGCATTTAAATTAGTTTCCTTATCTTTGCACCACTTTTAAATCCCAGTGAACATTTCTGAAGCTTTTTTTCAGATTGTACTTCACCATAGATAACTGCATCACCTGATGTCCCCATTAATATTGAACATCGACAGTAAGAGTCTTCATACACATCCCTGAGTTACTTCTACATCTGTGGATTACTTTGCTAAAGATATACTGTGCCCTCCCTACCATGAAATCCTTAGTCCAGTCACAAATTTTGTTTGATACCCCTATGATCATTTTCATCAACTAACACAAATATGACACTACCCTCTATAAGCACTCTCATCACCTACAATAAACAAATACATTTGAGATATTTAACACACAAGCCAATGAAATGCCACAAAAAGTTCTAGTCCACACAAAGCACACACATTTTCCTGTAAGCAGAATAATAAACTTTCTAAGTATGTTGTAATTTTTAATTCTTGGAATGCTTTGACAGCAGCTTATACTACATTTAGACCACAGCTTGTTTACAGTAATAAGATTCTTCCATAAAAGTCGTTTGTCAGCGAATGGGGAGGGGTGAGGCAGTGACAACATAGAATAGTAGGACTTCATAGAGCAGAGTACAGGTGAGTACAAGGTAACTTGACTAAAAGTGACAAGCAGAGATAAATATGAAGGGTGTATGTGACAGCAAGTGTGATGAAACCAAGGGTAGACATAGCACAGGGACTGGTAGAGCAAACTAGGATTGCAGCACCAAAGGATGTATGAAGGGATTGTTCCCGTCTGTGCAATTCAGATAATTTAGTCATATGGGGAGAAAGGGAAAAGGAGGGCATGACTTGAAAGGAATCTGAGCAGTATGGGCTATACTATGTGGCCAAAGAGTGCCCTTGTAACACTTTGATAGTCATCATTCATATGGATAAGCAGTTGGTTTGTGCCAATGCCCACACAAGCAGTAATACAGTGAAGCTGATGTATAAGACGGGCAGGCAGTTGAAAATCATTTTTGGAGGATTAGGGTAGATTTTGGAAAGGGCTGCTTATTTCAGAACTCAGTGAAAATTTTTTTAAAAGTGCAAGTGGAGAATGTTATTCAGCTGAGCCATTTACAAGAACAGAAGAAAATATTACGGTTAGTATTCTACTCAAAATGAGGGCATTCGAGACAGAATAAAAGCTCCAAGCACAGAAGGAAATTATTTTCAAAATAACCATTTCCACACTTGCCTTGAAGGATTTAGAGCAACAACAGAACATCTAAATTTGGATGATCAGGAGAAGTGACTCCCATTTCTCCTGCATGCAAGTCTAGCATTCATACAACTGAAGGAGGGTTGGGAGACGGGGAGTGGAGAAGTTGGATAAGTCTCCTTTCTGATCATATTTTTTTCTTTGTATCCTGAACTTAATTCTCCTTCGTGTGGTAATAAAACAACAGAGGTAATTCTGAAACCACATTTTATATTTTGGGCCTGTCCATAAGATAGCTGAATGTGTCTATCAGTGTTGGAGAGTTTTGCTGGTAATTATGCAGTACATGTAGTGCCCAGCTAGCCAGCTGCAGCTATTATTTTTCATGTTTGGATATAGCTTCCACTCTGGTTTTAGCACATAGATTCTATTTAACATAGCTAGTTTCTCCCTAGTCCAATTCAGTACAAGTATTTGATGTTTACCTATTATAATGTGCAGTAATGTAACCATTAAATTCATTTTGATGTCATCTCTGACCAGTGTGGGTCCTTGTAGTCAGCACAACCTAGAAGTACTAGCTTATCCTTTTTTATGTTAATACTTGTTCCATTAGCCTTAGCGTATTTTCAGTACTGCGGCAATCACCTCACTGGAGTTTATAATGACAATCATATCATTGGTGTACACGTGGCAAACTGTATTTGTACTGAATATTTCCAGTTCTTGTAAGCATATCTGAAATCTTACCAGCAACGGTTTAGTTGCATTGCGAATAAGATCACTGAACAAGGGCAGCCTCCTTACATATCTTTTTTTTACTGGTACGATAATAGTAAGTAATCCACTTCGCTTCATTCTTGAGATTGTTCCACATATATATTTGTGTGCAGGCTGTAGGACTTGCCCATTGAGAGTACGGTATGGAAGAACAGTTTGTGGACAAGCTTTATGGGGTTGTGTTCCTCAGAAAAGATCTTTACAAGGCTTTATATTTGGTGGCTGTTCATTCTACAGGTGATTGATTTTGCAGATGCCATGTCTGTACAGTAGAGGAGATTTGGTGTGGAAGGGGTATCAGCAGACAAAGTCGAGGTAGTGCTGGAAGTTTGTGGGCCTGAAATGTGTAAGAATGTTTACAGAGACATCAGAGAAATGTGAGATGACATCTAAAAAAAGGTACCAACTTGAGCTGAACAATACATTTGCCATGTTATTGGCTGCGAACAACCATGTGATTATAAATTTTAACTATGAAGTTTACATCACAATTTTTATTTATTGGCTACACCAGTTTTCAATTGTCAGTCATTGCCAACATAAAGCTTCTTGGTTGCATCACAATATGGTAAGAGTAAACATACCCTCAAAACTGTTAGTAGAATTGTCATATTCACAGACACAAAAACTTGAATGATACACAGCAAGTGAACATTGTGGGTTACATAAGAGAATTACTGTACACGATTGCAGTCCTGTTTCAATTACACTACCTGACAAAAAAAGTGAAGGGTCCAAAAGCGGAAGAGGAAACAAAATAGAAGTTCACAGTTGAAAGGATATGCGATATTTTTTAATTTCAAAACTGAGTTACATTTACAAGAATTTGGCAGTATGATCCCTCTTATGACTATGACATGGAACTCCTTGTGGTCTGGGTGTAAGCACCAATTTGGTGGGGAAATGTGTCAAAGCCATTGTATCCACTGCTGAGGCACACTGGCCCACAACTGTTGTAACTAGTCCTTGATCTCCTGGACACTGGCACCAGGATGGAGCTGACGCTGAAGCTGGTTTCTCTCATTCTTCTTACTGGCTATGTAAAGAACCTCAATATCTCACTCTCTCACACACACACACACACACACACACACACACACAAACTGTGTTGTCAAGCACTGCCCTGTTGAAAACTAGCCCCACTATACTGTTCTATGAGGGGATGCAGGATGTCCACGACATACCATTGTGCTGTCAAAATTCCCTTAATCACTACAAGCCATAACTTTATTAAGTCACACTCAGTGGCTCCCCACACAATGACACTAGAAGTAACAAGACTGTGCCTCTCCAAAATATTGGAAGAACACAACCTACCCACATGTTGCCATTAATGGACCCCCGCGCTAGTGCAGAACTGTAAGTCATCGCTGAACTTAAGGTGATACAATTCATCAGAAGTCCACGTTTCCTGGTCACTCAGCTCCTTGTGTCATAGCATTAACAGCAGCCTATGCTTGCGACAGTAATTTCCTAATCCAGATACTGCTCATCACCAACCAATGGTGTGGGATAACACAATGTTGCAGAGTGCCCATTACTTGTTCTTGAATTACAGTCACAGCTGTGAATAGACTGCTATGTGCTCAGTGCAGAATACAGCAGTTGTCCCTTGTGATGGTGGTCAGATCTGGTCAAGCATGACCTTGACAGGTATGCCTGCCCTCACTTTCCCATGCAGTCCCACACTGGGTCCTTGTGACATCAGAACGCCTAACAAATATAGATATTGCTCAATTTGATCAGCCGGCCAAACTGAGATCCCCAATGGGATCCTTTCAAACTGCTAAGTGCTCACAACACTGCCTCAGGCGAGTGTGCAGCATTTCTGTGTCATTCAGAGTAATCGTCAACATCTGATGCTGTCTCTGCCCCTTATACATCCTACCAGGCTTCGTAACAACACTAACGGCCATTCCACCTGACACAAAGGAATGTAACTCCAATCATTTAAATACCTGCAACAGCAAGTATGTGTACAAAGTTACAATAACATTAACAATGTCTTCTGGTTGCTTTACTTTTTTGTCAGGTAGTATAGTCAGCATCTGATAGCAAGTGGACTGGATTGTTCCCATTACCAATACATTGATAGGAGGCCAATATTGTCAGATCCCACTGTCTTGCCACTTCCACTGTGAAAAGCTTAGTGCCTGCCAGTTTTCGAGCAAGGAACTTTTCTGGGCACAAAAATTTCATCTATTTTAAGAAAAAACTCTTGGACAATTTGAAATCAAAAACAAATAATTGAGTTACTGATAGACAAAGGATCTTACACCACACATTAATTTCAGAATTTTTAAGTAATTTTTGTAGGAGACATGAGGCTTTACAATAATTTTCTACTACCAGGAAGAGCAGAGCACTGGTGGATGGCTTAAGTCAGTACCTACTATGACGCGGTTGCAACTTCAGACCTTACAGGTAAGATTCCACTAATTTAGACTAGTTTGTTGACTTTTCAAGGATATTTCATGTGTCACAACCATCAACTTAACTGTGAGGGAATACGTAGTAAAGTAGCTGACAATATAAAATCATTTTTGTGTGCATGGAAACAAGTTACTGAAGTGAGACTATCAAAGGAAGAACAGTTACATGGTGTGAGTGAAGTGAGTTAAGCACTGGTAGTGCACACTTGCTTTTATACTGTGTATGATCTCATATACTTGTAGCCACATGCTAAATAAATCTTTTATACTTATGTATAGCACAGCACATCAACTGATTTACAAAACAATACAAAGCCAAAAATACAGATACTTGGTTGGTTGATTGATTGATTTAATTACTGGCTGATTTGGGGGAGGTGACCAAACAGCAAGATCATCGGTCCCATAGGATTAGGGAACAAAGTCAGCCATGCTCTTTCAAAGGAACTATCCTGGTATCTGGCCGAAATGGTTTACTGAAATCAGGATGGCCAGACGCGGGTTTGAATGGTCATCCTCCCGAATGAGAGTCTAGTAAGCTAATCACTGTGCCACCTCTGTCAGTGGAGTTACTACTGCCATTCCAGTCTGTACAAAACTAGAATACAAAGAGAGAACCTTTTTTTTGGGAAGAGGAGGAGGTGGCTGGAGTGGTTTGTACATCACAAGCAAATAATATATTCAGTTCCACAAGAGACTGAAGTTAATGTGTGCATCACAGTGTAAACTAAGAACTCCAGATGGCTCATATATTCAAACATTTGGGTAATACACAAGCAACATTCATTCTATTATTTATGAAGTTTTCCATGTATGACTGACCAACTGTAATGCTAGTAACTTGAATAACAAGTTTCTGTCCAGCAGTTTAGTAGCAAAATATACTCTTAATGTTTTACATGTTCATTAAACAAACACAATGCAAAATAATGTTTTTTTCGCTGTTCCTTAATAAAACAAATTTAAGGAACTTGGAGATAATTTTTTTTTCTGCTTATAACTGTTAAAATGATTTCCTCTATCGACATCAGTTTTTGCTATGTTCATTGACTGACTGGCTGCTTAACAATACCTGAAAAACAATAAGTTATGCATTAGTGAAAACAAATGAAAATTTTGTACAGCAGTAGAAAAATCAAATTTATGTAGGATATACAATCTCACTCAACCTGAGTTAATAATACCTAATAACTGTAGCTCTAATGAACTAGTCCAAAAGTACTTCCATCTATGAAAGCTGTTTCAATACATATCACACTTCCTGTCTATAGTATTCTGTGTATGTGTGGGCAGAAGTACACAAGTGGTTCACAGAAAATAGTTTTTGGGAACTTTAGAGTTAGGCTAACATACAGTTTCAGACAGCAAATAAAAAATTTCAAGTTTATGAAGTGGAGATCAACAGCCAAAAACTTTATGAAACCAAACATACAGAATTTCTAGGCATCCAAATAGATACGCAGCTAAGATGGACAAAGCAAATTGATCAGCTGGTCAATAAACTTGGCACAGTGTGTTTTGCCCTGAGTGCTATTTTTCACCATGTCGAAGAAATATCGCTTTTGTCATATTTTGTCTATTTCCATTCCTTACTCTTCTATGGTATTCTCTTCTGAGAAATGCTACAGGGGTTGAAATAATCTTCAAACTACAAAAATGAGTAATGAGGTTTATATGTGACGTCTCTAACAGAACGTCCTGTACAGGCCTCTCGAAGACTCTCAGGATGTTTACTGTTAGAAATCAATACATATACTCACTGATAATGTTTACAGCCAGCAACAAGGAATTATTCCAGAA
Source organism: Schistocerca americana (assembly GCF_021461395.2). Lineage (NCBI taxonomy): Eukaryota > Metazoa > Arthropoda > Insecta > Orthoptera > Acrididae > Schistocerca > Schistocerca americana. Next base: position 303,163,135 of record NC_060121.1, read on the forward strand.
AAACTGACATTCACAAGCATAACACAAGACTGGAAAAATTTCCACCAGGGCTCTGCAACTCTCACAAAAGTCCATAGGGGAGTAACAGGCAGGAATAAAAATATACAACAAGCTTTCCATAAGTACAAAAAAATTAATGCAGTTATTCAAAAGGAAAATGAACACATTCCTCAGAACAAACTGAATTCCTAGAGTAATTAGACATCCTTTTGAATAAATATAGAGGAAAGAAATCTTTACTTGTGTTATGAAGACAAAATTGTGTATTCTAACAAATCATAGTGATAAAATGTAAATTTATTTATATCATAGATAAATATGTACCATTTATTTTACACAATTAAGTATTCACTTTAACTTACTTATGTGATGGAGATAAAAAAAATTGTATTTTAATTTAAATCACAATGACAAAATGTAAACTTCATTATTTAGCCTGTGTGTGGCACTAGGATAAAAATATGCACTTCCATTCATTCTGCTAATTTTAAGCATTCACTTTAAAAATGTAAAATGCTGGTTGTCTGAAATCCATCATTCACAGATAATGACTATTTGTATGACATATAAAACGCTCACATAATTTTGTATTATTTCACTCGACTTGTCCTTTATTACTAGTACACCCTTTGTACAATATGTAATCAACAGGTCCAAATAAAAAATCAAATCAAACCAAATTTAACAAAAGTTACTTAGTGGACTCCCTTGCATTTTTCAAGAGTTGTGTGATATATGTACATAATATGCTCCAACATATTGGTACAGGATTTTTCCAACATATAAGTTTTCTGAATTACCAAGCAGTTTTTCTATTGACATAGTTTTAAATTAAAGGAGACAACTCACAAGAAAGCAGCAGCACTGAGTCATCGACAGCCAAACACAAAAAGCAAGAAAATTTGCTAGCTTTCAGGTTCTCTCTCTCTCTCTTTCACACACACACACACACACACACACACACACACACACACACACACGACTACAAACTGCACATAATACAAGATGAAAAGATTTTCCTCCACAGTATGCAGGTATTATAGTGATGGAACAATATGACTTAAATTTTTTTTTGTTATATATGCAGGACTTAGCCTATACTATTAGGCCTACTTCCACTGTCCTAGACTTTTAATTTGTTTTCTGTTACCAATCATGTCTTCTACATGCCAGTGTTTGGGCTGTTCTGTACACTAAACTTGCATTTATGATTATTTTGGTGTCATAATTCTTTATAGCCCTGAGCAATCATATAGCAAATTATTGTCAATCACTAAATTTCTTTAGTAGTCAAAAGACAATGTTGTAACAGTACACAGACCTGTCCACCAAGCATGTGTTGGTTTGGTACAGCTGTAACCACACAAACACTAAATTTCAACAAAACCATCTTAACATTCAGATTATAAAAGACTACATATTTCTGTTGCCTTATTCTCATCTAGATGAGGCGGTCTAAACCTGAAATATCTGAAACTGAAATCTCTACATAAATCAAGCAAATATGTCAACATACACAGTGAAAAACCAGAACTGTGCACAGTAGGTAAATAGAACCAGAATGCTGTTATCCTTACATGACTAATATGCAATGAAATTCTCTCTCGTATGCGTATGGAAAGCTCTTCAGTATCCGGTGTAGCTTAAAGTACAAGGTACAGGTTGTCTTTCTTTGCCAACATAATTACACACAATAAACGCTGATTACAAAATTTTGTGCTTCAAGCGAAGTGAGGGCACTTACCTACAAAAATTTTACAAAAGTTTCCACACCACAAAAGGCGTGGATTGTTCGACAGGACACATGTTTTTAAACACAGTTTCCTCATGATTTTCCAGTCATCAAAACTGTTTCAGTGCGTATGGAACTGCAAATGAATAAAAACATGTACAACTAGCTGCACCCGAATTTGATGTCACACAACTTAGTTTACTGTCATCACAGTGTTTTTCAGAGACGGAAAGAACAACACACTATACAACTCACCTGCTCTGATTAATGCAATTAAAAGGAAAAACGTTGTAATGTTCCCTATTACTCCTTCTTTCGCTTTCTTCTTTTCTTCTGCAGTTAATTCCTCTGGTCCTCGAATCCGTATCATTCTACAGAGCGTGTCACTACGTCACCAATTTTTTAAAAAAAATAATGAACAACAAATATCCTTCGCTCCACAACAAAACACCAATCAACCACACGCTTCGAGGATGCTAAGTTCACCCGACTTGGATACGATGTGACGTCTTTATGACGTATACACGCTACATCGAAAACGATAGAAACCGTATATCGACTATTCGACTTTTGTGAACTTTCGAGAGATTGTGACAGGGTAGCGCTGTGCTCTGCGCCATTCGTTTAAATGTGTTTTGCGTTCCTTGCGTTTAAATCGTGTATTGTACTGTGTTTGTGTCCTGTGCGTTGTTTTTCGTTTGCTTGTCTCTAATTATGTGTTCAGCATTTGGGAGACTAATGAGAGAAAAGCTTACCACCATGGAATGCTTTGACACTGCATTCAATCATTTCATACGTCAATCAGTACTAGACACTAACCTTTGGTTAAGATTACATTGAGAAATCCACTTCCCCTCGTATTTCAACCCCGGTCGACGAGTTTTCTTCAACAATGCCTCATATTTTTCTTTTTAAGTTCGAAATTCAATCATTCTACACACCAGTCATTACTGGACACTAAGGTACCTGTCTCTGCGGTCCGAGTGTAAAATTACGTGGAATTATGGTCGATAAAAGACTATCTTGGGATGGACATATAAATTACTTACCTAACAAACTTGCACGAGTTTTCTTTCAGCTATATAAATGAAGAAAAAAAGTCAGCAAGAGTATGCTGCTACAATCTAATATGTACTGACAAGACCAATTGTATGAAACCATACTAAAATGTTGATAATAAACAAATATTATTTTCGGCGTAAGCATTCAATACAACAATCACACAATCTAATCTGGTCGGGACATAAGAAGACTTCACTTTTTTACGTGGTGTTTTCAAGGCCACGGTCAGGAATATTTCTATTAATATCCAGCTCTTTTATTTTGGCGAAAGACATATACGCTGCCACACTGAGCTGTTTTCAGAATCGCACGTGTCAAAACAAACCACTAGCTGACGACAGTATAGAATCTCGAACGTTCGTAAAAGTCGATAGGTGCGTTAATCGACTAAAGCGTGTATACGTCATAATGACGTCACATCATATCCAGGTTGGGTGAACTTAGCATACTCCCACACGCTTTTTCAACGTTCCCACTTAACTACTCTCGTTGATGCAGTTGCAGTCCGTCGTTCGACTATAGCTCCACGGAAAGAGCCGAAGTTGCAAGAGGAAGCACACAGATAATACTCACTGCTCACCATCAGTCAGAAGTTGGCTACTTGACTCCCAGTAGCGCACGTGGTGTTTCGTGTATCTAACGAGTGTAATTTTCGCTGCCCTTGCGTGAAATGAAAGCGCAAAGAATTTCTTCTTCTTCCGCTAGGAACAAGGTGACGTTGGGTCAGTACCATCAGAAATATTATGAATGAAGATAAAAAATACTCACGTTCAGAGTGTGGGAGAAGCTGTGATTGTCGATCGCTCCACAATCAACGACGCAAAAGTTTACAAATATTTGTGTTCCTTAGTTTACGTGGCAAACTGTTCAACAAGGAGCGCAATTTAATGTGTCACGAAAGAGACGCTGTTGTACGAAAATAAATGTCCTTAGTGCATTATTTGACTTGCATGCAGACAGAATCTACTTTCATCACTGCAGCGCATTCCAACTTCCAAATGATCCTCTAACGGCACCATTCGAGCCCTACACGTCGATGCTGTGGTGTGAGTGGAAGACGGCTAGAAATGTGTGTGCCTGTAGTCCCGCTGCAAATAACTTGTTTGCAACAGTTCGTGTTAACACGTCTGGGCTCACAAACCCTCTTATCTGTGCTGTGGTGCCTGTAGGACTTGCCGCTGCTGCCCTTACCTACGACGATCATGGCGGAAAGATGTGCTGTGTGGAAGTCCAGAACCTCTTCTACATTAGTGAGATGTTCACTTGACCACTAATATCAGCATTGTTGGATACCTGACACAGAACATCCAACGCATGTGGCGGTTCTCTGAAAGGACAATCCCGCAATTCGTAAGGACACAACTTGACTCCTTTCAAACTTGCCCAGTAGGCTGTAGAAAGAACGAATGCATCTCCATGGCATGGTTGTCTGCTTGCTTCACACGTCTGCACCACATTGAGCCCCCTTTATGTACCTTTTCCCTATTAAAGGGTAGATACAGATGGCGCTCTGGTAGCTATGCCACCTTGCTATTTGTTCAAATGTGTGTGAATTGCTATGGGAGCAAACTGCTAAGATCATCGGTCCTTACACACTACTTAAACTAACTTAGACTAACTTACGCTAAGGACAACACAGCACCCATGCCGGAGGGAGGACTCGAACCTCCAACAGAGGCAGCCGCACGAACCGTGGCATGACCCCCTGAGACCGCGCGGCTACTCCGCATGGCACTTCGCTATTTGTTGGTGAACCACGTTCAAACCATTACCAGTACATCTGCTCTCTCCCAGGTGGCATATGTCATCATCAGATCAAAATCGACATCACCTTTCCAGTGTACTATTTTTTTCTGGCAGCCTAAGAGGCAATTTATTTGCTTCCAAGTTAGAGCGAAGTACCCTGGATCCAAAAAAGAAGCATATAACACTGAGCAGTACAATGATTTACATTCCATTGTTATGAAACATAAAGGGTATGGCACCTGTATAGAAACGTGGCTAAATGATAGTGATAACCCTTCTGTGATGTTCTCCAAGACACAAGCACCTGACACAATCGATTCCTGAGAAGGGAAGACTTTGTCCTCATTATTATGAATAGCGCTCAATGTAAAATTCTGTAGAAGTACAGGGTGATTCAAACAGAATACCACAACTTTAGGAATTTAAAACTCTGGAACGACAAAAGGCAGAGCTAAGCACTATCTGTCGGCGAATTAAGGGAGCTATAAAGTTTCATTTAGTTGTACATTTGTTCGCTTGAGGCGCTGTTGACTAGGCGTCAGTGTCAGTTGATGCTAAGATGATGACCGCTCAACAGAAAGCTTTTAGTGTTATTGAGTACGGCAGAAGTGAATCAACGACAGTTGTTCAGCGTGCATTTCGAACGAAGCATGGTGTTAAACGTCCTGATAGGTGGTGTATTAAACGTTGGTATAAACAGTTTACAGAGAATGGGTGTTTGTGCAAAGGGAAAAGTTCTGGACGGCCAAGAACGAGTGATGAAAATGTAGCACGCATCCAGCAAGCATTTGTTCGCAGCCCAGGAAATTCGACTCGCAGAGCTAGCAGAGAGCTGCAAATTCCACAATCAACTGTATGGAGAGTCCTACGAAAAAGGATAGTTATGAAACCTTATCGTCTGAATTGAACGTCAACTACCCGAGGCGATGGATTGGCCGCCAGGCAGCCCGTGACAGAACACTTCATCACTGGCCTCCAAGAAGCCCTGATCTTACCCCCTGCGATTTTTTCTTATGGGGGTATGTTAAGGATATGGTGTTTCGGCCACCTCTCCCAGCCACCATTGATGATTTGAAACGAGAAATAACAGCAACTATCCAAACTGTTACGCCTGATATGCTACAGAGAGTGTGGAACGAGTTGGAGTATCGGGTTGATATTGCTCGTGTGTCTGGAGGGGGCCGTATTGAACATCTCTGAACTTGTTTTTGAGTGAAAAAAAAAACTTTTTAAATACTCTTTGTAATGATGTATAACAGAAGGTTATATTATGTTTCTTTCATTAAATACACATTTTTAAAGTTGTGGTATTCTTTTTGAATCACCCTGTACTGTAGTGACTGCTTTTACATTGGTGGAACTAATGGCTGTGGTTTTGGGTTAATTACACCATTTGCACTTGATGACATGAGACGACTTTTTTTTTAACTTTCCTTATTTTGAACAGGTCTCACCAAGAGATACTGTCATTATTTTAATGAAATAAATACTGAAATAGGAAATGCAAGTCCACAGGTGTTTATGTATGAATTAGATGGGTCATTTTATAACACTTTGCTTCCACAGATAAAAGAAGTTATAACTTTTGAGCTGAGTTTGGTAACTATGCTATCATACAAGCTCCATCCACAAAACTTCTAGTCGTATGGGTGGACGAGCAATTGAGATAGTAGAAGTATCTAGAATTTTTGAACAAAAAACTAAGTAAATACTATTATGTGGCAAAAATGCTTCAGGACTAACACAGAATTGAATCACTGTTGCGTGCCTATTAAGCTTACATAAACAGTTTGCTTAGATATGGTGTGATCTTCTGGGGAAATACAGGTACGGCAAAACAAACTTTCAAACTTAAAAAAAATGGCTGTCAGAATAATGAAAGGAGTTCGCTATAGAGAGCCATGCAGGGAAAGATTTAAAGAATTTAAAATAATGACATTTCCTGGTTTATGCATTCATGAATGTGTATGCTTTCTGAAGACTCACCAGGAATTTTCAAACATCAAACAACCAGGTTCATAACTACAAAACAAGAAACCGAGATAACTTTCACAGAGATATCCACAAAAAAAACTGTTACCAAAAAATCTTCATTGCCAAACAAAAATACTTTTGAATGCCTTGCCTGCAACTATAAAGAAAGTTAAGGAGTTTAATAAATTCTGAGTAGAGGTAAAATAATTTTTAATAATGCGTAAATTATATAACGTTGAAGAATATCTGAATATGAGAAAGTAAAATTATTTACATATACTGATGTAAGATGGTTGTACTTTTTATGTGAGATTGTAAACACCTTAAATATAAGAAATCTTACTGTCACTAGCCCTGGCTATGAACTGACTATATTCATACAGTTATTGGATGAATGAAGAAATTGAATTAAATGAATTTAATTAAATTTCTCTAGCAATGGAGTGACTGATTTTAGATCCTGTTACAACTAAGTCAGAGCAGTGGCATAATGTGGATTTTTGTTAGCCTAAACAAGCCCTAAATTTTCCGCTCCTTTCTCACCCAATTAAGCAAAATATAATTAAGATCTTTGACAATGAGGAGCAATATTTAGTTAATACTTGTAATCAGAAGATAGGGACGTTAGAATTTATTTTCCCTGCATATTTTTTAGTGTCTTCTATGTTTGCCTTTACGCTGAACAGATAAGCTCTCAAAAATTATTTACATAACTTGTCTGTAACAGCAAAGAAAAAATCATGTATCCAAAACAGTTTCAACAAAGAAAATACATACTTTCATGCAATGAGAAGTAAATAATTTGCTACATCTGAACCTACAGAGAATAGGCTTTCATAGCAATAAATTATGTTGTTCTGGTGTATGTTTGGGGAGTACTTTTATGTATGTTAAGTCTGTAATACTTCCTTGTCAATAGGACCTTAGTAGGCATTTCCACTGAACGCTACGTGATGTGCATTCAGTCCGTGTATGGACAGGCATGCTACATTTTGTCAGCTTACAACTAGCTGATGGGATGAATTCAGCTGGCTTTGCTGGATTCAGGAGAGTTTCACGACTTACAATAGCTTACCTTCATAATACACAAATCAAAAAAAGTTTTGCATCACCCCGGTTCCCAGAACTCCTGAAGATAAACGTTGACTGTGGATATTGTATCACAGACACAGTCCCTTTGTGTTTTCAGACATGTCACTAAACCAATCCAAAGATGTACACAACCATGCATGAGCAGAGCCTATTAGACAGAGGGGGTCCAGCAGCTGAACAATTCCAGTCATTCCACCAGGAAAGAGGTGCACGGCTTATGTTGTCTGTAGTTCAGCCATGCCTAGACAGTCAATCTCGTCTGCATTGTTACTTTGTACCAGAGAGGGCTCTCAATGAATGAAGTGTCCAGGCATCTCGGAGTCAATCAAAGCTATGTTGTTCGGACATGGAGGAGATACAGAGAGATAGGAACGTCGATGACATGCCTCGCTCAGGCCGCCCAAGGGCTTCTACTGCAGTGGATGACCGCTACCTACGGATTATGGCTCAGAGGAAACCTGACAGCGACTCAGCCATGTTGAATAGTTCTTTTCGTGAAGTCACAGGACGTTGTGTTATGACTCAAGCTGTGCGAAATAGGCTGCATGATGTGCAACTTCACTCACAGCGTCCATGGCGAGATCCATCTTTGCAACCATGACACCATGCTTTGTGGTAGAGATGGGCCCAAGAACATGCCGAATGGACCGCTCAGGATTGGCATCATGTTCTATTCACCAATGAGTGTCGCCTATGCTTTCAACCAGACAATCATCAGAGAAGTGTTTGGAGGCAACCCAGTCAGGCTGAATGCCTTAGACACACTGTCAAGTGAGTGCAACAAGGTGGAGGTTCCATGCTGTTTTGGGGTGGCGTTATGTGGGGCCGGTGTACGTCGTTGGTGGTTATGGAAGGCGCCATAACGGTTGTACGATACATGAATGGCATCCTCTGACTGATAGTGCACCCATTCAGCAGCATACTAGCGAGGCATTCATCTTCATGGACGACAATTCGCTCCCCGATCATGCACATCTTGTGAATGACATCCTTCAGGATAACAACATTTCCCGACTAGAGGGGCCAGCATGTTCTCCAGACATGAACCCTCTTGAACATGCCTGGGATAGATGAAAAGGGCTGTTTATGGACGATGTGACCCACCAACCACTCTGAGGGATATACGCCGAATCGCTGTTGAGGAGTGGAACAATCTGGACCAACAGTGCCTTGATGAACTTGTGGATAGTATGCCACAACGAGTACAGGCATGCATCAATGCAAGAGGAAGTGCTATTGGAGATTAAATGTACCGGTGTGTACAGAAATGTGGACCACCACCCCTGAAGGTCTCGCTGTATGGTCGTACAACATGCAATGTGTGGTTTTCATGAGCAATAAAAAGGGCGGAAATGATGTTTATGTTGATCACTATTCCAATTTTCTGTACAGGTTCCGGAACTCTCGGAAACGAGGTGATGCAAAACTTTTTTTGATGTATATATTATACTGAAAGTAGTAGCAACGAATAGTTATGTCAGGAAGCGACACCAAGGAGGAAACTGCTCATAGAAGAGAGAATGGGAATGCTTATACTGGGGTGAAAGCTGAAACATTTAATCTAAAAGGAATGTCCTCCATACTAGAGATTTAGATCGCCTAATAATAAACCTTTGCGGAGTCTAGAGCACAGGCAGACATCCGGTGGGGTATGGGGAACACATGGGAGATTTTTTAATTTGCAGCTCTGATTTTCGAGAGTGAGTGATTATGCATTAACTTAAGCATGGCATTATCTTTCGGTGGCAGCCATATGACATGTAGTAGAAGTAATAGTTAGTTGAAGAAGGTTTTTTGTTGAGAAAATGGAGTTCTCTATAGCTAGGGCTAAAAGCAGCTATGACGGAATATTCTTGTTTACCGATTTAAGGTGTATCTTTCAGTATTTCTAGAACCGTCGATAAAAATCCAATTAAAATTTTTTTAGCAGTCATGATGTTGTTAAGAATGCTTTCTGTAACGAAGTAGAGTGTGTCTCATGTCACCTGGAGCACAGGGACGAAGACAGCGTGTGTTGTCATAGACATCGCGAAAACGGGAAAAGGAACGTCACAGCTTCGCTATGTTTTGGATTCGTTCGCCTCTAATGTCCTAGGTATCTGTACAATGGGGAAACTAATTGTTCTGTGAGGGAGGATCGGTAAATAACGCACAATATTTTTTTCTCCATTCGTACAGCAGCTGGAATGTTGGAATTTCAAGATGACACAGTATGAAGTTTGTTCTACAGAAGGTATTTAGTTTTCATGTGTAGCTCCAGCGAGAAAAGCCTGAACTGGAAACAAACATGGCGCGCATGTTACAGTCGTCAGTTTGTTAAGAGCAGCGAAGTGCAGTTCGATATCTGTAAGATATGGGCATAAACCGAGTGATATTCATAAGAACATGTGTAGCGTGTATAGGGACGACTGTATGGACCACATCAATGACTACAGGTAGTGTGCATTCAGCCAAGAGGACAGCGTGAACCTTAGTGATTCGCCACGCTCGAGGTGGCCAATAACAGCTACAATCCTTCAGAAAGTCAGAGCCATAGAGGCAGCAATCGTGAACTACTGGCGAGTGCAACTGCGAATCTTACATAGCAGTTCAACATTTCCTATGCTGTGCTGTACGATATTGTTCACAACATTAATGCCAATGCTATCAAACTTCTTTATGACAATGTTCGCCCCCATGTTCCTGGTCCTTGAACCGTCCACTGGTGTGCTGCCATTTCATAGTGCCAAAGAGACACAAAATTTGGCGATCAGACATGTCCCCATCGTCAGGTGCGTTGACGAATTGAACTTCTGACAGACAGGCAGATGTGGCTCGAGTGCATTCATGCACAGCTGATGAAGGTTAAGCAGATCCAGCTGTTCCTGGTTTGGAGATTCATGCTGAAATTGTTGACCTTTTATTGGCTTTGTCCTCTCAGTTGTCACTGCTAATATGTTTGTTCTTGTCTTGTTGCCTGGTGTGTTCCAGCGTGTGGCCTCAAAACAACGACAGCCAACCTCTTCCGCACCAGTTCGACCTGGAAGGAGCTTTGCTTCTGCTGCTGCTTATACAGCACCTGCCAGATCAGCCGAGCAGCACCTTGCCGCCCCCACAGACGTCTAAGGGCGTGGCAGACTTTTATTTTGTGCAACTACATCAACAGCGGTAGCCATTCGTGGGAGTGGACCATCGTGCAGCAGCTGAGGCAGGCCTCTAGTGCAGATGAAGGAGGAAGTGTCCACCTCATGAGTCTGCCACCTCACAGCCTGCTGTGCGAGTTCCACACATGGATAAATACACCCAAGGACTAACCATCTGTGTGTGGAAAGCAAACACCATCAGAATTCAAACTGGAGAATTTCAGCAGTTTCTGCATGATGAGCACGTGGACGTCTGCCTCGTCTCCGAAATATGGCTGAAACCTGGCGTGGATATGTGTGGAGCGAATTTCTGATGCTATCGCCCCAATTGGGCGACTCAGGGAGGCAGGATGGCAGTTTATGTGAAGATGACGCTGCACCACTAACAATTGCAACTACTAGAGATGGCAATACTGGAGACCACGGGCATTATGGTCAACACTTCAGCTGGCCAAGAAACGTCGTGTCGGCTTTCCGGCAGCCGACAGGACTCCTGCAACCCAAAGACTTCGAGACGCTGCTGTCGATGCATGGGAAACTTCATCGGTGGCTATATCAAAGCCAAACACCTGGAGTGGAACTCCTGGGTCACCAACAACTGCGGTAGGAGGCTACTCCAGTTAGTTAACGACCATGACACCATAGTGCTGGGTCCATTTGATCCCATGCACTACCCGAAGCGCGGCCGACGCGACGTTCTCGACATCGCGATTGTCAAAAGGGCAGCCTACAACGCAGTTGCGACTGCTGACCCCCACGCTCTTACACTGGATAATGGTTTCACATAAAGACTACCTTTTTTACACCATAGTTTCCTTTAAAAAATTACAATTTTAATATGACAAATAGTATTAAAACAATCTGAGTGTCTGAAGTGGCAGTGTGAGCAAGTAATACAATGAATAACAAAACCAATACTGGCAGTGCTTGTACTACAGCAGCTGCTGCCACTAGTAGCGTTAAGAGTAATAATAATAATAACAATAATAATAATAGTGGTGGAGATAAAAAGAATATAAAGATGCACCAAATAGATGTTTTCTGATATAGCGAGTTCTGGGGAATGGAAATGTAGGGAGATTGCACCAGCTAAGAATCCTGGGAAGAGAGGAAGATCTGGTCGGAAAGATGGATGCACAAGGATAACAAGTGTGTACAGGGACAATGATAATTCTTATTGCTGCTTCAGTAGCAATGTCACTAACTGTCTTCTGAAGCTGGAGATGTTATTCAGTTCCCTACTATAATGCCAGAGGTTATTCTAGTTGGGTTCCTGCCACTGAGGAAGACTTCAAGAAAGAGACTGGATGATATGGAGTGGGATAGAAAGGTTTTGCTCTCATGGGAATGGGTGTTTATGCCATGTTGTTCAGATAACAACGTTAGGACTGAGGAGAAATATGAGGGACAGTGTTCGCTAATAAGCGATTAGGGAAGACAGAGAGTATGGAAATCTCTGCACTTGTCTGCATGCAGCCAGGATAACTATGCATATGATGGTGAAATATGATCAGAGTCGAACACCACAGATATAATGAACAATGGTACTCATAACCATTTCCAGGTATTGTGGGCTTTCCTGATAGACGCCTTGCAGGATAACATTGCAGAAATCAATAACTGAAAGTATAAGTATTGAGGAGTAAACGAAACAATAATTATTCATTGTGGCAAACAAGCCAGAACGAAGTCTCTCGTGGCCAGTATATGAACTAACAAATCTATCCATACTAATGCCACTGCTGTTACGTATTCGAAAATCATTGTTCCAACACTTCTATCATTAACTATTTCCTCTGACAACAGATCAAAACTTTTTTCCTCTTCTGGCTGAAGCTAACACTAAAGAGTTCAAGTAAACCTAGTTTATGGTGTAATCTCACACCTTCATTTTGAACCAGTTCCATTTGTTCACTTGCCTTCAGATTATGTGTAAACACCTATGTAGACAGAATTAAAATGCATTAACTAATCTAATGATCATGCAGACAGGATTATCCAGCTTAGTCACTACCTGCCACCCACCATTTGTGCCGCCTGTGGTCATGGCTGTGCCAGAATCCCCCTCCCTCCCTCCCCCGTGACTACACCATTGAGTTAGAGTTGTATCTCCAAGAACAATATGCTAAAACACCAGGTTCTGAGCATATCGTTACAGAACAAACAGCAGTGTTAGCACAAACATGCATCCTGAAAGACTGCACCAAACCATAAAATACATATATCTGTACGACAAAAACGTGAAATGTCTCAACAAATCATTTCAAGTATTGATGAGCGTCGTCAGGGACATTATTTGACAAGTTCATTATTTGTAAAAGTAGTAAAGTCACAAGTAAACTCCACGATGTTCACAAAAAACACAACTTAAGTGTAGACATGGTTAGAGAACGCATAGTTGAGAAAGGAAAAGGCTGACCTCACATCATCCACTTCTGAGGTGAATTTCACTTATTTTGCTCACGAAAATTTACACAACTGCAGTTACAAATTGATTTGTACTGCATCTGAAACCTGTATCCACCAATACATATGTTCACACTAGAGTCCACAATCAGGTCTGCTTATGCAAAATAAGTAAGCCATCCAGCAAGCGAATGTCAGAAGCTTTGACAGTCTTAATGATGTCATACAGGAAGATGCATCAAATTGTATGAAGAAGGAGAATCAATAAGAATGTCCCTTGATAAATTTGAACAACTAAATTACTGTAGTGCTGTGCTTTTTCCTCTTTTCTCTTATATTCGTGATTAAAATAGTAAAGAGTGGTCTTAAGCTGTTCATGTGCCAGTGATATGGAGAAAGAAACTATTTCATGTAAGTCGATTTTGGGTTCAGCCTCTGTCACCAGCAGAGAACGAGTATATAACACAATAAGTAAAACATCTTTTTTTACAGTTGCATTTGATTTCGGCGTGTTGATATGTACTTTCAGTCATATCACAGTGTAGTGGTAGGTTGTAAAGATCAGGTTACTGTTGTGTTGGCTAACACATAAATATCACTGAAATTCGTATGTCCCACCAACACTCAGGTCACTTCATAAGCATGGAGCTGCAATTGCACATCAGGCCCTAGAAACGTGTCTCAGCAGTCACATACATCCAGCGAATGAAATGAAATGATTGTATGGCACTGATGGCTGGGAGTCCCTACCTGGGGAAGCTTGGACAGTTGAATTGCAAATCTTTTCAGTTGACACCACATGGGCAACTTGTGTGTCGATGACGATAAAATGATGAGGAGGACAACACAACCCCCTGCCCCCGAGCAGAGAAAATCTCCAAAAAGGCCAGGGATTGAACCTTAACTCACTGCATGGAAGTCAGAGACACTGACCACTCAGCTAAGGGGGTGGACCCACATTCAGTGTCTGTGATCGAAGACAACTTGGGTCTAGCTCTCGACCATAGCTATGGCTCCTTACAGCTTTCATAAAGGGAGGAACACCATTGATTATTTAAGTATCCTGATGATACAAGTCGAGAAAACCTTTGCTTAGAATGCTTATATTACAGATTTATTCTCAGATATTCCGGCAGCTTATCACTGTGATGATGTTTTCTTGTTTACGCAAAAGTTTGGTGTCCCACATGTTTGTCTTTGTGTTCTTCTGAATAATTTACATCATAGAACCGCTTACATTATACAGCAAGACAACAGTTTACACAGAACTTTCTTAGCGCCGAAAGGAATACCTCAACGTGCTATCCAAAGTCCCCTCTTATATTCATTATTTGCAGCAGAATTGGAAAAAAGCTTCTGTCAGCTTAGAACTGTATTGCTCACAGATGAATAATGCAGCTGATCTACTATCTGAATGATCCCTGAGGAACAGTCTCATTCTGATGCCCTCAAAACCCAACGAATACTATCAGCCTGGGACCTTTTAGATTAAATGTACAGAAGTCAGCAAAGCTATTCAGGCCTCTTCTGGACAGCAGATTATCCTGGACCAAACGTGTTAATCGTATTGTCATGAAAACAGAAACAGCTCTGAATGTTGTTTAACAGCATTTTACCTGCAAGATGTGGATATAAACCTCCGACATGTCAAATACTGATATCTGTAATTTTGTATATGCAAAAGACTTGTAGAGTTAAAATTTAATTGTCTTCTGTAACCTTAATAAGCAACTGTAGCAGCTGTATTGTTTTAAGGAAACAAACCCAATAAAATTACAGCTTCAAACTTGTGAAGTGAGCCACACTTAGGTGGGAAATACGAATTTCACCAATTTTTGTGGCATACAACACGAAGTAAGCTTGATGTTTACAGCCAACCAGAACATTGTATTATCATTGAAAGAATTTATAAACACGCTTAGCTTAAACGCATTTGCAAAAGAACAGTGATTTACCACACATATGGAGACCTCAAAGACATCGACACAAAGAGAATCACTCACCAATACTGCAAAGTGGGGATGTGAAATCTCTGAGATCAAGACGCCAGTTCGGACCGAGCAATCGTAGATGGCACTCCCCTCTCATATTCTTGTGTATTGAACATATGTTTATCCACACATAACAGTGTCCACGTATTATTATCACGTCACTTATTAATATATTGAAGTGTACTTCCACATTTGCGACACACAACAGCAGAGTACACTGTGTGACTTGTAAAATACTGTCATGTGCCATGCCACTGCGCATTAACAATGGACACAAATTTAACCATTTCCCTGTTCCACAGAATTATACTGCTACAAATCCATCAACAAGGACTGCAGTGCAGTGTACCCATTGCTTCAGCCAACGAACTATACTGTATACAGAGCAACAAGTATGTACAGACATAGCCTCACAAAATATGGTGACTGTGGATCAATAATGGCCACCATCAGAGTCTGGATAGGAAGTTGGCCCCAGCGGGCAGACTATATCCAGTCGTTCAGCACGGTCGAAATATCAATTTGGTACCCAAGCCTCCTCTGCCTGGCTGGCCGGCACACGCTCTGAACAATTGCGATGCCTCCTGACTTCACACAAAGCTGTCATCACAAGCTGCCCTACAAAAAATGAGGCACCACCTGTACATGACATCACAGCAACAGTCAAGTCGACTCCACCAGCTAACTGCACCCCTTCTCTCCTGGAACGCTGCTGGTATCATATGTGATAAGGTACATCAGCATACAACTGTCTTCAGCCTTGGGAATGTCTAAAAGACAACTGTGCACCACCCACCATTACATAGACGAGTCACCTCCCCTCATCTACAGTGACTTCACACAATAGATATCTCTACATTCAAGATCTTGACACTAATCTGTACTTTCTCATTGACACAGGATCAGACATGTGCACCGTGCTTTTTCTACTATTTGAACTAAACATTGCGAACATAGTACTGCATTTGCAAGTGGCTAATAGTGCAGGTATCCCTGTACATGGCATTTGAAATTTCGCAATTCATGTTTCCAAAAAAATTATACTGTAAATGGACCTTCTACATAGCCGATGTCGCTGAGCTGGTGATAGGGGTAGTTCAATCTCTTACCTGACCTGTACCATGGTGCCTTATCAGTGGCGGCTCGTAGGAATGGATTCTGGATGTTCACAAATGTTCAGATAAATATGAGATACGAAATTAATAACATATGCTGTATATCAGTTACACTTATCAACATATTTATACAGCTTCAGCAGTTGTCAAATAATAATAAAGTACAGTTTATGGCAAGAACGAAATAATGTTAAGCTTTCACTACTCTCTGTTTCGCATGTCTGTGTAAGTGGAAGTTTCCATGCTTTTTTATCTTTTTGGACAAATGCGCAAGGTCTCTAATACATGTATTAATTAACGAATTAACTTCAGGGCTGAAAATCAGACATTATTACGTTGCACCCACACAACTTAAGCTTACTGTACACTTCGTTAAGTGTCCACCTGTAGACACGCTTATTTGATTTTTGCCACTTTCTCAGGCAATAGATCTAGTTTGGGAGGTCCTACTTTCTTTGCGACTAACTTTTCCTGGTAGTTTTCTTTTCTGTTAGTGCTTAATAAAGGTTCAACAGAAGCCATGTTGACACTGCACAGGATAGACAATTCCTGCACAGTAAGCAACCAACTGCAAACATAAACTGCCGTTTGTCGAAATTATTAAATTCCAGTAGTACTATCAACCAACAAGGCCACTTGATTAGAATACAAATGAGGCACTGAGAGTCATAAGGGCCAAAAGCAAGCCTTCTTCGACCCCCGCCTCCCCCAACCCCCTCCCCACCATATTTATGTTAATATCAGAGAAACCAGAAAGACAGCTTTTCATGAATGTTGATATATACGAGGGTATTTCGGAAAGTAAAGATACACCGTATGCCAGAGTAACAGAAGAGTTTTGGCGAGCAAGTTGGCAACACTGGTGTTAACCATGAACCGTTAGCTTTCTCCTCGCAGTCGTTCGGCAGTTGAACGTTGCTTCTGGTTGGAGTAGGTCGTGTTTAAAATGGCTGTACCGATTCAGAATCCCGCCAAATGCGAAGTGCGCTCCATCATACGTTTTCTTCATGCAAAAGGTCATCGACCAGCGGATATTCACAAAGAAATTGTTTCTGTTTCTGGAACCATTATGAATCAACAAAATGTAACGAAATGGTGTCGTCATTTCTCTAAATGTAGGACCGATCTTCATGACGAACAAAGAAAAGGTCAGCCATCTGTGATATTTGATGCCCTTCTTCGGAGAACGGAGGAAGCAATTCGCGCGAATAGACATCTCACATTGAAAGAATCGCATCAGATCATACCAGACGTGTCAATGACATCTCTTTATGACACTGTGACTGTCAAGTTAGGGTACAGGAAATTGTGTGCACGCTGGGTTCCAAAACTGTTAACGGAAGAACACAAAATGAAAAGGATGGGCTTTGCACTCGACTTTCTCACACGCTATGCTGAAGCAGGTGATGAGTTCCTTGATCACATTATGACAGGTGACGAGACGTGGGTTTATCACCATACACCTGAATCCAAGCAACAATCAATGCAATGGCACCATTTGAATTCACCAAAAGCCAAGAAATGCATAATGTCGATTTCAGCGAAGAAAATCATGGCTTCTGTGTTTTGGGACAGACGAGGCATTCTTCTGTTGGAATTTATGCCTCCTAGAACGACAATTAATGCTGGTGCATATTGCCAGATTTTGAAACATCTTCGAAGGGCAATTCAAAACAAACGCAGGGGAATGCTGACAAGTGAAGTCCGCTTGTTTCATGACAATGCTCGGCGTCACACAGCGCTCGTAACCAAAGCACTACTCAGACAATTCAAATGGGACGTATTGGACCATCCACCATAAGGTGGACCTTGCGCCCACAGCCTTCCATATCTTCCGTTACCTGAAGTCACATCTTGGTGGAAAATCATTCAACGACATTGAAGAGATCAAATGTGGTTCCGACAACAGGCGGCAACCTTCTATGACTGTGGGATACAAAAGCTTGTGCACCGACTTAACAAATGTTTGGATAACGGGGGTGATTATGTCGAAAAATAACAAATAATTGAGTTAATAAGATGTAACTGAAATATTCTAAATAAATTTTCTATTTAAGGATTGCAAGCCATTGTATCTTTACTTTTTGAAATGACCTCGTACACACAATGTGGGCCTACAGTACAGATAAACCTGAAACACCATAAGAATGACAGATGTTAGAAACATGAACGAATGCTACAGTCTCACAATCGAAAAAGATGTGCTTCATGGTTCTCAGCGCCTCAAACGGATTACTGTATGATAAAATCCAAAACTTAATATACTGTATCTCATTCAAAACCCCATGAAATAGGTTTTTCTGTGAATAATACTATAACATATACTGACGTCCGACCTAATTTTAGTATATTGTGGTGTCACTGCCAGACACCACACTTGCTAGGTGGTAGCTTTTAAATCGGCCGTGGTCCGGTAGTATGCGTCGGACCCGCGTGTCGCCACTGTCAGTGATAGCAGACCGAGCGCCACCACACGGCAGGTCTAGAGAGACGTACTAGCACTCGACCCAGTTGTACAGCCGACTTTGCTAGCGACGCCACACTGACAAATACGCTCTCATTTGCCTAGACGATAGTTAGCATAGCCTTCAGCTAAGTCAATTGCTACGACCTAGCAAGGCACCATCACCAAGTTATATTGAGATAATAATACTGTATCAACAAGACCAATGTTCACCAATTGTGGATTAAAGTTAAGTATTCCAGCAGCTACGTACTTTTCTTTATAGGATTCATTACGTATCCTGTTTCAGACCTCACGCCAGTCTGTGTGAGTTTAACGCATGCATTTAGGCCTTCTCTAGCAATACATCAAGTGGCAACGAGGATAAAAACGAGCTTCTTTATACTTGCTTAATTTACTTGTGCCATGGCTTCGCCACATTCTCCAGATGTACTGCCCGAATTTTATCGCTTGCAGAATCAGCAGACACAGTCGTTATTGGATGCCCTTGGACAGCTCGTCCAGGGTCAACGTGCAATGCAAAACGATGCGGTGGCCGCCGCTCCACCGCTACCGCAGCCACAACATGCAGTTGCACACCCATTTCGGCAATTTGATATGGCGATGGAAAGCTGGACGGAGTGGTCACGCCAATTTGGATTCCATCTCGCCGCCTACAGAATTCAAGATAACGAGCGGCAGCCTTTTCTATTGGCCTGTGTAGGTGTGTCCACCTACCGTGAGATAGTGAGATTGTTTCCCCGACGCGACACAGCAACTCTGTCCTACGAAGAAATTTTGTCAGCATTGGATGCCTATTTCAAAGAAACAGTCAATGTCGTTGCAAAAAGGTATACGTTCTTTGGTACAAAATGTATGGCTGGTCAGACTAATAGGGAGTGGGTTGCAACTTTGCAAGGCCTTACTAGGGATTGTGCTTTTGAGTGTGAATGTGGACTAACTTATTCAGATACTATGGTACGTGATGCCATTGCACAGAACGTTTCTGATGTTCGTATACGGGAGCAAATTTTGAAACTAGTCAATCCCTCCCTTCAACAAGTGATGGACATATTGGATAGGCAAGACACACTTGACTTTGCTCAGGAATCATTTGAAACTTCGCCAGCCGTGTGTCACATTAACCGGCCCGCCGGGCGAGCTGCACGGAACTGTAAACAGCCCTCGAGCCCGTCCGCGCAGCCATGTGTGCCGCGTATGCAGGCAAATGCAGTGATAAAATCATGCCCGCGGTGTGCAACCAGACATTCGCGCGAGAATTGCCCGTCACGCCAAGCTATTTGATTTTTCTGTAAGAAAAAAGGACATGTTCAGAGTGTTTGCCAGAAAAAGCTCAGATCGGACACTAACAACCATTCCAGGCCCTTTGCTTCGCGCCGGAATCGGAATCGAACCAAGAATACTCTGGCTCGTGAACCTTCGCCCATGGACATTCATGTAGTTAATTCCACTCCGCCCAGTGCCAATCTCTCTAACAGTGACTGTGTTCGTCCCACAAAAAGTGTGCGTCGACGTCGCCGGAAATCACTTCAATTAGCAAGTGATTCTGTACCAGTGTCTGTTCAAACTGCACGAGACAGTCGCTCTTGTCGTCAGCAGGACAATGAACTTTTTGTAGACTTGGACATTAATGGCAACGTGATCCCATTCCAGCTCGATACCGGAGCTGCAGTTTCACTAATCAATCACGACACGTACCAACAGCTGGGCAAACCTCCGTTGCGTACCCCCAATGTTAAGCTAACTACATATTCAGGTCACAAGATCCCTGTGTTAGGACAGTGCAGCCTTCTTGCGACATACAAGGGACAAACAAAACTTGTGTCATTTTACGTACTTCGTTCTTCTTCTGCAGTGAACGTGTTTGGTTTAGATATATTTCAGTTGTTTAACTTGTCTATAGTCAATCAGCCCCTATCTGTAAACAAGACTGTGCCTTCAGCCAGTGTTTCTAGTCTATGTGAGGAATTTGCAGACATTTTTGCACCGGGCCTTGCGCTAAGAACTATGAAGCACATTTGGAGCTGAAAGTAAACGCGCAACCGAAATTTTTCCGAGCGCGCAATGTTCCTCACGCATTGTGTGATGAGGTCGCAAGAACATTACACGATTTAGAATCACAAGGTGTAATTGAACGTGTGCAGGCTTCTCTCTGGGCTTCACCCTTAGTAATTTTGCACAAACCTTCCGGAAAATTGAGACTTTGTGTGGACTTCAAGGCCACAGTGAATCGACAACTAGTGATTGCAACTTATCCTTTACCCCGCCCGGAAGATCTTTTTGACAAACTGTGCCCGGGTAAATATTTTTCGAAGTTGGACCTAGCAGATGCGTACTGCAAATACCAGTGGACGACGAATCTCAGTACGTCTTGGTGGTTAACACGCATCTTGGTTTGTATCGGTTCAAAAGCCTACCATTCGGGTGTGCATCCGCCCCTGCATTGTTTCAGCAATATCTGCAAACTGTTTGTGCCTCGGCCCCTACTGCAGCAAACTATCTGGACGATATTGTGATCTCCGGAAAGACGGAAGAAGAACATTTAGCCAATCTCAGAACATTATTTCAGGTCTTGCGACAAAGTGGTCTTCGCTTGTGGAAGGACAAATGTGTGTTTTTTGCTCGTGATTTACCATATCTGGGACATGTAATCAATGCCCAAGGCATACATTCTAGTCCAGAGCACCTCCGTGCCATACAAGACTTGCCTTCGCCGCAGAATTTGAAGCAGCTACAGAGTGTGCTGGGAAAAATTAATTATTATAAAAAATTTGTGCCGCGCGCTTCTTCCATTTCAGCTCCACTTCATCGCTTACGCCGTAAAGGTGTTCCGTTCATCTGGACGACGGAATGCGAACGCGCCTTTCGCCAGTTGAAATCGGCGTTGCTTTCAAATACTTGCCTTACGCCATTCGATCCCCAGAAACCCCTTTTGTTGATGGTAGATGCATCGGATTTCGGGATCGGTGCTGTGCTTGCGCACAAAGATGATTCGCACGATCGCCCTATTGCCCTTGCGTCCAAATTCCTCTCGTCTGCGCAAAGACATTATTCACAGATAGAGAAAGAAGCCCTTGGCTCTCGTATTTGGTGTTACTAAGTTTCGTGATTTCTTGTATGGTCGTCACTTTACCGTCATCACAGACCACAAACCTTTGACATCGCTTTTTCATTCGAACAAGCCTGTACCTCCACGTCCAGCGCAGAAATTCATTCGCTGCTCTATTTTCCTCTCGCAGTGCCGCTACGATATCTTGTATCGGTCCACTGCTAAGCACGGAAACGCCGATGCGTTGTCCCGTTTGCCTGTTGCTGAGGATAGAGCATTCGATTCTTCCGAACTTGCTTGCATGTTCATTGATGCGGAAACCGATGACGTGGTCGAATCGTTTCCGATTGATTTTCCTCGTGTAGCTACGGCCACAGCTGCTGACCCTGTCCTTGCTACCGTTTTGCGTTTTGTTGCTACGCAATGGCCCTTGTCGAAATCACGGATCGAGGATCCGTTGGTTCGCCGATTTTTTGCTCACAAGGAGAGACTTTTTGTTCGACGTGGTGTTTTGCTGTTGCGTTCTGATAATGATCAGTCCAGAGTCGTGGTTCCACGTTCGTTACAGTCCTCTGTCTTACAGCTTCTCCACCAAGGACATTGGGGTATAGTGAGAACGAAACAACTTGCTCGTCAGCACTGTACTTGTTTCGGAATCGATGCTGCGATTGCGAATATGTGCTCTTCTTGCATGGCATGTGCCGAACAACAATCCGCACCACCGCGGAAATTCTTTGCGTGGCCGAAAGCCTCTTCCCCTTGGCAACGCTTACACATAGATTTTGCTGGTCCATTCTGGAATGCTCGATGGTTGGTTGTTGTCGATTCCTTCAGTAACTTTCCTTTTGTTGTCAGGGTGTCTTCCACGACGTCATCTGCCACCATCCAAGCGTTATCCGCTATTTTTTGCATTGAAGGTCTTCCACAGACTATTGTTTCCGACAATGGCCCACAATTCATGTCCGCAGAATTTCAGTCATTCTGCAAGGCCAATGGTATTCAACATCTGACATCCGCGCCGTTTTCGCCTCAGTCAAACGGTGCCGCTGAACGCTTGGTCCGGACTTTCAAGTCACAGATGTTGAAGTTAAAAGAGTCGCATTCTCGGGAGGACGTGTTGTTGCTCTTTTTGTCCTCGTATCGCTCTCAGCCCCGAGATGGTCGCTCGCCGGCTGAGTTGCTCCACGGTCGTCCTCATCGAACCTTGATGTCTTTGGTGCATCCGCCGCATCAGGTTCCTGTGCAGCGGCAGACTCCTGCTTTTGCTCCAGGCGACGTTGTATTCTATCGCAACTATCGAGGTTCATGGCGTTGGCTCGCAGGGCTGATTCTTCGCTGCCTCGGCCGCGCGATGTATTTGGTTTTGGGGGCCTCTGGTGAGGTGCGTCGGCATCTCAATCAGCTGCGCCTCTGTCGTCGCACGGGTTCTGCCGCTCCCCGTCTGCTTTCAGCGACGGTGCCGTCCGGTCAGCGCCCTGGGGACCCATCTACTGGCTCGCCTCATCCCCAGGTGTTACCGACGCTGCCTTCCATTTTGCCCCATGGCGACGCGCCGCCGCCGCCGCCACCGCCGCCTGTTCTCCCGCCGGCGCCGCCCGCAGTGGACGCTTCGCTGCAGCCGCCAAGCGCCTTCCTGGGTCACGCGCCGCCGATCGCTTCCCGTGACCAGCTGTCCTCCGACATGGACATCTTGCCCGCTCCGGACCAGATGTCGTCTTCGCCCGTCAGCTGCCCCGACGCGATGGAGGTCGAATCTTCGGCCCCTCCTGTCTCTTTACGGGCGCATACACCGCATGTTGGCGTGCACCCTGGACTAGGTTTTCAGGCGTTTCCTAGCTCCCCTCGGACCGAATGGCCGGGTGCGGGTGGCACAGCCTCGCCTGTTGTTAGGCTCTCCACCTCGTCGCATACGTCAACATGGGGTCCCCCCCACGGCGGGCGGAAGCCTTATAACACAACCGTACGCCGATTTGCGGGGGAGGAATGTGGTGTCACCGCCAGACACTACACTTGCTAGGTGGTAGCTTTTAAATCGGCCGCGGTCCGGTAGTATACGTCGGACCCGCGTGTCGCCACTGTCAGTGATAGCAGACCGAGCGCCACCACACGGCAGGTCTAGAGAGACGTACTAGCACTCGACCCAGTTGTACAGCCGACTTTGCTAGCGACGCCACACTGACAAATACGCTCTCATTTGCCGAGACGATAGTTAGCATAGCCTTCAGCTAAGTCAATTGCTACGACCTAGCAAGGCGCCATCACCAAGTTATATTGAGATAATAATACTGTATCAACAAGACCAACGTTCACCGTGAATTGTGGATTAAAGTTAAGTATTCCAGCAGCTACGTACTTTTCTTTATAGCATTCATTACGTATCCTGTTTCAGACCTCACGCAAGCCTGCCTGAGTTTAACGCGTGCTTTTAGGCCTTCTCTAGCAATACATCATATATAACGAGTGATTTGCCATATGTGTGGAGTGTGCTACCGCTTAGTGGGATTTATGACAAGTGAACATGCATAGGCGTGCTGCAGTGTGCTTCTACCTGGTGGCATTAACGTAAACCTGTAGTTGAGTAGGAAGGACCATCAGTGCACACCATGAACTGTGCATGTTGTATATCAAATTCGTATGTATTTGATCTGTAAGGCAATTACGTCACACCAGTTGCGATTGAGCTGAACCTCCTTAAAACGTGCACAAGTGAAGGTGTTCTCACAACCCTGATGCCAAGTTCACCGACTATAGAGGAGCAATATAGCACAGCACAGTGGATTTAGTGCCGTGTGTTTCAGATTACCGCACCTACATTACATTTAACAGCATGCAAAGAAAAACAATAAATACATCCGCAAGGTGTCATAAGTTAGGGTGTTCATGTGCTCTTGTGCTCTTATATAACATCTGCCACTGTGCCTTATGCTACCATGCCGCCTAACATCTCATACCAGGGGTTTTTGCACTGACATCATCACAGGCCACGAATTACAATTTGCAACACAAATGGCCTATGTCATGTGCTACACTGACAGTGGTCTACTACTATGTAAGTATGTTACTAGGCCACAGCCTGCCTATATTGCAACACATGGCGTGTTGCACTACTGAATTGTACAGGTTAGTACATCACTATCTACCTTGCTTTCTCCTCTGCAGTGGGGACATTTCAATCCATCGTGTAACACACCAAGGGTTAAACTCGATCAGTGTGCAGTTAGAAACGGTACTGCACACTGTATCAGCGCAACCCCAAGTCTGTCCACCTGCCACAAGGCACGGTGTCTCACACCAACTCTTCTTCAGGCAGCCACGACAGTGATAGATGATAGGTTGCAAGTGGGCATTGTCGAT
Organism: Schistocerca americana; assembly: GCF_021461395.2. Classification (NCBI taxonomy): domain Eukaryota; kingdom Metazoa; phylum Arthropoda; class Insecta; order Orthoptera; family Acrididae; genus Schistocerca; species Schistocerca americana. The sequence goes on from NC_060121.1 coordinate 303,188,242, forward strand.
CCTTCCGCCAGCGCCAGGTCAGCGCCCATAAAGCTGGTGACAAGAAAAGACGCTTCTGTGAGACTCTGCAGTGACTACACGTCGCTCAGTTCTGATACATGATAGCTACCCAATACCAACATTTCTCACATTCGCTCGCAGAAGCCACGATTTTCAGCGCAACTGACTGCTGAAAAGCCTCCTATCAGAGTCCCGTGCGCTCATATGATATCAGTAAAACCGCCATCATCATTCCATTTGGATTATTTGAATTTTTGGTGGTGTCACATGGCCCAAAAAACGCGGCACAAGTGTGGCAACAAATCATTGATGATGTAACACACACAGCCCCAAACAGCACCTCCATTTAGTTCTCATTACTCTCCGTAACGCAGGTGTCATCAACAATGGTGACAAATCGCAACTGAAAAAACAAGAAGCCACGTTCCTTGGCTACGCTCTCAAAGCAGAAGGCATAGAACCGACTCTAGATCGAACTGAATCAGGTCGCCAGCTTCCTCCCCCGCAAACTTACCACGGCCTTTGTCGGTGCTTTGGCATTCTGAACTTTTATCGACGTCATTTACTTCATGGAGGAGATGTAGAGGCACTCTTACTGACGCCCTAGCGCGCCCTTACATACAGGGGAAGCGGAAAATAGAGTGGACCACAGAAATTCAAAAGGCATTCGATCGCTGTAAAGAATCTCTTACGATGACAGTGTCCTTGGCATATCCAGTATCAAACACTTAAATTACACTTACAACTGATGCCAGCGACTCAGCTATCAGAGCTACACTGCAACAGATGGCAACGGATATAATACAGCATCTCAGGATTTTCGCCAAGAAACTGACAACTTTACAATCAAAATTCTCAGCCCTCGACCAGAAGTTATAGCAGCATACGAATCAATGTGGAACAACCCGGAAGCCACAGAATGGTGTCTTGTCCTCATTTACATTGACACTAGCCGTTAGTAGAGGCCGTAAGACACCCTTTGGTGATGATTAACCCCAGGCAGTACAAACGCCTAGATATAATCGTTCAATATTCAAACAACATTTGGCACTTTCACAGCAGAGACAAAGTAGTAGCAGACCACCTGTTACAACTTCACACAATCTCTCTCACACAGGACTGTAGCACACTAACAGAAGAACAAAAAAAAAAAACACATTCTTCCAAGCCTTGCTCACAGACACTTTGTCCAACCCACAACTGAATGACAATCAATCCGTGGGTCAGAAATCAATATCCTTTGTGACATTTCATAATACAATATTCGCCCCAATCTTGCCCAGCTCCATGCAACAAATGGTCTTTGATAGCATACATAATCTTGCACACCCAGGTATCTACTCCATAACATGGTTAGTCAACAATCGATTTTGTTTGGTGGGGTATTAGAAGAAACTGTCTTAACTGGACACACATGCACATTGACTGCCAGTGAAGTATAGTCGGTCGACATGTGCAAACACTGCTTGGCAATTTTGAAATATGATGTGGGCACTTCCATCACATACACCTAGTCCTTGTGGGCCTGGTACCGGTGTCAGAGGGCTGCAAATAACTCCTCTCCATGGTTGACAGAGTTTCACTCTTGGTGGAAGCCATCCCACTAACAGACATCACAGTGGGATTCACAGTTAAGGCATTTATTACAGCCTGGATATCGGGTTTTGGTTGTGTAAATATTATTGCTATGGGCCAGAGACATCAATATGAGTTGACACTTTTTGCAGCTATCTGTAACCTCTGTGGCATCTCTCGCCATAGTGTAATGGCATAACACCCTCAAAGCAATGATTTAGTTGAGAGATGGCACTTCACAATGAAGATGGCTACCATATGCTTCGAAGGCACATGGGCCAAAGCTCTCCCATGGTTACCCCCTGGTGTACATAGATCGTGTGAAGAAGATCTACAAGCCTCAGTAACATAGATCCTCTAAAGTGAGACATTAACGCTGCAAAACAAGTTTGTATTACTGGCACCCATGCCTGAGCCCTCGAATCTTCTGGCAGTGATACAACGTGTCAGTAACGATATATGCAATTTGCTTGTACCTCCTCTGGTGCCACACATCTTATTGAAACCATTCATACATAGGAGACTCACGCAACCCACACACACCATGCTCCTTGACGATACTCTAGGAATGGCATTTCAGCCTCCATGCAACTACCCATTTCGAGTGGCCAAATGGGGAGCCCATTCCTGTGAAATTAATACCATTGGAATTACCACAATGGTCTCAATTAACAGACTGAAGACAATGTGGAGACTTATCACCAAAGATGACACAAATACCCAACATAATTACAACAAACAAGATATCTCACATATCTGTGAATCGTGCCCTGCCCAAACGGAAACAATTAATTCACAAGAATAACTACTGTTTCCATCGAAGCAAGAACAGCCTCTGTGATACTTTTCCAGTTTTTCTCCTTCAGTGCTATTCAGAATAATGAGAACGATGACTTCTTTTCTGTGGAGTGGTTGTCATAGGCTTTTTACATCTTGTTGCTTGTAGAACAACACACAGGGTTATCGCTAATGTTGATCTCGTTTGTAGCTTACCTATGTCTTTATGTCAAGACTTTTGAACGTATATTATTGTATTGCTTAATGTCATATAAATCTATTTTATTGGCAAAAGAATTACCTCTAACTTGGAAGCACATAGAGGTTCTCTTACTGTCATGTATGTCTGGAATTGAATTGTATTAACGATGTCGTTATCAATGCCTTCCACTTTTGTTAAGCCTAAATGACTTCTAACACTCTGATGACCCACATGAGTGGTTGCATAATTGATTTCTTAGCAACCATACACAGTCTTGGTTATTTCAATGCTGCCAGGACAAGCACTAGTTTTTCGTTACTAGGTCATGTGACATTATCTAAAGTATGCTAAGATACATGCCTTTTTATGTTAAGTGACAACATATTCCTTTCACTTTGCTGCTTCAAGTCATTGAACATCGAGAAAAATTCAAATTTAGTCTCTTCTGACATGATCAACAGATCATATTTCGACTGCATGTCTTAGAAACGACTGAAGGATGGCATGGCCGACGTTATATTTCCACATTATCACCATTTACTGATAGTGACATTACAAGTGGCGAGTCCACTAAATATTGTACATAAAACCATTTGGTTCAGTGGTATGTGAATGATAAGTTACCATGAAATGCTCCAACCAAGCAAGTTAGAGATGGCACTGTTCAAAGTACACCTATTGCGTCAAGCTATGAATGGATATGGAGAGCTGCTCAGCTAGTTACAGCGGCCTAGTGACGTGGAAATCCTGTGGTTTTGGAGGAGAGTGAGCTGCTTTATGGTTAAGGAAATGAGGCAAAATGGTCAGCAACTGTCTATGTTAAAAGTGAAACTTCTACTGAAAAAACTAAACCTAGTTCCACACATACTACGAAAAATCTAAAGACAGCGCCAAATTCGTCGTAGTGAGACAAGCTCATTAAAATTATCACCATACGCAAAAGATTATTATTAACAAAGTTATTAACATATACACTAAAAATTGTTTCCAGAATCACTAAAAATAATACAGACATGTAAAATATACTTATGACACACAGTTAGGAAGATTTTGATGCCAACTAGGGTTGACCATATTAATGTTACTATTAAAAAACTACACAAATAGTTATAAATTATTTACTGAATTATTTGTACAACACTGCAAAAACAAAAATTTCTCCACAAGTACACAAACGATTACTGCCAGTAAGAGAGAGTTGTTCTATTAGTCTACTATCCATATGTTTTAATGTTCAAATGTGTGGGAAATCTTATGGGACTTAACTGCTAAGGTCAGCAGTCCCTAAGCTTACACACTACTTAACCTAAATTATCCTAAGGACAAAAGGACAAACACACACACATCCATGCCCGAGGAAGGACTCGAACCTCCGCCGGTACCAGCTGTACAGTCCATGACTGGAGCGTCTTAGACCTCTAGGCTAATCCCGTGCAGCCCATTTGTTTATTTAATGAGATTTTAGTAACTTAAATTTTGCAAAATCGTCATTTGAGTAATGTAGAATTGTAACAGCAACGCGAATAAAGTTGTCAGGCTGACAAGGTCACTGGAGATGCCTTTCTGGTGTATAAAATTGAATAAAGTCAGTATATTTTTTATGTTTAAAACTAAATAATGTGATATGAGGTTGCTAGTCTCCTGCAGAAGAGCTTCTGTGAAGTTTGGAAGGTAGGAGACGAGGTACTGGCGGAATTGGAGGTGTCAGGATGGGTCATGAGTCGTGCCTGGGTAGCTCAGTTGGTAGAGCAGTTGTCTGCGAAAGGACCTGAGTTCGAGTCCGAGTCCTGCATACAGTTTTAATCTGCCAGAATGTTTCAAGTTTGAAATGTAGTATCCCAGTTATCTTTTTGTCAACAGTAATTGGAATACCACATTTCAAGCTTTTTTTATTCCATGAAACAACAAACATCACAGTTATCTTGTTTCAATTAAATTTTACAGTTAATTTCTGGCTTTTTAAATTTAGTTTGAGGTGGCTTGTTTGTGGACGTCATTAGTTATTTTATCATCAAGAAGCCAAGGTTGCATCTTAATTCAATGTTCGATTAATGTTTCACAAAAACTAACTATTTATTTATGCAGTCATGTGTCACCAAGAACATCATTAACCAGCAATGACCTTTTGGCCTGAAGTTAATTGTCAGTCAATCTGTTAAAGTCAATGAGTATAATTTTTTAATTTGAAGTAAAAGTACTTCAAATTTTTTAATAATGTCAAGCAACAATTAGAATAGTTGTGATGTCCTTTCTTGTTCCTTCAAATCGATAATTTATTGTTGAAAGTTCGCACTTGGAGCAATGTTACTTGTATATTGTTGTTTTATATGGAAATATGATCCATATGAATATGAATAATTTCAGCTATTGGTGGCAGCGTAAAAATAGTTAAAATTATAAATATGGAATCTGTAGAAAAAAGTGATGATGTTGACAGCAAATTTGCTGATCCAGCAGTTGATCACGTAGAACCTTCAACTGTTGATACAGAATCGTATGCTTAGTTAGGAGTTTGTCCACAAACTAAACACATTACAGATCCATCTGAGAAGCTGTATTTAAAGATCGAAAGAATGGCAAATACAAATTTCGATTGCATATCAACAAAACAGGACGCCTTTCAGTCCAAAGAGAATTCATTTTAGTCCATTCAGCACACCTTTCAACCCAAGGATGCACTAAGAACCGAAATCTCGGAATTATGAAGTGATTAAGAGAATAGTCCTGATACCACAAAAAAATTAACAGGAGAAGTGGGTTCAGTACGATCAGAACAATTCAACGTAAAAGAAATTGTTCAGCAGCTAACCAAGACAGTAGATAGCTTAGGCATTGAACGAGTCATAAAACCGAAAGAACAATTTGGTGAACAGAGGTAGAATTTTTCTCGTGAACTTACAAAATGGGTATCTGAGAAAGACACACAGATTAATGAACAAGTGGATTTTGAGTTAAAAGTTGCATCACGACAGTCTACTATTGGAGTATCAGCAGAACGAGATGCTTCAGGGGAACTAACTAAATCTGTGTTGTGTCAAATTAAAACTACACTGAGTAGGGCCTCCCTGACTTGCGTAATGATGTTGCTACACAAATTAATGATATGAGGAGGGAATTGCCTGCCGCTAAGGAAACTGTGCATGACACACTGCCCCTTGTTATTAGGGCAGGTGAGGCTTTTAACATCCTGAGTTAGTTTGATAGGATACATAGAGATGATGTAGATCGTAGTAGCCCATCGCCTAACCATGCACCTTTGCACCTTATAGGATTGGCGAAACTCCTACTTTGTTATCTGTTCTTTTAGAGGAAGGTCTGCTAAAGCATAGGCAGTTCGAAGTCTTCTCGCCTCATAGAAGGAGCACAAATCCAGCTGTTTTCATAAAATCGTTTAAAGAAGTTTTACCTAAGACTTTCTAAAAAACATAATTCACTATAGATTTATACAGCGCTAAGTAGCAGTATGGGCAACAGCAACTGTCGACTGTTGCCGCTCATATGAACAATTTTAAAAGGCTTCCTTGTCCATACGTGTACAGGAATGGTTTAGAAATGAAGTCTTTAATCCAGAGTCCTTCTATAGCTGACAGATTAGTTTGTGCAAATACTTAAAAAATATTTTGAGCGAAACGCAGTACTGGGTGAACCGAACTCACGCCGAGATGTGCTACAGATTCTTAAAGCTAAAGTACCCCCAGATATTAGAGAAAAATTAATATATGTTTCTGAAACAAACTTGGAGCATTTTATGTCCATATTGGACTCGAATGATGTGACACAGGAGGATCCAAAAACAAATAATGTCAACACTACTGGCCAGACCACTCTGTCAGGTAACCATTTCAGCAATCAAGGTAGAACAAACAATTGCCGCAACAGCTGTATAACGTCGTCATTAGGGCCTCTAATGAGCAACCATGCACAAAAAAATCAAAGTCCACAGAAACAAAATAGAAGAAGAAGACACAACAATAGTCTCAATACCACATACATCGTTAATGGAGGAAATCAATGGCATTGTAATCATTACACTTGGTGAAATCCTAATTTAGGAAATCACGATCTATAAAATGTAAATAATATTCACCAGGGCTATAATCAAGTCCAAAATTGCACTGTCAAAGTGAACTGGCACACCCAGAATTCAACAGTTTGTTTGGCTGAGGTGGCAGAAGATGGCCATTCTGTTATGTCAAATTCAACAAATTAAAAGTGACGTCATTAAACCTTCAAATTTCAGTCACAGGATAGGTTGGTTGAATACGACGCCAGTTCTGTTAACTTGTTGCAATACAGTGATGGAATGGAAACTAGAAATGAGTTGTATACTGATCTTAACAAGTGTAATGAGCAACATGAAAACATAGTTCAGGCTGCTGTTAATGATGTAACGTGCCAAGTATGACTGTACCAGATAGTGGAGCTACTGCCATTGTGATATCTACTAATTTATTTAACTGAATGAATGAGTCTAATAAAGTGCCTACTTTGCCAGTTCAGAACTCTACAATTCTTGGTGCAATCGATACCAGATCACACAGTATGAAGGCGCAAACATAACTTCCTCTGGTCCTACAAAATGGAGTCATTAGATGCAACTTCCTAATTCTAGATGGTCTGTTCATCGATTGCATCTTTGGTATTGAATCTTTGCAGGAGAGGGACACCAAGTTACGCAAAGAAGTACGAGAGCACAAAAAAGCTGCAGACATTAATATGACTTGTACTAATAGACATACTGTATGTATGATATATGTATATTCTGTCGCTATTTTGTATGTATTTCAAGACGTACCCAGTAACAGAAATTGTCTGCTGTCAGTTACATGACTGTCTCCACACAAATATAGTTACATTGTGAAACTGTGTAAGTGTGTGATTAGCTAATCCCCTCCATGCCTGCTGTATTTGTATATATCACATAGTAGTGAGTAAGCACATAGAATAAAATGCACTTTAAATTCTTTTTTTAAAAAATCCAGGCAGGAATGGACCTAGCAATTAATGACTATCTACATTGCTATTGGCATCTGTCTCTATGTTGATAATTATCGTTAGCTCATTGAACTACAGACATTATTAACATTTGAAGACATAGTCGATAAGATGATACATACACTCCTGGAAATGGAAAACAGAACACATTGACACCGGTGTGTCAGACCCACCATACTTGCTCCGGACACTGCGAGAGGGCTGTACAAGCAATGATCACACGCACGGCACAGCGGACACACCAGGAACCGCGGTGTTGGCCGTCGAATGGCGCTAGCTGCGCAGCATTTGTGCACCGCCGCCGTCAGTGTCAGCCAGTTTGCCGTGGCATACGGAGCTCCATCGCAGTCTTTAACACTGGTAGCATGCCGCGACAGCGTGGACGTGAACCGTATGTGCAGTTGACGGACTTTGAGCGAGGGCGTATAGTGGGCATGCGGGAGGCCGGGTGGACGTACCGCCGAATTGCTCAACACGTGGGGCGTGAGGTCTCCACAGTACATCGATGTTGTCGCCAGTGGTCGGCGGAAGGTGCACGTGCCCGTCGACCTGGGACCGGACCGCAGCGACGCACGGATGCACGCCAAGACCGTAGGATCCTACGCAGTGCCGTAGGGGACCGCACCGCCACTTCCCAGAAAATTAGGGACACTGTTGCTCCTGGGGTATCGGCGAGGACCATTCGCAACCGTCTCCATGAAACTGGGCTACGGTCCCGCACACCGTCAGGCCGTCTTCCGCTCACGCCCCAACATCGTGCAGCCCGCCTCCAGTGGTGTCGCGACAGGCGTGAATGGAGGGACGAATGGAGACGTGTCGTCTTCAGCGATGAGAGTCACTTCTGCCTTGGTGCCAATGATGGTCATACGCGTGTTTGGCGCCGTGCAGGTGAGCGCCACAATCAGGACTGCATACGACCGAGGCACACAGGGCCAACACCCGGCATCATGGTGTGGGGAGCGATCTCCTACACTGGCCGTACACCACTGGTGATCGTCGAGGGGACACTGAATAGTGCACGGTACATCCAAACCGTCATCGAACCCATCGTTCTACCATTCCTAGACCGGCAAGGGAACTTGCTGTTCCAACAGGACAATGCACGTCTGCGTGTATCCCGTGCCACCCAACGTGCTCTAGAAGGTGTAAGTCAACTACCCTGGCCAGCAAGATCTCCGGATCTGTCCCCCATTGAGCATGTTTGGGACTGGATGAAGCGTCGTCTCACGTGGTCTGCACGTCCAGCACGAACGCTGGTCCAACTGAGGCGCCAGGTGGAAATGGCATGGCAAGCCGTTCCACAGGACTACATCCAGCATCTCTACGATCGTCTCCATGGGAGAATAGCAGCCTGCATTGCTGCGAAAGGTGGATATACACTGTACTAGTGCCGACATTGTGCATGCTCTGTTGCCTGTGTCTATGTGCCTGTGGTTCTGTCAGTGTGATCATGTGATGTATCTGACCCCAGGAATGTGTCAATAAAGTTTCCCCTTCCTGGGACAATGAATTCACGGTGTTCTTATTTCAATTTCCAGGAGTGTATATTCAAGCATTCGCTTAGGAAAAGCACAAATGAGTACTAAGCTGAGGAAAGGTATACCTGCCAGCCACTGTGGCCGAGTGGTTCTAGGCACTTCAGTCTGGAACCGCACGACTGCTACGGTCGCAGGTTCGAATTCTGCCCCAGGCATGGATGTGTGTGATGTCCTTAGGTTACTTAGGTTTAAATACCATTGTTCTAAGTTCTAGAGGACTGATGACCTCAGACGTTAAGTCCCATAGTGCTTGGAGCCATTTGAACCACATGAACAGTATACCTTACTATGTAAATTTTGATACAGTTTTGAGAATGAGACCTATTTTTCAATAGGATAGTGTTTGACTCCGTCTTAGATGTCAATGTGGTGAAGACATATAGTGTACATGGCATAATAGCTGTTCTCCAAGATCAACAATTGACAGTAAAAGGAATATTTCTACCATCAGGATGTACACAACTGGCACAAAAGAATGTGCAAAGGTAATGCAAAATATGTATACGCCTCAACACTTCTCACACTTGTATATATCTATCTACAACAGTGGCAAGACGCAATCAATATCTTCACTGCACAATAACAATGGTGATGTTGCTTATGACACTACTAAACACGTATTTCCGAAATTCCTTCACCAAACAATATGAAATAAATATTCCGAATTCGAATCAAGAACAACTTCCAATATGAGTAACTTGGTAGTAGATAGCCTCGGTATAGCAAAGCAGATTAAATCTCTTAATAAAGGCAAGGTCTCTGGTCCAGACCATAGAGTAAATATCTCTGGAGTGAGCATCACATGCGCAGAACAGATTTTGCGTTGGAACTTCCTGGCAGATTAAAACTGTGTGACCCGACCGAGACTCGAACTCAGGACCTTGCTTTTCGCGAGCAAGTGCTCTACCATCTGAGCTACCGAAGCACTACTCACACCTGCTCCTCACAGCTTTTCTTCTGCCAGTATCTTGTCTCCTATCTTCCAAACCTTATAGAAGCTCTCCTGCGAATCTTGCAGAACTAGCACTCCTGAAACAAAGGATACAGCAGAGACATGGCTTAGCCACTCCGCTGCAGAGTGGAAATCTCATTCTGGAAACATCACCTAGGCTGTGGCTAACCCATGTCAACGCAGCATCCTTTCTTTCAGGAGTGCTAGTTCTGCAAGGTTCGCAGGAGAGCTTCTGTAAAGTTTGGAAGGTAGGAGATGAGATACTGGCAGAAGTAAAGCTGTGAGAACCAGGCGTTAGTCGTGCTTCGGTAACTCAGATGGTAGACCACTTGCCCGTGAAAGGCAAGCTCCCAAGTTCGAGTCTCGGTCGGGCACACAGTTTTAATCCGCCAGGAAGTTTCATATCAGCGTACACTCTGCTGCAGAGTGAAAATCTCATTCTAGATTTTGTGTTGTCAACATACATTGCCGGCCTGGTCACTTGTTCTCGGGACGTCGTATGTTTGTATATTTCGAATGTCACTACATCCCTAGTACAGATGGATTCTTTTCGTACGTGTCGTGGATTGTTTATATATGTTGCGCAGACATTTTAACAGTATCCATTTGATGCCAGGAATAAACCAGCTACGTAAATTTTAAGGGCAAGTGATATTGCATTCTGCTTCTTTTCGATAGGTGTCACAGTTCAGATGCACTCGGTTTTTGGTAGTTTTCGGTATGATACGGCACTTAATAGTATTACAGAGTCCGACTTACATTTTTGCAGTGATAGTCTCGCAAAACGACTTGACAGGACGCTAGTACTTTTGCAAGTGTCCGAAAAACACCGAATTTGCCTCACATTAGCGATTATATCCCTGCTAATTCGTCCTTTTTTCTGCTATTTCTGCGTATGTATTTTCTCGTTTTTGCGAGCTAAAGCACAATTTTTCTTAATGGTGACACTTTGAAGTGGTTATTTAACGCATTTTACGTACTTGCTCCCAGTTTATTAAATAAATAGTAGACTGAGTAAGAAGGGGGAAAAAAGGCGATCGGAGAATAAATGTACTGTAAAGCAAATACAGTTGGTCATGTAACAGTCAACCCATATAACACCATTAAGGGAAGTGAAAAGTGACACAAATGAATGAGTTTGGGGACATGTTTACCAATATTTTACGCTTCTTAATCAAATGGTGAAGAAAATAAATTGAAGGCAAAATACACCAAAGATGATGAATGTGTACTTTGATCAGCTACACTATTGCGTTTTTTATTTGATTTGTGCAGAAAATGTATTTAAGCTGAATGCAGAAATTGGTAGTGGGTGCTGTGGAAAATTAAAAATAGTTGGTATAGCATCTACCTTCAGCCACACACGTCCAAATTTTTCTCTTTCTAAACATTCCTCTTCAAAGTGTTTTGAACATACTTTGGAATATTTTGTGGAGACAAAATTACTCCGTCTTATTTTCTGGAGCCACATCTTTACTCGTTGTTCATCCTTCGGGAAACTAAAATATGAATCACACATAATCATTCTCCATGTCCTAGACACACTTAACATGGTCTCCTACTGCAACTTTATAGTAAGCAAAAAGGTCTGAAAACACATATTATACGAAGACAATTACAGACTCTCACTCTATTGAATTTCTCTGTCTCCCGTCTTTCAAATCTATATACATAATCGACAAGTCACTGACAAATACATGGAGGGTAGTATTTGCTGAAACAACTAACCATTCCCTTTCCTGTTCCACTAGCAAATTTACGAGAGGAAGCGATTGTTTGTAAGTTCTTGTACGAGCTGTAATATCTATTATATAGTCATAAAATCGTAGAAAAATAGGTCTACAGAATCAAGCTTTAATGATAATGCGTCTCGAAATTTTTAAACATAGTACCCATGAAAAGTTACTGTCCCTCCTTTCATAAATTTTCCTTTGCACCCGTAGCAACAACAGTAATTCACCATCGCTATTACACTATCAACAAACGGTGAAAACACAACAAAAACTCTTGATCTTATAAACTTCAAACTCTGAGGAAAGCACACACGCGCAGCGAAGTCCCGAAAACACGTGACAATCCTGGTTTAATGTTGACAGCATGCGCAGAACGCAATGCTCATTCCAGAGATGTTTACTCTATGGTCCAGACTGCGTAAAATGTCTGGTTTCTCTCAGAGTATGCTGATGTAATTGCTCCATACTTAGGAGTCATATACAACTGGCTCACTCATAGAAAGACGGTACCTAAAGACTGGTAAGTTGGACAAGTCACATCTGTACCCAAGAAAGGAATTAAGACTAATAAGCTGAATTACAGATCGATATCACTAACTTCAATTTGCAGTAGGATTTTGGAGCATGTATTTTGGTACATGTATTGTGTTTGAATATTATCATCAGTTGTGGGACTGGATTTGTGATATGCTGTCAGAAAGGTTCTAGTTCATAGTAACTCACAGAAAATCATCGAGTAAAATTGGCATTGCCCAGGGAAGTGTTATAGGGCCTCTGCTCTCTCTGATCTATATAAACGATTTAACAGATAATTTGAGGAGCCCTCTTAGATTGTTTAGGCATGGTGCTGTTACTTACTGTTTTGTAAATCATCAGACGATCAAAACCAATTGCAAATGATTTAAATAAGATATCTGTATGGTGCATAAAGTGACAATTGACTCGAAATAATGAAAAGTGGACAGCCGGAGTGCCCGAGCGGTTCTAGGCCTTACAGTCTGGAACCGCGCGACCACTACGGTCGCCGGTTCGAATCCTGCCTCGGCCATGGATGTGTGTCATGTCCTTAGGTTAGTTAGGTTTAAGTAGTTCTAAGTTCTAGGGGACTGATGACCTCAGAAGTTAAGTCCCATAGCGCTCAGAGCCATTTGAACCATTTTTAATGAAAAGTGTGAAGTCATTCGCAACAGCACTAAAAGGAATCCGCTAACTTTTGGTTACACAATAAATCACACAAATCTAAAGGCTCTAAATTCAACTAAATACTTGAGGATTACAATTACGAATAATTTAAATGGGACCGATCACATACATAATGTTATGGAGAAATTAAACCAGAGACTGCGGTTGATTGGCAGTATATTTAGAAAATGCTTACACTACACATGTCTGCCCTCTTCTGAAGTATTGCTGTGCAGTGTGGGATCCGAATCAAATGGGACTGATGGAGGACACTGAAAATTTGAAAGAAGCGCAGCTCGTTTTGTATTATCGCGAAATAGTGGAGAAAGTGGCATGGATGTAATATACCAATTGGACTGGAAACCATAAAACAGAGGCATTTTCAGTTGCAGCAGGATCTTCCCATGCAATTTCAATCACTAACTTTCTCCCCAGTGTGTTAAAAAGTTTTGTTTGCACCCACTCACACAAGGAGAAATGATTATCATAATAAAATAAGAGTAATCAGAGATTGCACAGAAAGATTTAAGTCTAAGTTTCTCCTGTACACTGTCTGAGAGTGGAATGGTAGAGAATTAGCTTGAATGTGGTTCACTGAAAGCTCTGCCAGGCACTGGAATGTGAACTGCAGAGGAATCATGTAGCTGTAGCTGTATGATAGATATAGATGTAGATGTATGGTTATTCAGAACTGTAGTGTAGTGTCAATTTCCAAGTGGTACATGAGGATGTTCATAGGCCTAGAGGTAGCAATATTGAACTTACTCACATATGGCCTTTGAACTATTTATTGTGGAGCTGACACTAGCCTGTAGTTAGGAAATAGTTGTTTCAGACATCTAGAGCTTATCGTTGACTTTCACTTCAAACTAAATGAAGTCTTCTTCCAGCATTCTGATATAGATATAGTGTACGGAAGGACTTACGCTTTTGAAAATAGACAACGATTCCCTAAATTTAAAGTAAATATAATAATTTCGTGATGGTTTGCATGCCTGTAAAGTTCAAGCTAAAATGACAAACTCTTATAAATATGTGAACAGCTGTGGATCAGAGTTATCTATGAAATGCATAAATGCGATGAAAATATTTTTCGTTGTATGTTGTATCATGAGAAATGGCGACCGTGGGGACAAAATTAGAACGTCTGCGCACATAGAACGAGAACTGAAAAGCTGTCTGTGGTGCTACGAATTCGTTGTAGTAGTGTTCGAATTTAAACTTTGCAAAGCGAACGGTTAAAACACTCCTTTGAGTGATGCTAGCAAGTGGCGACAAGAACAGCAAGTTTAGTACATAAATAAATAAACTGTAATTTCTCACTCATCTTATTTGAGTTTGCAGTAAGATGTGTTCATATTCATGATCCAATGAGAGCTCTCAACTCCAGACAAGTCTGATAAATTGTTTTTTATAAACAAGGATAAGCACGTTCACTGTAAGAGAACATTAAATGGCCACTGTATCCATGGTTTCTGTAGATGACAATTCTGAATGCACTGTTCCTGATTTTTGGCATGGAATGCTGCCAGCTTGATCATTACTGACTTAAACTTTGTAGTTCCAGTATTGAAACTTAGCTCTACAAGACCTTATTGAGTGCATATAGTAGATATTGAAATGTATGAGACTTGCCTGTGAAATATGTACAGTTCATTAATAATAGACAACAAATTAAATCAGTATATGAAAATGTGTGGGTCAGTGGTCAATAAACGAAAAGGAAAACGTGTCCCTAATAAAACACCAGATCTGTTTAATGTGCTCAAGTACTTACCAATTTGTTCATATACACTCCTGGAAATGGAAAAAAGAACACATTGACACCGGTGTGTCAGACCCACCATACTTGCTCCGGACACTGCGAGAGGGCTGTACAAGCAATGATCACACGCACGGCACAGCGGACACACCAGGAACCGCGGTGTTGGCCGTCGAATGGCGCTAGCTGCGCAGCATTTGTGCACCGCCGCCGTCAGTGTCAGCCAGTTTGCCGTGGCATACGGAGCTCCATCGCAGTCTTTAACACTGGTAGCATGCCGCGACAGCGTGGACGTGAACCGTATGTGCAGTTGACGGACTTTGAGCGAGGGCGTATAGTGGGCATGCGGGAGGCCGGGTGGACGTACCGCCGAATTGCTCAACACGTGGGGCGTGAGGTCTCCACAGTACATCGATGTTGTCGCCAGTGGTCGGCGGAAGGTGCACGTGCCCGTCGACCTGGGACCGGACCGCAGCGACGCAAGGATGCACGCCAAGACCGTAGGATCCTACGCAGTGCCGTAGGGGACCGCACCGCCACTTCCCAGAAAATTAGGGACACTGTTGCTCCTGGGGTATCGGCGAGGACCATTCGCAACCGTCTCCATGAAGCTGGGCTACGGTCCCACACACCGTTAGGCCGTCTTCCGCTCACGCCCCAACATCGTGCAGCCCGCCTCCAGTGGTGTCGCGACAGGCGTGAATGGAGGGACGAATGGAGACGTGTCGTCTTCAGCGATGAGAGTCGCTTCTGCCTTGGTGCCAATAATGGTCGTATGCGTGTTTGGCGCCGTGCAGGTGAGCGCCACAATCAGGACTGCATACGACCGAGGCACACAGGGCCAACACCCGGCATCATGGTGTGGGGAGCGATCTCCTACACTGGCCGTACACCACTGGTGATCGTCGAGGGGACACTGAATAGTGCACGGTACATCCAAACCGTCATCGAACCCACCGTTCTACCATTCCTAGACCGGCAAGGGAACTTGTTGTTCCAACATGACAATGCACGTCCGCATGTATCCCGTGCCACCCAACGTGCTCTAGAAGGTGTAAGTCAACTACCCTGGCCAGCAAGATCTCCGGATCTGTCCCCCATTGAGCATGTTTGGGACTGGATGAAGCGTCGTCTCACGTGGTCTGCACGTCCAGCACGAACGCTGGTCCAACTGAGGCGCCAGGTGGAAATGGCATGACAAGCCGTTCCACAGGACTACATCCAGCATCTCTACGATCGTCTCCATGGGAGAATAGCAGCCTGCATTGCTGCGAAAGGTGGATATGCACTGTACTAGCGCCGACATTGTGCATGCTCTGTTGCCTGTGTCTATGTGCCTGAGGTTCTGTCAGTGTGATCATGTGATGTATCTGACCCCAGGAATGTGTCAATAAAGTTTCCCCTTCCTGGGACAATGAATTCACGGTGTTCTTATTTCAATTTCCAGGAGTGTACTTCTGTAAATTTCATGTATGTGTTAATAACGTTTTTATTTCAGAACAATTTAATGTAAGTCTTATGTTACATGTTTTTGAAACAATTGTACAACTGCTTCATGTAATCCATATCTTACAAGTTGCCTAATGTCTCCATGAAATGAAATCAACCTATCCTGAGGGCCGTGACCTTCCACCACTTCACTGATGTGGCTGTCTCTGGAAGCTAGGTAGCAATGTAATGAACCTGTATGAAGATTAATTTCTTATTATGATTACCCCCAGTCACGTTGCAATCAGTCTGGCCTTGTCCAGGATTAAACACTTGTAACTAGTGGTGGCCCATGATGCACATATGTTTCTTTCACACCACATTAAATTTAAGTCCTGGTTGTACTGTATGCCAAATAAACCATACAAATACTTGTAAAATATTTGCAACTGTAACTGTGAAGTGACGCTCTAACTTCTCTGAATGCGAGTGGAATAAGATTTTTCTTAAATTATTGTTGTGACCATAACTTTTCTCGCACTCTAAGCCATCAAACATTAAGCCATTAAACAATGTCTATCTTCCATTTGCTGTCTCACAGATCCTTGGCTCTTCCCATGAGAGACGGGACTGTGGAGACATAGCTGCAAGACAGAGTAGAGACACAAGTCAAGAGAAAGAAGAAGAATATTTATGGGGTGAGCATTCAGAATGTGGCATACTAAGTCATCTTACTTTCTGGTACTTACATAAGAAAAGTAATTTGTCCCTGTTAATTTTAACTGTTAGTGGATTCTTTTTCACCAGACTTTCATTATCAATTACACATCATTCTAAAAAAACAGTTGAACACAGTGATGAGTTTCTTAGATTAAAGGGTGATTCCTGTCTTCAGCAAAATGGAATAGCAGGCAGTATCACCATTAAATAATGATCTAATTTGATTTACTTATAAAGCTAGGGATCATATTACAGTGATGACATGTTGTCATAATTCGATGAAAGTAAATAGTTCTAAATAAGCAGAGACACTGATATGTAAGTACAGGTTGGCCATAAATGTTTGCCCCAATTTTAATATTGTCTATTAATTTCATATTTATTATAATGGTAATATTTGTTTTTTTGCTACAGATCTACTAGCAAACCCATGAAGTTACTGTGCATCCATATCTCATTCAACACTTTCGCCATAAGGACCACTGTGTCAGCTACATCGTAAAAATAGCTTCCCTCCCCCCCACCGCCACCCCGCCCAGGAGAAAGCTCAATGTTTTGTGTGGATAGCAAAAACCAAATCAACAAGTACTGTGCAGTGATAGTTTATGTCCCATTAATGAAAGAAAACACCTAATGTCAAGTTAATAATGACATGGATGGAAACTTTTTTATTAGGGGTTGTTTCACAAACAAACAAGCAGCACCAGACCATCTGTTTTGGAGGAGATTGAGCAGGCAGCTGAAACTACAATCATGAGGTCACCCAGAAACGAATTAGGCATGATTCACAGGATCTTCAAGTGCCAAAGGGTACAGTGCATGCAGTGGTCGCTAAAGTCTTAAAACGAATGCATACAAGGTCCAAATTATTCAGGCATTACAATTAGATATTCGCCCAAAACATGAACTACTAGCAGCGAACGTGCATACCGTGTGTATGAGGACAATAATTTCTTGAAGCACATGTACTTTCCCAATGAGGTTACATTTCATGCCTGTGGCTCAGATAACCACCACAATGTCCGGATTTAGCGATTAGAAAATCCTCATGTCATGCGAGAACACATTTGGGACAGTCCAAAGATGTGTGTTAATGTGCGATCGAGTGACTGGTCCATTTCTCTTCCTTGAGAGCAATGTGAGTAGATATGGTTACCTATACATATTAGTAAATTACTCCATTCTCTAGCTGCAGGATATGCAAGACATTGTCATTTTTCACACTGATGGTGTTCCCCTCATTGGGCCCTAGAAGTTAGGTATTTTGTTAATGAAATCTTCCCCAACAGGTGGACCGGGAAAAAGAACCCAATTCCATGGATTCCCAGATCTCCTGACATTACCCCCATTAGATTTCTTTCTTTGGGGGTATGTGTAGGATATTGTGTGCAAAACAGCAATTTTTGATATTGTGACATTGTAACAACACATCAGACACGCCACTGGCACGATAACACTAGACATGTTGCAGAATGTGTGGCAAGAGACTGAATACCGGTTTGATATTTTGCGTGTTACCATGGTTACACATGTTTAAATGGTTTATATGTTGAAGTACACTACCTGTATTAAATTTTTGTGTAAGGTTCAAAGCTTAACGGATAGTCAATGTCATATAACGCATTTTCATTTACTGTGCCAATAAATGAGTTATATTGTTTTGTTTTGAGGATAATAATTTATGGAAGCTCTCCATAATTTTATGGGGTAATAACAGGTGATCGGCCAAGGCTTTGAGAACGAACCATCCTAACATATGCCTGAATGATTTAGGAAAACCATGAAAAACAAAAATAAGGATGGCCAGACTGCGTCTTTCATTGCACAATGTTTTTCACTTTACACACAATTTGAAGCAGATTACTGTAATACAAAAGGTTGTTCCGTACTGCATCACTGAACATATTAAGGTCACCCACTGGTGCCTCCTGAACCATGAAAATGTTGCTATGCCCATTGCAGTAACTCCAACCTGCTTGGACATTTGAAACCAGGATCATAAACTCGCAGCTATGCTCTGTGCATGACTTCAGGGTCTCCCATCAGTCTGCCTGAAAACTCTGTTAGCACCAGCTGATGGTGGGTGAGCTGTTGACCTCAGGTGAGTGACAAGACATGAGAACCATGCATTATAGATCTTGACACATGACTTTTTGTAGAGCTGTTACGTTGTGATCACATATTGTAATATGAGTGGGAGCTGCTGTTATCCCTCTTCATTATTAACAACTAATCTGGGTCCTCAAAATAATCCTTAACTGAATAGTATGCAATGCTTATGATGAATGTTATACCTGCCTTTTCAAGCAATGGTATATTATAAACCTAAGATATCCCTTTGTGCAATTCACTCCTTGGCATAACATTTTTTCCATGATAAATTTAGCTCCAAACTGGCGCTTGTTTCCTGATTATGTATAGAAATAAAGAATTGTGAAATGCTAAAAAAGGTTTTCCATGATTTGCACTAGAGATTGGTAGACCTACTCACTTGGTGCAATAAGTTGTCTGTGTTTTTTAAGTAGTTCTTTATTCGACTCCATTACTGTTTATAAGTGTTATTCTTGTGGCCCTTTTCTGCAATTTAAAAATTGTGTCGTTTTTTGTGCCTATGATCCTCAGAAAGGACTCCTGTAGCTAAGACGTGAGTGTATTTAGGAACAGTAAGTCACCACAAGTCATTGACTGTTGCAAACTGATTATAGAAGCCTTGCTCTAGACCGTACATCAACACTTCGTCACTTCAGCTAAACCTGGTACTGAACAGAGAAAGTGAGATTATTAGATACCATCCATGATACAAAATGGCATATTATATTATTGTAAGTAACGAATTACCAATGATGAAGTTTATTAGCGACCAAAGGAAACCTCACAGGTGTTATTATTGATGAAGTTTGTATTGAACTGATGAGAAGTGGAACAAAATCAAAAGTTTTGTAAAAATGACAACACTTATTTGCTATATACATAGAAACACATAAAAATATTTTTAAGATAACACAGAAACCCTGTTAATGTAATGCATAGTATTTTTTTCTTGCCAAAAACCAAATAAGGCCAAAAAGTACTGTGTTTCACTCCCACAATAGAACTGACTCTTTTAATTGTTAAAAACAATTATTTAACGAAAATATCTTCATCATTTGATATTTCTAATTATACACATGGCAGGCTTTTCACTGTGCAGTTATTCTAAAATGTAAATCAATTTTTGCTTTCAGATATCTGGTCTTTCATGTGGAAGCACACTCACTAAAAAAATATCAGTGTCATTATGGGACATCTGCATTACATCATGAAAACAAAGCAAAAGAATAAAAATTAAGACCAAGAAGAAATAAAAATACAAAAACCAAATACTATATTCTCATGAGCACGGCAAAAATACAATTCCTTTCGATATTAGAAGATGGTGACATGCTGCTCTCATGTGGTGTAATATTATGGGGGTTGATGCTAAAGTGGACAAAGCTTTTAAACTACAAAAACGAGATATGAGATTTATGTGTGTTGTTACAAATCACCTATTGTGTAGGTGCCTACTCAAGACCGTTATGATATTGACATCCATAAGTCAGTACAGCTACTCACTGATGATATTTGTAATAATCAACTTTAAAAGTTTCCAAATGATCAGTGACATTCACAATCATGACACAAGGCAGAAGCAAAGACTTCATGAAGAATCAATAACTCTCAAAACAGTGCAAAAAAGGAGTTAGCAAGTTTACAGTAAAAATTTATGATAAATTCTGTGGTGTCACCGCCAGACACCACACTTGCTAGGTGGTAGCCTTTAAATCGGCCGCGGTCCGTTAGTATACGTCGGACCCGCGTGTCGCCACTATCAGTGATTGCAGACCGAGCGCCGCCACACGGCAGGTCTAGAGAGGCTTCCTAGCACTCGCCCCTGTTGTACAGACGACTTTGCTAGCGATGGTTCACTGACAAATTACGCTCTCATTTACCGAGACGATAGTTAGCATAGCCTTCAGCTACGTCATTTGCTACGACCTAGCAAGGCGCCATTACCAGTTACTATTGATGCTGTAAAACATGTACCGTCAAGAGCGATGTTCACCAATTATGGATTAAAGTTAAGTATTCCAGCAGCTACGTCCTTTTTTGCTAGTCTCATTTCCTTGCCCTGTTCCAGACCTCACGCCAGCCTGCGTGAGCTAAAACGGGTGCCTTTCGGCTTCCTCTCATAGTGGGTTGGCTGTCTTGCCAATCCACAACAAATTCCAACTGAATATAAATAAGGACATTGGCAACAATCATTCAAAAAGAAAGTGAAACGATTCCTCATAAACCACACTGTATACAATTTAAATTAACTTCTAGATCTATAAGTCATGTGAAAGATGTCTTAAATCATAAATGACACTGTAATAATATATGCTAATGCACAAAATACTGTATGCCTTGTAGATATATTTTTAAAGTATTCTTGTATTTCATGAAACCATGAACATAGGACTGCATACCTTGATTGTTAACTGTTTTCATTATAACTTTAATTTATTTTGTTTCTCTGTGTAATACTGAATTCCTTTATTTGTCCTGTACAGCCTATATACATAATGTAATTTAACAGGACCAAACAAAAATCAAATCAAATTATCAGCCATTATGTCAGGAACTGCCATCAACTGTCTCATATTCCTAAACCATCCACACAGATAAACACTAGTTCACATGACATCAACAGGACAAATTGGATCATTAGTTTACATTATCATTGGATGATGGAGGCTTCATGCTAAATGGAACAACAACATGATGTCAGTTCAGTTAAAGTGGAGTTATTTGATACTATCTGTGATCGAAAAGTCAGAGTATAATAAAATCGGAATTGAGGAACTAACAACGATAAAGTATATTAAAGGCCAAAGTTAACTTCATACTGGGTGTTCTTGATCAATTTTGTGTTGTAAGTTGCTGAGAAGTGAAACAACAATTCAGATTATCGACATTTACTTACTACAGAAAATATATACATAAAAAATATTAAATGATATTTACAAGAGAATACACAGAGCCTGCTTATCTTATGCATTAAATTTTTCTTCTAAACAGCAAATAACGCCATGATAACTTAAGTTTCCACATGGAAGGACACCAGATCAAATTAACTGACAAAGAACCTCTCTATATTATTTGTCCCTGAAAGTCTTGAAATACCCAATCAGGTTCTGGACCCAGGTATTAAACGGTACGTCTGAGAGAAAAGGACAAGTTGTATGATAAGAAGTTACTCAGTAAAACGCTGTCAGCCGCTGTCAAGTGGTGCAGTTTCGTTAGCTGTGCTCACGACATGTTCG
Organism: Schistocerca americana; assembly: GCF_021461395.2. Taxonomy (NCBI): domain Eukaryota; kingdom Metazoa; phylum Arthropoda; class Insecta; order Orthoptera; family Acrididae; genus Schistocerca; species Schistocerca americana. Next base: position 303,210,433 of record NC_060121.1, read on the forward strand.
GGCGAAAAGTAATCTACAATGGCTGAAAAAGTTTTTGTAAGACATACCAGGAAATTAGACAGGAAGAATTATCATGCCAGTAAATTCCAGATGACTGTTATTCTTAATGTCTAAGTAATTTTTGATGTTCTAGTTAGAAAAATTATTCAGATATCTAACATCCACAAAGCAGCCTTGGAAATTCAGAAAAGAGAAAGTATCGAGGATGTTCCGCATCAGTCGACGAAAATCAAACGCAAAATCTGATAGTTTATGATACAGCACAGGGAATGAGGAACAAGTTGGGATTCATACCCAAACAGCAATCAGAAACCAGTCAGTTATTTTTAAAGCAGCATTTTCATGATATTGGATAGAAGGTGCTGAAAGTAGCCCTATTGCCGAAAATCGTCACATCATTACTATGGATGTACAACACATTTGAAACAGCAAATGGTAGTGAGAACCACTTATCAAAGCACGGTTCACAGCTGATGATGAAGTATTGTATTTGCAGCAATGGCGATCAGTAAGAAAACAAAAAAGGTAATTAAACGTGATGAAACCAAGAGTGAAAACCACAGTCTGCTGTCGAGTGTTTTTACTACAAAAAGCAGTGACACTTACAATATCTCATTAGTCCCAGAAGAAAAGTTAGACATGGAGAAACATAAAAGAGTCAAAGTTAAATCTTTCTGTGCATTTATAGTCTAGTCCGATAAAACATGCCCTGTTGTCAAAACGTCGTGATAGATTTGTGTAAATTGGTTTGAGTATGCATGTTCATGGAGAGTTGTGCCTTACATCAAGCACTTTTTTATGGGAACACTTCTGAGAGGTTCAGTTCTCAAGTTCAGAATATGTCTCACTCGACAATAATAAAGAATGCCAAATCACCAGTATAGCAACCGTCAGTCTCAGCAAAAAATTGATAGCAAATAGAGCAAATCATGTCATGAAAACATTCTCGATCTACCAACTATCAAAAGAATTTGTTTAGTGTCAGAGCATGTACTTCACAGAAAATCACTACATTTTTCCAAAACTATCAAGTTCTATTAGTGTACAATAAATAAACTGTAGCAGAAGTTGAAGTATGAAAATAATATTTATAGACTGCTTTTGATGATGAAATCCACTCAGGTGAGTGATGAAGTAAACACTTCAGCGAATGACTGAAGCAATGGCATGAACAGTTGGAGCTTGTCAACAGAAGGATGCTGCAGCAAATGTCAATGAAAGGGACCATTGAAGGACCTAATGAAATAAAACAAGATTTGTTTGCAAATCTTGTCAGAAAGGCAAGGAAAGTTCAATAACAAAGTCACAATCCATTCCACAAACTGAGATGAATTTATACATTTGAACATCTGTGGTCAGATGTCAGCTGAATCAGGCAGTGGTGCAAAGTTTCTTATCAAACTGAAATATGACATTACTATATACATGTTGTTTATTATACACAAATCTGATATGTTTGATCAGTTTTGTGAATTCAGTGCTCCTGTGGTATACAAGCTTCGTTAAAGAATGAAAAGTTGCATGCAGACAATGATGATGAGAAATCTCGTAGCATTGTGTGTTTGTGAGGAAGAAATTTTAATTTTAATTAATTTATTCACTGAAGAAAGTATTATGTTAGAAATGCTTTGTAACAACACACACTCAATGTACAGAAAAAGTCGAAGTCTATCCATTACTGAAGATGAATAAATAGGAAACAGATCATAAGGACTATAATATAGAATTGCTGTTTTTTCACTCCACCTCAATTCTATTTAAATATAATCCACAACTTCACACATTCCCAACCCTTGTGACAATTCCAAATTTTTGTTTACACAACGTTTTGTAAAATGTCAGCTACCTGATTTTCTGTACTAAACACCTATTTTCCTTTTTAGACGAAGTTTGTAACAAATCCATATTAACATCTTAGTCTGTTATACTCCTATTTACAAGGAGAGGCAATAGAAGACTGATTGTCTTCATAAATTATAAGTTTTTCATTTAAATTTAATAAACTGTGGGTTTTTTGTGAAACATTGTAAATTAATTAAACAAACACTGCTTTTAGCTTTGTTTCACAATTTATTACTAATATTATTGCACAACCTAGGTTTCAGGTTATAAGCCTAATTTCACGTACATGACTGACTCCCAAAGATGATAATGCACAGAAAAACATGACGACAAGGCAAAGATAATCATTTCTAGTTCTTGAGACATCAATCTATAATTTAATGTACAATTACGTCAATGACCATTTTTTAACAAATTATATACAGTGTTACCATTCACCAATTATACTACAATGACCAAACTAAATTTATGCATCAGCCAAGATATTTTTAACTACAATGGACTGGGGCCGAAAATTTCGCTTCTGTCTTGGGGATCTAATCTTATCTGAAAGAGGTGAATAATTGAATTGGCTTCGCTTGTCTAAAAATAGGTGCAGGGAAAGATGCATCTGTTTTTTAATTTGTAAAATTTCTAATTGGTTGCGTTTGACCCCGTTTACCTTTGTGTGTAGCACTTGTACATCTCTTGTGTGGCAAAGGCAGAATCAGGCTTCCTTTATCTCCAGCTTCTGTGGTGTTCTTTAAGCCTGGTACAGATTCACTTCCACATCTGTTCAATGTAGCAAGACTGACACTCATGGCATATGATTTTATAAACCCCACTTTTTGTGGTGGCTGGCTGTTTGTCCATTGCATTGAACAACAAACCACCTATTGTCTGAGGGACATAGAAAAGCACATAGGAACCCTTTGCCTTCAATATGTTATTTATGCTATTTCATGTTTTCCCTATAAAAAGTAATCTGCACCATTTATTTTCTTGTTTCTCTGTGTTTCTCATTGGGGACATTAGGGACCTGGCTTGCTTCTTCATCTTTTTACCTAAAATTTTATCAGTGGTGGGGTCAAATTCATTGTTTATGGCTATCGTTTTTATTGTGTTAGAAAGGAGACAGTGGATCATGTGATGGACTGCTGCATGTTTGTGGGTTGTAGGATGTTGGGAGGAAGCTGGGATAAAAGTGTCAGTGAAGGAATCTTTTCGGTAAATTTTAAATTTATGGTTACTGTCTTCTCTCTTTCAGACAATGTCCTGGAAATTTATGCTGGGCGCACCCAACTCCATGCTGACCTTTATGTTAGTGTGCCACTGGTTCATATTTTCCACAAGTTAATGGAGTTGTCTATTGGAACCTTTCCACATGCAAAGAATATCATCTACATATCTGTACCAATACACAACATGTTTTGCCAGTGGTTTTATCTACAGAAAATCAGTCTCCCACTGAAACGTATTATAAATGATGTCTGAAGCTGTTTCCCTAACAGTATTATCCATCCACATAAATTCACATAAATCAGGTGCATACTGACATTATCAAGAATTCTGTATTAATTCGAAGTTTCTTGTTTATCCCATAGTTTTTCTGCTGCCTTCTTCATATGTCTTGCTGAGGCTAAGGTCTGTTTGATCATGATGTTTCTGTGTCAAAAGAAGAAGTTAGAGCAGTTACTATCAGTGAAGGAGAGAACATTAACCCCAAAAACGCCGATCCACTTTGCAGATAGGATTGTTAATTTATCAACATTAACCCTTTCTGAACCGAAAGAAAAGTTAATATCAAAAGGCCACAAACACACTCCAGACATGACAACAAAACCTCAAGTGTTAGACGATCAAGGGTAGATCTGGAACTAGCCCTATAGAAAGATATAATAACGAAAGTGCAGTGTATGGAAGAAATCAAGCAGGCACAGAAACAACAACAACAACAACAACAACAACCACAACATCAGAGGAACAACTAACTCCTAGTCGTAAAGGAACTTAAAACTATGATTGAAAACAGCAACAACAACAACAACAAGCACAAAATCAGAGGAACAACTAATTCCTAGTCGTAAAGGAACTTAAAACTATGATTGAAAACAGTAATGTGGTTCTGACTAGGGCGGGTAAAGGAAGGACTGTAGTGCTGTTACATAAAACAGATTACGCAAGCAAAGTAGAGGATTTTTTCCAATCAGTGCAGCTACAGAACCTGCAGAGAGACCCGACAGCTAGTTACAATGATCAGGCTAAGCAAATAGCAAACAAGTACTCCAATATCTTTTCTGAATATGCCTGTAAGAGCATACTGCAAATGAACCCTAGGCCACCACAGCTGTATGGTTTACCAAAACTCCACAAACCAAATGTGCCAATCTGTCCTGTGGTATCTGCAATACATGCTCCAGTATACAAGATTGCCAGGAGAATCAACACCATCTTGAAGAAGAAGCTGAACCTCAAAGGGAAATATACTACTGAAAACAGTTTAGATTTAGTTAACAAGTTAACAGATGTTAAGGTTCCAACAAATGAAAAACTAGTCTCTTTTGATGTGCATAGCTAGTTCACTTGTATTTCAGTGAAAGACTGTATAGGTATTGTGGAACAATCAATGTATTCACACAACATAAATCCAGAAGAGCACCTGAGCATTGTTAGTGCAGTGGAATGTCGTTTAAATCAAAATTGTTTCTGCTTTCAAGGGAGCTACTACCAGCAAGCAGACGGTCTGGCAATGGGCTCACCTTTATCCTCCTTACCAGCAGTAATGTTCATGGACAAGTGGGAGGGAACCACTGGCAAAACATGTCGTGAATTGGTACAGATACGTAGATGATATTCTTTGTATGTGGAAAGGTTCCAATAGACGACTCCATAAACTTGTGGAAAATATAAACCAGTGGCACACTAAAATAAAGGTCAGCATGGAGTTGGGGGCCCCACAATATAAATTTCCTGGACATTAGCTTAAAGATAAAAGACAGTAACCATATATTTAAAATTTACCGAAAAGATCCCTTCACTGACACTTTCATTCCGGCTCCCTCCCAGGAACCTACAACTTACAAAGATGCAGCATTTCATCACATGATCCACCGTCTCCTTCCTATCCCTATCTCCAAGAAGACTTTGACCAGGAACTTATTACAATAAAAACAATAGCCATAAATTTTGAATTTGACCCCAACACCACTGACAAAATTTTAGGTAAAAACATAAGAAGCAAGCCAGGCCCCAATGAAAACACAGACAAACAGAAAAACAAAGAACACCACAGAAGCTAGATATAAAGGAAGCCTGATTTTTGCCTTAACAATAACCACACAATAGCTGTACACGTCATACACACAGACGAAAACGAGGCCAAATCAAAAAACGTTCCGAAACCAGACAATGTGGCAGCAGTTCACCAGAAAATGCTTCAGAGTCCTACCACATCAACCCAGTGCCTGTCGATAGACACTGGCATATCATGTCAATCGTGTGGACGAATACTCCACCTGAACCTACACATGCATCCCTAAGTTTTAGAAATTAAAAACATATGAGTATATCCACAAACCTATTGTTAAACAAGCGAACCCAATTCAATTATTCACCTCTTTTAGATGAGATCGAACCCTAGGATAGAAGTGAAACTTTGGGCCTCAGTCCATCATAGTTAAAAATATCTTGGCTGATGCATAACTTTAGTCTGGTCAAGGTAGTATTATTGGTGAATGGTAATAATATATGTAATTTGTTAAAAAATTGTCATTGACGTAATTGTTCATTACACTATGGATCGATACCTCAAGAAGTTGAAATGATTATCTTTGCCTTGTCAGCATGTTTATCTGTGCATTATCACCTTTGGGAGTCAGTCATGAACTTGAAAATGGGCTTATAACCTGAAACCTAGGTTGTGCAATAACATTAATAATAAATTGTGAAACCAGGCTGAAAGTGGTTGTTTAGTTAATTTATGAATTTTTCATTTTCCAGGATTATTAAGTAATACTTCAACACAAGGTACAAGTGGCATAAATTCTCCTTTTGTAGAACAAGTTCTCCTACCCAGAGTATTACCAAACATCTTCACAGCATAACCTTTTACTGACTTTCTATCTGAGCTGCTGGCCTAATCAGCATCAGCATTAGCTGTTACAGTTCCATTGTTTCCTCATTTTTGTAATGCATTCCATAATTCACTTTGCCTTGCATTTAGTGCAGTATTCTCTTTAAACATTATTAATGCAATTCCATCAAATCACTTTAATAATGACTGAAACAACTCACAGTAGAGTTTAAATCAGGTCATATGGTTTGTATTACATAAGACAAACATCCTGTCAATTGTATGTAAGAAACTTTCTCGTGCAGTTTCTCATTGTCACCAACTTATCTGTATTTGAGTTCCATGAATGCTTTAATTAGCTTGCTTTCATTCTTACCAAAACTCTTCAACAGATTTCCGAGTAAGTTTTCTGATTCAAAATGATTCCATTCTCCCTCTCACCTTCTCAGATCCCATGACATGGAATATGCATTTGCATGTTGCATATGCATTTGTATGTTTGGCTCCCTTTCACCTGTTATTGCATATTTTAACTAAAAACTAGTGACGATGCACATTTTTTTCTCTATGTTTACAGTATTTTAAAAATTTAGAAGGGCGGTCTCTAGCTCGATCTAATTTTGATGTCTCTCAGATTGAACCCAACTGCCTAGCGAAATCATTACAGAAGAGGAACAGGAACAGGCAGACAGAGTCAATGGTCCTGCGCCCGCGTCCCCCGGTTAATCTGCTCCACAGTCATACCGTATGAGTCGGCAACAATTAAATTAAATTTCGAAAACTTTTACCCGCACGTTCATTGTTTTAATTTATCTTTCTATTTACTTGTACACAGCTGAATGTGTTTATGACGTGTAGTGTGTAATGTGTTGTGCTCCATGCCAGCCGAAAAAAGAAACGCCGTTTTGTGGATAGCTGACCATCCTGGAACATTTATATATGACGGAATTGTTTTATATTGTCGAGTTTGGCGAGAAAATCGTTTCGTGCAAAAAACGTTTCAAATGGACCAGCATGTCAAGACAAGTCTTCATATCGCAAGAGTGCAGACAAAAGGACCACGACAACAACTTCAGACAATAGCAAGTTGCAGTAGCAGGGATTTGTCGAAAGGTAACGAAACAAGTCAGTTTAACATGGATCTACGTGAAGCATTCATTGCAAGCAATATGCCTCTTCACAAACTTACAAACCCTATTCTCTAAGGCTACCTAAGCAAATATTTCTTAAATCGAAATATAACAGATGAATTACATTACGTAAAACTTATGTACCGAAAATTTTATTTAAATGCTCTGGAAGAAACATGCAATGAACTCAAAGACAGCATTATCTGGATTTCAGATGACAAGACTAAAGACACTTGTGGCCGTTGCATTGCAAATTTAATTGTTAGTGTTTTAAAAGAAGAGCATTCTTCTTCCTATTTAGTGGCCTGCAAAGAACTTGAAAAGGTAAATCATTCTACGCTCGCCAGATTTGTGAATAAGGTTACTAGAAAAATATTTCCAGAATCTTCTGCAGATGAAAAGGTATATGATTTTATTTCAGATGCTGCTCCCTATATGATGAAAGCAGGAAAAGCCCTCTGAGTATTTTATCCCAATTTGATTCATGTGTTGCGCTTTGCTCATGGAGTGCATTGCCTTGCTAAAGGAGTGTGTTCCACATTCGTGAACGTAAATAAATTGATTTTACCCACAAAGAAATTGTTTCTAAAGTCACCTGCTCGCATCAACACCTACAAAGATAAACTACCAAATGTGCCTTTACCTCGCAAACCAGTGGTAACTCGTTGAGGTACGTGGGTCGAAGGTGTGTTGTTCTACAATGAACATTTCAAGGCCATTAATGGGGTAGTACACGACTTCAATAGTGCAGAGGCTTTGGCAGTTTGTCAGTGCAAGGAAGCTTTTAATGATTCTGGTATTAAAAGAGACATAGCTGTGATTAGCATTCATTTTTCCCATATACCTACAAGTATAAAAAAAGCTTGAAACTCAAGGTTTGGCGTTGAATTAATCTGTCCAGTTAATAAATAAAATTGTTCTAGTGAGCTCCTCATTGCCAGATGTATTCCCAAGAAAACTTAAAGAAATGTTTGAAAACATTTTAGACAATAACCCAGGCTTTGAACCCTTGTGAAAAATTGATAGTTTTAGTAATAGGATGGGTGAACTTTTACCAGAAACAATAAATGTCAACATAGTACCCAACTTCAAATACTGCCCAGTTATCTCAGTTGATGAAGAAAGATCCTTTTCTGCTTATAAAAATATTTTGAGTGATCGAAGAGAAATCTTACTACCGCGCATTTGGAACAATACTTGGTCATTTATGTTTACAATAGAAGAAAAATGCAAAATAAATTCTAAATAATGCTTTGGTCCTACAGTACTAATTAAAAGTTAATACTGTTCCAAAAAAAATTGATAATTGCATGTTGTTTTTCAAATAAAATATTACAGAGTGTGATATATCTCGATGTGAGTCCTGTACATATCGATTGTTTTGCTACAACTCCCTCAAGTCACATACTGTTGTTACCGACAACAGAAAATAAGGAACAATTCTCAAAACACGGTATGTGTCCCTATTTTGCAAATTTTTAGAAAATAATCCCAGGAAGTCCTCCTTCCTAACCTCTACAATAAAGTATTCAGAAAATGATATCAGCATTCTGAATTTACGGATTTTTCGTAATTTCATAATTGATATGCACAGGTTTGACTCTGAGATATAATGCACACAGTAACTACCATGTTTTGTTTATTATTTGATCTTGCATATTTCGACACTTTTCACGCATTTTTTAAGAATTTTTCATGCATATTTTAAGGTTTTTGTGATGTATATAATTCAGTCCTTACCTATGAGAGTCTCAAATTTCCTAACTCTTTCACTTTAAATTTTCTTCTGAAAGTAACTGGAATTTTTCAGTTATCATCTTATCATTTCCTAAATCGATAATATCATCTACAGATAATAAAACGTAAGCTGTAGCATTTAGTTTGCTGTAAGTATATAGACAACAATAGAACTGCTTTCAAAAAAGCCTAGATCTTTGGAAAACTTGTCAGACAATAAATTCCAAGATCTTGATGCATGCTTTAATGTTGCAACACTGACTCATTGCTGTGTGCCTATTATGCTTACATGAACAGTTTGCTTAGATATGGTATGATCTTCTGGGGAAATTCAGGTACAGCAAAACAAGCTTTCAAACTTCAAAAAAGGGCTATTAGAATATTGAAAGAGGTTCCCTGCAGACTGTCACGCAGGGAAATATTTAAAGACTTTAATATAATGACTCTTCCTAATTTATACAGCTATGAATGTGTATGCTTTCTGAAAACTCACCAGGAATTTTCAATATTAAATAATCAGGCTCATAACCATGAAGCAAGGAACAGGGATGATTTTCACAGAAACACCCACAAAGGAGCACACTACCAAAAAAGTGTAAACTACCAGCCCAAAATACTTTTCAGTGCATTTCCTTCTACAATAAAGAAAATTAAAGAATTTCATAAATTCGAGGTAGGCCTTAAACAATTTTTACTATCACATAGTTTTTATAGCATTGAAGAATATCTTAATATGGAAAAGTAATATTATTTATATACACCGATATAAAATATTCCTATTTACTATCCAAGTTTTTGAAACAAGTTAAAGGTATGAATCTATATTGAAATTGACTACAGCTATACAATGTGTATTGTTAATGGATGAATAAAGAGATTGATTCATTGATTGATTAACTGGTTTGTTTAGCATACATACAGTACCTGATAATGCATTAAATTCTGCCAGTATTTTTATACACAATTTGTCATCCAAATTTCCGTAAAGGACAGAATCTTTTATATCCATTTGATTTATAATCAGTTTTTTATGATTCGCAACAGGAAGTAATGTTCTCAGAACTGCCAGTCTTGGTGCAGGGGAACATAATTCCTTTAATGAAAACCTTTTCTTTGACAACAACCACAAGCATCTAATCCAGTTTTACATTTGTAATGTTGCTTACATCATTGCATTTCTCTTTAAAAATCTACTTCGTGTCAATAACCTCATTATTTTGAGGTAAATCTTATATTGGCCAGGTTTTGTTTTCACTTATTATTCATATTCATTCTATTACAGAGTGAAGCCATTGTCTTTATCCAATCAGCTGCTAATGTCACTGAATGTCTTCAGAACATCCCTGATGTACTTTTCTGAATGCAGTGCTAATAAGCATAGTTTTCCATTCATGCTGAGCTTTTCTTTCTCTTTGGATTTCTTATCTTCGCTTCATTATCACTTGATGCAGAGTCATTTCTGTTGTCACTGACATCTTCTTCATCAATAATAGCATCATTTTTGCCTAATTTGCGAAAGAATCAATCTTCTTTGTTAAAATCATAACATCAGACTTGACGTTCTTCCAAGAATGACATGTCTCTCTTCAGGACGCTATAGCCCGTATCCATTTATACAATATCGAGCCAAGAAGCACTTCTCTATTCTGCAATCAGTGTTTCCACAAATCACTTCTTCTGGAAGTCATAAATATGTCAATTCACCAGTCATTTTCTGTTTCTCCCACTGTGGTATTTCACCATATCACAGAATAACAGGAATTGTTATTTTTAATGCATGCATTCGTGTTCTGTTTATCAAGTAAACAACAGTCTGTACTGTAATTCTTCAAGCTTTCCCAGTGATGCGTTGTCATGCTGATTAATCGGGTTTCTGCCGGTTATTCACGTGTTTCCTGCACGATATTTCAACTGCGTGGCTTTCAGTCTTCAGGTGCTGTCCGATACTGATTCCATTGTGGAATATTGTGCACGAAAGACGCGAATAGCCGTCAGAAACTCGATTAATCAACATGACAGCGGTCTGTACTACTTCTCACAAATCGTTTTTTCAAGTTTACCGCTCAACAACATTCAGTGAGCCCAGCCCTCACATCTCTCATAGTCGATCCAGTTTTCTTCCAAAAATTCGTCACAAACCATTTTCGTTTGAAAAACCCCATCTGGGGCATCATAGATGTCTCGTGATTCCATACAAGTGATGTTAATCTCCTTTGTAGTGTAGTTCCAGGAACATTAAACCGATTAGCAGCTGCTCTTTTGGTCATTTTCTCTTCTTAAACCACTGAAATTGCACATTCCATTGTAGTTTTGGAGCACCCTCTTCAAGGATCACTGGCATGCATCTTCTCAAACATCAGCTTTATTCCAGATAGCTGTCCACAATTCGTTCTATTAGTTCTGAATAATAGTTTTTATCATATTTTGTGAGAATTTTTGATTTGTTTATTTTCTCAATTCATTTCTTTTCTGTGTCACTATCTAGAAACTTCACCTGTTGTCTGTATTTTTCTGCAGTGAGATCCAACAAATCTAATTTGTCTACCAAACCTTGCATTCGAAATTTCTAGTGGCCAAAATTGTTTGCATTGGAAAGTAGATCGCGTTATTTCGTTCTACATTCTGCCAGTATCTAGACGCTCCAAGCTGATGAACTAGAAATATAAAAATTCTTCCACAATAGTTATGATTTAAGCTTTCAACTACTTACCTTGTGCCTTTGCACCTAGACAAGGGAGGCGCTAGTTTCACCTCTGTAACACTTTGTAACCACCCTGTTAAATTGTTAAAAACTCAGTCAGTCAGTGTCGTAATTTTGAAATGAGAGTTTGTATGAATGTCATGTAACAAATATTTTTGCATGAAGCACTGTTGCGAAAGAGGCAAAGGTCAATTGTGGAAATTAAGCCACTGAATATTAAAAGTAACGTTATTAAGGAATACACACGACTGACTATGCAAAATAAAAGGGCATGTACATTCGCGAATGAGTGGATCAAAATAAGAATTAATACTGTAAGAGAAATGGGTCATAAGTATAGCTATGTCGGTACACACTCAGATGTATGCGAACATGCAATCGGGATAGAGGCAAGTACGTTATAAGTACTATCATTCCCTGTGGCCAGTGTAAAACGAATTGTGGTTAAAATGCATTTATTCGCCTGAGAAATAAAATAAACAGACTTCGTAATTAAATGAAAAGAAACGTTTGAGGTTTTGAATGTCGTGGCAAGTATGACCTAAATACTGAAATACTAATAAACAGAGAGCATAAGTCTTGTTTTGTCCATCAGTGTCAAGTACTTTTCAAATGAATCTTTGGTATGAGAGCCGAATAGTTATCTACAGATTTATCTTTATAAGAAAAAAGTCACTTTACTTATACAGTTCTGGTGCCAGTCTGGCTGCTTAGCTAATCATTTGTTGTAACATTCGTTTCTCTCATATATTGTATGTTTGTGGTTTTTTAGGAATGAAAACATACACACTAGGGTACAAAAAATATACATTAACCTACACTGTACACACAAAAATTGCTGCATCGTCATTTACATCAATACATGATTATTATATTACATTTTATACAAGCTCATAGTTAAGTTCTTTATGTTTGGTCTGTAGCGCCATTATTCATGGGTACAAATATCATTCTCAGTAGCACGTTGACAACAAAGTTACATTCCACAGGTCTTTTCTATGCTTCTACGATTACATTTTTCCTGAAAATAAAAAAAAATTCATAAGATCAGCGTTTATTTTGGTGTGCTGATCCAGGTTGTAGGGTTAGCAAGGGTATCTGGAGTGGTAAGTGTGACAAATTCTTCCTTACAGTTGCTTATGCTCTCTGCTGCCTCCCTCTTTTATACCACGATCTATTTGATAACATCCCAGTGTATCTCCTGTCTCAGTTTTATAATTGTCTCATCATGGCCAAGATGAGCATGTAACAAACAAAGTTCACAGAGATTAGTACTTAGTCTAACTTAACACTAACATACATGTAAACATACCGGTAGGTGCTGTTCTGCCTTAAGTTCAATGAACACGGACGTCGTTTTTATTTCGTAACGTGGGGTGTAGATCATGAGCTGTAGTGGTAAGACTTTATTTAGTGAGTCAGGTTCAAAAATGGTTCAAATGGCTCTGAGCACTATGGGACTTAACATCTGAGGTCATCAGTCCCCTAGAACTTAGAACTGCTTAAACCTAACTAATCTAAGGATATCAGACACATCCATGCCTGAATTGGGATTCGAACCTGCGACCGTAGCAGTCGCGTGGTTCCAGACTGAAGCGCCAAGAACCGCTCGGCTACATCGGCCGGCTTGGGTCGGGAAACTGTGTCGATACATCTCTTTGCACTATAGTGAGTGTCCATTTGAAGGTAGATTTCGCTTTCCTTTCAAACTGTCCTGCTGCATGACGCCGTCAGTCAATAATGCGTCAATTACAAGTAACCAAACAAGCAACAATTAGTCTGGGAGCACTCTACGCACCGTTTGGAGTTCAATAACAGCGCATCCACCTGCGGGTAGTGGTACTGCGCGTGCTGATCGATGCATCTTTATGAAGTATTTTGCGCAGCATTTACGAAACTACTGCACCTGCTTCAAATCGTCGTACACCTTGGCTGTGATAAGGGACCTCACGGCACCTCCTACGTTCACTGCTCGACGGTAAGTAGTGCACTTTATTATTTAGTGTGCCAACAGCACACTGTCCTAATGCACCCATACTGTAGCAGGCGTCCTGGATTCACCAAGTCTCATTTATTTCGAAGTAGAAGGCTCGTGGTATAAAACTTGTTCTCACTTGCCTCTATGTATGTAACTCACATGTCACTTAATAAATCACTATCACTGAACAACTCACTGTCATTACATTAGGTAACTATACACTCTTCCATTCAAAAAATTGTAGCTCATGAGACCACTGGATAAGTTTTAGTAGTTTATGCCCATGTTCGTTATTTGCTCCTGTATCCTCTTTCGAAACTTTATCTCTGTGCATACTGCTCAAAATATTTAATTACCCAAGTTGGTAAGTGAATGTGCTCTCAGAAAACACGTGCCTCTACTGCTACAGTTCGCGATCGCGATACTATCTTACATCTCTCAGGTCATAGGAGGACAAGTTTTCGAGAATAACGGTACTTTCCTAGCTTAGGATCGTGCTACAAACGCAATCATACGTCGAAACGACTATACAATAAATGAATGCACCAAAAGTGCCTATAGGAATTATCTCTAAATGAGGCAAAAGCTGTGCTTTAACTACTCACGAGTTACTAAGGGGCAAGAATCTCATGTTTACGTCACCCAAACCAAAGTAACAACGCGTGATAAGAGGGTGGTTTGAAAAGTTCTCGAAACACAGTAGGAAAAAGTACTTACATCACCGAAACTTTTTTTTATTTTTCAATGTAGTTTCCTTCGTCCACCAAGACAAATTTTCAGTTTTGGGAAGAGATGGAAGTCTGACGGAGCCATATCAGGTGAACCAGGCGGGTGTGGCAACAATTCCTACCTTAATTCGTGTAATTTTGCCAAGGCGACGGTACATGTGTGCGGGCGCGCGTCAAGAGTGGCGGCACCCATCTTGCAGATTATTTTTTCATTTCTAATTCTTCAGTTGAAAAGTGATATACCCTTTCAGATGACGTCTGACAAGCGTGAGCAATTTCATACACTTTGAATCGGCGATCCTTCATGACCATTTTGTGCACTTTTGCAATGATTTCTGGAGTAGTGACACGTCTTGGCTGACCACTGCGAGGATCATCATCTAAGCTCTCCCGACCAAATTTAAATTCATTTGTCCACTTGGCAATAGTTGAATATGAAGTATCAGAGTCCCCCAATGTATTCTGGACACCGGCATGGATGTCCTTTGCTTTCATTCATTTCTTTACGAAGTACTTAAACACTGCTCGAATCTCGATTTTTTCCCATCTCCGCAAATCGGTACGCTGGAACAAAAACAGAGCAACGTCACCACCTCAGCTCTCTTCCAAGAACACTGACGTGGCACATGTTTACAGGAAACAGTGCAATGAATATCACGTGTACAATTCGTTGCGCTGGTGCTGTCCTCTCGTGGTGATTCCGACAACTTTTCAAACCACTCTCGTACAAACGCCAAAGAAAGAAAGTAATAAATAACACACAAATAAAACGAATCTCTATTTCTAACATCACATAAATATAAAGCAAACAGGAATAACCTGACAAGTAATACAAGTAATATTAGTAATAAATGAAGCTTGGTTGCAGTGCACTAGACTGCTTCTAAGTGCGTGTCAATGTATTGTACATGTCTTATGTTGTGTATGCTTCTTCAATGCACTAGTATGTGAATGTATTAACAATCATCCTGACCTCTGTCACCTCTCAACTCCTATCACACATAAAATATCTTGCATAAAATATTATAAATATAAGAAAATTCAAAGTATGTACATTTTTTATTAAAAGCAATCATATCATGTTTTCATGACATTAAGCTCATGTTTCCACTGGGGTTACTGAACAGCATGGTGAGTGCAGCCAATGCTATGATAAACTTTACAAGATTGCCTGGAATAGTTGTAATGTCTGTATAACTTTACTACTTTTTATCGCCAGATGAAGTCTTGTAGAATTTCGATGCCACCATCCGTAAATAATTGCGATGACTTGGTGCTACATAGTATTACTTCCCAGGTTTGCATTTGTAACTTATCTTGTACTTTTTGTAGACTGTGTCGTATTTACCTTATTCCATGTTCACAAATTGTACATCATTAGTGTAGTCAGCATCTCACATATACAGATAAAGATAAATGTATCCTTGCCAGTTCACACTAATTCTCTATTATAAGTATTATCTCTGGATGCACATAACTTAGGCTAGGTTGCCAAGTAAATAGTAGATGATGTGAGAGACTTTCTTCAGCAGCTCAAAATCATTTAATCTGTGTAAAACATACTATAATTAATTCAGTTCTAATCAAAGCTGCATCGAAACTGCATAGTGGTGTGGATACGTCATTAAAGGTTCTATGCACCATGACATGTACTTGTGTAACCATATACCCTGCCTTGGCGGGTCCAAATTTTTTATGTAACTTACCCAGATCCTTATTATCCTGATCCACAAGTGGTGAATTAAACTTACAACTACTTTAGTTTAGTACCATGTCAGTGCTAATTGTTCTCTTCAAGTACCTGTATTCATAAGCTTAAAACTAAAACCACTGTGATAAAAAAATCATTCAATCAGAACCTTACAAGTACATTCTGTGCTTATTTCACTAATTCTTGTCTGTGTGTCCTAGTATAATTACATTTTGTGTCCATATTCACTTGTGGTGAAAACAAGTATAGTATAAACATAACTTTCTTGGCCAGATTTTTTTCTCTTATCATAGAGCACTTAGTGTATTTATGTGCATTAACAGGTATAATGTGTGATTCTAAACATGGTAAAATTTCTTTAAGTCTCAGTGTGCGTAAAGTCCTTTGACTTCGCTGTTGTGAGGGTACACGATTAGGTAACATCGATCGAGTGGAATATGTACAATGGTGAAAGGGCCAGTGTATTTAATTTGCCACTTATCGTTTCCCTTAGTTAATAAAGATGATTTAACATGAGTTTCAAGCAACATCTTCTCTCCAATAGCAACTCTTGTTATACCACGTAATTTCCTGTCAAAATGTTTCCTCCTACGATTGGCATTCTCTGTAATAGAAACTAGCACTTGCCTCACCTTTTCATCTAAATTTACTTGTTCTCTTGGAACAGATAGGATGGGATTTACCCACTCATTGTCCTTCTTCTTGTTATGAGTTATATCCAATGGTGTAACTGTTGTGTCGTAAATTGGTAAATTGTTTAACAATAGTTCAAAGACATTTAAGTACTGGATCCAATCTGATTGCTTACCAGCTACATATGTCCTCATGAATGTATTTAGCTCACGGAAAACACTTGCAATGGGATTAGATTGTGGGCTGTACTTTGATATCAAAATTTGCTGGATCTGCTGCTCCCTTAAAAATTGTTTCTAACACTTGCAGGTAAAATTAGTTACATTGTCCGATAAAATCACTTGAGATTTCCCAACAGAGGAAAAGTAGTCACTTAGGCTTAGTTGCCATAGATTTTAGTAGTAGTAGTAGTAGCTTTATTCATCTGTAGATCTCTTTTTACAATGATATAGGACATGTCAAATTATTTACAAGTTTAGATCAATTTAAAATAAGCTAATTCGTATACACATATATTTACAGACTCCTAGTTAGAGACAATCATTAGATTTACTCCTGGTATACAATACATTTTTTTACAAATAACTTATTAAATGATGTAATGCCACACTGTTCACTCATATCTCACTATCAGTCACTGTGCACACTATGCATACATTGTTTCATAACACTTCACTCACTACACACATGCACAGAACACCCACCCACCCACCCACCCACACACACACACACACACACACACACACACACACACTGGTGATCTCTGAGCCGTTTTATGTTCCAGAACGTCCCATCATTTGCTCTCCTGACAAACTGAGTCAGCAGCCCTCCATAATGAGTGAGATATTGGGCTCAGAAAGAGGAAGAGGTGTTACTATTGTGCTATGCATTGCTTTGGGGTAAGTTTTTCTAGAAAAGAAAAAAAGAAGGAAAAAAACGTAGTGTGAAGGTGTTATGTGGAATGTTGGATGTTTTATAATCATTTTTACTATTTATTTGTTTAATTTTTTTCTTACCAAAGCCCTACTCTGTTTTATCTAAGTAGTCCTTCAATGCATAAAATGTATTACATTACAGGTACTTTTTAGCTGCCTTTTTAAATAAGTGTATTTTTGCAATTTCTTTAATCTCTTTTGGTAATTTATTGTACAGTTTTATTGCTTGGTAGAAAATACTGTTTTGAGCTTTGTTTATTTTTCCTTGGTAAGTGTAAGTGGAGTCTATCAATTGCTGCATAGGTATGGACAGAGCTGTTCGTGCAGTAATTACCAATGTTATTTTTGATGAGTACAGCTTACTGGTAAATGTATTCACATGGAGCAGCTAAAATCCCCAGTATTTTTGACAGATCTTTACAATGCACTCAAATAGTATTTTTTGTTATTATTCTTATGACTCTTTTCTGGAGTTTGAAAATTGTGTTCATATTTTGTGCATTTTTCCCCAAAAACGAATGCCATAGCTAAGAGTTGGGTGTACACATGAATAATATGTAACTAAAAGACACTGAATGTTGCACACTGATAATAGGATTCTAAGGGTGTTAACATGCTGATGACATTCTGTTTGTGTGTTCACACCACTTCAACTGAGAATCAATATTCATTCCTAGAAATTTTGCATTTGTTACACAGTCTATAGTGGTGCCATCTACATTTAATTTAATACTGTCATTTTTCCTTGTCAAACTGAAATTCATGGCATTAGTTTTCTTTATGTTCAATGTCACTTTGTTGCTTATTGACCCATCAAACTTCCTTGAGAGTTTCATTTGCTTTCGTGGCAAGGAGTTCTCTTGTTTTCTTAGTGACTATAATATTGCTGTCATCAGCGAAGAGAATTTTTTCACCATGAGTAACACTACTGGGAAAGTCATTGATGTATATCAGGAACAGTATTTGTCCTAACATGCTACCTTGTGGAACCCCTATATTAGTGTATTTTGATTCTGATGAGTGTTTTACTAAATGTTTACATCTATTTGAAGTATGTGTTATCTCTACTCTTTGTGCCCGATCTGTTAGGTACGATCGAAAGCAGTCATTAGCTACCCCTCTTATTCCTAATGCTTCTAATTTATTTAATAGAATCTTGTGGTCGACTGTATCAAACGCCTTAGGAAGATCCAAAAATATGCCTGTGACACACTCATCTTTACCAAGAGCATCAAGTACAACTATTCTGAATTCTACTATGGCTGACTCTGTATTTTTGCCACTTTGGAAAACCAAACTGTGATTCACTTAAAAGATTGTATTTATTCAGGTAATTCATTAATCTGTCTTTCATAATTGCTTCTATTATTTTTGAGAATGCTGGCAACAGGGAAATGGGGCAATAATTTTCTGTATCTTCTGCATTACTTTTCTTAAGCAAAGGTACAACTCTTGCCTGTTTTAACTGCTCTGGAAATGTTCCTGATGTGGAGGATTCACTTATTATATTTGTTAAGGGGCCTTGTATAATCCCTATGCATTGTTTCAGTACACACATTGGTACTTCATCTAAGCCTACTGACTTTTATTTTTTTATTTTTGAACAGTTTTATTGACTTCATTCTCTATGGTTGGAAGTAACATCATTGTATTTAATGCGACATTATTTACAGGTGTTGTATTTCTTTTGGGGAATTTTTGCTGTAACGTCCCTAAAATACTTGAAAAATGCTCGTTTAAATAGTTTACTAAGTGTTGTGGATCATATATACCCCTCCATTAGCAGTATATTATTCTGCGTTTGTTTGCCTCTCCCAATTTCCTTTTTTATAACATCCCAGTCTCCTTCGCTTTTATTCTCTGCATTCTATATTATTTTGTCATTAAATGACTTTTTTTGCAGCAATCAGCTTCTTCCTATAAATCTTTTTGTACCTATGATAGAAATTTAAGAGTTTTGGATCACTGCGAAACTTTTTCATGAAACTGAGGTGTTTAAGTGTGTTCAGGGACTTCTTAATACCTGCTGTTATCCATCTGTTTTGTGAGATGTTGATACAGACATGCATACTTTTGGAAATGCCTTTTCAAAGTTCAATGTAAACAATGTGGAGAGTTTAGAGAATTTCATATTCACATTGGCTTCTTTGTACATTTCATCCCAGCTTTGTTTTGCTAGTTCTTTTAAAAAATCTTTTATTTTAATTTCTGATAGATGTCATTTGTAGGCTCGTAGGTTAGGGAATGATTCGATGCCTGATTTTAATGTTGTTATTTGACAGAGATGGTCTGATAGTCTGAGATCTTTTACAGCTACATCATATTTTTCCCTGTCCATATTTGTGGCCACATGGTCAATTACTGATGCAGTCAGTGTAGTAACCCTTGTTGGACTATTGACCAATAGGGGCATGCAAAACTTTGAAGGATGTTTATGAAGGAGCTGCTGGATTCATTTATCATATGTGTTGATGTTAATGTCCCCACACAGAAATATCTTTGACCTTTGTACTTGAGACTTTATCTAGAATTTCTGTTAATTTATTGAAAAAAGTGTTCACATTACCATTGGAAGATCTATACACACACAAAATAATTAATTGCTCAGTGATATCAAGCCTTGTTAATTCAATAGCTGATATTTCAAAGTGTTTGTCTTCACTTACTGTGTTGAGGTCATGTCTTGATTTGAACTTTGTTCCTTTTCTGATATAAATACATGATACTCCACCCCTTGAAGTAGTTCTGCAGTCAGAGTTCGCCTTTTCATATAATGATAATACTACATGTTGGATTTCTGTGTCTCTGCACCAGTGCTCTGTAATACAAACTACTGTGCAGTTCAAAGACTGGAGCTTCTAATAGTTGTATTTTATTTTTTATTGATTGCATGTTTTGATGGAGGATTGTCAAGTCTGTGAAATTTCCCATGTTATTCTTTCCAATTGTTTTTTTTTCTTTGTGACATCTGGTATGTGTGATATTTGGAGTATTAAAATCTGTCTTGTGAGTTATTGTTTTAGTATTTTTTAAACTGCTGGAGATACTCTTTAGGCTGGAGAACCTGTTGTCTGAATTTATCCTAAAAAAGACCTACTTTTCCTACATATGACAACAGGAATTTGATCACTTTCATGAATCAGCTGTACCAATCTTCCATTCTCAGTCCTGTTTAGGTGTAGGCCATGCCTAGTGAAACCCCATCTGCTGATAGTCCTGACAGGCACAAGAGAAACATGAGCAAAGTTGGCTGTCCTTAGGGCCATCCCTAACCCACATTGCTTCACCTCACAACTCCATCAAGGTGTGGTCAATCATGACACCAGAACAGCTCAACAGAGTGTACATTGGTGCCATGAGTCAGGGAAGCTATCTTGTCCAGGTCACCATCTATGTCGTATGCACCACCCCTGACCAAACTGTTTCCCGCACCACTCACTATCACAAAATGGTTCTCTTTTGTAAACTCCTTACATAAAGATGTCTGGGTCCTCTAACACATGACTTATCCCTGCATTTTGCCTGAAGATACTGGTGGCCTGGTACACTGCTCCTAAACTTTCCTGTAATTCGGGGCCTACACCTCGCCCATGGCTACTACCTAGCAGCAGCACTTTCTTCTTCCAAAGACTTTGTACATTACTAGGCTTCTTGGCCTCGGTTGAAGTGTGATGGACATTTCCTGCTCCTCACTCTACCAGATCCCTTAATCGGGCAGGTAGGTTAGAAAATTTAAAAAGGGAAATGGATAGGTTGAAGTTAGATATAGTGGGAATTAGTGAAGTTCGGTGGCAGGAGGAACAAGACTTCTGGTCAGGTGACTACAGGGTTATAAACATAAAATCAAATAGGGGTAATGCAGGAGTAGGTTTAATAATGAATAGGAAAATAGGAATGCGGGTAAGCTACTACAAACAGCATAGTGAACGCAGTATTGTGGCCAAGATAGATACGAAGCCCACACCTACTACAGTAGTACAAGTTTATATGCCAACTGGCTCTGCAGATGACGAAGAAATTGAAGAAATGTATGATGAAATAAAAGAAATTATTCAGATTGTGAAGGGAGACGAAAATTGCACACAGCACAACATAATCATAGCTAACACTTGGTTTAAGAATCATGAAAGAAGGTTGTATACATGGAAGAACCCTGGAGATACTAAAAGGTATCAGATAGATTATATAATGGTAAGACAGAGATTTAGGAACCAGGTTTTAAATTGTAAGACATTTCCAGGGGCAGATG
Organism: Schistocerca americana; assembly: GCF_021461395.2. Classification (NCBI taxonomy): domain Eukaryota; kingdom Metazoa; phylum Arthropoda; class Insecta; order Orthoptera; family Acrididae; genus Schistocerca; species Schistocerca americana. The sequence continues at coordinate 303,232,128 of NC_060121.1, forward strand.
TGGACTCTGGCCACAATCTATTGGTTATGACCTGTAGATTAAAACTGAAGAAACTGCAAAAAGGTGGGAATTTAAGGAGATGGGACCTGGATAAACTGAAAGAACCAGAGGTTGTACACAGTTTCAGGGAGAGCATAAGGGAACAATTGACAGGAATGGGGGAAAGAAATACAGTAGAAGAAGAATGGGTAGCTTTGGGGGATGAAGTAGCGAAGGCAGCAGAGGATCAAGTAGGTAAAAAGACGAGGGCTAGTAGAAATCCTTGGGTAACAGAAGAAATATTGAATTTAATTGATGAAAGGAGAAAATATAAAAATGCAGTAAATGAAGCAGGCAAAAAGGAATACAAACGTCTAAAAAATGAGATCGACAGGAAGTGTAAAATGGCTAAGCAGGGATGGCTAGAGGACAAATGTAAGGATGTAGAGGCCTATCTCACTAGGGGTAAGATAGATACTGCCTACAGGAAAATTAAAGAGACCTTTGGAGATAAGAGAACGACTTGTATGAATATTAAGAGCTCAGATGGAAACCCAGTTCTAAGCAAAGAAGGGAAAGCAGAAAGGTGGAAGGAGTATATAGAGGGTCTATACAAGGGCGATGTACTTGAGGACAATATTATGGAAATGGAAGAGGATGTAGATGAAGATGAAATGGGAGATATGATACTGCGTGAAGAGTTTGACAGAGCACTGAAAGACCTGAGTCGAAACATGGCCCCCGGAGTAGACAACATTCCATTGGAACTACTGACGGCCTTGGGAGAGCCAGTCCTGACAAAACTCTACCATCTGGTGAGCAAGATGTATGAAACAGGCGAAATACCCTCAGACTTCAAGAAGAATATAATAATTCCAATCCCAGAGAAAGCAGGTGTTGACAGATGTGAAAATTACCGAACTATCAGTTTAATAAGTCACAGCTGCAAAATACTAACACGAATTCTTTACAGACGAATGGAAAAACTAGTAGAAGCCAACCTCGGGGAAGATCAGTTTGGACTCCGTAGAAACACTGGAACACGTGAGGCAATACTAACCTTACGACTTATCTTAGAAGAAAGATTAAGGAAAGGCAAACCTACGTTTCTAGCATTTGTAGACTTAGAGAAAGCTTTTGACAATGTTGACTGGAACACTCTCTTTCAACTTCTAAAGGTGGCAGGGGTAAAATACAGGGAGCGAAAGGCTATTTACAATTTGTACAGAAACCAGATGGCAGTTATAAGAGTCGAGGGACATGAAAGGGAAGCAGTGGTTGGGAAGGGAGTGAGACAGGGTTGTAGCCTCTCCCCGATGTTGTTCAATCTGTATATTGAGCAAGCAGTAAAGGAAACAAAAGAAAAATTCGGAGTAGGTATTAAAATTCATGGAGAAGAAATAAAAACTTTGAGGTTCGCCGATGACATTGTAATTCTGTCAGAGACAGCAAAGGACTTGGAAGAGCAGTTGAATGGAATGGACAGTGTCTTGAAAGGAGGATATAAGATGAACACCAACAAAAGCAAAACAAGGATAATGGAATGTAGTTGAATTAAGTCGGGTGATGCTGAGGGAATTAGATTGGGAAATGAGACACTTAAAATAGTAAAGGAGTTTTGCTATTTGGGGAGCAAAATAACTGATGATGGTCGAAGTAGAGAGGATATAAAATGTAGACTGGCAATGGCAAGGAAAGCGTTTCTGAAGAAGAGAAATTTGTTAACATCGAGTATAGATTTAAGTGTCAGGAAGTCATTTCTGAAAGTATTTGAATGGAGTGTAGCCATGTATGGAAGTGAAACATGGACGATAAATAGTTTGGACAAGAAGAGAATAGAAGCTTTCGAAATGTGGTGCTACAGAAGAATGCTGAAGATTAGATGGGTAGATCACATAACTAATGAGGAAGTATTGAATAGGATTGGGGAGAAGAGAAGTTTGTGGCACAACTTGACCAGAAGAAGGGATCGGTTGGTAGGACATGTTCTGAGGCATCAAGGGATCACCAATTTAGTATTGGAGGGCAGCGTGGAGAGTAAAAATCGTAGAGGGAGACCGAGAGATGAATACACTAAGCAGATTCAGAAGGATGTAGGCTGCAGTAGGTACTGGGAGATGAAAAAGCTTGCACAGGATAGAGTAGCATGGAGAGCTGCATCAAACGTCTCAGGACTGAAGACCACAACAACAACAACACTCTACCTGACGCTCTTCTCCACTTAACTCTGGCAGTGGTAGATACCTGTTTTTGGTGTTGATGATAAAACTGTCAGACCGAGTTCTCTTTCTTACTATCCTCCTACCTCCCCCCTATCTCCCTTGATCCCTATGAGTTCCTTCCTTGCTTCCTCCAACTGTGCCTGAAGGGCACAGATTTTCTTTTCCTGTTCCCCAATCAAAATGTTTCTACTGCATACTCCTCAGTTCCAGGAGAGGGCCTCTTCTGTTCTGCCAACATTCTCCCCACTCCATCCCCCCCCCCCCCCTCCCTAGTGAAAATATTTCCTACAATATTGGCAACAAATCCCTCTACTCACTATCATATAACAGCTTCCATATTTATTACTCATGGTCAGTTTCGAAAGAATAATTAAGTTTAAAGAATGTTTTAAATTTGTTGAAGACGAGAGATTGGCAGTGTGTAATCAAAAAACGAAACAGAGGTCTTATGTGCGGTGGTTGTTGTTTTTGTACTGATTTAGAGACACAATGACAGAAGAATGAATTTGTAATTAGTTTGCCTTTAGAGAATTTACGTAATCAAGCGTGTTTGGTCAGGTTTTTAAACGTTTATAATTCGGCAAATTTAGGCCTAGATCGCGTCTATGTAACCAGTAAACAATATGAAATGTGTTAGTTAAATACGATTTAGAAACGTTTCATTACACATTTATTGCTACAATAGACACTGATGAAACTAGTAGCAGTCTTTTTTAAACGAATTTTGCACTATCAAGAAAATTGGAATAGATTTTTTTGAGTTTATGTCACGCAACATTTCGGGTTATGTCGCGATTATCGGGACTTCATCGAAGAACAAGTTTTTTCACGAAAAAGCTCTGTTGGGACGCTAATATTCAATTGTGTGACAAGAACGGACACTACAGCAAGTATACAAAACAAAGAAAATTTAAATTTGACACTATTTCCTCTTAAATAAGTTCTTTTAGTAGACGAAGGAAATACCTGTGATCTCACTCGGCGGCCATGCGGCCGTCTTGTCTGTGGACGAACACCAACCTCCGAATGTGGACTCATACTCTCACTCACCTGGTGAGTTTGCAGCTGCAGACCTAGTACTGTGGTGTACAGTTTTACATTTTTGGAAAATACATCATATACGCTTATTATGTACTTAACACTACCTCGAGCAGATGGCAGGGGTCCTGAAGCATCAATACAAACTAGTTCTAGTTGATTCTTTGGCAGTATAGGACATAGTACTGTTTCACAGTTCTGGTTGGAAGGCTTAGCCTTTTGGCAAAAAATACAAGTTTTTAAAACTTGCTCGGTGTGTCTGAGTATATTAGGAAAATAGCAATAAACATTTAACTTATTACAGCACTTACGGGCACCGAGTGTGCCAAATTAAATTCCCTTCACACACTTTGGGAATGCAAACACACCACGAATTGCTGTATGGGTTTCTCCTATAAAATAGCACATCGTGATAAAGTTGGTAATGCTGGTACACAGGTACATGTTAATTGTTATTTAACTGTAACGTTTTTCCGCCGACGATCCTCCTTTTGCAGTTTAGTCATGTTATTACACACATCCAAAAAATATTTTCTATACTTAGTGTCCTTTATAAGAATAGTCCTAAACTTAGTAGCCGGTTCTACCAATTCCACAAATTCAGGTGAACCTTGAGGCAATTACGTTGTCTTTACTGTTCACATGTATAATTTCAAAATCGTAAGCTTGTAAGAACAGTGTCCACCTTGCAAGCCGATTGTGTAACAACCTACAACAGAGTAGAAAACTTAGTGCTTGATGATCGCCGTACACTCGCACATGCATACCAAACAGATCGTTGGTGCCACCACCTTCAGTCATCTGAAAGAGGCAGGCACCTGAACCTGAAAATGATACATCGGTAGTGATACAAAAGACTTGGCTAATGTCTGGGTGGCCAAGAATGTTAGAGTTTACCAGAGCACATTTTATGTCCTTGAAGCGGCTTGTCAAATCCATTGCCTGTCCTTCTCTAACAATCCTAACAAGGTGGTACTATTTAGCAGTTGATTAGGTACAAAACGGCGAAAGAAAAACCAACACATTTAGCTTCCGTTTTGTGCAAGGTACAGGAAAATTCTTAATCGCCAGCAGTTTTTCAGGGTCAGGCTTTATTCCAGTAGGTGAAATTATGTGACGTAAAAATTTAATATTTTATTGTAACGAACTCTGATTTCTTAAGATTCGCCGTTACCCCAGCTGCCAAATATCACTGTAGCATTCTGTCTAATAGTTATAAATGTTCAACCCAGGTAGATGTTGCGATTAATATATCATCAATGTACACATTGGGCTTGTCTAGGAGATCAGGCCCTAATACAGTGTCAAGTGCAGTTATAAAAACTCCAGCACTAATGTTCACCCGAAAGGGTAAAATGCAGCACTGGAAGGACCTGCCTGAAAAAATAAAGGCTGTGTACTTTCTGCTTTCAGGTGGCAGTGTGATCTGCCATTAAGAACGCCGGAGGTCAACACTGGACAGATACTGCACGTCATGAAAGAGTTATAACTGTTCCCCCAAATTTTCAGGCCGGGTATTTAGTGGGACAGTAATTTTGTTAATTTCCCGATCGTCGAGAACGAGCCTCACTGTGTTATCTGCCTTTTTTTACCGCTAGCGGCGGGCTGCAGTATGGTGATAACGATGTTTCAATAATATTCCAGACAGCATCCTTTCTATCTCGCGAGCTACCGCCGCTCTTTGACCATGGTATGGAATATGTGTTCTTGCAAAACGTGTCGTGGGGTCTAATATCCACGTGGTACTAATACATTCTAATAACTCCGGGTGCTTTATCGAACACACGTGTATATTCCTACAATAAACTTCTAAGTTCTTTTTGTTGCAGAGAAGTCTCTGTGCACTCTTCCACCTTATTTTCGATTTCATCACGCTCCACTTGTTGGAACCACTGTTCTGTCGAGTCATGGCAGTGAAACGCGTTGACCTTCAAAATTTGAATGTGTATGTTTCTACAAGGCTTACCAATCCTACCTTTAACCTTTATTAAATCTATTACACAGTTTTGACCATTGATAAAAATATGACATTCTCCAGATTCTACATCAATTGTAGCATACTTTTCCCTCAGGAAATCCAGTCCGAAAATACATCGTTCTATCAACCCTTCGACCGCCAGGAAAATCGACTGGAATACGATCTCCTCAGTCTGTACTTCGATCATGGTTTGCACTTTAATCAGCTTGGATTTGCCACCTATGGCACCTAGTATCCTATAATTTTTAGTGGGTAGGTTGGAAGGGCTCTGTGACTGTCAATCTCTTTGAAAAGGGCTTTTGGTAGCACACTAACCTTGACGCCGGTGTCCAGTAAGATATTGATCGGTATTTTTCCTATTAGCGCCTGTATTCTTGCTTGAACTGTGTCATCCTTCTCGTACAAATGGGGTATTTCATTGTTTGTCAATACACCATGTATGTCAGCTTCATCTTGGTATCTCAGTAAATAGGTATGCTGATTGCATGGATCGTCCCCACGACAATCCATGGCCAACATTGGAGGGTATAATGTGGCCACGTTTAGTTTAACACCATATTTTTGTCGGTTGGTATCTTATTCATACTTCGATAATGTTTACGGCTGCTGTGTTATTTATACGTTTCGCATTGCGGTCATTATTTGGTCCTGAGTTCACAGGTATAATATTAATTAATAATTAATATTAATTAATTAGTATATTATTTTGTGCCTGAAACTGAAACAGTTTGTTCTTTGGGCATACTGCCATTGCGTATTTCTAGGATCGGATAAGTTGTTGCTATTGTGCTATGGTTGACACTGGTTGTAAGCGTTTCCCCACTGATTTCTACTATCCTGCCTATTCCAGTTTCGATTTCCGTTGCCTTAATAATTTCGATCACCATTCTTCCTCTTTCTTTTAAAGCCTTGGTTGTAATTAGAATTGTAATTGGGGCTAAAACTGCCTCCCGATTTCGGGTTTTGTATTTGCGCTGCAGAGGCTGAATCGAAAAAGCCGGTCCTGGCTCAGCCGCGCGCTCGGCATTGTTGACTTGCGCTTGGTGCGGCGCAGAATGAATTCCGCCACCGTTACGATAGCCATTTTGGCTGTTACCGCTGTGCCTCTTGTCTTCATAAATCATATCTGTGGAATATAAGATCGATAAGATGTACTGCAAGTTGGTCTCAGGTACCTGTACAAGTTTTTCTCTAATGTTAATGGGCTGTTACACTTTCAAAATCAGTATAACATCAGTACGTGAAACTTGTTCATCCCAGAAACGCTTTTTGTTTAGATACTTTTCGAAGGATTTTCGTAAAGATCCAAACTTTATATTGTATTGTTGAGAAGCATATGCCGATTTCCTCAGTCGTTCCTGTACACAACGCGACCCGTACTTAGAATGAAAAGCATTTTCGAATTGCTCTAATGTTTGGCAACTTTCAGATATTTTGGTTGCCCACAGCGAACGATCGCCTTGAATGTATCCAGTAACATACTGAATCTTTTGCTATTCGGACCATCCCTTGGGCAACACATCTCTGAATAACCTAATAAAAATAACAGGATGTACAAACTTGCATTCAGGGATAAACACCTGAAACTGCCGATGTTTTATAAGACTCTCGTCGAGCAATATAGTCGACAAAGCTGGTTTTACTGTTGTCTGTTTCCTAACACATTCTGGTGTCGTTGATTGCCATAGGCAAATACATATTAACGTATATACTGAAATAGTCTCTATGTAAACTGTCTTCCTTACCTGCATGCGTGTGTTCAGGTTCTTCCTCTTCTTCTGCATTTCTACGTTGCCCCAAATTTCATGAAGTTGCCTGTTAGTTTGCTCTATGTCTGTGTGTAATTTCGTAACGTGTTCTGTTTAGAGTAAACTTGTTCCATTATGTTATTTATAGCTTTCTGTTTCTAAAGTGCGCTTTATATTAATATCTTTCTCCTGCAAAAATTCATCAAACTGTCGCTTCTGTTTTTTAGTTACCTCTTCAACTTGAGTGCCAGCTTGCTGCATTTTTGTGTTAAGTGTTGTTTGTTGTAAGTGCATGGCATTAAAGTCTGCAGTTAGCTTTCTTATTTCTTAAAATAAAACCTGTCCAACTTAAAAGTGGAAGCTCTCCTTTTCAAGGAACGTAGAACAGTGTGGTACTAATCAACAGAAAAAAAATTATGGGTTGGCATTTTTGCAAAAAAAAATTCCATAAATTATGAAAAAAGCTCAGAACACTATGGTAAAAGAACTTTGACAGATAAGTCCAAATGGAGGATTTCTTTGTAATCATAATGCAATTCTCTTTCAAATAAAAAAAAAAAACCAACAAAATATCTAAAACTATTCCAGAGATACAGCATTTTAGAATTTTTTCCAAAGTTTGCATCTTCAAAACGGTGTTTGCAGTGTCATCTTTGGAGGCCTGTATCTTAGGGCAGTAATTTTTTTTGGAGAAAACAAAAAAATATGTGTTTCTTATTTACTCCTGAATTTTAACATATACCAAATTCAATAACATCTGAGACTATGAAGGTAACCCCCTGCCATTTATATATAATACAATATATTAAGTTATTTTGAAGGTCAACTGCCAGTCCCTAAATCAAATGGCAATCACTGCTGGCCTTCCTATATTTTTCTATAGTTTTCTGAGATTATGACTTTCCTATATACAACAACTTTCCTACTTCCTACTACATCATCTGTAAACATCCTCGCTACCGTATTTACTCGAATCTAAGCCGCACTTTTTTCCGGTTTTTGTAATCCAAAAAACCGCCTGCGGCTTAGAATCGAGCGCAAAGTAAGCAGAAGTTCCGAAAAATGTTGGTAGGTGCCGCCACAACTAATTTTTTTTTTCCTTTATTGAGTTTCGATTCCCCTTAAAGGGGGCGGGCTGGCAGCAGCTTATTACGCCGCTCTTCAGCCTACGGAATTTGTTTTAAAAAGATGAAGAAAAGAAAAAAATAATAACAGTTGGCGATAAAATCGGTGACTTAAAGGTAAAATGGCAGAAAATGCTGGAGCTTAAAACATAAAACACAGGGTTGATGATGCTAATAAAATACACAGGAAGCAGAAAAATAATAGACAGACAATTAAAAAACATGGCGGCAGTCTGGGTTCTGTTCACAAGAGATATAAAATGCACACCCAACGACAGCATGATTTCTGTTCACAACACTGTGGAAAGACGCACAACACTGAACACTCACTTAAGCACTGCACTAAAAAGTTGGCACAAATATGACATACCACACCAGAGAGCAGGTGGGGGAAACTGGTCAGATGACGGGAAAAAAGGGGGGGAAGGAGAGGAAAAGTGAAGTGGGAGGGGGGAAAGGAGCCAATGGAAGAGGAGGATCCATAAGAGGGGTGGGGGGTGCTGAGCAGACGTGCCAGGGAGTGGGGAAGGCAGAGGAGGGGAGTACAAAAGGACTCGGAGGGGGGGGGAGAAAGGAGATAGGGAGAGGGTAGGCGGGGAGAAAACACAGGATGGAAGGGGGGAGGAAGAGGGAGCCCATGGAAAGGACGGAGGAAAGGAGGAGGGTGAGGATCAGAGTTGATAGGAGGGATAAATGGAGGGAGAGAGGGCACCATCCGGGAGGGGGAGTTGATGGAAGCCACCTTGGGAAAGGAGATGTAGGGTGTAGAGATGGAGGGTAGGAGGGATACAACAGTGAAGACATGGCAGGGGGCGGGGATGGGAGAGGAGAGGAGCAACCAGGGGGTGAGGGGGTTCAAGGCGGTGGGAGGTGTAGAGGATGCAGATATGTTTGAGGAAGAGGAGCAGATGGGGGGAAGGAATGAGTTCATAGAGGATCTGCGTGGGGGACGGGAGGTGTATACGGAAGGCGAGGCAGAGTGCATGACGCTCAAGGATCTGGAGGGACTTATAGAATTTGGGGGGGGGGGGGCAGATATCCAGGCAGGACTGGCATAACAGAGGATGGGATGGATTAAGGATTGGTAGGTGTGGAGGATGGTAGAGGGGTGCAACCCCCATATCTGGCCAGAGAGGAGTTTGAGGAGTCGGAGGCGGTTGTGGGCTTTGGATTGGATGGTGCGGAGATGAGGGATCCAGGTGAGGTGACGGTCAATGGTGAGGCCAAGGTAGGTGAGGGTGGGGGTGAGGCGGACAGGATGGGCACAGACAGTAAGGGAGAAATCCAGGAGCCGGAAGGAGCAAGTGGTAAGACCTACGATGATTGCCTGGGTCTTGGAAGGATTGATTTTCAGGAGCCACTGGTTACACCATGCAGCACAAAGGTCAAGGTGATTCTGGAGAAGGCGTCGGGACCGTTGGAGGGTAGGAGCGAGGGCGAGGAATGAGATGTCATCAGCATATTGCAGGAGGTGTACTGGAGGGGGGGGGGGGGTTGGGGCATATCTGCCGTGTACAGGAGGTAGAGGAGAGGGGAGAGGACAGAGCCCTTGGGTACACCCACAGAGGGGTAGAAGGTGTGGGAATTGGCATTATGGATGGTAAAATAGGAGGGGCAGTGGGAAAGGAAGGAGGCAATCAGACAGATGTAGTTGATAGGAAGGGCGTAGGTTTGGACTTTAAACAGGAGACCGGGATGCCAGACATGGTCATAGGCCTTTTCGAGGTCAAGGGAGACAAAAATGGCGGAGCAACGGGAGTTAAGCTGGAGGGAGAGGAGATGAGTGAGGCAGAGGAGTTGGTCATCAGCAGAGAAGGAAGGTCGAAAGCCACAATGGGTGTTGGGGAGGAGGTGGTTTTGGTGGAGGTGGTGATGGATGCGCCGGGAAAGGATGGATTCCAAGAGCTTGCTGAACACCGATGTGAGACAGATAGGACGATAGGAAGAGGCATCAGATGGAGGCTTGTTGGGTTTGGAGAACATCAGGATACGGGAGGTTTTCCACAGGTCGGGATAGAAGCCAGTGGCAAGGATGACATTGTAGAGGGTGGCAAGGATTGGGGATCATCTGGAATGGAAAAAACATCAGAGAGGTGAGAGGCAAAGTGGTTGGCCTTACAGAGGTTGTCAGGAAAGGGACAGTCATTAAGGAGGAGAGGGTACTGGGGGGTGGGGCGGGTCCCAGTAAGGCGGTGGAAAGCAGACCAATACTTGGAAGAGTTTATGGGGAGCGTGGTGTTGAGTTGTGTACATGTCTGGTGCCAGGCACAGCGTTTCTTCGCTGTAAGCAGGTTGCGGATGTTTCGTTGTAATTGCCGGTGGCGGGTAAGTGTATCCCAGTCACGAGTGTGGAGAAAAGAGCAGTAGAGGCGGCGGGACCCTCGAAGGAGGAGGACGGCCTGTGGAGGCAGTGCGGAGCGGTGAGGGTGGATGGCTTTGGTGGGGATATGGGTGGCGATGGCGTCAGACAAGGTCTGGTGCAGGAAGGCAGCAGTGCGAGAGATGTCATCAGGATATTGGAGGGTAAGGTCGTGGCCGGCAACCTGAGTGTGAATGGAGTCCCGGTAGGCATCCCAGTTGGCACGGGAGTAATCATGGACAAGTTTAGGAGGGACATCAGGGCGAGGAGCGTTGCGGGGATGGCGATCATTAGAGATAGTGAGGAGAACAGGAGCATGGTCACTGCCAATGAGGTCAAGGACATCTGCGGTGATGCGCCCAAGGCGGTTGGGAGAGGCAAAGACCACATTGGGAGTGGTGTTGGATTCGGGTCGAGTGTTCTGAGGCAGGGGAACCAGGTCTCCCTGGAGTGTGGTGAGAAACTGATGCCACCGCTGGAGGTCGGCAGGATCACGGCTGTGGATATTGAGGTCGGCGACAATCACATAGGTGGAGAAGGTGCGGTCAATGTGGGCCAGGAAATCGTACGGGATGGGGGTGCGAGGGCGGACATAAATGGTGGCACAGGTGATGGTAAGGGTGCGGAAGAAGAGGCCGAGGGTGAGATGCTCGGCAGGATTGTTAAGGAGAGGTTGGGGCCAGACAGGGAGGTGCTTGAGGTGGCCTATAGCAACTCCGCCACGCACCAGAGGGTATGGGTTATCGGTGCGGTGAAGGGTGTAAGGAGCCGTGGAGATGGAGATACGGGGTTGAAGGAAGGTTTCATTTAGGACGAAGGCATCCACGCGGTGCTGACGGAGGGTGAGGAGGAAGAGGAGTTTGTGGGTGGGCAGGGAGCGAATGTTGTGGTACAGGATACAGTAGGGTTGTTGTACCATGAGAGGAGAGAGTTAAACGAGGGTGGTGAGGGGGATGAAGGTGAAGTGGGCCTGGTTGTGGGAGTATGTGGCATAGGTGGTAAGATGGAAGATGGAACGGGCAGCGAGGGCGATTTGGGAAAGGGTGTGGGAGCACTGGAAGGGCTGGATGTTTTGGAGTACAATGGTGATGAAACGGATGATGTCCTCTGCAGTAGGTGGAGGGCGGAGCGAGCTGTTGGGGTGGATGGTGTCATCAGCAGGATGGACAGGGACGGTGAGCTCAGGGGTGACTGGAGGAGGTTTCGCTTTACACTTCGAGGAGTAGGTAGGATGTGGTTCGTTGCAAGTGTTGCAGGAGGGGGGAGAGGTGAGGTTGGGGCAATTCTTGAGGAAGTGTGAAGCTTTGCAGTGGGGACAAGTAGGGGAGTTCTTGCAGGCAGAGGTAACGTGGTCGTTGTACGTGAGACAGCGTTGGCAGCGGTAGGATTGGACTGGGGAATGGGAGGGGTCCACCTTATGACGGCGATTGTAGATGAGGGCTCCCTCGGTGAGGAGGCGGTCAATGGAGGAGGAGGATTCGGTGAATATCCACATGAGAAAAGTCGGCCCGGCATCATTGAAGATGCGACGGGCCGAGCGGATTTCAATGTCGGGCCGGGAGTTGAGTTCCGCCAACACCTCAGCCTCCGTGATCACGGGGCTAAGCTTCGTGATCACAGCGGTGAAGGTTGGCGGACGTCGGGGACGTTGAGGCTGACGGGTAGAGGAGGGGGTGTGGTAGGGGGTGAGGGTTGGACGTTGGCCAAATTGGATACGGGGGATGCGGGAGAGGAGATCGGTGTGGAAGGAAGCATTGGGGGATTTAATGAGGACCGAGTCCTTGCGAGGAATCAGAAGGGAGATGGGGGCATTGGGGTAGTATTTCTGGATGGCGAGGGTGAGGGAGCGGGCATTAAGGAATTGAGGGTCAGGATTGGAGAGGACAAAGGTGTGGGTGGCAGGCGTGGTGGGGGCGGGGGCTGGGGTCGCGTCCATGGGGGTGGGTGAGTCACGGGGATTGGGGGTTTTTTTGGAGGAGATGTCGTGGAAAGGGTCAACATTCGGGCACTTTGAAGGTTTCGTGGTCACGACTGGGTGGAGAGGGGGCTGGGGGATGGGTTGCAGGGGGAGATGGCGGGGGCAAGACCACCCTGAGCAGCAGATGACGCAGAGGGAGGGGGCGTGGGTGTCACAGAGACAGTGGAACGTCGAGCCGAAATCTGCGCTGACTTGGAGTCCGTCGGAGGCGGTGCAGGGAGCAGCGGAAAGTCAGTAGCTGTCGATGGGGCGACAGTGATAGAGGAGGGTGAGTTGGGGGTGGTTACAGCGGAGGGAGAGGTGAAAATGATAGTGGTGGTGGGTTGGGACATGGTGGCGGTGCGCGAGAAGGGCGGCGGCGCAAGCACCGGCAGGCGGCGACCAGGCGGCGGCGGCGGCAGCAGACGACGGCGGCAGGCAGCGACCGAACGGCGGCGGCGGCGGCGGCGAGCACCGGCAGGCGGCAGCGGCGGCGAGGAGGACCGGACGGTGAGCAGTAGTGACGGCGAGCAGACGACACGGCAAGGAAATGGTGGGGCTCTTCCACGTCGAAGATACACCCTGAGAGTAGCCCAGGCAGTGAGAGTCTTCGATGAAGAAGTGAGGGAATCCAACCCTCGAAAGCCACAACTAACTTCTGCCGTCAGTAAATGAATTAAAAAAAAAAACAAAAAAACTGGAAGACGAGCTTTTTTCTCCGTCCCGAGTTTCGATCACTGCATTTTGATACATTATCCAACGAAGTAAATACAAATTCCGTATTGTTCATCTTCGAATGTAGCAGCATTTCAATGTACTACGAAAATCCGACTGGCAAGACTGTTTGGGGTTTTTGTCAATATGGCCAATTCTGATTTTTTTCCTACCTGTGAGAAGAAATGGTTGCTAATAGGAACTTTTATGAATTGTGAATCACATGCAGTATTCTCTTCACCATAAGAATAATACGAATATAAACATTTTGCCATGTATTCTTTCGTGTTGCTGCTATCTCATTTAAATCCTGTCTGCCTAATAAACTACGAAACTAGAGTGAGACAACAGCAAACGCGGAAGAATATACATATCATATCATGTTTATATTCGTATTATTCTTATGCCTAATAGTGATACAGTCAGAAATGAAACACGGCAATTGACTAGATTTTTAAATCTAAGATGACTAATTTCTGTGCAGAATGTAATGTACTAAAGGGGCGTCTGCAAAGATTTTCAAACGGAGAAAAATTTTCGCTAAACTCTCGTTCAGAACGTCTTCTATCATACGCAGTCTGTTATTTGGCTCTTGTTGATCATTATCAAAGAAAGCAGCAGTGTAAGTAACAACAAATAGCAGTCTCTTGCCATTGTTTTGCTAATGAGTCAATTCCTTTCTCTCTCTCTTTTTTTTTTTTTTTTTTTTCATTGTAAGCGGCGGTAGCGCGCACAAAAGCAAGCCAAGCCGCGAGCGGCGACAGGCCGTAAACGCACATTATCGGAATGCGGCAAACAATGCATGACACAGTACAGTAATGCATTTTCAGCTTAGAGTGACGTTAACACCTATAACAAAGAGAAAGGCACTTATGAGATCAAAGAAAAATAAGCAATCAATTCAAACCAGACGAAGCACGTGAAAAAGGAAGGGTACCCGTATAAATAAGGACGGAGCGTCTGACGCATAGTAATGGCTGCCTGGTAAATCTTAACTGCTAAGCTTTACCACTCGAACCAAGCTGCTGTAGCTGTATCATTCATTCGACCTAAATTGTGTCTCTTACTAAAATGGACCAGCTTTGTTTCGATTTGGAGGTGCGGCCTAAAACTTTTCTCTCCCCTTGAATTTCGAGTCTCAAATTTCAGGTGCGGCTTAGATTCGGGAAAATTTTTTTTCCTTGATTTCGAGTCTCATTTTTCATGTGCGGCTTAGATTCGAGTGCGGCTTAGATTCGAGTAAATACGGTAAGTTTATGAAGCTATTCTGCATATAGGTTACATGTATCATGAACAGCAACTGTCCTATAACAGTCTCTCGCAATACTCCCAAAACTACGTTAGCGTATTTTGTATTGACTTTTTTATTCTCTTTTGTCAGTTATTGTACAAGATACAATAAGATATGATATAATTAGGTGAGAACTGATACCATGCACACACATTTTTTGTGATAATATAGGTATATATTTGTGGTTAAGTTACATAAAATAGTTTAGAATTGTGTTATAGAAACTAATAGCCTACTTCCCTGAAATTATTTTATACACACAAGCAAGAAGAGAATTATATTTTCTGTAGTGATAAAATATGGAATCTTACATAGTGCGTTTCTGAAACCCGTAGTCAATCTACAGTTTATAGCAGGTGAATTCTTACAATTGCTGTAAAATTTTAAACAGCTTGTAAGCAGTACTTAAATATCTATGTGGATTGCTTCCCAATGAATTCCCAAGCCATAACAGTAGCTATGAATTAAATAAGCCTTCAATCTGACTTTAAGATGTGATTATAATATCTAGATATTTAATTTATTTCAGGAGCTTTTGTAAAATTTTTTAACCTTAATGTAGTGTTCATCTCTAAATGACACTTGTTTTTTGCCTGTTCAGTCAACAGATTCCTTTTCTTGTCATATTTTACAAACATGAATATCTTCATTCCTGCAGAACAGATATCCAATATCAGATGCATACCTCTTAATGAACATAACTGTGTTAAATAAACAGGGCATTCCAAAATTACATCAACAAACTGGGAGAGGATGTTGAAGGTGTCTTGAGGAACAAAATGGGGGTAGTAACCAGAAACATCGTCCAATGATGCTACAGAGTTTTAAGGTTACAAGTGCCAGCGCCTGCCACTAGGTTAACCCTTCGGCAGCAGACATGACTTTTTATACTGACAGACTGTAGGGGGAATGTTGCATAGTGTTTGTTGATTGCAACTGATGCCATGATCAGGCATGGAGAAGATAGAACTAGATGCTGAGTCTCCTAGGAATGTAATGCTCTGTTGCGTTGAGGAGAAAGGTCTTGGACACAGGTTTCCATACACACTTTATTTTCTGTTGGAACTTTCTAAAATCTCCGTGGTTTTTGCTATAAGGGAGAAAAATGAGGCAAGAGAGCTTTGCGATCATAGGAGGCAAGGCCTGTCTATGCAGCAGCTAGCTTCAACTTCTCCACTGGCATTTGTGGCAGTCAGTCACAATCAATGAACAACAAACAACACTGCAAGACGCTCTGATTATAGTCCATTGGCGAGCAAAGTCACATCTGCTGCTGAAGGTGTAGTCTAGCAGTGGTCAACGGCACCTATAACTTCAACGCTCTATAGCTTCATGGGACGATGGTTCTGGACATGGGTTCCTACCTTCGTTTTGTTTCCCAGGACACCTTATACATCTCCTTGAAGTTTGTTAGTGTAATTTTCAAATACCATGTACATATACTAGCAACCAGTCCCAACTTTGCATCGATAGCACTGAGCATCCACAGCTTACCAACTTTTCTCGTGTAGCGGCAATAAATTGTACACACAAACCTTCCACAGGAATCAGTGTATCTCTTAGTGAAAACATTACCAAATTTCCAATAGTAGCCCATGAGATTAACCTTCACATACAGACAGAAAAAAATGAGTAGGAGTTTACTTTACAACTTATATAGAAGACGTGTGTAGATGAATACATTCTGACCAAGCTCTGCTGTTCTCTGGAGTTGCTGCAGCTGTTTACATTTCTGCTTTTCCTGCCAGATGCCACCTCATCTGTAGTTGACCAGCTCATAGTTTCCATCTTTGCCACAAGATTAAATACAGAACAGATAACAATTCACATATTACACACTCATAATTACTATAAATTACGTACACAAACCATGCTCATGAATCAGTCTGTGTACAGGGTGTTTCAAATCTTTTGGGTCAAATTGAAACAGGTGATACTGGGTCCACAACCAATTATGTTGAGATAGGGAACCAATTGTCAGAAAGGCATATTTATTGTGTTTTGGGTATGCATGCATACACCACATTACAACAACATAACTCATAGTAATTGTTGAAACAGATGACTGCCAATCTTAGTCCATGCATGACAATGATGTATGTAGTTCTGCCACACTCTCTCAAAGATATCTGGTGTTTGTTGTACCAGGATACAGGCAGCTTGGACTCTAGGAAGCAGGACTTCATTTGTTTCTTGGGGGGGGGGGAGTTAATATACCATAATTTTGACATAACTCAAGAGGAAAGAGTACAAGGGTGTGTGAATTGCCAATTGCACTGGTCATGGGACAGGACCTCCCCTTTCAATCCAGTGATGAGGGCAGGGGCGATTCTAGGGGTCGGTCAAGAGGGGGAGGGGGTTTGGAGGAATGGAATATGGCTTAACAAAAGGAGAGTTGGGGTCCTCTACCAATAAATTGGTAAAATTTGGTGTTGCTTAAAATAGCTTTTGGTAACTGTTTAGGAGTTCAAGGTAAAAAATGTGTATTAATAAATAATAAGGTGCCTTTTTTAAGTTAAATGATATTTATTGGTTTAGGTAGTAAGCTATTTGCCACTCTTATGCTTTTGTTAAAATGTAATTGGAATACATTGCAACTTATATTGGTACATAATTATAAAAAAAATTATTGAATCTGTTGGAGTAATATATTTGCTGATTTCTGAAGTAATTTTATCCAATGTAATATAATACTCCATGAGGGGGGAGGAGGGGGGGGGGCTTAAGCCCCCCTGGCCCCTTCCTTGCCACCGCCCCTGGATGAGGGTATGTATTCTTCAGATGTTCGTGGACATTAACATCAAAGTGAGCTGGTGTACTGCCATGTTGAAATCGACCTTTCATGGACAACAAGGGGTACAGTCTCTGAGAACTGAGGCAGCACATCTCACAGGAATGGATCAGCCAAATGGGAGGTAGCAAATAAGATCATATTAGATGATCTTGAACAATGTCTGCCCATTTGGTGACAGAGAATTGTTGCTGGTGGCCACCAATGTGAGTGGCGCAGGGATTGTCCTCACTCCAGAAATGGCTGCTGCAGCTGTTTCAAACACCATCACAGGCGATTGAGACCTCATCTTGTACAAAGATCAGCACTACAGTGCTTCAGTGGATAATCCACCGTCAGAAGTGAACGTGGGGTCTTGCTTGCACACATTCTTTATTATAGGGGTGTAATACCTGTTCTGCCAGTACTCTCCACACTGTATCCTTCAAAGTGTGCATTTCATGGGTAAGTTAACCAGTGTGTATAAGTGAGTGGTCAGGCTTATGATCCAACATCATCTCCTCGAAGTCTGCTATTCAGATATGGCTTTAGAGGGAACCTTGTGAGCTCTCTGCAGTGTGAATGAACTCATCTCTCGTAAGCTGCTATTCACGGAGATAAACTTCTTCCAATTAAGATTACACCTGTTGAAAAAGCATTCTCTGTATCTTTGTGCTGCTTTATGAGCACTGCATCCTGCAGCACTCTACATTAAAGGCATCTCTGCCAACTCTTGTGATGAGTATGTGTAACATACTGTACACAGTAGTACACCTCACTATGGACACATCACAGGCTGTCTGATGCAATGGACAACTGATGCCGGGGATAGTGGCATGCACATAGCACATGTTCATATGCCAGTGTGATGCATGCAGTTGTCACGTGACACTTGTGGTATGAGTTGTGTACTCTACCTCAATTTGGCAGTCAGGGGTGTATGCAGTTTATCACCTGCTGCCTGTTCCAGAGTAAAAGACACACCAAGGATCTTCACAAGAGTTTGGAAAAACTGTTTGCATCATTGCAATGTATGCATTGAGAGTAGCAGTCAGCACTTTGAACAATTACTGTGAGCTATGTTGTCATTACACTATGTATGTTCACAACACAATAAATACGCATTTCCAACCATTGGTTCCCTATCTCATTATAATCAGCTGTGGACCCTCTAATGTGAAATGTGTTTTATTCATCCCATACCGTACACGATTTCAGAACATATATCTGATGCATAGGAGACATGTCAAGGTTACAATTAGCTTGTTTGAAATTTTGTCACATTTGGAATAATACCTTGTGGAGAATTTACTTATTTAAAATTTGTCAAACTTACAGTATTTACATCTACTATAACTATCAAAATTTTTATTTCATTTTAGGGATCAAGCTCAAAATATCACTTCATCCTTCATGAAATCTTCCACAGAGTAGTAGCATTGTTCAATTAGAAAATCATGTAACTTGCTTTTTAAAATATTTATCTTCATACTCATTATGTTATACCCTTTTATTGTGTTGTGAATTTTCATGGCTATAAACTGAGGAGTCTGAGCACGCAGTTTTAAGTGATGTGAGATAAGCATAAAGTTTTCTTTACACCTTGTGTTGCATGAGTGTTCAAAATGATTTTTTTTAATAGATCAGATCTGCTGTATAGGAAAAGAACCACCTCAAAGATGTATAAAGAGGGGACAATTAATATTTTTAGGTCTTTAAACAATGGTTGACTTGATGCCCTCAGCTGTGCAGAACACATGTTGCAAATGATTCTTTTTTGCAACTTTCTACACCTGATTCAGTTCGGCCCAAAGAGTTTGAGACACCCTTTATTACAGAAAACTGTATCAAAATCCCTACAGTAGTACCTGATATTAGTCTTAACATACAAACAGAAAAATTTGTTGAAGGACTATAATTTATAACTTGGTGTAGATGGTAAGGGCAGTATTCCTGTTTCACCGTATAGTGATTTGCAGGATGTTCCATTTTGTACTGCTTGTAATTCTTAAAATTCATTGATGAAAAAAGCAAATAAATTCTTCTCAGGTAGTGTTTGTGTCAGTAATTTTCAAGAAATCTCTTTATGTAACATACTGTGCTTAGCTGCTTCGAGACATTTTCATTGTGCATTTCATCAGAAATCATCCAGGAGTCAAATGCCAAGAAATTCTGCAGTGAATACTGACTGAGTTTTTTTAAAGTGCACTGCTTGTTTGTGCTATGGAATTCTTATTTGCTGGAATATGAAAGCTTAACATGAGAGCTTCGTTTCCACATTACTCTTTACTAGGTGAAGTCAGAGGTGGAAGACCTGCCCAAACCATACACTCGGCACTTCCTATTCCAGTACTGTCAAAGGCTTATCCTACCCCCTGAGGCACTGGGCCACTTCTGAGAGTAGCCAGGGCATATACCAACTCTGCTGCAGTTATTGCACAGCTTTTTCTTTTGGTATGACTACCACCAGCCAGCTGTCCATCAGGATGAACGGCCACCACCAAACTGTGGCAAAGAGCGTGGTAGACTATCTTGTGGCACAACATGCAACTAAACATAACACATTTGATTTCAATGGCTGCTGCACAAGCAGGTCCTCCCCTTCACTATCAGCTTAACTGAACTGCACAGACAGGAGTTATCCTTACAACACATTCCCTGCTCCTAAAATTATCACGGCCTCAACCTACAGTAACCTACTGTCCTCACACCCTCCACCCATCAGTTCCCTTCCCTTCTGTCATATCACATCCCTCCTGTTCATGCTCTCTCACTCTCATTGTGTGCCACACTTTGCCAGTTGCACACATCTTTCCCTGTCCCTGCTCCTCTCTTCTCCTTTCCTGCTTCCCCTACCCCCCACCCACACATAGCTTCAGCCTCCTGACACTGGGACTGACAGTGAGGGTCCCCCCCCCCCCCCCCCCCCTGTCCTCCCATGCCTCCATCTAGTGCATATGGTATTCTTCTCTCTCCTCACCTGTACCCTGCTATCCCTCTCACTTCCCTGCCCCACTCCAGATTGCTGCTCTGTGTGACAGCCCCATTCTGGTTCAAGTTGCTGGTCATGTGCACACGAGGTGTGCTTGCTTTTCTGAAGAAGGCTTTGGCTAAAACCTAAACTTGTAACAGTCTTTTTGTTGTGCCTGTCTGCAATTCAATATGTTGCATTTATGATGAATAACAATCTATCCTTTTCCTAATATTGTTGATACTATAACCTGGAGTTTTCATTGTTATTTTTTCTAGGTGATGTACCAAGATGATGTTTGAACCCACTCATTCAAAGTGTAGGTCCAGTGTTTTAATCACAATATCAACTCTCCCAGTTAGGATGTGTAGGAACATGATACTTAAAGGGAAATAGTCCAGTAAACTACAAATATATCAAAACCATTGAACCGTTTTATTAAGAATTGTTTTTACTTTGTACATCTGTGGAGTTTATAAAATCTGAGTGATTAATGCACAACTTTGTGGTCTTACTCAATCTGTGGTGCAAAATGTGTAATCAGATATGTCCAGTATGCTGCATCATTTCATGCGAGAGTCTTGTATAATAGTTTGTGGCAGTATGTAGCATCAAAAACAAACATCTATGGTATCTATTGATACTGCCATATGCATATAATTACACATTATTTCAGTTGTAATACTAACAACAATGTCCATAAATTTTGTTACTGCTGTGGCTTAATTGAAAAGATTAACTCTTTGAAATGTCTGTCAGAAGGCTTTGCTTTTGAAGTGCCTCCAATGGTGCACACCAAACAACAGCATAATGAGATGCAGTTACAGTCCATTTACATTAATTTCTTTCTAGGAAACAACTATTTAAGATTTCTTCTTTTAGTGACAAAAAGAGAGTTGTTTGTTTGTTGTCTGAATATCAGACATTACATTCTGAAGGCAAGTGAGCTGAGCATCATGATATAGAATAAGACAAGATCATCTCTGAGTGCCTCATGAAAGTCATGTGCTTTTGGACAACAGCAGTAAAATGACAACTGTTTGGGAACTGTGTGCTTCAGAGGCATAATGCATGCTATAACTGCCACACAGTCATACATCATTTTCATCACAAAACTCTATTTCTTCAGTATTATTATGAAGGTGCTGCAGTTCAATCTGTTCTTGGGACACTTTAATGCTATCAATGCACCCTCTGAAGCCAACATAGAAAGGAGCAGGAAGACCAGCTGGAAGGACAGCAGCACCACCTGAGGACAGAAGGATAAATGATACGCAATTTTAAATATGTTTCAAATAAAAATAGTATTTATCTATAGCAAACAAATATGTTTTGATTGATGCTGCCCCAGATACACTTTCTAATACAAATTATTGCAAAGAACTAGTAATTTTGCATGAAATGCCACAGTTTTATTTTAGTTATCATATGCAATGAAATGGATAGAAACATATAGTTGATAATTTTGTAGACTGTGAGTTACTATGTTTACTTAAAGATGGCGGCTAGTATTGCTATACGTAGTGTTCATGCGAAAAAAGTGAAAATTATACCAATAAAAACAGTGTGTGCGTGAATTGTAGTGATGAAATCAGAAAGTTAAATGATCATGTAAGTAGGCTGCAACTAACCATTAATATGCTGATGAGCAAACTAAAAAAACTTACATCTGAAAAGTGTGAACTGACAGCAAACTTGCCTCACAGTAACTTTGAAATTCCAGGCAAAGTGAAAAACAAAGTAATTTTTTTTTAATTACTGCTACCAGTCACAAAATACCACATTCTCAATGAAGCTTATTAAATGAACTTAATATCGTGTTCACAAGCATATTCAGTGTGCAATCAACACGCAAGATAAGAAACACTGTGCACATGATAAAACTCATTTGCGAGCTGAATATGAAACTACAAATATGCAGAGTGATACATCCGAAATAATGCTTAACAACTCGATTACTATTACGAAAGAGAAAGAGTCTGCTAGACCTGAACACTTGTATGACTTAAATATCAAGTGTTTGTTCAACACTGATACTAAATGTTTTTGCTATAAAGCTGGCGGCCCTTCTAAACATGCAAAGAATCCTGAACAAAAAAAAAAGTAGTTGTTATGGCAGACAGTCATGGTCATGGATTTGCTTGCCTTCTGAATGGTCAATCCAGTGTACAAACAATCTCTTACATAAAGCCTGGTGCTTCTATGTCAGAAGTTTTCAAGTATGTACAATCCACAGACTTTGCTGACTTATCCTCTGAAGACTTTGTTGTGCTATTTGGTGGGTCAAATGCCATGTACAAAAACGAAACTTACAACAAAAAGTAAAAAAAGTGCTTAGGACAGTTGACACACACAAATGTTTTAGTGCTGAACATCCCACATTGGCATGACTTACCATTTTGGTCATGCATAAATAAAGAAATAATTAATGACAACCACCAAATTTCATTTCTTTGCTAACATTTCAGAAATGTACAACTTGTAAATGTTAACAATATTGGGCACAGATTCCACACATTACATGGATTCCATTAACAACATAGGGAAAAAACTGCTTGTCAAAAAAATTAAGAAATTATCAAGAGGCATCAAACACTCAAAAGCAAAATCATCCTAGACTCCCCCCCCCCCCCCCCCCCCCCTCCATTATCCAAAAGAAAGGAAACAATGCCAGCAAGACGCCAGTCACCAACATCAACGATAACGAAAGAAAAAACAAGGTGCCTTCAATATTTAGTCACAGCAACAACAATGAATGCAGTAACAGCTACACCAATTGCAGATCCAGTTCTAAACCAGCAGCAAAATCATCAACAGTCACATCAGCAGCAGGATCAACAACCAGAACAGCTGAACAACTAACAGGGGAGCTAGACACAGAAGAAAATTCTGCAGCAGATGATATTAGAAGAATAAGTGATTTAGGGAAAAGAAAAGTAGTACCTCCGTCACACCTGAACGATTTTTTACTGACAAGATAAAGGTAAATGATCAATTAAATATGCCAAAGTCCAAACAATCTTTTAATTTCATGCTGATTCATCAAAATGTCCAATCATTGCAAAACAAAAGTAAGTGAACTTGAAATTTTATTTACTGATGAGTTAAAAAATGCTTCTGTAATGTGTATAACTGAACACTGGCTGCCTAAAGATGCAATGCCAGTCACAAAACTTGCAGACTTCACTCTTTCATAATCATTCTCTAGAACTACATCTAGTCATGGAGGGTCATGTGTATTTGTTAAAATTGGTATTGATTATTGTAACATAAAATCTAATGAACTGTTAGCTGAAGAGAATGTCTTTGAAGTATCTGCATTTGAGCTCTCCGCATTAAAATTAATAATCATCTGTGTATATAGAAGCCCTGATGGGTACTTAAATGATTCCTGTCATCAACTAGAAGCAGCTTTAAACACCATAAAAAACCTCAACAAAACAATGATCATATGGGGAGATTTTAATATTGATTTTCAAGAAATCTCAAAAGACCAGCAAACTGTAATGGCCCTACTGGGAACATATAACATAAAAGCCACCATAGATTCTCCTACAAGAGTTACATCAACAATAAACTCAACAATTGAGCAGATATTAATAAACACAAATGTAAATCACAAATTCTGTGCTGGAAAGCTCAGTACTGGCTCCACTGACCATTATGCACAGTTTATTGTTTTACATACCCCAAGCAAAACAAATGAGAAAGAGGAACTTGTAAAAGAAACAAGAAAATTCAGTAACAAACAAAGGTTTTTACACAGAGACTAAGTGAAGAAACCTGGTATGAAGTGTATACTTGTGAAAATACCAATAAAAAGTTTGAAAAATTCATGGAAATCTTCATGTCATACTTTGAAGCTGCATTTCCATTAAAATAACAAAAATGTCAACTTAACTTCAACAAGAACAAATGGATTACAACAGGTATTAGAATCTCTTATGCAAAGAAGAGAAGATTACACAGTATAGTAAAGACACAGAACATGTCTCTTGAATTTAATTTATACCTGAAGAATTACAAGAGGATCCTCAAAAATGTAGTAAGGAAAGCTAAAACAATGACAAATGATAAATACATTGAAAATTTAAAAAAATGCTAAAGCTGTATGAGAAGTTATAAAAAATCAAACAGCAAGTGAAACCAAACAGGATAAAAATATAAACTTATGTTATGAAGGACAAACGATTTCTTGCAGAGACTTTCAACAAATATTTAGCAAACGTAAGTGAACAGTTGGTGAGTGGACTTGAACACAACAAAATAACATATCCATCATACAATAGCATAAGAAATATGTCAAAATCATTGTTCCTTTCACCTAAAAATACAGAAGAAATTTTATCAGTTATAAAAACCTCGAAAACAGGGTACTCATGAGGAATTGATGGAATAACAGATGCGATTATTAAAAAATGCTGTCTTGTCTTAGCTGAACCCTTGACACACTTGTGCAAAAGCTCACTGGCACCAGGAACCTTCCCTTCATGCTTAAAACAGCAAAACTGAAACCACTGCTCAAAAACGGAAATCCTAAAGACCTTTTAGTCCCTACTGCCTGTATTTTCAAAAAATTTTTAAGAGATTGTCTGATTTCCTAAATAAACATAAAATTCTCTCTCTCACACACAGCATGGTTTCAGGAACGGCTATTCAACTGAGAGTGCAATATTTGAATTTCTTAATGAAATCTATGCCTGCTACGTGATAAGGATCTTAAAAAGTTGTTGCGGCAAAGCCAGCACGTTATGTGTATACTACTCCTATGTGCATTCTGTAATTAAAAATGGTATAATCTTTTGAGGCAATGCAATAACACATATTAAACTTTTCACGATGCAAAAGAGAATATTAAGAATTATTGAAGAGGTAAACAATAGGAAATCATGCAGATCCATAATTTAAAAAAAAAAGTTCAATTCTTCCTCTTCCTTGCATTTTTATCTACGAAATATCAGTTTTCATAAAACAATATATTGATAGACACCCAGATATCTTATTAAAAAATGAAGCTATACATGCATACAATACAAGACAAAAATCTGATCTTCATATGAAACAGGTGAGAACATCATTGTGCCAAAAAGGCACTCTACATATTAGGATAAAAATTTACAATAATCTGCCTAACCATATTAAATCAATAAGTAAATTCAGTAGTTTTAAGGCTGAGCTAAAGGCATATTTAATTGATCATTGCTTTTACAGTCTGACAGAGGACCTAGAAACCAAACAACAAAAATAAATAAGCATTATGAATATTCTACTTTCCATGTTGTCTCTAATGTTTGTTGTATATATGATTCTTTGCTAAATTAATTAAATATCTAGTCCTTAGGAATGCAATACAAATTGTATTTTATGTTAAGACTTAACCATGTCCAATATCCTTGTATATATTCCATACAGGTAGGATTAGAAGGACTAAATAAATAAAAAGTAAATATTGCTTACAATGCTTCTGAGTAAAAGTTTGTAAGTTCACAAAAAAATCTGTACACATAAGAGTGTTGCCACAGAAATAACTAATATAATTACCAAATGAAACTATAAGGCTCCAGAAACCTTTTCCAGCATAAAACATCTGTGATATATAAACAGACTGAAGCGATGAATGAAAATCTGCACAAAGGCTGGGATTCAAACCCTGCTTAAAAACTAATTTCAACTGTGTGTGTGCAATTATCAGTATATTTATGCAGTTTAGTCTGAAGAGTTAATATTTTTTTCTGTCTTTATTAGGTGATAATAATAATGGAAAATGAAATTTCAATGAAATAAAAAAGATATACTGATGAGCCTGAAATATGACCATAACTCTATGTTAATAAGGAGAAAGGTGAATTAGCACTTGAAATGTAGCCACAGATTTGGCACTGATGGACCCATAATATACCTATGTAATTCATTTTACAAGGTTAAACAAAGAAATTTTCCAATATATTTGGCTGTAGATAGACACATTAAAGCAGGATAGAATTGGTATTAACAGACAAATAAATTTACTTTGTCAAGGATGCCCTCTAGAGATATTTTTCTAGAACAGTGCTAGAAAAACACATGAATTTCTTCTTCAGTGCTGTCTTCATTCCACTTATCTGTTTGGTTGTCAGTAATGTTGCTTTCTCCCCACTTTTGTCTTATATCCATCTGTTGATCCACACACTCAAGGTAGCTGTCTTACTTATTGCAGCACATGAAGAATGAGTGTTTACTTACCTCTGTGCATGCTGTAACTAATCTAATCCTGTCCCCATGATCCTGAAAGGAGCAATATGTAGGGGCTGTAGTTCATTCATAGACTTGTCATTTAAAGCTGGTTTTTGAAACTTTGTAATTAGGCTTTCTTGGGATGGTTTGCATCTATCTTCAAGTGTGCACCAGTTCAGTTCTTTCTACATAGCTGTAACATGCTCCCTTGGGTCAAACAAATTACTGTCCTTCTCTGCATATGCTCAGTATCGTGTGCTAGTCATATTTCGTGCAGTTTCCACATACTTGATCATTTTTCTAGCATGGGTCATATGACTGAATGACAAGAAATCTCTTTTGTAGGGTGATTGCATTTCCCTAGTATTCTACTAATAAACCAAAGTCCCCTATCTTCTTTACCCACGACTGAGCCTAAGTGATTGTTCCATTTCATGTCCCTACAAAGTGTCACACACATTTATTTGTATGGGTTTACTGGTCCCAGCTGAGACTAGTTGATACTGTAGCAATAAGATACTATATTTTTTTCATTTTGTGAAGTGTACTACTTTACATTTTTGAACATTTAAAGCAAGTTGCCAATCTTTGCACCACTTTGAATCCCCTACCAAAAAAACCTCAGTTGAGTCACAAATTTTGCTTGATACTCCTTACAATTTTACTTTTGATAATAAGTGTAGGTGTGGTATTAATTCAAATCAAGAAACATGCATGTGCATAACCATTTATATATGAGAGTGCAGGCTTTCTCAGTGAATTTCATATATGAAGTCTTTATGGGTTGTCAGCTGAGGAGCATCGTCGTCTTGTAGCAACGTTTCGATGGAATGTGTCTCCATTATCTTCAGGTGAAGTGTCGGGATATTGTTGGTCACAGGCTGATATCTCTACTGGACCACTCTCCACTTCCCGCCGCTGGCCAATCATGTGCCCACGGAATTGCCCGATGTGCCTGGAGCGGCTGGTGGAAGGGGGGACGTGTGTGCTGGGTTCGTGTCCCGCCGTCCGTCTCTGTCTGTGGCCCTTGGTGGAACAGAACGTTCTCTGATTTTCCTGATTGCAGGTTCCCAGGCTGTGCTGAGATGGTAGCCACTGTCACGGTTGATTAGGTTGTCGTGTAACCGTATTTCTATGGACTCTTTGATTACAGAGTCCCAAAATCTGTTTGACCACATACTTTCTTTGTGTCCTCGAAATTGAAGGTGTGCTTCTCATCAATACTATGTTCCACCACAGCAGATTTGTTGGTCTGACCCAAGCATACATGCTTGATGTGTTCATTGTGGCGCTGTGAGATGCAATGTTGCGTGTGTCCTATATATTGCATCCTACATTCGCATCTGATCTTGCACACACCAGGTGCCGTCAGACCTAGCAGGTCCTTGGTTGAACCGAGAAGGTCTTTGATTTTTCCCACTGTGTGGAAAATGGTCTTCACTTTATGTATCTTGAGATTTCTCGCGATCTTGACCTTTTGAGGACTTGCGTATGGCAAGAATGCACAGCCCATTGCTTCGTCTTCATCCGGTCTCTCTTCTCTCTTCTTGTGGTCAGTCTTCAGAGCTCTCCTTATCTGTGTCTGACTGTATCCATTTTTCTTGAAGGTGTCATTGAGGTGTTGCAATTCTCCTGGCAAACTTTCCTTATTGCAGATTGACCTGGCCCTGTGCACTAAGGTGTTGAGTACAGAATTGCGCTGCGCAGGGTGGTGGCAGCTATTGGCATTAAGATAGAGGTCCATGATGGAGACGCATTCCATCGAATCATTGCTACGAGTTGACGACACTACTCGGCTGACAACCTTTGAAGACTTCATATATACATTCATATAACTAGTTTCTCCAAAGTCTACTTCTACAGGAGTCAGGGAAAACACTCAACATCTCTGATGAAATATTTATTCCCTGACATGCACATGCCATTATTTTACAGAGTTTAGCAATAGTTGCAAGTATGAAGAACATTATGTTTAATACAAAGTTGTAAGTGATTCTGTCAAGTTCAAGGAATGTCAGTAAGGGGCTTCACTGTATATACCAAACATTAAATATTTACCAATCCAGAGTGTGCTGAATACTGGCTGGAAAGACGTTCTGTTGAACTGAATACGTACTGGATTCTCACTGTCAACTTGTAGAGAGCTCAAATGAGCAGTTACTGTATGCCATGTTCCATCACTCACATACACCTGCAATACAATATCATTTACCACTGATTATAAAGAAAATTTAAATGATAGCAGAGCTGACAAGCTCTGCTGAAATTGTTCCTAAAGTGCTACATATTATACAAGATCTGACTTTACCACTGCATTGCATTAACCTATTTTTCCATAAGTTACCTCTCTAAATTAAAATCTTCACTTACAGTTTCAATTTATAAATGGAAAACAATGAGAAAAATCATTAGATCATGATAAGCTTAATAACTTGTAAATAAATATTCAACTTCTCTTTAAAATTTTAAAAGAAATAAAATTTTAGATACTTACCTTAGATTTTGCAACTAATTTTCTGTCATCTGTTAAATGAAGTTCTACAAAGCCATCAGAAATAACTAATGAGAAGAAATCAGATTCATAAGAGAAGTCATTGGATAACCAGAGGAGAAGGCTATTTGATTCCGCTGTACGAAATACAACTTCGTAACTTTGCCTTTGTTCAATGGTGACACTAAAAGGTAAATTGAAAATATGAGACTCAAATTACAACTTTTCATTGTGAAAAATAATATAGAACAAGCTTCAAATGCAAAGAGCCTAATGATAAAAGTTACCTGTTAATAAATTTAAGAGCACAAAAACAATAAAATAACTCAAAGAACTGAAGAAAACACTTATTTAATTGTTCATTATGAACCAGCTTTCAGTTATCTGACAATGGGCTAACAAGCTGAAAGCCAGTTCATAACAAACTATTAAATGGGTATTATTGTGGAACATTAATACTGTGAATTGAAGTTATTAATTTGTCTATGTTTCTCCAAGAACTGACAGACTATTCCATCAACACTAATTTTAAAAAAATTTGTGTACTTTATTCCTTATTTATGCTACAAAACAACTACAAGTGTAACATGTAATGATAGTTAAATGTAGGCAAGAAAGAAGAAACTAATGTTTAATAGACAAACTGCTGACAGCTTAAACATATTGTAATATAGTGTGCTTTGTTGATCCTTGTCATCATGTAAGGAGGTAGGTGACAGAGGGAGTAGTCATGAAATATCTACACTTAATGTGTCTGCTCACTTAGCTGAGTGGTAAAGTGCTTGCATACCATGCCACAAGCCTGGGTTTGATTCCTGGCTGGGTTGTAGATCTCCACCCATGGACTGTCTGTTGTGTTGTCCTCATCATCATCTCATCATCACCAATGAGAAAGTCGCCCAACGTGGTATCACCTGAAATAAGACTTGCACCCAGTGGCCAAACTATCCTGGATGGGGCCTCCTGGCCGACAGTGCCACACTATCATTTTTGTAATTAAACTAGATGAGAGTCATATTGAAAACCCAGCTCCAGTATCAGTTTATATTAATGAATTCTTCGTAAATGTTGCAAAGGTGGATGTCAACATGGGAGTGGGTAAAGTAAATCCCCCTGGGATCTGAGTGAAGTAAATCCCTCTGGATTTCAGCAAGAAGCCATGTATCTTACAGACTTATAAAGATTTCAATAAAGGATGGGGGAAATGTTACACTACCACTAAAAAGCAGAAGCTCTGCAGGATAGCAGTACATCACATAACTGAATCTCCACTAAGTTAAATAATCAACCAATATTTTGATCAGGGGTGCTTTTGCGATGCGTTGAAGTATGCTTAAGTTCAAGAATGGCTGGAGGGAAGACTTGGGAAACAGTCATCCTATTTCTATACTTCCATTTCTGTCAAAAGTGCTGAGGAAAGTAGTTGCAAACCAGATTCAAAATTTCATTATAAACATTTTAATATTATTCCAGTCTGGACTTTCCATTGCTTCCTTATTAAATCTGTGTACTGAATCAAATGATTTAATTTATTTTGTGAAACTAATAATCCGTGACTCACTTTTTCATAATTCTTGTACTAAGTACAATAAGACATGGGGCAAGTCAATTTATAAATGATGTGATGGCTACGTGTTTTTTTAATGACGTTATGTG
The DNA here is from genome assembly GCF_021461395.2 of Schistocerca americana. Taxonomy (NCBI): domain Eukaryota; kingdom Metazoa; phylum Arthropoda; class Insecta; order Orthoptera; family Acrididae; genus Schistocerca; species Schistocerca americana. The sequence continues at coordinate 303,262,639 of NC_060121.1, forward strand.
TACATATTTTACAGTTAAATAATAGTTTATAAGTGTCATACATAACAACCTACATCTTTGAAATTATTATACACATGAAGGCATCAGTCCTACAAAATTCATCAAACTCAAATTTTTCAATTAGTGGGAAACTTTGTCATGCAATTGTTTTGCCTGAATAGACAAGGAGCACAACAGAGACATTTCATCAAGAATTTTCCCATGATAGTGAGCATTTAAATCCCACCTCTACTCTCCAATATGTATTATGAATTATTATTCACAATATGGTAACCACACAAAACAGAGTGGCACAGGAAACAAGATAATTTGAAGATGGAGATGATTATAACTTGACAATGATAGCAGAAGTGGAGAAAGGGCATCAAACTTGCATAGCAGTAATTTACAATTTAGTGACTATGAAGCACTGGAGTTGTGCAGTATGTATGTTTACCACACATAATGACAGACTGACAGTAATAGAACAATTTCAGAGCAGCTATTGTAACAGATCTCCAACCCAGCCGGGAATCAAAGCCAAGCCTGTGGCATGGTAGGCAAGCACTTTACCACTCAGCAAAGTGGGCAGACAGATTAATTGTTGATATTTAATGACTACTCTCTCTGTCACCTATCTCCTTACATGATGACACTTGTTGTGTTATATAGGTGCTGCCGACCTCAGCGCCGTATTCCGTCTGTTTGCATATCACTGTATTTGAATGTGCATGCCTAAACCAGTTTCTTTGGTGCTTGAGTGTAAAATCTTTGAATGTGCTGTGAAGCCCATTATCTTTTAATAGTTACACAAATAAACAGAACTTGAGTTAATAGGCTCAAAATAATTCTGCTCAAAGCCACCAGTATCCATTACACAGTGCCAAAGTTACAATATGGCTTGCAGTATCGTGTCACAATATGATGGGCCTTTATGTTTTTGAGCGTGAATGAAGCACCACTGTTGCTGTGACATCTGAACAATACATCAACATGCTTCAGACAATTATTTGGCTCATAGGCTTCAAACATTCCAAAATCTTGGCATTTAGCATATTTAGCCATTTTTGCACATGGCAGGACAGTGCATGACAGCAATGAATAATGTATTTTAGGATCACATTGTTTCAAGGAGTGCTATCACTGCTAGGTCAACCTGGTCTCTGGGCTTTTGGCTTTTTCATATCAGACTATGCCAAATATTTTTGCTCAACTCATGACACGAGTGACAGAATTAATTGTCAGGACCCCTAGTGACACATTTTACCTCTGCAGAAATAGTGTACTGAAAACCTGTAGTAGGATTGGATGGCATTCGACTGATGTAATTTTTAAAGAGATGCTAAATGTAATTTCTAGTCTTATAGAGCATATTTTTGATCCCAAATAAAGTTTTGTCATTTTTCTTAATTTTTTTCTAGTGACTTAAACATTTCCTGTTTCCATGTACCATCATTATTAAAATGTTAAGATTAAATTACGTTACCTTTTCTGAAAAAGGTGTCCATCATTTTCATCGTACATATCTTGCTCCCAAAATGTTTCATTCTCCATGAAGAGGGATTCTTCTTGTATCTTCTCAAAATTCACATTTGAATCATTAAAACTGGCAGAAATATTGGTGCTGGAAGAAAAAGTGTATGTGATGACAAATTTAAAGACAATGACCTTTCATTTCTCTATTGAGACATTTTTGGGTACTACTGAAATGTTGATGACTGTTATTGTGAACAATGAAGAAACACTTGGGCTGTATGCAATTTATAGCCAATATGAATTTCAGCACACAATCATGACACCTTTGCAAATGTTTTGTACTTGCAATGTAGGCTCTGTTGCCACGGAATGCTGATGGAACAAGTGTTTCTACAATCATAATGACAGTGTTGAAAACTAATGAACACCAACACTATATTATAGTTTACCTGTCTAACTGCCTATAGATTCCAGTCTGTCAATGAGTGCAAAGAACACTTTACACATTGGCACTCAAATATCTATATTGTCATTAATGGAGGCGTAACATATCTCATATCTTAGAGGCGGGCCAGAACACTGGTCTCAACCCATGTACAGTCTGCAGAGACATGGACAGAGGTCAATGTTCTAGCCCACCTCCGAGATACAAGATATGTTACACCCTGTTAAAGATGATGTAGATCCTGTGCCTAGTGTGTAAGGAGTCCCCTGTGAATGTGGTAGCATCCACTTAGGCCAAACTATTCACACTGTTGCTGAGTGGTGTTCTCATCACACACTACACACTAAACAAAGCAAAAATGAGAATTCAGCTGTGGCTGAAAATTGCCTAAAGAATGGACACAAAATACAATCTGAAAAGATGAGAGTCTTGACTCATGCAGTACGATACTGGGATTCCATTATAACAGTGGTGAATGAAATTAGAATAAATTCCAACACTTACATCAGAGACCAGAGTACATAATTAGTAGGGCATGAGGGTGAACTTTGGGAAGCAAAGATGGATGCCTGATGCTTATAGGGAGGTGGGAGTGCTAGCACTTCATGCCACCTGAACCCAACACCTGCAAGCCAGAGCTGCATTGAGCTACCCAACTCGCTTTCCTATACATGCATCACTCCAGCCCTCTCTGGAAGGTTCCAGATACTGCTATCATGTCTCTATAAATGAAACACTGTTCCAGCTCTGGAAGTATGGGTGAAGACAGCTGGCAAAAGTTAAAGCGTTTTATTCGAAGGGACTGAGATGATTTTATTTGAGAATGTTATCATGAAAGACTCTGAGACTGACTTTCAGTTAGTTAATTAGTTTCATCTTCCATGGATCATTTGTATGATAAATCTTAATGATATGGAATGAGTAACTTTACATTCACATTGCAAATTAGTTTCTAAATATGACTACATGCTGAAAATTTAGAAGTTTTTTTTTACATTATTATTATTATTATTATTAAATATGTATTTGTGAGTTAGAATTCCTACCCACCACCTTTTACATATTACAATAACAGAAATTCTTCTATGGAATAAAAGGAGTTGTCAAAGATAAACTTTTTCAGCTGTTTTGAAATTTTACTTTGCTGTCTGTCAGACATTTTATCTCTCTGGATAAGTGAGAAAAATTTTAATTGTAGTCTTGTGCACCACTTAAAGCACTAAAGACAACACTTATGTGGAGTAATGAACATCTTTTTTCCTTCTGATATTGTAATTATGTAAATCATTGCTCCTTTGAACTGCAGTGGATTATTTACAACATACTTCACAAGGGTCACTGTGAAGCAGTAATCACAATGCCCAACTCCTTAAACAGATGTCTACAACATGATTGGGGGTAAGCACCAAATATTATTCATAGAGCATGTTTTTAAACTATGAAGACTTCTTTATTAAAGATGAGTTAGTCCAGAACATTATTCGACTGACATTATTGAATGAAGATATGTCAACTTACTGATTTTTTAAAATAAGTTTCCTTAGTAACTGTGAGTAGTTTTTGTAGTGTGCAACTGCACAGGATCTTTACTCATTCTTGACAGAAGATACAATTCCTTTTTCATTCCACATGATACATTAATCCCTATAGTGATTCGTGGTATTTATATGGCCAGTCAATGTCCTTTCTGATTTGCCTATGCAGAAAGCTGTTTTCAAATAATGATATGAAATTATCATGTAATAGATTAAATTTGATTCAGCATTTGGTTCATTATAGATTTGATCCCAAGTCATCTCTTGTAAAATATTCTTGAAAAGATTTGTTCAGGAGTCATTAATTATTCTAACTCTCATACACTGAGGAGCATCTATACTGTAAGACACTATCTCATTTATCCTAACTTACTGTGTATCATGATCAGAGTGAGCATTTGCTGCTGGGTCTATAAACAATTAAAACTGAACTATTTTTGAGTATTAATTCACCAGCACATACTTCTAAGTGCAGATCACTGTAAACCCTACTTGTCTCAATGTTTTTGAACTTGTGTTCTAGCTTAATACATGGAACACTATCTCCTTTCTCCACATTAGTTCTACATGAGTAAGATGCTAGAATGTAATCTTTTATGTTTAGCATCTCTAACCCTGTGGTTATGTGGTTCTCAGACAGGCAAAGAATATCTATCTTTCGAGAGCTTTCTAAATTTTTCAAACAGGCAAGAAGCTTTCTACCTTATACTCAGTACTTTAATGTTTTGATGAACTAAGCTAATGTTTCTTTTCTGTGCATTATTAAACATTTTGTGTGACTCTTCTGGTTTTGTAACTTCCTTCTTAACAGGGTGGCCAACTGCTGATCCTAAAATAAAAAAGGTACCTCTGTGACACGAGTAACCACAGGGATCTTGCCATTGTGTGATGGTGGCCCAGATATATCTTCGGTAAGAAGCTCAGCCAGTTTATCTTTCCCTATCTTATTCAGGTGTAGGCCACATTTAGAATATCCACATCTTCCAATTGTAGCGACAGCCACTGCACTCATTTGCAGTTTCATTTCCATCAGCAGCAGCCTGTCCACCTCTGTGTTTATGCATCTCAAGGAGTGTTAACACAGGGCTGGTCATGGTGCTGCAGAACCTTCACAAAAGTCACAATTGTGTGTGTCGTTGCTACACCTATTTCATCCAGGTCACCCCTATTGTTCTCTTGTTTTATATGTCTGTTAAGAGTTGGAGATATGCAGTTTGAAAAAGTGAACACATTTAAGTATCTAGGTGTGGACATCACTTTGAGAAATGAGATTGAATCCGAACTGAAGAAGAGATTACGGGCGGGAAATGTGTGCTACTTCTCACTGAATAGATTACTTTCATCACGGATATTGTCTAGGAATTTAAAGATTAGAATATAGAAAACTATTATTCTACCAGTTATGCTGTATGGGTGTGAGACTTGGTCCCTCATTGTGCAAAATGAAAAGCCATTTCGAGTATTTGAAAACAAAATTTTGAGGAAAATTTTCGGAGCAAAAAGGGATGACATTCACGGAGAGTGGCAAAAACTGCTTAACGAAGAGGTTCACAAACTCTATTGAAGCCCTGACATAATCAGTATTACTGAATCACGTAGGCTGCGATGAGCGGATCACCTAGCTCGAATGGATGAGGGCAGGGCATCGCGCAGAGTACTGGTAGGGCACTTAGAGGGAAAACGTCCTGTGGGGAGACCGAGGTGTAGATGGGAGGACAATGTGAAGGCTTGTTGTGACTTAGCAAGACAGCCAAGTCATAACGAGAGGAAGCCGAAAGGCACGCGCTTAAACTCACGCAGGCTGGCGTGAGGTCTGAAACAGGATACGTAATGAATGCTATAAAGAAAAGTACGTAGCTGCTGGACTACTTAACTTTAATCCACATTTGTAGAACATCGCTCTTGATGATACATTAATAGAATCTCAATATCAATTGAATACGGCGCCTTGCTAGGTCGTAGCAAATGTAGCTGAAGGCTATGCTAACTATCGTCTCGGCAAATGAGAGCGTATTTGTCAGTGAACCGTTCCTTGCAAAGTCGGCTGTACAACTGGGGCGAGTGCTAGTACGTCTCTCTAGACCTGCCGTGTGGTGGCGCTCGGTCTGCTATCACTGACAGTGGCGACACGCGGGTCCGGCGTATACTAATGAACCGCGGCCAATTTAAAGGCTACCACCTAGCAAGTGTGGTGTCTCGCGGTGATACCACAAGGCTGATTTGAGGATCCTAGGTATTGAAGGTGAATGGAAGGAAACAGCCCAATACAGGGACAGATGGCGAAAGTACACTGCTGTGGTAATGGACTCTTGAGTCCGGTATGGACAGTGTGTGTGTGTGTGTGTGTGTGTGTGTGTGTGTGTGTGTGGATGTGTGTGTGTTGTTTACTCTGGTAACAAGGTTAGTTGACACTGCTTAGTAATTCGAAACACTAAAACGAAAAACACTTTAATATTGTAATGTAATGCAGATGTATCCAAATTCATTAAGTCAGTGATAATGTTAAGAAACAAATGTTGTAAAATGATTTGAATTTTATTCATTTCTTTTAAAAAAAGTTTGTCTTTAGAATCACATGAGATATTTATAAGTCCTCACTGGAAATGAGTTGCAATAAAAGTGACATACTCATACAAACAAAAATACAATTGTAATAATACTCACTCCTTCTTAATATTAAGAGGACTGCTGAAGAAATTTCTGCCATCAAATTTCACTGGTTTTACAGTGTCTGTAAAGAAAATCACAGCTAAGTTTACATTTGTTGTTATATCAGGGTATGTAATAAAATTTCCTCCACATTTAAAAATTACATAAATAAATCACTTTAAAACATCAAAGTAATTGAAGAAGCTTCACAATGCTTCCCAGTCACTATCAGAGAGAGGACGGAGAGCAGGAAGGGAGTAGAGATAGAGAGAGAGAGAGAGAGAGAGAGAGAGAACGTTCTAGGAAACAGTGAATGACACTCTTCTTATCTTATGAGAAACTTGGATTGCAACAAAACTATCAATAACTGCTTTAAAAGAAATGTGTCAAATGCCACTGGAAATACTGTTAGTAATCAGGAAGAAAATAACTTATTTGTACTGATCACAAGATAAAATTCTGACAGTCAGAACTGTGTCTTATAACCAAGAAAAATAAAATGTACACCGAACAGTCAGATTGTATGATACATAGTTTGATCATAGAAAACGTTTTAGAATCAAGGAAAGGGCTCCACAATGACTCCCATTTCAAATCTACCCCACATACAAATGAGCCAGAAATGAGACAGACCTGCAGAAAATGAAAGAGTGAAATTTTCATATGAGATGATTTTTGAAATATCTGCGGTAAGAATAAAGTTCAGAATAGCAGTTTAATAATAGGTAGCTGTACAGATCTCCTAATTCTTTTGTCATTTAGAGGAATTTATTGATAAATTCTAACCTCATAAACAGGCTATAATAGTAAGGGATGTGAACATTGCCTCCTTAAATAATAATGTAACTTACCTTAGATATACTGGTATGTTGCAGTCCTATAATTACTTCCATGTGATTTCAACAACAAAAAGCCTGACATGTGTCTCTCAGGTATGTATGGACCATGTTATTACAAACTTCAGCAAGGAAGACCTTGTGATTAGAACTGCTGAGCACCACAATTCTGATCATAGTTATTGGTCCTGAAGCTTCATATAAATAAAGAAATATTATCTCACGGTGACCTATTTACCTTTTATAGAAAAGGTGTCACACATTAAAGGAAACCCGTGCACACATAAACTGGCAGTTTCAAGAGCCTTAAATTCCCTCTGACGTTATAGAATTAAGGGAAGGTTTACTATCTTTTGGTCCAAAAAATCGATTTTTTTAAAATTTCATTTTTGGATCCACAAAAGTGTTTAGAATTCACCCCTGAAACGGTTTTCTCAAATACAGAACAGAAATGTTTCTTATTCACGGTAGAACAAAAAAATGCACCTGCCTGAAATCGGCCTTTTTCACGCACCAGTTTTTTTCTTTCAGAGGACAAGGTATTGTACTGGTGCTTAGTAGGAAAAACACAAAATTCAGATGAAAGTTTGAACACGTGTGTTTGGAAGTTAGCCCCCAAGCATTTGCATTCTGGTGTGAAGACTGTGGAGATTGCGACTTTCCTGGCAGTGAGCAGCTTCAACGAAGGGTATTCAGCAATTATGAAGACCATGACAATGATGAACGTCACCCTGGGACTCTATTCGATGCAGTTCGCCAAGCATTCGGACGACCACCGAATTCAAGCGACCGAAAACCGCTTGTCACCGGCCGTACGAGCGGCTCTGGAGCAGTGCAGGATGGCCCAGATTGAGCAGAATGGCCTCTATGAGGAAGAGGAAGGACTAGTTTATGGACCCAGAAGAGCAGATTGAACGTAAGTTGCTTAATATTGCATTCATATGTAGTCAAAACTTCAAACGCGTTTTTCTTGAAATGACTTTTTTTTTTATCGCGCGGTATGGTAACTTCAAATCTACTGAATGAATTGGCATCATTCTTTGTTTACAATGAAGCTAACTAGATTATCTAGGAGTTTTACCACTTTTATTCTGATCCATCAACTATAAATACTTTTATTTGGCTGACAAAGTCGAAAAATAGATGAAAAAAAACCCCTTTTTTTTTCAAATGGCTGCCATTTTGTTTCCTATGGTCCAAATACACTCCTGGAAATTGAAATAAGAACACCGTGAATTCATTGTCCCAGGAAGGGGAAACTTTATTGACACATTCCTGGGGTCAGATACATCACATGATCACACTGACAGAACCACAGGCACATAGACACAGGCAACAGAGCATGCACAATGTCGGCACTAGTACAGTGTATATCCACCTTTCGCAGCAATGCAGGCTGCTATTCTCCCATGGAGACGAGCGTAGAGATGCTGGATGTAGTCCTGTGGAATGGCTTGCCATGCCATTTCCACCTGGCGCCTCAGTTGGACCAGCGTTTGTGCTGGACGTGCAGACCGCGTGAGACGACGCTTCATCCAGTCCCAAACATGCTCAATGGGGGACAGATCCGGAGATCTTGCGGGCCAGGGTAGTTGACTTACACCTTCTAGAGCACGTTGGGTGGCACGGGATACATGCGGACGTGCATTGTCTTGTTGGAACAGCAAGTTCCCTTGCCGGTCTAGGAATGGTAGAACGATGGGTTCGATGACGGTTTGGATGTACCGTGCACTATTCAGTGTCCCCTCGACGATCACCAGTGGTGTACGGCCAGTGTAGGAGATCGCTCCCCACACCATGATGCCGGGTGTTGGCCCTGTGTGCCTCGGTCGTATGCAGTCCTGATTGTGGTGCTCACCTGCATGGCGCCAAACACGCATACAACCATCATTGGCACCAAGGCAGAAGCGACTCTCATCGCTGAAGACGACACGTCTCCATTCGTCCCTCCATTCACGCCTGTCGCGACACCACTGGAGGCAGGCTGCACGATGTTGGGGCGTGAGCGGAAGACGGCCTAACGGTGTGCGGGACCGTAGCCCAGCTTCATGGAGACGGTTGCGAATGGTCCTCGCCGATACCCCAGCAGCAACAGTGTCCCTAATTTGCTGGGAAGTGGCGGTGCGGTCCCCTACGGCACTGCGTAGGATCCTACGGTCTTGGCGTGCATCCGTGCGTCGCTGCGGTCCGGTCCCAGGTCGACGGGCACGTGCACCTTCCGCCGACCACTGGCGACAACATCGATGTACTGTGGAGACCTCACGCCCCACGTGTTGAGCAATTCGGCGGTACGTCCACCCGGCCTCCCGCATGCCCACTATACGCCCTCGCTCAAAGTCCGTCAACTGCACATACGGTTCACGTCCACACTGTCGCGGCATGCTACCAGTGTTAAAGACTGCGATGGAGCTCCGTATGCCACGGCAAACTGGCTGACACTGACGGCGGCGGTGCACAAATGCTGCGCAGCTAGCGCCATTCGACGGCCAACACCACGGTTCCTGGTGTGTCCGCTGTGCCGTGCGTGTGATCATTGCTTGTACAGCCCTCTCGCAGTGTCCGGAGCAAGTATGGTGGGTCTGACACACCGGTGTCAATGTGTTTTTTTTTCCATTTCCAGGAGTGTAACTTAATCGAGGTACAACTTCTAAAGAATCTTATATACTTGGCTAATGTCAACTCAATTTTGATTTCAGATGAGCTGGATGACCTGTGACACATCGCACGTGGAGATCTGCATTGAAATTTTGTTTCGTTCCAACGGCACTTCCACCTTGACTCTTACATTTCCGGTCGAAAAAACATTTTGACCAAATTTGACAATGATATTTATAACACATCCAGAGAAAAAAAATTGTCAATGAATATGCTTTTTTGGGGCCAAAGATAGTAAACCTCCCCTTAAAGTATGATATGAAGGATTTATATATATTTTTTTAGAGACCCCAAACTGCAGTACTTCCAGTCTAAATACAAAGCCTGTAGAAAAACCTACAGGGAAGCACTTAAGACATTAAAAGCACATATGCAGAACAGATGAGACAATCTAGTAATGTTAGGAAAACAGCAAGGAGTATAGTAAATAAGGAAAGTGGGGGGAGCAACAACGCAATGTGCAATAACTTAATAATAAGAGACAATGAAAAATTGCTGAGTGACCAAAAGGAAGTATGTGAGATATTCAGAGACCAATTTAGTAAGAAGAATAGGGAGGATGTGATTGATCCACCACAGGTGCTAAATCTCAGTAATGGCATTCATTCTTCCTGAGTGTGTTAAATAACTGGAAATCCTGAATTAATTGTTTTTACCAAATATGTTTCACAGAATCATGTTAGGCTCTTCAGAGGATTGCAAAGTTTAGTTCTGTTTTTTATTATTTTACCAAATATGTTTCACAGAATCATGTTAGGCTCTTCAGAGGATTGCAAAGTTTAGTTCTGTTTTTTATTATACTATCAACAACTTGCTATGATGTGGAACATATCAACTTGTTTTCAAGTAAGATATATTTTCTTTGTAAAACATGGCTTCTTGCTGGCTATTTACATAAATGAATGTTTTTAGATCTTAATCTTCAACATTATTTAGTTAATGAAACCCAACCACAAATATACTGTCTATTCAAAAATTCATCTATGTAGTAGGTGCTGTCAAGAAGAAATGAATTCAATTTGTTTTTAAAACTTTCATTATCTACCAACATCTGTAATTCACAAGGGAGGTGATCAAATAATTTTATGGCTGCATACTTTGCTCATTCATGTGCAAGAGAACGGTTAAGTTGTGGCTAGCTTCTTTTGTTCCTAGTTATATATTTATGCATGCTATTTATTATTTTCAAACTGTGCTTATTATTCATAATAAACTTTGAAAGAGAATAAATGTATTGTGAAACTGTTGTTAGCATGCCTAATTTTTTAAACAGTTACCAGCAAAAAGTTCGAGGATGGGCACGAAATATGTTTACTGTGTATTTATGTGCAATGAATACTGTGTGTGTGTGTGTGTGTGTGTGTGTGTGTGTGTGTTGCCTCAAATAATACCATATGACATAAATGAATGGAAGTCTGCATAGTAAGATAACTTCCTAATGCTTTCATTGCCAAAATTGGCAATTATACATAGAGCAAACACTACTGAACTCAAGTGCTTAAGATTAACAATATGTCATTTTCAGTTCTACTTCTGTCAGTATGAACACCCAGGGATTTTGGAAATTGATTCTACATATTTTCTTTCCCTCTGTTGTATTGTTGTTAATGATTTATTTTGCATTATGAAGTACTGAAAGAACAGTGTTTCTTAAAAGGTAGGTGACAGACCAGTTACCGAGAGGCAAACAATAATTACTCTGAATATTTTATTTATGGCTTCTTTTACAGTTAGGCTTGATTATGATGTCTGCATAATCAACAAAGAGCACTGTTCCTATTTTGTCAGCATAAGAGGGAAGGTAACTTATATATAGCAAGAACCAGAGTGGCCCTAGAATTGAACACTGTGGAATACCAATAATAATTTGTCCCACTCTGAAGGAGATTCATAATAAAAGTTACATGAAGTACCTAATATGACCCTTTTCTTCCTGTCAGTTACGTATGAAGTAAATCACTTAGTTATTTTACATTGAAAGCCATAAACTTCAAAAGGTTGTTATGAAAAGAGCTAATGAAGTAATTATCCTTTTATTTTTTACAGTTTTGAACATGGATTTTATTTCTTTTTAGATCACAGATCGTAATATGATTACATTACACACATTTGGTAAATCAATAATAAAAATTTAGTTGCAACAGAGACGTACCGTAATACTTATTCTGTCTACAAGAAGTAACAACTGAGGAGGAATGACTGTAAAAATCAACTACATAAACAAGGATGGATGGGAGCAGACATGTCACAGAAATACAGAGCTCACAGGACTGCACTGAATGCTATAAAAATGAAATTTAGAAGAGTGTGTATGAAATGCAACTGACAAAGGTAAAGCACGCAATGCTTTCGAAAGTTTTGTAATACATCTCTATAGCTGATGAACTGTCTTTGAAACACTCCATATCATACAGGAGACTACACAAAGATATTTGTCATTCAATTAAAGGGAACATCAATACCAAAGTCAGGCCCAAAGACCACAAAAAAATGATGCAACTGTGAAAACCAAAGGGCATAAACACACAAAACTGATGTTAAGTAGAATGTCTTTCATCATAATACATGCTACTATCATGAATGGCAAGAAATAAGGAACATTACGGTTTAATGAACCACTGATGACAAGAAAGCTGAGAGATGGAAAGCATGCTCAGAAAGGATAGGGATAGAGAAGGATATCACCTGTTATCTTTTCAAAGTGATGATTCTAACGTTAACCTTAACAGATTTAAGGAGATGAGGGACAAAATAAATTTGGGAAAATGAACCGAAATATTAACACTACTCCTCTTTAATATGAGTCCAGTGCTGCCTAACTCTTTATGAATTGCAAGAGCTAATGCATAGTAGCCTTACACACTTAGAGAAATGACCTTGGACTTTCTGCAGTGAATATAGTGATGTAAGTTAGCCTTTGAGATTCATGTTAGAAGAGCAGTTCATATTAACTTAATCTGGTAGAAAAGAATATACTTTTGAAATATGAAGGATTAGCAGAAAGTAACTTCTAATTAACAATTGCTCCTATAAATATGGTAATGAAAAGTTCTGGTGGCATTTAAGTAATTTAAGGACAAAAGATTGTTGTTGTTGTTGTTGTCGTCTTCAATCCTGAGACTGGTTTGATGCAGCTCTCCATGCCACTCTATCCTGTGCAAGCTTCTTCATCTCCCAGTACTTACTGCAACCTACATCCTTCTGAACCTGCTTAGTCTATTCAACTCTTGGTCTCCCTCTACGATTTTTACCCTCCATGATGCCCTCCAATGCTAAATTGGTGACACCTTGATGCCTCAGAACATGTCCTACCAACCGGTCCCTTCTTGTTTTCGGACAAAAGATAATTCACCAACTAGTAAATTAGTGAGTTGCTGAAAGAAACATAAACAAAGCTGAGAAATTTGACAATATTTTGAAAACGATAGCTGCTACTCACCTCATAGCAGAGATGGTGAGTTGCAGATAGGGGCGCATGCACGCACACGCACACACACACACACACACACACACACACACACACACACACACCAAATGCAACTCTCACACAAATGACCACAGTCTCTGGCAACTGAAGCCAGACTGAGAAATTTGCTAGCTTTCACACATATATCGTTTTCCACAGCTATACAATACAGTATACATATACACGCAGGTGTATGTGCATTACACTGCCTGATAAAAAAGTGAAGCACCCAGAAACAGAGCAGGAGACAAAATGAAACTTCATCAGTTGAGAGGGTAGGTGGTGTTATTTCAGCAATTAAAAAATGTGAGTGTACATAGAACTTGGCATTCTAAACCCACTTATCAGTACAATGTTGCACCTCCAATGGAATTAATTCATGCACTGATTCAATTGGGAAAGTATCATGAAGCTGTTGTACCCTCTCTTGAGGCAAATTGCCCCACAACTGTTGTAACTTGTCCTCGATACCTTGCACACTGGTATTGAGATGAAGCCGACATCAGAGCTGATCTCACACTTGTTCTATCAGGGACAGATCTGGAGACGTTGCTGGCTATTGGTGTACCTCAGTATGATGTAGACAGTTCACACAGTCATGTACCATGTGTGAATGAGGATTGACATGTTGAAAATGGCACCACAAAACTGTTACATGAGAGGTAACACAGGAGGACACAGGATGTCTGTGATGTACTGTTGTGCCATTAGAGTTCCCTAAACAGGTAGTAGCCATCAGACCTGATGGCCTCCCACATTATGCCGTCAGAAGTTAATGCTGCTGTGCCTCTGCAAAACACTAAAAGAATGGAACCTCTCTCTCTAGGTCATCGCCATAGCCACTAATGATGGTCATCTGCAGTAGTGCAAACTCTGTTTCATAGCTGAACACATTCGGGAGGACGACGGTTCAATCCCGCGTCCGGCCATCCTGATTTAGGTTTTCCATGATTTCCCTAAATCACTCCAGGCCAATGCCGGGATGGTTCCTCTGAAAGGGCACGGCCGACTTCCTTCCCCATCCTTCCCTAATCCGATGAGACCGCTGACCACGCTGTCTGGTCTCCTTCCCCAAACCAACCAACCAACCATAGCTCAAGATAATGCTATGCCATTCATCAAAAGTCCGTAGTTCCTGGTCACAGCACCACTCCAAATGCAGTCATTTGTTTTATGACATAGATGGCAACCTATGCAGGAAAGGTACCTCCCTAGTTCAGCTGCTGCTATTCTTTGACCAAGGGCATGGGATGACACAGAATGTTTCACAGAGTCCATTACTTGTTTTCAGATGGCAGGCACAGATGTGAAGGATTTGATGTGCTTGGTGCAAGAGTCATGCATAATGAAAGCAGCAATCTGGAAGGGGTGGGGATGGGGGTGAGGAAAGGAGAAGGGACAGCAGGGTATGTATGAGGGAGAGAAGAGCACTGTCTAGTGGAGTGTGCAGGGTCTAGACAGAGGCACGACAAGACTGTCACCAGGCGCAGCATCAGAACGCTGTGGGACATGGACTAGGAGGAGGGGAAGGGGTGGAATGTGGAGTGGAAAATGAAAGGAACAGGGAAAAGAAAAGATGGGTGGGTGCACACAATGAGGGTGAGGGGATGTGAATAGGGAGCAGGTGACAGGACAGTGGGAGTGGAAACTGTTGGGTGGATGGGATGGGGCAATGGGTTACCATAGGTTGAGGCAGAGATAATTTCGGGAGTGGAGAATGTGTTGTGAAGATAACTCCCATCTGCACAGTTCAGAAAAGCTGGTGGTGGAGGAGAGGATCTAGATGGCACAGCAGCCTCTGAAATAAAGCATGTCATGTTCAGCTGCATGCTGTATCGTAGGAACGTTTACTTTGCTCTTGGCCACAGTTTGGTTGTGGCTGTGTATCCTAGTGGACAACAGGTTGGTAGTCACAACAATATAAAAAGCTTTGCAATAATTGCAGAAGAGTTGGTATGTGACATGGCTGCTTTCACAGGTGGCCCAACCTCTGATGGGGTAGGATAAGCCAGTGACAGGACTACAATATGAAGTGCTGGATGAATGAATTGGGCAGGTCTTGTACCTGGGTCTTTTACAGGGATATGAATCTTATGGCACAGGGTTGGGATTGGAATAGCCATAGGGATGGACTAGGATGTTGTGGAGGTTGGGTGGGTGCTGGAACACCACTTTAGAAGCGATGGGAAGGATCTTTCGTAGGATGCCCTCACTACAGTGCATCACAATAGGTAATAAAAGTGCTCATGAAGGATGTGGTTCAGTTGATCCAGTCCAGAGCGCATTTGGATGATGAAGGGCACATTTTTTTAGCTGGGCCTTGGGGGAGTGGTGGGAGGTTTGGGAGTGTGTGGGAAAATGGTAGGGGAGATCTGTTTGCAGACTTGATCTGGGGGATAGTACCTTTCTGTGATGGCCTCGGTGAAGCCTTCAGCATATTGGGCAAGTCAAAATGCAGATACTGTTGCTGTTTAGTGGGTTTAATGTGGACAGAAGTGTGGCTGGAGCCATCAGAGAGGAGGAGGTCGATGTCCAGAAAGGTGGCATGCTGGGTTGGAGAGGACCAGGTGAAGCAGATGGGAGAGAGATTGTTGAGGTTGTGAAGAAATGGAGGCAGGGCATCTTGGCCCTGATTGCAGATCATGAATATGTTGTTGATGAACCTGAAATAGACCAGGTGTTAGGCATTTTGGGGGAGCTAGGAATGTCTCCTCTAGGTGGACCATAAACAGGTTGGCATAGGAGTGTCCCATGCATGTGCCCATGGTTGTACAGCTGATTTGTTTGTATACCTTCCCTTCAAAGGAGAAGTAGTTGTGTGTTAGGATGAAGTTAGTAAGGTATATGCGGAATGAGGTGGTGGATTTGAAGTCTTTCGCTCTACACCCAAAATTAACCATATTTGACTTTTCAAAGACCTACTCTCCTTCTCCCAAACCCTGGAATGGAAAAATTTCTTTGCCATGAATCCCTAATCTAAAACATTGAACCCTGCCTCTCCAACTAAAAAAGTGCTTAGAATAGTTGACGCACACAAATGTCTTCATGCTGGATATCCCACACCGATATGAATTACCACTGTGGTTGTGGGTAAACAAGGAAATTACTGCCGCCAATGAACAAATGTCAATATTATATAAACATTTCAGAACTGTAAAAATCCTTGATGGTAGCAACATTGGCTGAAGATTCCAATCAATGCATGCATTACACCTTAATAGACTACAGAAAAACTGTTCATAAAAAATATAAACAATAATGTCAACAACAGGATTCAAATGTGCAAAAGTGAAATCATGTTAAACTGGCACTCTTACAACACAGCAGAGACAACACCAACACCTCCACTATCAGCATTTCCAGCAGAAAAAACAGCTCATCTGACATGCACAAGAAAGGAACCCCAGTGTTTTTTTTATGGTGAGTCACACAAGGGAAGTGCAGCTTAAGTCATCTGATGCATTTCACCTGGGGCAGCCACATGACAACAGTCAAGAATTTTGTGTGTCCAACAGCCAGACAATATTGCAAGAAGTTTGTTTTTCTTGCACATTAATATGCAGGCACAAAAAAAATGGAAATGGAATACTGGTTGGAAGAATTAAACTGCAATGTTTTGCTAGTAAATGAACACTGGTTAGTTCACTGTGCACTAGAATTAAATGTACCTCATTGATACAAATTAGCAACAAGTTACTGTAGAACAAATCTGAAGCAGGGTGGTGTTCCAGTCTTTGTCAAAGGAACAAATAATTTAATATATGAAGTGATAGATAATAAGTTCTCTATGTATGGAAGCAGTTTTTGAAGTCTCAACAACTAATAGCTATATCAGTATACCACTCTTCTAGTTGTAGAGCCGACTTCTACCACCAAATGTATCACGATGACCAAATGTAGTGGGAAGAGGTAGAAGCCACTGTATTAAGACTCGACTGAGCTTTCCAAGTGATTTATTGTTTCCAACTACAGTGCTGTGTTCCCCTTGGTCTGCGTCACTGGGTCCCACAATGCTGAGGACACCGCTTCGCTGCCTGCAAAATGGCTTGGCGCGGAATGGCTGCCTCAGTGACCCGTGCACACACTGTGTGATGGCCTTGTATGCCAGCAGAGTTGTGTCGTCATCAGGATGCCGGCAGTTGATGCAGTGGTCTGCATCCCTGCCAACTCGACACTGCTCGGTGCAAGCTGCAGGCAGCCAGCTGCATCCTTTTCTCTGGCGTGGCTGAGATCGTGGAGCCAATGAGTGCCCATTATCCGGCATCCAAATCTGTGGCCCTCGTCTCTGGCATGCGTTGAAAGCTAGGACACCTGCCCGCGATAGCGAGCCATGGAGTGGCCCACTGCTGGCTGGCTACAGACCCCGTGTCAGCCTCAGAGGGTTGAACCAGTGACCCGCAGTGGACTGGAATGCTAGCGCACCATCTGCTGCTGTGGCTAGCTGGTGGTGTAACACTCCCCGCTGTCCAGGACAGCTGCCACACTTGAATGAATCTCGTTAGAAACCCGCAGCTCTTTATATGCAGCTGTGCACCTCTGTTTTGCTATGCATGCCGCTTCGCATCATGTACTCATAACACACTAGGTTGGCCAGTGGGCCCCTTCTGCCTGTAATTTGCGACATGCAAAACTGCTACGTATACTCTTTCAGCAATTTGATGGCCCTGTGGCCTCTATTCTACTTCGAAACTGTTGGTATGTGCAACTCACTGCAATTTGGCTCGCACCTAGCTGTAACCTGTGCTCAGAATATTGCACAAAACTGACTTTCTCTATCCTAAACGGTGGTGCCGCTATGTTATTCCCCTCTTTGGAAAGACCTGGTCCCCAGGTTGACTCTTAACTAGCTCTCATCTTGTTTGGGTTGGCACCTATGGCATATTTCCTTACTATTAGAAAACTTAAATGTGGTCTAGTTCCCCTTGAAACCATGACATGAAACAAAACGAAAAATTCCCTACTGGAAGAGCACTGCTCAAATCAAATGGTTCAGATGGCTCTGAGCACTATGGGACTCAACTTCTAAGCTCACAGTCCCCTAGAACTAAGAACTACTTAAACCTAACTAACTTAAGGACAGTGCACACATCCATGCTCGAGGCAGGATTCGAACCTGTGACCATAGAGGTCGCGCAGTTCTAGACTGTAGCGCCTAGAACCGCTCGGCCACCCCCACCTGCGACCACTGCGCCATCAACCCCTTACTTACTCATCTCACGCCCTCAGTATCCAATCCACTGGGACTTGGACTACCCTTGGTTCCCTCTTGAAATTATCTCTCTGCCTGATCTGAAAGAAAACAACACATAACAAAGTTAAGGCTGCATTGACACTTGGCACCGAGGTGCTCAAAATGATCATTGTTTGCCTTTGCCTTTCCCTATACTGAGTGACATGTTGCACAAGCTGTTCAGCTGAGTCTGATTTAACAAGGTCAGGTTCTGCCTTGGCAAAAACTCTAAAGTGGTTTCTGGCCAGTACGGCTGTGGCTGCATAACATTCAATTGTGTGACTCCTGAAATTGACGCTGGCAGGTGGAAGGTTGATCCTATTATGCTACACTTAGTTCCATTGATTAAAATTCCATTCCCCTCGAGCTCTATACATTTTGCTTCTGCAAATACTCCCCGCTCAAAACAACTTGCTACTACTACCAAATTCTCATAGGTGGAGAAGATCCAATGTATCCCAACCCATTGCAAGCTCAATTTTGGCTCCACGATGTCCCTTGGACAGTCTGTTCCTTTCCCCCTGGCTAAAAATAATTGCACTGTGCATGTGTCCAGATTGGTACTTACCACCCTGGCTGGACATACCATTACCTTCCCTCTATGGCAGCTTCGTAATTCCTCCCTTGCCATCTCGGCGTACCAGTTTTTAGTTGCTGAGATCAGCAACACCTCATTAGTTTTCACTTCCACAAACTTGCCCAACTTCACTAGCCTGAGGACAGGGATCCCCATCCCCCTTTCTCCCTCTTCAAAAGGACTGCTGTCCGCAGCAGGCTATATTCGAAAATACACGCAACATACGAAATACAATGCCTATGTTGCTCTCTATCTTCCTGATGTTCTCTGTGCTTAGCACCTCTCTTCCCTCTCTCTTTCTTCCTCTTTCCTACCTGTGACATGCCTGGAACCACATCTGGGCAACCCTTAAATGGCCGTAACTCCCCAATGTGTACTATCGTTGTTCTAGTTGGCAGCTGAAGCTTAACATTAACGTGGGATGTGGTTTCAACAACTTGGTATGGCCCTTGATACCTTGTGAGTAACTTCTTCATTTTCCTTTTTTGCGTATAGGGGTTGGACAGCATTACTCATTGCCCCACTCTATACTGCGGTAAACTGCCTTTCCACTTTACTGCGTCTTCCTGCCTTTCCAAAGCCTTTGTATTCGCCTTTTGTACCCATTACCAAACAACCCAAATTGTCCTTGCGAATTTCACCGGTCCTTCCTTTCTGTAGCCTCACCAAATCAAGCAGTGACGGCATTTTTCACCTGTACACTACCTCATATGGAGACAAACTGGTATTTGTATGGACTTTTGCTTTTTATGCGCATACAGTATGCTTCAAATACTTGTCCCACTGATGTTAATGAGAATCCACATAAAAACTCAGCATCTTCTCGATTGTTCTGTGTACCCATTCTATCCTTCTGTTGGCCTGTGGATGCAAAGCACTCACCCTCCACTTCTTTATGTTCAACAATTTACACAGTTCCTTCATTAAATCTGACATGAAGTTGGTCCCTTGGTCAGTAATTATTGTCTCCGTTACACAAAACTTCAAAATCCAGTTGTTACTAATACTTGCACTACCACTGCTGCCTGCTGATTTGGCATAGCCACCACCTCCACATGCCTCGAAAAATGGTCTATTATTGTCAGAAGGAATCTGTTCCCCTACGGTGTTCACCTGAAAGGTCCTAAGACATCGATCCCCAACAAAGAAAATGGACATGTTGCTTCTAGTAATCGTTGTAGCTGTATCTGTTTCCAACTCAAATCTGCTCTCCGCGCACATGGTATACAATTCTTGACATATTGATCCACATCTCCTTTCCTACCTCTTCACAAATATCTTTCCGCCACTCTCCTATTCGTTGCTCTACACCCCCCATGACTGGATAATGCGTGATCATGTGCTTCCTTTAAAACCTCATCCCTCAGTTTCGCTGGCACTGCTACCCTTGGCCCTAACTTTGTTTCCCTGCACAGAAGACCGTCATACATATTAAACTGTGGTTGTGTTCGATACAATTTACAATTGTTGTCCACGTCCTGTAATACTTGCCATACTGCTAGGTCATAACCTATGATTTCTACTTTTGCCACCTTCCTACTTAGTGCATCCACATTACCGTGCTTCTTCCCAGGCTTGTGCACCACCACGTAGTCGAATTAAGCCTCACAGCCCATCTAGCGAGTCTAGTGGACGGATCCTTCAACCCCAACAACCACTTCAATGCAGCATGATCTGTCACTACCCGAAATCTTCTCCCATATAAATAACATTTAAGATATGTGATTCCATAGATTACACTAACCATCTCCCTCTGAGTTGTTAAGTAATTCCTCTTTGCTGCATTCAACTGCCTAGACACATAGGCTACAGGATGTTCTTTCCAATCAGTTTCCTGACTAAGAACACACCCTAATGCTTGATTCAATGCATGGCATGCTAGTATAAACTCCTTTTCAAAATCTGGAAACACAAGAACCGGACCTGATATTAACACTTCTTTCAGTTTGACAAACACTTTCTCACACTCCTCTGTCTACTCAAATTTCACACCCCTCCATAACAATCGAATCAAGCACTGTGCTAAACCTGCAAAATCCTTCACAAACTTTTGGTAGAAATTGCAAATTCTGATGACTGACTGCACATCCTTAATTGTTTTTGGTTCCCGAAAATCCCTTACAGCCTGTACCAACCTCAGATCTGTTCACACTCCGTCCTTACTGATAATATGACCCAAATATTTTACTTCTTTTAATGCAAAATGACACTTCTCCAGGCTCAACGTCAAACAAGCTGCTTTTAACCTCATAAAGACTTCCCTTAACTGCTTTCTATGTTGCTCCATGCTACTTGAAAACACTATAATGTCATCTGAATAGACCAGACACTGCTGTGGTTTCAAACCCCTCAAGACACTGTCTAGCAACCTCTGAAATGTAATCAGAGTGTTTTTCAAACCGAATGGCATTCTAATGTACTGGTAATGGCCTCCAAGAATAGAGAAAGCAGTTTTTGTGTGATCCTCTGGAGCCACCTCTAATTGATGATAACCACTTGTCAAATCCATCGTGGAAAAGTACTGGCACTGCCCTAAATGATCCAAAGTCTCTGATATGTTTGGAATGGGATATGCGTCTGTTACTGTCTTATTATTGAGGCATCAGTAGTCACAACAGAATCTGTATTTCTTAGTTACATCCATAGATTTTTTTAGGCATAATGACAATGCCCGCTCCCCAGCAACTATTACTATGCTCTATAATACCATCTGCAAGCTGCTGATCAATGAAATCCTCCACAATCGACTGCAAATACCCCGGTATTCTGTAGGGTTTACAGTAAACAGGTGCTTCATTCCCTGTTGGTATCCTATGTTGAACTAACGCTGGTAACGGCTCTAATGGTAAAAACAAATCCTTAAATTCCCACAATAATTCTTCCATATGCTCTCTTTCTCCTCCTTTCAAATGCTTAATTTGCCAAGCAATGCAATTCTATTGGCAGTTAGTGGTTGATCACTTCGCCTACCTCTCGAACATCAGTCTTCACCATCTGGGCACATACAAATTTGCTACTAAAACTCCTTTCCTCACATTCGCGTCTACAGTGCTAAAATTATCCACGTTCATGGGAAATACTCGCCCGTCATTCCCCTCCTGTATGCGTCCAACACTACGTTTCACAAAACAACCCAATGAAGCCAAAACTTCATTATCCTACAATGATTCAATAACACATACTGTACCCACAGGTAGATTTGACTCCACACTTACCCAAAGTGACTTTCCTGTGCCACTAGACACACACTCATGCGAATTAAGCCTTAATGCTAATGTACGCAGTTTAATTTGTTTGTTCATTACGCTGAACGCCCCTGGTAACAGCTCTGCATTGACAACAGCTTCCCCTAGCTGAAATAACATTCCAACAAGTTCCACAGTTCATTGTCCAAGGTCAATTTTGGCATGATGTTGATGCAAGAAATCTACTCCAAGGATCACGTCGTAGCCCTCACTTAGTCACGGTACTACCTTCATGCATTCATTAAATCAGACTTTCTCTATTTGAAAGTCAACTGTCACCAACCTCAAAGGCATGACCTCCTTATCCCCCACTCTATGCAACCTGTAACGTGGTGGGTCTAGCTTCCTTCACCCCATTATATTCCTAGTAGCCACTGACACTTGCGCCCCTGTGTCCAACAAAATCTTAAACTTTTTAGTTCCTATGGATCCTACCACTGAACATTCCACCTCTGCATATGTATCCATAGCATTGAAATTAAACGGGAACTCCCTTAGGTGGGTCTTGGGCCCCCTCTGCCATTTAGCGCTTGTCCATCTCTCCTATCCCCACTTCTCCATCCTCCCCGCTGCCGATTTCCACCCCTTCCTTTATTCTTTGGTGACTGGGAACATTACCTCTGCACATGTCCCGTACAGCCACACTTAAAACATTTCACACCCACTGTAAACACTGTTTGCCTCTTGCATACCCCTGTTGCCACATCTATTTCCTCTCATTGAATTGCCAGCTGAATGGCTGAATACAAATCTTTCGGAGACCCTTCATGCATTTTCTGTGACATATGCACCAGTAACCCTCTCAAAAATACATCAAGTGCTCTTTGATTGGCCTTCTGCAACAGAACACTATTCGCTTCATCACTCTGACCCAACTCATAAGTATACTCATTAATTTCCCTTATCCTGTCCACATATTTCTCCATCATCTTCCCCTGTCTCTTTGTCATTGTTCTTAACCTCTCTCTAAAATACCGAGCGCTATTCTGTTTTTTGTACCGTTGTAAAATCCCTTCCTTTAACTGCTTAAACTGTCCTGCATTCCATGCGGCCTCAGAACACCTTACATATGTTTTCGCTTCACTCGTTAATCTAATCTTGGCTACATGTAACAACTGCTCATCAGACCAACCATTCATCACCGCTGAAGTCTCCAAGTCCTCCACAAACGAACACACATCCTCAGATGCCTTGCCAGAAAATGGAATAATCAAACTTGCAGCAGGTGGATCAATCTCCTGCACCCTAGGCAACAACGACTGATCAGATGTGGTTTCCCGCTCACTTCTAGATGTTAATTCATTTCTCAACTGCATATTGTCTGCTGTCAATTGTGCTACTTTTTCCAATAAAATCCATACTGCTTCTGGTTCCGACACACCTTGCGTCCTTGACTCTGCCATTGTGTTGCTTTTGTTCCTAGTTAGTCCCGAAACAAAACATTTAAGTACAAGAATAATCCAACCCCCTACACCTCAGTATTGTCATACTCAGTAACATCATACTCAAATCAATACAAAAGTAATTAAATACCACGAAAAAAAAAAAAATCTTACTGCCCCAAATACACTAACACTTATTCTGACAAAATAATAATAATAATATGCCTACACAAAACTTATAAAATGTGGCTCCTGGCAGTCCATAGTCAAAACACAAACAAGAAAGAAAATGACTAACACTCAAAAGAAAACTGGTCAAAATTCACCACATCTTGTGAATGTAATGCGGGTGGTGGGCTTGAATGTCGTACTGGACAGACAATGACCACTATTCTGACACCAAATGTAGTAGCAACTTCTACCACCAAATGTATCAGGATGACCAAACGTAGTGGGAAGAGGTAGAAGGCACCGTATGAAGACTCGTCCAAGCTTTCCAAGTGATTTACTGTTCCCATCCACAGTGCCGTGTTCCCCTCAGTCTCTGTCACCGGGTCCCACAATGCTGAGGACACCGCTTCAGTGTCTGCGAAACAGCTTGGCATGGGATGGCTGCCTCAGTGACCTGTGCATGCACTGTGTGTCAGCCTTGTACACCAGCGGAGTTCCGTCGTCGTCAGGATGCTGGCAGTTGATGCAGCGGTCTGCGTCCCTGCTGACTCAGCGCTGCTCGGTGCGAGCTGCAGGGGCCCAGCTGCGTCCTTCTCTCTGGCATGGCTGAGATCGCGGTGACAATGAGCACTCGTGATCCGGTGTCTGAATCTGTGGCCCTCACCTCGGGATGCTTCTGGCATGCGTTGGAAGCCAGGACGCCTGCCCGCCATAGTGAGCCAGGGAGTAGCCCACTGCTGGCTAACTACGGACCCCGTGTTGGTCTCAGAGGGTCGAACCAGCAACCCACTGTGGACTCGAATGCTGGTGCCTCATCTGCTGCTGCGTGTAGCTGGTGGTGTGACATGCCCCACCATCCAGGAGAGCTGCCACACTTGAATGAATCTTGTTAGAAACCCGCACCTATTTATATGAAGCTGTGCACCTCTGTTTTGCCATATGCGCCACTTTGCGTCACGTACCCACAACATGCTAGGTTGGCCAGTGGGCCCCTTCTGCCTGTGATTTGTGACATGCAAAACCACTACATATACTCTTTCAGCAATTTGATGGCCCAGTGGCCTCTATTCTACTTTGCAACTGTTGGTATGCGTAACTCACTGCAATCTGGCCTGCACCTGGATGTAACTTGTGCTCAGAATATTGCACAAAACTAATTTTCCCTATCCTAAATGGTGATGCCACTACGTAGTTATGACACAGAATTATTATATAAAATCTTGAAAAATTGATAATAATGCTCTTAAACATTTGAAGCATCTATTATAAATATTAAGATCATTAAACTTATACTGTCTAAATGACAAACCCACCAGGCTCAGTGCTTGCTTAGATAATATGATATGCAACTTTTGGCCAAATAAAACTGAATTTGTTACTGTAAACCTTGCTATTCAGAACATGCATGGCTGTGGTTTAGGCACCCTTTAAACAACAATACAGACAGTTCAGCAACTGAACTAGGAAGAGTAACCAGGCCAATCAATGAACATAAATTGAATCAGTTAAAAACCAATCTTAATCACATAAACTGGGATACAGTACTCGCTAGTGATACGTATGTCAAGGGTTCAACACAGAAATTTTTAGAATTATTGGCAGAAAACCTCAACTTATGTTGTTCCAAGTATCACAGAAAGCACCCAAAGCAGACCTGGAGTAATAAACTGCAAGAACTGAGAAACTGGCACATGTGGCACCTGCGCAAACTTAGGGAAGAATGACGGTGCACTATGACAGATTGCATCGGAATCAAGTTGAGAAGGCAACTTACACAGCAGCAAGAAGAGTGTATAGATCACAAATTGAAGCACCCAAGAGGAAAGCCAATGATAGTTACATATTCAGTTTGACAAATAAGTGTAAAGCAGCATGGAATATTATCAAAACTGAGATAAGCTCCAAAAATAAACACAACAACATTCCAATGCAACTAAACACCTCAAGTGCACACTATACCAGTTCTGGCTCAAATAAAAATCTCACTGAAGATGCAAATAAAGTGTAGTTTTGCTTCCAGCTCTAGATAGTAAGCAACATGACAACTTCTGCTGGACTTGTGTACGCTACAGACAGTCAGCAAAACAATTGCCAAACTTAATAACTCAAAAGCAGAAGGCTTCTATGTGCTCCCAAACAATATAATAAAAAATGTATAGAAAGAAATTCTACTGCCACTAACCAAAATCATGAAACAAATGCCAGACAAAGGAATTTTCCCAGATTTCCTAAAAATTACTATTGGAACACCTTTCCATAAGAAAGGCGATAAAGCATCTCCTGATATCTATCATCTCATCTCACTCATACCAGTCATATAAAAAATTATAGAGTATTGTATGCACAAAAAGATGAACCAGCATTTCAAACAAAATAATCTACTTAGCTCCTCACAATACGGTTTCAGACCTCATTGTTTCACAGTCAAAGCAGTTGAGAAAGCCATCACAAAAATTTATGGCTGTTTTGAGACTAAGAAAACAACCTGTGCAACTCTTCTAGGTTTGAGGAAAGCTTTTAACACTGTCTCCTACTGTTTACTTATAAAAAGGCTCCAATACTATAGAGCTGGAGAAGATGTTCTTTACCCTCCTCCAAGTAACCACTCATCCCACTCTTCCCCAATTCTGTCAGCCTCAGCAACTGTTCAATAGCTGCCTGCCACTTTAGCCATTACTGCCTGGGTTGGATGTCTGTGTGTATGAAAGTGATTAAAATGATTAGAACAATAGCTACACAACCATTCATGTGAATGACTAACGTCAATAAATCCACCAAGAGGATAAAAGCATTTTTATATTTGGCAGAACAGATAAAGAGTCATTAATCTCTTACTTACAAAACAAATGGCCATAATTTAAATGAAGTGTGATGGATATAGAGGAACTGTGGGCAAAATTGAACCTTGCTGTGCATTATTCTTTAGATGAGTGTGTGCCACCTATGTTGATTAAAGGCATAAAATGACACAACAATGGTGATGAGTTAAAGTTAGTAGAAACTCATGCACTTATATAGAGTTTATGCACTATGCCGCCATTACACGTATAAAATGCATGTTTGGCCATTAGCTGATTTATCAACCAGTTTCAGCACAGACCATCTTGGACTGGCATGAGATGCTGGAGTTTGCAGTCATGTGTGCATGTGGTGTGCTTGCTTGTGTATGTGAATGCTGTGTGTGTGTGTGTGTGTGTGTGTGTGTGTGTGTGTGCGTGTGTGTGTGTGTCTTTTACTGATGAAGGCTGTGCCTGAAAGCTTTATGCAAGGGTCACTTAATTGTGCCTGTCTGCAACTTGACATGTCTTCTTGTGGATAATGACATAAAATACACAGTCTCTTCTCCACAAACAACACAACACATAAAATACACAATTTTAACATCAGTATGTGTCATGAAAGGTAAGCATAGAAACATATTTAAATAATAGTGGTAAAGCATGCATAAAAATGAAACAAGAAATTGAGTAGCAATTTACCATGGCATAAGTGCCACAACTTCAATTAGGAGGCTGTATGTGAAATTTTTAAAATTAAGAATGGAAAGAATATAACAGAAATGGAGAAATACAGTGGCTTTCAAAGAGGCAGATCAAGTGTATACAATATCTTCACCCTAAGACAGATCATTGGGAAGAGACTGTAAAGGAATACAAGCAGTAACTTGAGGTCTTTATGGGTCTTGAAAAAACTTATGACATGGTGACACTGAAGATGTTGTTTGAGGTGCTGTGGTCAGGGGAACTGCCAAAAACTTATGTAAGGAGAATCTTAAACCTCTACATGTAAGAATAATATGCCATTAAAGTAGCAAAATAAAGTTGTACAGAGGGCTTCCAATCTTTAAGATGTATGTGCAGAAAGCACTGGATCTCTGGTATGAAAAGTGCATGGGCATGGGAACAGAAGCAGGGAACCAGTTCATGTACATACTGTTCTATACTGATGGTCAGATTGTTGCAGCAAACAATGAAGAGGATATATGGTAACCTGCTTAGGACATTATTGGAAGAATATAAAAAGTGGTGTTTGAAAATGACTTTTGAGAAGATAGTATACCTATGTTTGCAAAAGGAGAAAAGTAACTTGGACATTGGTGGACATCAAATTAAAGTGTGTAAAGATGATTCAAAAGGCTCTGAGCACTATGTGACTTGAAAAGTGTGTAAAGAGTTTAAGTATCTGGTCAGTATTATACGATATGTGACGGTAGATTTGACAGGGATATCCAACAATGGATTGGACAGGGAAGGGCGGGAAGGGTGGTCCTCAAAAATGAGTTTAAAAGTTAAAATGCAGTAATACAAATCCACTATGGAACTAATAACAAGTAATGGGAGTGAGTGATAGGAAATCATGAAAAGAAATAAAAAGACTTAGAACTTTAGAAATGAACAACGTGAGAAGAGAATGTAGAATTTCCTGACTTGATTGCATGAGAAATGAGGACATACGAGAAAAGAAGCAGACCTAATATGATATTATGAATAGAATTGAAAGAAGACAGCTAGGATGGTTAGAGAATGTCAAAAGAATCGACAAGGACACATGATCAAGCAGCACTTTCATGGCAGCCTAATGGAAAAAGAAGAAGAACACCATGATAATGATGGCTAAGAGGAATCCAAGAAAAAAAGGAGAGAAAAGGATGAGGAAGAATGGTGATGTTGAGGTGTTTGGTGACAGAGATGCAGGATGTGGTGACAGCTATAGGACACCCATGACAAAAAGAAGGAAAAGTATCCTGCATTCTCATCTCCATCTCCTTCCCTTCCTCAAATGTACAATTGTTATATATATCAGATCCATCTCCAATTTAATAGAAAACTTAATTCTTCACAGTTTTATCTGAGTATCCATCACCATATCAGTTAGAGGCAAAAAATACAGCTCTTTTGATGATGGAATTAACTTACTGGAAATCTAGAAGAGAACTTTAAACATTTACTCCTATTTTCGATTACTTACTTCCATTTTCACAGAACCTCCCTGAGTAAGGTTCTGGACAAAGACAAGTATACTCCTGTAACATGGGTTGACACACACCACCATGCACACAGTGGCTTTGGGAACATGGTATTCCTGTCCACTGTGGTAAACCAGATGTTCTGAAGTCCCCTATGGAGTTTCCATTGACAATAAATTGTTGCACTGCTCCATCTAAGCCAACAGAGGTGTTATCTTTTGATCTGAAATGTTAATAAGGCTACTGTAATACATTAGTGATACTTATTACTGTTCTTGAAGAAAATGCCCATCAGTAAACCAACACTGCTTTCAGGTCAAGATTAATAATGCTGTTACTATGGTTCAAAAACAATTTGTACTTGTTAGTGTCAATTGAATAGCTTTTTTTCTTTACAGAGAGCAGAGTTTAACACATTTTAAATAAAATGTGCAACTGGACATACCACATTTACAAGTTTTGAGGAACAAGATTTACATCTAAAGGAGATTAACAGCAAAACATTCATTTATGAAGGTATGCAAATAATTGTGAAGATTGTATCACAATGTACAGACCTTTATGTGATAAGGGGTAAAGCATACCAACCATATTAGCAGCTACAGAACCTATTCCTCCTGCCAACAAGCAGAAATCATTTATCTTACAGTAAGGTTTCAACCCATGTAGAATTACAGTATATCCTATTAGTTTTCTATTATTCAGTGACATCAATTGTGTTTGAACTTTATAATCACTTATTCTTATAGCTCCTATTTTCGTATTCATGTAATGATCAATAGAAGGGTCTCTGGCACAATTCATCTGTAACACAACTTCCAAATGCAGAGTTTAGAATTTTGGCCTCCACTTCATCGTTTTCTAGACTGAACTGTGACTGAATATATTCAATCTCTAAACTGATTTTGCATAAGTCCAAAGGTTCCTGTGACATTTTGTACAATTTGACAGATAAAATTGTGCTTTTGAATTCTTTCAGCGCTTCTCTCCCACATAATTTTTTAAAAATAATTTCCTTATACTATCATTAATCAAAGTTCAACTCTCTTGTCATTTACTATGTGCACGTAGCTAGCACACATCCTTCAATATGTTTGAATTTAAAGCAAACATCCTTTACATTTTCCCCTCCACAGCTGAAATTTACTGCTGGACACTCAAATATTTAGTCAGTTTTTGCACTGCATGTCTAAAAATGCAAGTAGCCAATGAGACTTATTTCTTCCTCCAGAGTAAAGTGATTGAAGACTTAGGGCTTGTTTATTGCCATGAAGTTTAGACTACTAGGAAGACAAACAAACTTACGGGATTCCTCCAATGTACAATGGAAGCTCAAGGTTTAATTCAACAAGAGGCAATCCTGATTCACCCCTGGTTAAAGCACCATTATCCAGCTGCAGTGTTCCTTCACGGTCTTGTCTATTCACTTTCACAGAATGCCATTTTCCAAGAACAATTTCATCATCAGATCTGCAAAACATGTTAAAAGTAGAATACTGTGATGAATCTGAACAGTTTCTCATAGATGTCTGTATTTATTCAAAATATCATGGACAAATAATAAATAACAATACTTAAATATACATTCTGTTGCACTTATATTTGCTATTTTTTTCTCAACAATGTAGGTGCAAGATGAATAGACATATCAGTACTCCATACATACATGATTTTGCAGAAAAGCAGCTAATCTTTTCAGATATTGTAGTTTACTTTTGCTCAAGATAGCTATGAGGCATATCAAATAAGAAGGGCAACTTGATATTTTTAGGCTATGATTATGATATGATGATGATAATGCACAATCAGAATTAGTAAGGGAATGTAATTTTATAGTTCTCATTTGTTTTAGTTTTATAGATGTTTTTAATGATGCAGGAAATTTAGCTAGACATTTGTTAACTGAAATGGCAGGAGACGAGATTTTAAGAACTTACTTTTTACTTTAAATTTGAGCAAAGTGCTTTTACCCCTATGCTCTATCAAGTTGATATGCTAATTATCAGGAAGATAAGGCTGCCTGCAGATTGAAACAATCTGGTATATACAAGCAGTAATTCTCATTACTTCAAGGGCATGTAGTGGGGATCAAGCAGGTATCATTTTGAATACTAACTCATGTTGACTTATTAGCAATATAGTACTACAACACTTTTAAACTTACTGCATGTTTGATACATCAAAGAGAGGAGTACAATTGTTGTTGATTTGCTCTTGTGTTCACTTAAAAGAGTAGCTCAACAAGATGGTGGCATCTCAAGTTTTGGTATGCATGTTTACTAGTGCCTGTTAGTCCAACATTCCCTGCTGCCGCAACCTAACCCAGCATATGTTTTTACAGATCTTTCCAAGATTTCAAGGCTGTAAAAAGCCTGAAAACTTGCTTTAAATGTTCAGAAATGTAAAACTGCATATTTTGCAAACTGCAAAACGAGAGTATCATATGAAGACAGTATTAGTGAGTTACAGTTGGAGTCAGTCAACTCAGACATGTAGTTTGATTTAAGAATTTGTGAGGATATGAAACGGATTGATCACAGAGGTTCAACTGTACATAAAGCAGATAGTAGGATTTGTTCAGTCATAGGATGCTTGTAAAATTTCAGGATATTCACCTCAATAATAAATTGACATGTACAGAACACATCAGTATAATATGTAGTAAAGTAAATTCAGTCTGTTATGCATTTCAAAAGTTAGCCAGAATTGTGAGTACCGAAGTTCTTAAAATGTATTAATTTGTACACTTCGAATCTATTACATCATATGGTCTAGACCTATGAGGAATCTCAGTAAATATGATGAGATACAGAAAAGGGCTTTCCGTACAGTGACTATTGAGAAACACTGAACACACACATAAAAAAAGAACACTACTCATAGGTACATCAACATAAAATGAGAAACTGTTGAAAACTAAGAAAAATTGAACACAGGTCAAGTCATTCCAAGAAAATTATAGTGTGCATAAGGATGTACCTATTCAACTTTCTTTCATACAATATCAGCTAAATAAAGAACATTAATGCCTTTAAGAAAACAGTTACAGAAATAATGAAGAAAAATCCATTTTATTCAGCAAATTAATTTTATTCTTATTGGAAAGTAAATCACACAGGCTGCAGCAGTTTTAGATGGGGATGTTTTGAACTGTGGCTGCCAAAGATACCAATAGAGGTTATGACCTAATACCACATTTACAATACTGCCGATATTAGCAAACAATTGTGCTCTAGACATTACTGAATGCTTCTTCTGTTCTGCTTTGTTTTGTGTTATATGTTGCTCATTGTTTTCTTTTCTTATTTTCAAATGCATGAAGTAACTAACCCTGGTCCATGAAGGGTTTGAGCACAATCCTTACAACATGAGATGGAATCAGTGATCCCTGATAAGTACTGTTAAGTACTGCTGATGCTTACTGGCAATTGATTGATCTTATTGCAAACCATTCTTGACTGGAACTGGAAATGAGGGAAGTGACAGTGGTGCACAAAGCCTGCCCCCATCCTCCATCACACACTGCAAGGTGGCTCATGGAGCATAGATGTAGATGTAGATACAGTCCCTGGCCAAATCATTAGATGCACTGCACATTTTTAATGTTATTTATAATAATTACATGTTGAGTACTTTATTTAATGTGTTTAATCAGAAAATTTATGACAGTTATTCAGGGCACTTATTACATTGTTGAATTTTTGTATTTGTTGTTGCTACGTGACATTGGATTGTTGACTTATTGTAGGTATCAATGTGCAGAGTACAGTGTACAGGAAAGGACCTGTTCAGTGGCATTCTTGCGTGTAAATGGTGTAATACTTTGTTCATTTTGATTATCAATTTCATAATATTGACATCACAACTGATTGTTTAACAGCCAGATATTACTAATTGTGACCTTTAAAAATGGGTAAAAGAGGGGACATTTCACCATGTAAAAAAGCTGAGGTCAAAGCCCTCGTTAATAGGAAAATGTATTCCAATTGGGAAATTTCACTAAGGTTGGAAATGTCAGGAGCTGGCGAGAGGTGTATAAAGAAGAAAATTAATTCAGGTAAAGAACTGAGTCCCAGAAAGAAGAATAAATGTGGAAGAAAACCAATTTTCATCCCAAGGTCAGAAAGATTTCTCAAAATAATTTGGCTAGTAAACAGATTTGCAACAATGAAACAGATAAAATCTCAACTGGAAGAGGCTCATGTGAATACATCTGAATGCACTATTCACAGAAAGCTGAAGGATATTGATTTCAAGACCTGTCGACAGGCTAGAAAACCAAAGTTAACAGCCAAAATGAAAGCAAAGCATCTGAAGTGGGCTAAATAGTGGTGTAATAAGGATGTGGACTTCTGGAGATCAGTAATTTAACTTTAAAACTGTTATTTATGATATGATATAATCTATGTAGATTTATTCATAATGTATTAAATACGTTTCCTGATTTTTACAGGTATGCTTCAGCGATGAAAGCATGTTTGAAATTTTAACTAACATATCTCAGTATGTGCGCTGTTCAACAGGAGAAAAATTTCATACTGACTGCATTATTCAGACCGTAAATTGTGTCAATAAGGTTATGACTTGGTCTGTCATCTGTGGCAAGGGTACAGGATGTCTTTACGTGGTTAAAGGTATAATGAGGCAAGACCAGTACAAGGAAGTCCTACAAAAATGGTTAATAGCACACCACAGAGAATGGTTCATGAATGGGGAACCATTTATTTTTATGCAAAAAGTAGCTCCCAGTCCCACAGCCAGATCAGTTAAATCCTCTGTTAGACTGGCCAGGTAATAGTACCAACATGAACCCCATAGAAAACATATGGGAATTAATGAAGAGGGAGGTGGTAAAAGATGTTGTCACAATAAAAACACAGCTCTTAGAGAAGATTATCCATGTATGGTATCATCATCCACAAACGCAGGAGACTGTACAGTCCTGTATCGACAGCATGCTATGCCATATTAAGGATCTCATAGCTGCAAAAGGTGGCTCAACAAGATATTAAAACTAATGTTTTCACTTTCACAATATTTTAATTTTTGTTGTAATTATTGAAATAAAATATTTCCAACAAATACTACATTTTATTTATTTGTTGTATCACGTTAGTTATGAAATAGGCTACACATAATCATTTCATTACAATTTATGTATTAAAGAACAAATATCCTTAGACATAAATCAAAATTTGCTTAAAAACTGTAGTGTGTCTAATAAATTGGCTAGGGACTGTGTATTCTCTAACAAATATGATACTTAGTATGCAACATATTCCCACAGGTAGTTAATGAAGTCTTAAAGCCACAGCATTTGTTTAATATATCTAACAACACACATGTAAAATAAAACTAAAAATAAACTCCTCCCAAACAGGCCATGAAGGCCCAATGGTACCGACCAGCAGCCGTGCCATCCTCAGCCCGTAGGCATCACTGGCTGCAGATATCGAAGGGCATGTGGTCAGCACACCGGTCTCCCGGCTGTATGTCAGTTTCTGAGACCGGAGTGGCTACTTCTCAATCAAGTAGCTCCTCAGTTTGCCTCACAAGGGCTGAGTGCACCCTGGTTGCTAACAGTGCTCGGTAGACTGGATGGTCACCCATCCAAGTATTAGCCCAGCCCGACAGTGCTTAACTTTGGTGATCTGATGGGAACCAGTGTTACCACTGCGGCAAGGCCATGTAAAATAAAGGAAAAGCAACAACTTACCTACAGTTGACTGATGAGAGGTGCATAGAAATATGCAACAGGAGACAATATTCACACTAGCTTTTGAATTCTCACTCTTTCTCTAATAAAAGTACACACATTCACACACACAAAACCACACAGACATCCAAATGCACACACCTGTGGCTCCAAAGAAATTATCGATGGGAACAGTGCCTAGGTAGTTGGAGGTGATGAGGGGATAAGGAAGGATACATGAGACGAGAAGAGGGTTGCAGGCTAGTGTGAGGCAGATTTCCAAACAGATGACTCTCTGAGTGCACGAGAAGATGAGAGGAGATCAGAGGGTAGAGGCATATCAGAGACAGAGGGGTTGGGGGGAGGGTTTACAGTGGAGGAAGGTTGAGATCAAGGGAGAGACAGGGAGAGGAGTGCAAAAGGGGAGGGGTAGAGAGTGAATGCCTGTATTGGGGGGGGGGGGGGGGGGGAGGAAGGGATGTAGAAGAAGGCAGTACACGTTCTGTATGGGAAAGGTGTGGAGTGGACAGAATAGAGAAGGGAAAATGTCAGGTGAGGCAGTGTGAAATAGGTTAGCAGAGATTTAAGGCAGGAGGGTTGCAATGAGTGCAGGATATACTGGAGATACATTTTCGAACTGCAAAATTCAGAGAAACTAGTGCTGGAATTGCTTGCACAGTGAATCAGCTGTTGAAGTCATTTGTGTTGTAGTGTGCAGCATGTTCAGCAATTAGATGTTCAAGTTTGCAGTTAACCACAGTTTGGCAGTGGCCATTTATGTGAGAATCATCTCATTACACAGTGAGAGGTAGTCAAAGCCCTGGTGAAGGATGTGGTTGAGCTCTTCAAGGCCAGGGTGATACTGGGTGATCAGAACACTGCTGGTTGTTAGCCAGTTAACAGTTTTCCTGGCATCAGAAACAAAGATGGCACAGAAGATCTGTTTTTGGATTGGCTGGGTATGATACCATCTGTCAATAAAGGCTGTAGTAAGGTTCTCTGTATATTTTGAAAACTCCTGGTTTCCATTGCAGATGGGGCATCCACAAATGAATGACAAGGCTGTAAGGGAGAGACTTTTTGACATGGAACAAGAGACAACTGCCAAATTGGAGGCACTGCTGGTGGTTGGAACACTTGATATAAACAGATATGTTTATGGAGCCACCTGGGAGGATGAGACAGACATCTAGGAAGGTGACATTTAGAGTTTGGAAGCACTAGAGGAAGGGGATTTGCGAGCAGGTGTTGAGACTGAAGAGGACAGAGCAAAGGTTGTCCCTGCCATGAGTACAGATCATAAAATGTCTAGAATGAATCTGAACCAGGCAAGGAGCTGTAGGTGTTAACTGGATAGGAGGGATTCCTCCATATGGCCAGTATACAAGTTGTCAGAGGGTGGTGGCAAGTGAATACCCATGGCAGTACCATTGATTTGTTTACAGATTTGGCCTCTGAAAGTGAAGCAATTGTGCCCCAAGATGTGGTTGACTAGAATGATTAGGAAAAGAGGTGGTGGGTTTGGTATTAGAAGGACATTGGAAAAGTTAGTGTTCCATGACCACAAAGTGACAGATATCAGGGAAGTTGGTGTATAAAGTGACCAACAAGGAGTCTGGAGGTAATGGGACAGGAAATGTGGAAAGGCAGTGAAGCAAGAGAGATTCTTGAACACAGGATGTGTGGCACTTGCATTACGCCATCCTACGCAATTTATTTATGGGCCATCTGGAGGAATCCTTCCTATCAAGTCAAAACATAAAACCCCTTGTCTGGTTGAGAGTCACTGATTGTATTTTCATGACCTGGACCCTTGGCAGGGACAACTAATGTTCTTTCCTCCATCACCTCAATACCTACGCCCAAATCTGTTTCACTTGGTCTATTTCAACTCAACAAGCCACTTTCCTAGGTGCCAATCTCATCCTCTCTGATGGCTACATAAATATGTCTGCTCATATTGTGCTCTCCAATCACCAATAGTATCTCAACTTTGAAAGCTGTTCTTTTGCATTACCACCCCTGCACATTCCATATACAGCAGAAATCAAGAGTTATCTATATACAGGATGAATCAGAAGGAAAGGTACATGCTTTGAGGGGTGATAGTATTAGTAATTCTGAACAAAAAACTTAATAAGGACATATACCCTGTTCTGAATGGTTTCTGAAATAGAACACATTTAATATCACTTTTGTACGTAACTCGAAAACTGCACCCTCCAAAAAAAATGTGTCGCTGTACAAAACTGAACTATATTTAATTTCCTACAAAAAAGGTCCTATTCATCTTTTTCTCTAGAACTAATGGTTTGTGCAAAGAGAGCAATGTTGAAAAACTAGCTCGACATGCATGCACGGTAGCTTACATAGTTTTTGTAGGCCAATTTGAAGTAGTTTCCCGACTTGACAGACTACAAGTGTCCCATATCAAACTGTTTGTCTCAACTTGCTCTACACTACTGTGATACATTACAAACCTAAAATTGGCCTACAAAAACTTCCGGAACATTGTAAACCTCAAATTGGCCTACAAAAACTACATAAGCTACAGTGCACGTGCGTTGAGCGAGTTTTTCAACATTCTCACGCCCTGTTCACACAAACCATTAGTTCTAGAGAAAAAAATGAATAGGACCTTTTTTGTAGGAAATTTAA
Organism: Schistocerca americana; assembly: GCF_021461395.2. NCBI lineage: Eukaryota > Metazoa > Arthropoda > Insecta > Orthoptera > Acrididae > Schistocerca > Schistocerca americana. The sequence continues at coordinate 303,299,604 of NC_060121.1, forward strand.
TATCGTTTAATTTTGTACTGTGACACGTTTCCGCTGAAGGCTGTGGTTTTCAAGTTACTCAAGAAAAACGTACAAAAGTGATATTAAATGTCTTCTAACTCGGAAGCCATTTGGAATAGGGCATATGTCCATATGAAGTTTTTTGTTCAGAGTCATTAATACTCTCACCCCTCAAAGCATGTACCTTTCCTCCTGACTCATCCTGTAAATAGATAACATTACCGGAGCCTTTACTGATAGACAGTATTGTACCTAGCCCATCCAGGAACAGATCTCCTGTGCTGTCTCCTTCTCTGACACCAGTAAATCTGTTAACCGGCCACAGACCAGCACTCCTCTGATCAGCCAGTATCACCCTGCCCTTGAAAATCTCAACCAAATCCTTCATCAGAACTTCAACTACCTTACTACAAGCCCTGAGAAGAGGGATATCTTACTCAAATTCCTACCCACATCACCCAAAGTAGTGTAGTGCTGCCCAAGCACTCTACAGAATATCTTTGTCCATCCCTACTCCAGCCCTGCACCACATGGATCATTCCCTTGTGGTCAACCCAGGTACAAGGCATGTCACATACACCCATCCACCACCTCCTACTGCAGTCCAGTAACAGGCATTTCCTGTCTTATAAGAAGCAGGGACATGTGTGGAAGCAGCTATGTTATATATCAACTGCAATTATTGTGCAGCAGTCTATGTGGGCATGAAAAGAAACCAACTGACTACTTGCATGAATGGCCACCGCCAAACTGTGGTGCATTGTAAACTTGGCCATCTAGTTGCCAACACAAATGGCTTCAAATGATCTCAACAGCTGCTTCACTAATGGAGCCATTTGGATACTCCCTTCCAGCACTAGTTACTCTGAACTATGCTTGTGGGAATTGTCTCTCCAGCATGTTCTGTACTTTTTCGGTCCTCCTGGCCTAAATCTCCACTAACGTGTCTAGTACTGCCTCACCTAACATTTTTCCTTCTCTCTTCTGTCCACACCATTTCTTCCCCATTCAGATTGTTTCCTGCTTTTTTTCTACAACTCCCCCCCCCCCCCTCCCACCAATGCAGGCATTCATTCTCTCTCTCTCTCTCTCTCCTGTTTTTGCATCTCACGCCTCTTTCCCACCCCTCCTCACTATCTCTTGTATGCTCTACCCTCTGATCTTCCTTCATCTTGTTGTTTAGCAGCTGAGTCATCTGTTGAAAAACCTGTCTCACACTAGCCTGCTACCTGCTCCTCACCTCATGCATTCTCCCTTATCCTCTCAAAATCTCCATCTATCCGGGCAACCGCTGTCAATAATCAATGTCAACATTCAGTCTCATCACTTCCGTGGCTGTGTACATTTGGGTGTCTGTATGGTAGTGTGTGTGAATGTATGCACTTTTGCCAGAGAACGAGCAACTGTTCCAATGATAGTGTGAATACTGTTTTCTGTTGCATGTTTCTTTGTGTCACACATCAATCAGCTATAGGTAAGTGGTTACCTTTCCTTTATTTTTTTGTATTATTGCATCCAGGAATTTCCATTGTGAATAATATGTATGCTTATTTCATAAATATACAGTTTCAAAACTATGTTAACGAGAATGAAATGAAGTGAATTTAACTGCTCAGCATTATAAAGAACTACAGGATGTGGTCAAAATTCAGCAAGAAATAAACACAGCATCTCATGTTCCCACAATAATGTATATGGTGTGCATACATCACTTAAATTGTACATGCAAATATGATGATTCACCATAGAGTCAACTGTATTTCCACCTGATAGATACCCATGAAAAATTTAATTCATTTAAAACACATTGATTTCCATTTAAAGTGTATACAGATGTAAGCAAAGGCTGTCTTAGTAAATAAAATTAACCATTGCACTATGCTTTTATGTAGAATACAAAGATAAAATCCTCAAAGACAAATTACAACTTTTTTAACTTGGTGTGGACTTGACAGGAGAAACTTAGTATGTAAAAGATTAAAAAAATTCAAACATGCTTACATACTTGTTACAAGAATTTATTTATTTTCTGCAATATTAAGAGCACCATACTTTATATTTCAATTAGACTGTTATAAACACAATAAAAACTTTTATTTTTTATTTGTAAAATTTACATATAGCTAAGAAACTCACGTTATATTTGCTGGGCCACTTCCCAAATCATACTGGAATTGTACATGGCCATTAATTAATTCTAGTGATATGAAATCACCTTTTCCATTTGCCATCTGTCCATTATAAAACAACATTCCATCCAAAGCTTGTGAGAGGAACCACATTTCTATGGAGAAAGCTCTTCCCACACCTTCTAGCTTTGGAAGTTTTATGTATGAGCTGCCATTAAACTCAGGGACATAAATCTCCTGTAATGCAACATCCACTGGAAAATAAAACACACATTTCTTTGTATTTTGTCTGCAAGAGGGAAAAGAAATTAGTTGTGTCAGAGTTAAAAGCCTATATTTAAAGTTCACTTTTGGTTTTCTGAAATTTAACTCTCCATTCCCCCACTGTTTGTTTATATGGCATATAAAGAAACACAACCTTGGATCTGTTGGAGCTGCAAATGGTTGGAAAGAGTTTAGGAAAAAAACTGTTCACAAGTAATAGGAATGTACGCAGTAAATGTCTGCATGATGTTTTACAGTACTGCATGCCATTTCCTATTCTATTCACTGCACATGTAAGCAAATTTTAAATGAGTGCATGTTTTCGGGTCCTTCATTCACAGGCAGTTCTACATTAATTCAGAGATTCTTCACTAGTTTACCTCACAATAAGGTGTCATCAGGGTAAAAAGGGGGGGGGGGGGCAGAGAATGAGAGAGAGAGAGAGAGAGAGAGCGGGGGTGAGGAGTCGGGCATCATATCCTATGCACTCACAAAGCATTAATAACTGTATCAGGTTGCACGGACCAGCATTTAAATGAAGCTAGTCCACAGCTCATGGTCTAGTGGCTAGTGTTGCTATCTCTGAATCACGGGGTCCCGGGTTTGATACCCGGTCGGGCTGGGGATTTTCTCTGCCCGTGGACTGGGTGTTTGTTTTGTCATCATCATTCCTGGAAGTGGCTACATTGGACTGTGTACTGATTAGGAATTTGTATGGGTGCTGATGACTGCACAGTTGAGTGTCCCACAAACCACACATCCTCATCATCATTAAATGAAGCTGCTTCCAAATGTAAATCCCAAAGTTCAGTGCTCTGTGGTGGAAGAGTGAACTAAATTTAAGAAATTAAGTAAAAGTAGAAATCTGTATAAGCTATAGTAGCAGGAATGCAGAAAATAGCTGAATGATGCCAAAGTTGCATTAAAATTCCTCATTTAATAATACATTGAAAGACTGCTCTATATGTCACAGAGATTCAGAAAGATATTGATCTTATAATCTTTTATTTTTTACATTTGCTAGGCAGTCAACACAAGAACAGGAAACGATGCTGTACTAAACTGAATTTTGTTCTGTTCATTGTGATGGTGAACAGTTTTTGGAAATATTAGAAAATATGTGACGCAGCTGCCAGCCCCTTGAAGGAGTTACCAAGTCCCACCACTCCTGTTCGTAGAAGGAGAATGATCACATGAAGCAAAACTAATAACATGATGATGAACATGCTCTATCAATTGTTGCATCCTGTTTTCTGTTACACCATGCAATGGCATAAATGCTACTTGGAATATACTTTTTCTGTATTGATCAAAATATTTTATTTGGAGGGGGCTGAATGGAACTTTGGAAACTCACTAAAAAGCTTATACTCCTTCACATTACCTTTCCAGTGAACTGTTGCAAGAAAATACCTTCATCATCCTTGGCTCTGAACAAAGTAATAGTGCTGAACAAGCCTGATTTGTAATCAACATTTAATTTGAAGAAACAATGCACACAGTACTTATAGTCAGAATCTATTTTTCTTATTCAATAATGTCAAATCTCCAATTTTCACATTCTTGGTCCTTTGGTGATTTCTTTTAAATTTCTCACTTTTTATTTTCTTCTTCTCTGGAGTACTTTCAGTACAACTTTCGCTGAAACTCATTATGAAATATCTCCAAACAGCACATTATCAATTAAAGAGCACAGGCTTTGGAATTTGACAATAATTTGAACACACTGTTATAAAGACAGTCTTTGTTAATATCCAACATGCTTGCACTGTATGGGCCTCAGCACTGGGACGTCATCTACTGACTGGAGCATAAACAATATTAAATTGCTAATCAGATTGTTTATTCAGTTGCTGCAGTTTTAGATAGGGCTGTGTCTTTGACATGAGGCACCTGACAAGTGGGATTTCTACACACACTGTGTACCAACCACAATAAAGTCCATTAACAGTGGAAAACATGTTACAAAAACTTCTGGACTTTCAAGGATTCTGCAGTTTATTGCTGATCTAATTTTCATCCATAATCAGTTATTGTTCTAGGTGATGTACTCTATAACAAAGAAAGCACTTACATTTCATGACTTGAAGGCAGCAGTGTTCAAGTATCTATGAAAGAGATAAATCCACTGTGACTATAGCATGAGGAACGAAATTCTTCATTCCTTAATTGGCTTATGTGAGTCTTATGTTGTCAGTACATAGGCTATAAGTGAAGGCACTTACCATCACATAACTCTCACCTGAATGCAGTTAACCTTCCATGGGTGAAAATTAAAAAAGTGTGTTCAGGCAGCAAACATAACTGAGAAAATTTTGTAAATGTACTGACACTTCTCACAGTCACCACAGAGGACTGGACAGGATACTGTCAGACAGTGACAATTAGAGAGTGAGTATTGGGTATAATGAGAGATGGCATCTATGATGTTTTTAATGCAGGCACAGCACTCCATTGCCAACAATGAACAGGTTTCCAGCAGAGACAATGATGTTAGTGGAATATGGATTTGATTGCTTTTTCACAAGTTTGAAACTTTTCTACTTACTTTCCACATTTTACATTGTGTACAAAACAGGAAAGTTTCAACAAAAGTAAAAACCAACAGGAACCTTATTCAGTGTTTCACATCTGTCTAAATCAATTTTCATAAAGTCAATTGATAACTCCTACATATTTTATAGCTGTGAACATATTAATTGATTATATAATTTCATCTTCAGTCAGACATTATAACTAAGCAATCTGTAACACTGTGTGATGTGGTATACAAAATCAGATGATATGCTAATATATGTTAATATCATCAAGTTAGGATGATATGACAGAAAGCTGCCAGAGCTCGTCAAGGACCTTTGAAACATATTGATTCAGCTAACTCCATCAGCCACCACACCAAGTATCTTTGTGGAATCTGTGGATACTACCAATCCAACGTCTAAACTCAAACTTACTGGTAATAGCTCAAATTGTGGGTGAACAGACCTACTACAGATTCACATGAAACAGATTTAAGTCTTAATTTCATCAAGACTTGTATTTTGAAGTTTTAAATACATAAATATGACATGACAATATATGATGTAAACATTAATGGCCATACACAAAACGAAACACCACATTTGAAATTACTTTGAGTTTTGTCAAGAAGTTCTATTCAATGTATTGTGCTCATAGCTGTGTATCTCATTGAGATGCGCATATTTTCACTCCCTGTGTCTCATAGAATTATTTTCTGGAGCAATGCACGTAAAGTAAGTGAAGTATTTATTCAGCAAAACCAAACAGTAAGATTACTGTGTAAATTAGATAACAGCTCATCTTACAGAGGTCTCTTTAAGGACCTTTGATGTTTTAATACTGACTTCTCAGTACATTTATTTCTTGATAGTTTTTGCTGCTGATAATAAAAATATATGATCTAAGGATTTCCAGAGTAAATGGTACTTCCATGGTTCTTAGATGTATTGCCAGATCCAATTGTCAAAAGTATATTTCTGTGGACAACTGACCCATCACCATCAGGTGGTGCTGAAGAAATGAAGTGTCTGCTGCAGACATACAGTATTTATACTTGCCAGTTCAGAGTTCAGGCCACACCAGCCCTGCACCGTGTTAAATGGTGGGAGTACATGCAGCTGCGGTGGTAAAGAGGAGAGTCTCTTTCACCTCCCGCCCATCAACCCTGTTGCATCTTGTGTTCAGGTGTCTCATTTTGCTTTCACAGAGCTTAGTATTATTGGCTCACATGCCTTGCTCAGTTGATTAAATTATCAGTTACACAAATTTCAATTGCTTCTTTGAAAGTGAAGTCCCATAAATTTATTAGTGTTAATCAAGATTTTCATTTGCTGATAAGTCATTTTACGTCCATTTTCAATGCAGTTTTCTGCTACTGCAAACTTGTTAGACTGCAGAAAGTCTGTGTGGTGCTCATGTTCTATATGTCGATCTTCAGTTGTGCAGGTTGTTTGTCCAATATTACGTTAACATACCATTGCAATGCCTCTGCGATGTGGCTATCGTCGACGTTGGCAGTGCACTGTTCCTGTGTACAAGTCACTGAGAGGAATAGAGATTGACTTGGCTGGACAATTCAATAAGCAGCAACTTACAGGAGGTCTAAATGTTTCTTGTGGGCTAAGAATGCGGTTCATGTGTGATGTTTCTGCTGTGTTTGGAGGCAGTACATGGCTGACCTTGGCTGTTGTATGGGGCAATAATGCTGACTATGGTGGCCTTGAAGCTTTCCCTGATGTAAACATCTTGGCTTGGAAGACATGGAGTATAGCCGAGAGTACAGGTCTACTGGCTAAGGTTCTCTATGGTACTTTGGTGCCAGACAAGCTGTTTACACTGTCTACAAGAAGGAAGTAGAAGCTAAATGCAGACGAGTATCTGTTTATATGGGCCAAAGTAGGGAACAACAATTGTAAAATAAAGATTACTGGAGATTGAACATTTTACTATAGACAGAACTTGGTGAATCTCCACTTTAGTCCTAGGCAGGCAAAAAACTGGGGTTATGTGGTGTTTTCACGGTAGTCTGCTGAAGACATCCAAAATTATTCTGCCAGCAAGAAATTATGCATGTTTTTTAGTTCTATAATGTTTATGAATCAATTCTGAAGAAAGTGTGTGGTTAAAAATTTGGTTTTGTACATTTACCTTTTCATAATTTGTAACAGTCATTGTGAAATCATGCTATTTGTCAGGCAGGTGCACCTGATTTACAAATCTTGTAGTGAACAAGTTTTGTATCAGGTAGCCTACTGTTAGATACATTACTAGAAATGAAATATAACTAAACGTACAAAATTTTTTTTGAAATAGTAGTGACGGTGATATCTGTCTCTGTTCACAAGTAAATGTGTGTTATTCAGTGGTATCAATGTCGTGATTGCGAGATTATGGAGTTCGTGTATGTTCAGTGTAATGTAAGACAATGCAAGATAAAAAGAAAATGGAATTATTAGTGATCAATGCAGGACTAGTGTTCATCCTTCATATTATTTTAATGAACCACGTGCTGAAAACTCTAAACATTTATGACTTTTTCCTTCAGTGAACACCAGTTATACAAGTAATGGTTTTATAAAAGGCCACACTTGACGTTATGAAAGGAAAATAATTATTTGTTATCAACATCTTACAATTAGTAGAATGTACATTTTGAATTTGGAACTAGAAGATAAGAACAAATTAATCAGAGACTTTGCTGTGGGTGGATTATAATAAATCTTGTGACATTTAACTTAATTGCTTTCCAGTTGGAAATGAAAAACTGCACAGGCCAAAAAACAGAATTAAATTTATTGATGTTCCTTTATATAAGCTGACTAATGTACAAGATGTTCTGTTTGGAAATTTTTACTTTCATATTTCTGTGTGAGTGTAGTGCTACAAGTTGTAAATATTTACAACTCACATCCATCCCTAAGGAGTTTTGATTTCTGCTTTTCTATAAAACAGAAAGAAGGAAGCAACATCTGGATTTAATGTCCTGTCGATATAAAGACCATTAGAGACATTTAACAAAATAGAATAATGGACAGTTTCAGAATACTATCAAACACTGCAGCACAGGTAAACAAATTACTGTTGACTGAGGTGGGGGTGCCCATCATTTTTCCAGCCCCACCTTCCCTGGTGGGGTGAGCTGCACTAGCAACGGAATACCCACTATTTGACAGGTAGGCTTTCATCAAAGCTATTTTGCCGTTTTTCAGTTGCAAAAATTCTTCAATACTTTTCCCACTAGTTTTTTTCTTTTTCCTTAGTGATGTGGTAGCTGGCAGTGGCAATGGTTCATCGACTGCAGCCAATGACAACTTCTTGTAATGATCTCATTTGTCTTATGGCTAAGACAGATTGACAAGCGAAAATTCTTGAGATAATGCCATTTGGCTTACTGGTTTTGTTTCCAATGACAAGGAACTTTGCATAGCTCTTTCAATTAAGATGGTTTTTAGGAAATTGTGATGAAGGCCAAGTGGAACTACAGTTCAAAGAACATTTTCCTGCATCATCCAACCTGATTTTGCCAAGTTTTTCACGTTTTTCTCTGTAACTTTTTCTGAGGTATTTCCATTTCAAATTGAAGAATAATAAAAAGGTGTTAAACATATGTCTCTTTAGTTCCCTATTGTTACAGATACATGAAAATACATGGATGAAGTAACTTTGCATGTATCATTTCAATTCCTCTAATTTTTCATCACTGACTGTGAAATGTGACAGAACTTTTTTAAGGAGGAAAAACACAACAACATGTACAGTGACTCTTCTGACAAAAGCAGATGGGAGATATCTGATAAATGTACTGTGGAGGCTAAAGCACAGCTTCACTAACTTGCACCAGCCATGGACTTGTGTCGGAAATTTTAAACATTCTGGATGTTGTTGTGGTCTGGCTCTCAGAGTACCATAGTGGCCCAGTCATGAGAGTGAACACCACAGTGCAAAACAATGGATTTGATATTCCAGCATGCCACAGCCAAGGCTGGCATGTCTTGGCCCACTGTGCAGTATAAATATGCCCTTAAGGTTTTGTATACTTACTATAAGATATTTAACACATTAACTCATTTGTAAAATAACACAGGCCTACGAAAAATTTTTTCTGAAAAACTTTTTTTACTTTGATAGCTGATCTTTATAGATTTTTATGAGCTGAATCCAAATCTAGCCTTAGTTTTTTTTTGTATCACCCATAGTTTTCGAGCAATATGATTTTTATTATATAGTATAAAAATCCTATGCTATACAGTACACGGGGAAATTAATAAAGCACTTTGTTACAACATAATCATGGTTTGCATTTAGAGTAAGCTTCTTAAAACAATGATATGTGTTAATAGAGGTTTCACTTGTCAGCTGGAATTGGATGGTATTTTCTTTCTTTTTTCTTTGAAACTTCTTGTGTAGCCTTTTCTACAATGAGTTGATTGCTGAACTTCCCGGTGAAGTGACCAACAGTAGTCCCCCATCATGTTGGTGTTCCAGCAATCTTGGCAGAGTTTTTCCATCACTAGTTTTGGATGAATCAATAAACAGCCTCCAGTCTTCCTTTTTGTATTCAATACCAAACTCATTCATCAGACCGGGAATGTCTTAGCCATACACTAAATCACCTTCCTGTTGAAAAAACTTGGAAAATTGCTGCTCTCTCTTTCTATACATGTATATGCTGGTCCCAACTCCCAATAAGTTCATTTCTTTTAATCTAGAGCCAAGCAATTCAGCTTTTTCTTTCATTAAGCCCAGATCCCAAACCAAATCATTAAGCTTGCTCTGAGTAAACAATCTGGACTCTAGACTTTCTGTATTACAATGGAATTCATCATCATCTGGTTCATCTAAATCACATTGTACATCAGAAAATATTTCTGTTGGAATAGAATTTAAATCATCTGGTGGTTCAGGAACAGCCAAATCTACACCATGCTGCACTGGTCGGATGGCGGACGGAAGGTTAGGGTAGCTTATTAACTTCTTGTTTTTCGAATTATGACCAGTAATATCAGCACTGCAAAATTAGCAAGCATCAGAATGATTTATTGGCTCCCTCCATATCATAGCAACAGCAAATCTAAAGGCTTCTTTTCTCCTTTTTGGACCATTTTCTCACATCTTCAACACACACATAACATACCTTATTCGGTGCCCAAGATTTATCTTGATCACCAAGTTTAGATCCAAAGTATGATAGATAAACCTTTTTCATAAAGTCTGTAGTGTTTCTTTGGTGTTTCTTAATCACAAATTCACCACAAATACAACAAAAACTGTCAGCAGAGTTTTTACAACCACGATTAGACACTGTACTCAGCACGTGAACAGGTAACAGGAAAGTGAGGTTAGGTTGACAATAAACAAAACACCATCTGTTAACACAAAAATAGAATCGACCTTTTTATGACACAAATGTTTTTCAGCAGTGCTACCAACGTCATCTACATTGAGACCTGAGTTTCTCCTGGCGTATACAACTTTCAAATAACTTCCGGGAATTCAGCCAGGTAACACTTTCAGCGACCGCCGATATTTCGGCGGGAGAACACCCCGCCATTTTCAAGGCAAACTGCAACGGACAGGCGACGTACATGCAAATTTAATACCTCGGTTCTCGGACCCAAGCAGGAAAGATAACACACACACACTGAACACTAGTGCCACCAAAGATGGCCAAAGTCAGAGCTATCGATAGTGAGACTATGAATTCGCAGGTGAGGTAGCATTGAGTCTGTCCCTCTGTTTCTTGACAAGGGAGAGAGCCGGATTCCAAACAGAGTTTAAACAGAAACCTCCATCCCTGTTAACAAGGTTGCTCGCTAATTTAATCTCAACTGCCTCCCGAATCACACTGTCCCAATAGCTGGACGTGCATGCCAATATCTCGGTGTTATTATATAACATGGAGTGACCAGTATCCAAGCAATGTTCGGCAATAGCAGATCTATTTGGCTGCTGTAATCGTGTGTGCCGTTTATGCTCAGTACATCTGTCCTCCACGGTCCTGATAGTTTGACCAATATATGCCATGCCACAGCTACAAGGGACACGATATACACCCGCCTTACGCAGTCCAAGATCATCCTTAACGGAACTCAAAAGTGCTCTAATTTTAGATGGAGGTCGGAAAACACATTTCACATCGTATTTCTGTAAAATACGACCGATCTTATTGGACGTGTTTCCTACGTAAGGCAAGAAGGCAGTAGACTTAGGTGTTGACTCAGAATTATCATCAATCACCTGATGTACAGTTGGTCGATAGCGCAACGCACGTTCAATCTGTCTATCACTGTAACCATTTTGACGAAATGTAACTTCAAGATGGGACAGCTCAGCTGGCAAAGTCTCAGCGTCAGAAACGATATGTGCCCTGTGTACCAAGGTACGAAGTACCCCTTCACGCTGAGCCGAATGGTGACAACTATTAGCTTGTAAGTACAAGTCGGTGTGAGTACGTTTCCTGTAGACTGCATGTCCCAATGATCCATCATCCTTCCTCCTAACCAACACGTCGAGAAAGGGAAGGCAACCATCCTTTTCCACCTCCATCGTAAAACGAATGTTCGGGTGGATTGAGTTCAGATGTTCTAGAAAGACATTCAAATTCTCCCTACCGTGAGGCCAAACAACGAAGGTATCGTCAACGTATCTATAGAAACAGGCGGGTTTTAAAGGCGCCGACTCCAATGCACGTTCCTCGAAGTCTTCCATAAACAAATTTGCGATCACAGGAGACAACGGACTACCCATCGCAACTCCATCTGTCTGCTCGTAATACTGGTCATTAAATAAAAAGTAAGTGGATGTCAACACATGCCTAAAGAGATTAGTTAAATCAGCACCAAACCTGGCTTCAATTAACCGCAACGAATCAGACAGAGGAACACGAGTGAAGAGAGAGACCACATCGAAACTCACTAAAATATCAGAGTCATTCAGCCTCAGTCCCTCCAAACGACGTAAAAAATCAGCTGAGTTCCTGATATGATGTCGCTGTCGCTGTCGCGGTCGCTGAAAGTGTTACCTGGCTGAATTCCCGGAAGTTATTTGAAAGTCATCTACATTCATTACACCTCCTTTTTAAATTATTTTAACTACATAAAAGCTGTTAAATTCTTTAAAAAATTACTTAATAAATTTAACTATAAAATGTGAAGAAATGGTAGGTGATACCATTTTTTAAGTATCATATTTGGATTTCCCACCCTAAAAACACAAGAAAAAGATATTTTCAGCAAAAAGTTTTTCCGGCATTGGCCTGTGTAATCAGACGGTTGAAGCTGTTTTATACATGGGAATTTTACTTTTGAAAGAATCAGGGGTGGTGTCAGTGTTAGTGATGGGTGGTGGGGTGTGACTGGTAAATACTATCAGGTAGTGGTTTATTTCTACTGCAGTGTACAGAGAAAATTTGTAGGAATTGACTCGATTTTGTTTATGTATAAGTCGATTCATTCCACACCATGATGAGGCTTATGGAACATGATGAATGAATGAATGATTAATGAAAAAAGTTCCTGGTGTATTGTTTCCTAGAGGAATATGACACTACAGTTCCTCTTCCACACACTGTAAAGTGGCTTGTGGAATTTAGATGCCGAAAACTGTTGGTAACTGGAGAAACTTGAAGGTCACAAAAAAATAATTTAATTCTACTGACATAAAGGTTAAAGCTACTAGAAATAAATTCTAAAGATCACAAACTAGACAAAATTTGATATACAAGACTTCCTATGAAAGGGATCTACATAAATAAAAAAGATAGAATAAAACCATTGATTGACTTATCGAAAACTGCAGCAATTTCTTTGCCTTAGGAGTCTGTCTAAATCTGCTACAACAAATGTGCTAACATATTCCTCAGTTATGTGGCATTTGTGCCCATAGCTGCTTTATAATTACTGAAAATGTGATGTAACTGGATAGGTAAAAAAAATCTACTCATCAAGTGGTGACAGGAGAATACACATTTTAAGATATTATAATTTGCAAGCTTTCAGAGCCAGTGGCTCCTTCTTCCAGCAGAAGGGTTGAAGAGGAAGGAAGAGGGATTGGGGGAGTTAAAGAAAATGACTGTTGAGGTGTAGGATATGGAGAGAGTTCAGAAAAGTTGCACAGAAATGGGATCAGGGGAGACTTACCAGATGGGATGACAAGGCTTTATAATTATTGAGGGTATTTTAAATTAATGTTGCTATTTTTTCCTTTTTTAAAAAATATGCTTTTATAGTTACAGAGACAGATTTAAACACCATCAATATACTAACATAAATTGTGTATTATGAATGCAAGTTAACATAATAAATAAATCCAATTAATGTACATAAATATATCTTTATATAATCATGTTTGCTTTTATAACATGTTGTCTAATAAATTACAAGACGGGTCACAAGTCAATATTTTTCTTCAAAAGACAAAATATGTAGTACTGCTGCAGACACATATTAAATTAAAGGTACACATTACTTAGCTTTCAGAACTAATAGTTTCTTCACTGGGGAGGAGAGAGGGATACACTGGGGAAGGTTAAAAGGAAAGGAAAGGTCACTCAGACGCCAGGATTAGAGGGACCCACCTATAGTAAGGATGAGGAAGATGAAGGGAGAGGCATAAGAGAGAGAAGGTTAGAAATAATACACTGGAAAACACTGTGGCAGCTTCATTCCAAAGGTATGGACAGACTGAGAAGTACAGCTTAGGGAAAAGAGAGATGAATAGCACAATTAAGGATTAGAATAGATGAAACATATAAAGTTGTTCAAATGTTTCCATTCCTTGTACACTGATTCAGCTGCAGAAAATGCTGAAAAGCACAGGCCCCTCACAATAACTCATAACTGCCCCCGGTAGCTGAGTGGTCAGTGCGACAGACTGTCAATCCAAAGGGCCCGGGTTCGATTCCCAGGTGGGTCGGAGATTTTCTCCACTCAGGGACTGGGTGTTGAGTTGTCCTTATCATCATCATTTTCATCCCCATCGACGCGCAAGTCGCCGAAGTGGTGTCAAATCGAAAGACTTGCACCATGCGAACGATCTACCCGACGGGAGGCCCTCGTCACACGACATTTCATCTCATTTTTTCCATAGAACTTCTTACCGTTCATGAGGATTAGTTAAAATAGGTGTGCCTCAGGGATCTGTACTGGAGCCTTTTATGTTCCTAATAATGATTAATGATCTGCAATCATTCATTGAGTGCATGACAGTACTATACGCAGATGATACAACTTTCCTTCATTGTAGTAATGATTTCAGTAGCCTCAAAGCTTGTGTTGCAGAGACAATGGTTCAAGCAACCTATTGGTTTAAAGCAAATGGCTGTCTACTGAAAATGATAACAAAATGCAGCAGATGGTTTTTAGTCTAAAAGACAAGCCTCCATCAGATGATTCTAGTAGTGTTACGTTTTTATAGGTATATACAGATGAAAAATTATCCTGGGGTCAACATGTACAATATATCAGTGGTAAATTGTCTAGAGTGATGTATTTGCTATGGCGACTTATGGACTGTGTACCTCAAAATTATGTTAGAACGTTATATTTTGCTTTTTTCCAAAGCATCCTAACATATGGTATTATTTTATGGGCGAACTCGATTTCAGTGCATGACATCCTAATACAACAAAAGAAAGCCATTAGGATAATTACTGGTTCTCCATATAAAGCACACTGCAAACCATTGTTCTGTGAACAAAAATTCAGGACTGTAATAAACCTATATATTTACTATGTTTTACTCCACACAAAAAAGAAGTTACCGGAAGCAAAACGTAGAGAAAATATACATTTCTACAACACAAGAAGGAGCTTATGCATTTATACTCCTTACCACAGACTGTCAAAGTCACTTAACAGTTATAAACTGATGGAGCACAAATTAATTATTCAGCTTCCACAGTATGTACAAGAACTACCTGAACAAGCATTCAAACAAAAACTATACAAATGGCTAGTTGCTCAGCCATTCTATGACATAAATGATTATTTCAAATGTAATATAATTTTGTAGTGTTAATGACATGTCTCTTGATTTCTCTGAATTAACAGTTATATTGTATTATATGCCTGACGTTGTCTGTTGCTGTAATGCTGAATGACAATAAAATTACTATTATTATTATTATTTAATCACAGGATGACACTTCTGGACACACCCATACTGTGGTCACAGTAGTGATACTTTGACCAGCTTTGAGCCATCCAACAGCTTGGCTACAATCTTAAGCACTCAAATAATGTCTTGCAGGCATGTTGATGTACTACATGGAATGTCGCACTAATTGATTCTAGAACAACCTTGACCACATGCTGTACTGCATGAACTTGAATGTGTACAGAGTGTTTGTGCACAAGCTTTGCTGCAGCTGACATGTCTCCCTCTCTACATCTCCTTTTACTATTATTGGCTCATTGTTTGGGTGTTCTGTAGAATAGTCGGTTGTTTTGTAGCAATTCTTTAGCAAGTGTCAATTGTTCCTTAGCAACTGTCAAGCAGTGCATGAGTGTGTATCCCCCCACTAAATGACCTACAGCCTCTTATTTCTATTGCAGGTTCCATAGTTCTATTAGAGTTGATTTCAATGACACTTCACTCTTCTAAATCTGATAGATGATTTTAAGGAAATGATGATATTTAGGACTTAAGAATTAATTGTTTTGAACATGGAACTGAGTACTGTCTAATGCAAAAGTTAGTGTACTTATAGGGAACTGTCACATCTGGGTGACGGGCTCCCCTGTTATACTTACGAAAGAAGAATAATGGAAAAAAGTTTAAACACCAATTGACAGGCACTGGATGCGGCAGCCAAGGATGATTCACCAGTTAACTATGGTAATGGTTCTGCTCTTTTTCTGCCATAGCCTTGAATTTGTAAGTGCACGTCAAAATTTAAATGGATTTGTAAAACAGAGAACTGAGGTATAAAGACTGTTGGATACCAATTTTGTGTCATGAGTTTAATGTCAAGAGACACACTTACATTGCAAAATTATATCAGCAACAGCAAGGAATGGAAAATCATGAAAGAGTGTGCTCACAAACACTTCTTAAAATTTCATTTATCTCTCCAGTGTTCAAAATTGCCACTGTCTGCTGTAATACGTGTTTGTAGTCACTGGCACAAGGATTTTCTGAACAGACTGAAGAGAATTCTTTGATGTCATTGCACATGTTGCAATAATTAAATGTTTAAATACTTGTCAGAACTTGTGCAAATTTGTCTCCTCTGATTTTGCCCCAGAGAAAAAAAAAAATGGCATGAAATCAAGAAAATGAGCACGAAACTGGTAA
This sequence comes from Schistocerca americana, assembly GCF_021461395.2. Classification (NCBI taxonomy): domain Eukaryota; kingdom Metazoa; phylum Arthropoda; class Insecta; order Orthoptera; family Acrididae; genus Schistocerca; species Schistocerca americana. The sequence continues at coordinate 303,315,812 of NC_060121.1, forward strand.
TTCCTTGATGTCTAATCCAGCCACAAGCAAATAGTAAGCTGGACACCCATTGTGCTGATGCCACATTCATCTATGTATTTGAAGTGGCATGTCCTCTAGGACAGCCACTAGCTTTGGTAAGAAATCATGCACACCTTTTAACTGTTAAGGTTTTTTCAGTGTAGTAAGTACAAATGATGTAGTCTCCAAAAGTCCATTACCAAATGGTCACACTCTGTTGACTCTGGTGTTCAACCTGTCTCAGTCAGTTGAGATTCTCACAAGGGAACCTCCCCATCGCACCCCCTTCAGATTTAGTTATAAGTTCGCACGGTGGATAGGCCTTGGAAAACTGAACACAGATCAATCGAGAAAACAGGAAGAAGTTGTATGGGACTGTGAAAAAAATAAGCAAAATATACAAACTGAGTAGTCCATGTGGGAGATAGGCAACATCAAGGAAAGTCGAAGCTCAGCAGCGCCGTGGTCCCGTGGTTAGCGTGAGCAGCTGCGGAACGAGAGATCCTTGGTTCAAGTCTTCCCTCTAGTGAAAAGTTTAATTTTTTATTTTCAGTTTATGTGACAGTGATTATCACATCCACAAGAAAACCTAAATCGGGCAAGGTAGAAGAATCTTTTTACCCATTCGCCAAGTGTACTAGTTAGGTGGGTCGACAACATATTCCTGTCATGTGACGCACATGCCGTCACCAGTGTCGTATAGAATATATCAGACGTGTTTTCCTGTGGAGGAATCGGTTGACCTATGATCTTGCGATCAAATGTTTTTGGTTCCCATTGGAGAGGCACGTCCTTTCATCTACTAATCACCCGGTTTTGCGGTGCGGTCGCAAAACACAGACATTAAACTTATTACAGTGAACAGAGACGTCAATGAACGAATGGACAGATCATAGCTATGCAAAAATAAAGAAGGTAAACTTCTCACTCGAGGGAAGACTTGATCCGAGGACTTCTAATTCCGCAGCTGCTCACGCTAACCACGGGACCACGGAGCTCCTGAGCTCACACTATCCTTGATGTTGCTTATCTTGCGCATGGACTACTCAGTTTGTATATTTTGCTTATTTTTTTCATAGTTCAGTTTTTCAAGGCCTATCCACTGTGCCAACTTATAACTAAATCTAAGGGGGGTGCGATGGGGAGATTCCCTTGTCAGAACTGCAATAACACATATTTCTTCCATATAGCTTTCCATGATTTGTAAAGATAGTGTTATGGCCAGATGAAACTACAATCACCCACCCACAACTGTGGTTCTTTGATTGCTCTGGATGATGGCTCATCTGAACTACAACATTTGAAATATTAGTTCACTTTATTACATGAATGATAACAAGATTTATTTAACTTGGTACAATCCTTTGCCACAGAAGTGCCTGATAATTCTCAGCTGTTGGTGATTGTTAAAGCATGACTTGATGTACTAATTACCAAACTCTTCTCTTGAAGTACAACATTCAACATTTACAAAAGTACATTTACATCTGAGCCTTGAATGACTCTTTAGTCCTACTTGATGATATTGACTGCTTCAGCTAACGTCACGAACTGGGGCAGAGTGTTTCCATGGTTGCTTCTATTTCAACCTCTGTGCGAGATGCTGCTGTGCTGAGAAAGAGGGTGTGTCTTCTTCAGCCTTTCCCATTTGTTGTTGCAGATTGCAGCGAGACATCGCTAATGTCTGTGATATCAATGTGAGCTGCCAGCAGTGGTGTGGCACCGTGATCTCTGGACGATACCACAAATAGCTTCATTGATAAAGATAATCCTTTGAAGAAAGAATCTATTGTCCACTTGCCACATCAGAACTGAATAGCAGGCAGCTTTTGAAATCCTGCTGGTTATTTAGTGGTGAAGTGACACCACCAATGATGCATATGGAAGCTGTTTGTGTGCAAAGTGCAAACAATTCTGGGCTGACTTAGACCATAGGTGCATGCAATTTCTGGAGCTAACCTGCGGGTTATGAGCAACAGTTCCAGAGCATCTGCCTCATTTGCTTTACTTGTTGTAGGCTTGCTCCTTACCTTCTGTGTACAAGGTCTTTTCAAAAAATTCCAGAATATTCATAATTTTGCACCAATGGTGTGTTTCAGTGAAATGCGACTGGCATCCATGCACATGCCTGTATTTAATATGTATCTGCCAAAAGTTTCAGTGTTGTATTTCTGTTAGTTATGGTCCAGTGCTATATTGAGTAGAACATTGTGTTACACAGCCTGAGAATTTCAAGATGACAGTGTAAGAGAAGCAACACATTATTAAACTTAGCATGAAACTCAAGAAAATCTTTACAGAGACACACCAAATGATGCAGGATGCCTATGCTGATGAGTACTTAAGTCACACTTCATGTTACAAATGGTTAACATGGTTTAAAAATGGCATGGCAGAAGTTAAAGATGATACTTGTTCAGGACATCCTTTGATGTCTACTGATAATGGTCATGTCAGAAACATCAAAGAAATTGTGTGTGCCAATTCAAGAACGACTGTCCAAGAGATTGCAGAAGTATGTAGCATTTCAGATTGAACAGGTCATGAAATCCTGACACATCACCTTGGAATGCATCATGTTGCTGCCAAGTTTGCCCCAGAGCTCATGAGTCAAGACCAGAAGGACCTTTGCCTTCTGTGAAGAGCTTATGGCTCACACAAATGAGAATGAGATGTTCAATCTTCACAATGGCTCACAAGAGGTTCTCCAAGACCAGAAAAAGCTCGTCAGGTTAGGTCAAATGTTAAAGCCATACTGATAGTTTTATTTGATTTTGAAGGATTAGTTCATTACGAATTTGTGCCACAGCAACAAATTGTTAACCAATGGTACTACTCGGACATGTTGTGATGCCTGTGAGCAAATGTGAGAAGGAAAGGCCTCGAAATGTGGCAAGACATTTCATGGCTCTTGCATTATAATGCACCCATATATTCATCCCTGTTCGTGTGTGACTATTGTACAAAAAAACAAAATCGCTGTGTGGCCTCATGCTCTATGCTCTCCAAACCTGGTTCCTGCAGACACTTTTTGTTTCCAAAGTTGAAAACCCCATTGAAAGGACAAAGATATGCAATGACAGATGAGATAAAAGAAAATTTGCAGATGGCATTTCACACAATCCGGCAAGAGGCGTACCAACACTGCTTTCAGAAGTGGAAGTGGCGTTGGGAGCAGTGTATAAATTGCCGAGGAGAAGTTTTCGAAGGAGATCATGCACAATAAGTAAAAGATAAGTGCAGAAAAATTTTGTGGACAAAGTTCTGGAATTTTTTGAGCAGACTGCATATTATTACAGTGAACTTACAATGATGATTTTTTGCACATTTACTGAATTATCGTTTTCCTTGCATACTGTCTGTTGGATTACCTATGTCGATGCAATTCAACTGTTCTCCTCATGTTCCTTCTGCATCTCCTATAAAGAAGTAGCATATCTAGTTTATCCTGGTTTGTTAAGACATTTCTTAAGAACATTAATTTTTCAAACTAACCAGCACAGATGAGTGATGTAGACAAAATGAAAGGTACATTTCCAGAGCTCTTTTATACTGGTATCATGGCAGTGCAATGCTCTGTTTCCTGCTTATACACTGTGATGTATTTCATTATTTGGGTATGAAATCACAGACTTCAGCTTAACACAGCAATTGGTTTCTAGTTCAAGGTAGATCAGTTCTATGTTATAAATATCGGTAATTACTCAGAAACTAATAATTAGACTGTGGCAAGAGAAAAGTCGCTGAATTTGCCTCTTTTTAAGTTATGATAGAACCAGCACAAATTACCATAGTTACATTTGAAAAAGCAAAGTTGATACTGATACCTCTGTAATTAGTATAGCTATAAAAAGAGACCATATGTCATTTAGTGGGGAATTTTTCACAATTAATCTGGGGTGAAACAGAATCACAGCATCTTGAATGGTCCCAGAAATATTTGAGGGCATTGTTAACTGCACAATTTGTCTCTTTCCCCTAATTGTCTACACTTCTCTCTGTCATTATCTCTGGACTGGAGCTGAAACAGTGCCTTCCCATGTACCATCTCTGAACTATTCTCTCACACGCCTTGCTGTCCATCTTTGTCAACTCTCGTTGTCAATATATTTGGGTCTCTCTCATCCTGAGTGACTTGCCATTCCCTTTTAACATTCTCAAAAGTATCCCCCTCTCCTCTCCAATGAAGGAACAATTAGTTCCAAAAGCTAGGCAGTGTGCATCTTTTACTTTAATATGTGTTTATAGGCAGTACTTCACATTTCACCTCCTGTAGCACTTCTGCCTCATTTATTAGTTTTCTCGACCAAATCTTCCTTTGATACAATTAGAACATACTCAGGTTCCAAGCCTAGTGAGATCGTGGAAAGCATGACACTTATAAAGTAGATTCACTTCCAACATCTCCACCAGGAGATCAGGACATCAGCTTACCATGTCTTTTTCATGATTTTACTCAGCTGGACATCTGAGAAGTTAGTATTAAAATATTTCTTCCTTTGCAGAGCATACAATTTAATAATTTAAAAATCTGAAGATAATAATCATAAATTTAAGAATGAGAATTATGTTGCCCAGTTTGTTTCTTGGTTCAATGATGCAACTGATTTAGTTAAAGATAACCTTTAGGGAAATTATGACGGTTATTAGTTACAACATATGGAGGATAGGAGCAAAATTTCATCTATCAAAAGTGTTTAATGAGAATTGATATCATTATTAACTATCTGGCAGTAAGTGTACACATTATTTCATTTTAAAAAGCAATTATCTATTTTCAGCAATGATTAAAAATTCTAAAAGAAATTAATAATAAGTGAATTTATCACATATTTCTTACTTTTTGGAACTGAGCAACAGTGTGTAAGAGGTTGGCTCAAGGTAATTCATCTTAAAAGAATCCCAAGAAAATGATGTTTACAAATATAACACAATAATTTAATTCATACCTTTATGACAGGTTTTCCCTGAATGACCAGGGGGACATCTGCATGTAAAACCTCCATGTGACAACATTTCACACGTTGAACCAGATGCACACGGATGAGATGCACAAGAATTCAACTGGTTCTCACAGTTTACACCTACAACAAACAAATAATTACTATTTTTGGCACATACCTGTATATTCAATGTAACTGAAGTATATTAATATTTGTACGCCTCATGGAAAAGTCTTACACAACATGTTTTCAAGATACGTAATTAACAGCAATAAAAATTCACTAAATTGTTATAAGTGTTAATTTTTAACATAAAAATATCTGTTCTCCCATTAACATTCAGATCTTAATGAACAGACCAGTAACACAGTTTCAACTGTGATGGAGGACAGAAACACTGATGTCTTGTCAAAGAAACTGTAATGGTACTTGACAATTTTAGAAAAGTGAGGAAAATTGATATCGATATTACTGGATGGGTATTTGATCCTACTCTGATGAAAAGTTGCAGCGCCACAAATTAAAGAAAAATGTATGATTTTTGAACAACTGTAATCATCAGTTTTAGAATTTTGTACTAAGTAGATACCATCAATATTGAGAAGCATATCACATACCTATCTCACACTTTGTTTTATTTTACAGTTAGTGAGAAAATATGCAAAAAGTTATGACACTGATAATGTTTGTGGTAAAACTAGTGTTCATTTACCTGTTACTGATGCACAGAGAAAAGGATGAGAAACCCACGAATTTAAAAATGTAGTGAGTCTTCACCTTTTACATTTTCTTAAAATATCTACATCAAGATGAAGATGAGGAAATTGAAAAAGTGTATGTGTCAAAGGAAACATCATCACTACTCTGAATTAGGAAAGACACTAGGTACTACAACTAAATTAAAAATGTGCTGTCAGCTACGATTCAGATTTTAAAGTACTGTTAATGAAAAGATTGTATGGCACTAATGGTCAGAAGACCCCATCTTTTTTTGACACCACTTCATCAATTTGCCTATTTTTGTGATGAAGATGAGATTAAATTATTAGGACAACATAAACATCCAACCCCTAAGTGGAAAACTCTTGGACACGGTCAGCAATCGAACCCAGGACCTCGGGATATGGAGGCAACGACGCAAACCATTAGACCTGTAGCTGTGTACAGTACCGTTAATAATGAGCTGTTTGTTAGCAATAATTTAATTACAGAGTCTATACGCAAAGAAAGTATATTATTCTCCTGAAAGATAGTTCTCATCTTTGACTACTGACTTCTGTCACATCATTATTATCAGTGTAGTGCTATATGAAAATTGGTCACTAGTCTGTCGCTCCTTTGATTACATCTGATCCAGGATCTACATCAACTTTTTCTTTCTTTCAGTACCTGAAATTAACTGTTTGTGTTTGCAGCTCATCGTCAGCACTATGATGGAATTTTATAAACAGCTGTCAGTGATTTAACTGCTTTTTTACACTTATGTCAACTAACTTTGCTTTAACCATTTCTGGATTGGTAGATGATAAATCAACACCCCTCTATGACCACACATATTATTTCATAACAAAATTTTTATGAACTATTATACACAGGCATTAGGCTATTGCACCAATATTTAGAATGTAAGTTTCCCATATCGACAAAAGATGCCAGCCAGTACATTGCAAAAGGAGGCAAAGGGTGTGAGGAAGGAGATGGAGAATATGCCTGAAGTATGCTGAAGCTGGCACTTTACTATCATCCACAGACGGACCATTGACATGAATGGAAATAGCTGCTCTGATTTTTTTTCCTCCCACCAGTCATGCACACAACTCACTGATACAACTTTCAAGCACATAGAACATAATGTGATTAAAATTTAGTGTTAGTTCTGTCTAGAGTATGGACTGAATATCATAACCAAGCAGACAATGAACTGATGTGGCATGTGATACTGTCATGAATTTGTCCACTGTGAAGTGTGGTCACTGCGCAATAAGATGATCTTGTGGATAAGGCATGGCCATACACTGTGTAGAACCACTGCTTTATGATTACTGAACTCAACAGTTTTTGAAAAAAAAAAAAAAAAAACCTGTTGAGTTCAGTAATCATATATATATATATATATATATATATATATATATATATATATATATATATATATATATACAGGGTGGTTCACTGATCGTGATGGGGCCAAATATCTCATGAAATATGCATCAAACAAAAAAACTACAAGCAACGAAACTTGTCTAGCTTGAAGGGGGAAACCAGATGGCACTATGGTTGGCCCACTAGATGGTGCTGCCATAGGTCAAACGGATATCAACTATGTTTCTTTTTTTTTTTTTTTTTTTTTTTTTTTTTTAATAGGGACCCCCATTTTTTATTAAATATTCATGTAGAACGTAAAGAAATATGAAAGTTTTAGTTGGACCACTTTTTTTCCTTTGTGATAGATGGTGCTGTAATAGTCACAAACATATGGCTCACAATTTTAGACAAACAGTTGGTAACAGGTAGGGTTTTTAAATTAAAATACAGGACGTAGGTATGTAAGAACATTTTATTTTGGTTGTTCCAATGTGAAAAATGTACCTTTGTGAACTTATCATTTCTGAGAACTCATGCTGTTACAGCATGATTACCTGTAAATACCATATTAATGCAATCAATGCTCAAAATGATGTCCGTCAACCTCAATGCATTTGGAAATACGTGTAATGGCATTCCTCTCAACAGCGATTAGTTCGCCTTCCGTAATGTTCGCATATGCATTGACAATGCGCTGACGCATGTTGTCAGGCATTGTCGGTGGATCACGATAGCAAATATCCTTCAACTTTCCCCACAGAAACAAATCCGGGGACGTCAGATCCGGTGAATGTGCGGGCCATGGTATGGTGCTTCGACAAACAATCCACCTGTCATGAAATATGCTATTTAATACCGCTTCAACTGCATGCGAGCTATGTGCTGGACATCCATCATGTTGGAAGTACATCGCCATTCTGTCATGCAGTGAAACATCTTGTAGTAACATCGGTAGAACATAACATAGGAAATCAGCATACATTGCACCATTCAGATTGCCATCGATAAAATGGGGGCCAATTATCCTTCCTGCCGCACCATACATTAACCCGCCAAGGTTGCTGATGTTCCACTTGTCACAGCCATCGTGGATTTTCCGTTGCCCAATAGTGCATATTATGCCAGTTTACGTTACCACTGTTGGTGAATGATGTTTCGTCGCTACATAGAATGCATGCAAAAAATCTGTCATTGTCCCACAATTTCTCTTGTGCCCAGTGGCAGAACTGTACACAACGTTCAAACTCATCGCCATGCAATTCATGGTGCATAGAAATATGGTACGGGTGCAATTGATGTTGATGTAGCATTCTCAACACCGACATTTTTGAGATACCTGATTCTCGCGCAGTTTGTCTGCTACTGATGTGCGGATTATCCACAACAGCACCTAAAACACCTACTTGGGTTTCATCATTTGTTGCAGGTCTTGGTTGATGTTTCACATGTGGCTGAACACTTCCTGTTTCCTTAAATAACGTAACTATCTGGCAAATGGTCCGGACACATGGATGATGTCGTCCAGGATACCGAGCAGCATACATAGCACATGCCCGTTGGGCATTTTGATCACAATAGCAATACATCAACATGATATCAACCTTTTCTGCGATTGGTAAATGGTCCAACGCAGGTAATGTATCAAGAAGCAAATACCATCCGCACTGGCGGAATTTTACCTGATACCACATACTTATATGTTTGTGACTATTACAGCGCCATCTATCACAAAGTGAAAAAAGTGGTCCAACTAAACATTCATATTTCTTTATGTACTACATGAATATTTAATAAAAAATGGGGGTTCCTATTAAAAAAATGCAGTTGATATCCATTTGACCTATGGCGGCACCATCTAGTGGGCCAACTACTTTTTCTTTTTTTTTAAAAAAAAAAAAATAATAATAAATGGCCAAATGCAAGTAGGGCTTGTACACTGAGGGTTCTGTGCAAACATAATTATGTATGTATGTGTATAGTTCATCCATGCTAGGAACTGAGAATGTCTTTGTTTTTTGCTCGTTTTTGATTTAGGTACTGGAAAGATATTGGTCTGGGAATTCCAGGACTGTACCAAAATTTCTACAGTAGTTCCTCAGACTAGCCTGGACACCCAAAAAGAAGCAAGCAAGGCACTTCAGTTTATATATGTAGATACAGAAGATATAATAAAATATTGTTTATTTACTTATTAAAACATGACTGCAACTTACATTTTATATTAGCATGCAGTAATAGCATGCAGTAAAGTTCATCTATAATGCTTTTGATGGACAATGAATGCAATGTACATTCTAATGGCAAAAAGATATTTTTATGTGATATAATTACAATTTAAAATCCAGGATGGAATAATGACAGTATTGTGATGATAGTCTACTACTTACCATATAGTGGAGATGTTGAGTCACAGACATGCACAATGAATACACTGCTAAACAAATACGCCTTTGGCCAAAAGATTTCTTTCTTGTTGCCCAGAGGCAATGGCCATGTGTGTGTGAATTGTGTTTGCATGAATATGTGTGTGTGTGTGTGTGCTCCTCCTCATGTATGTTGTTCATTTCAAAAGAAGGCCTTTTAGCTGAAAGCTTACTTTTTCAGCAGTCTTTTTATTGTGCCTTCTGCAGCTCAACATCACTTAATGGTGAGTGGCAATCTATCCTTTTCATTATATTACAGTTAAACCATTTTCAGATTTTTTACTTTACTTATTCTGTGAAACCGTACTTATTGTCAAATTTCATTATTCTACATCAATGGGGCATACCCTTTTCAAGAGTGAGTTTCCGAGTATCAAAATATGTGACATAAATGGCCGAATCTTTTGATTGCATTCACTCAGATGCTTAAATTTTTTACCCTGCCAAAGGGACATAGATGTTAGTGAGTGACATAAATTTGAATTTGATAAGCCAACCTGTCTTGGGTCTTGATGGACAGACTTGAATTGACTTAGCAGCTTAAATTCTTGACACTACCAATGGACAATAGACATTAATATGTGGCATAAATTTGAACTTGATATGTCTACCCATTCCTGAGAAAAAAGGTTCTTAACAGTCAGACATACAGACAGATGGACAAGAAAGTGAACCTACAAGGGTTCCATTTTTACAGACTGATGCACAGAAACCTAAAAAGATCTGCCTACCAAGTAATCATTTTCATAATGATGAAAATGTATGACTAGCTATCAGACATTGGTTCTATTCTGTTATATGTCAGCCACACAAGGGTGTCAATTCTAGTGTAATTTGCACAGAAAAATAACTCAACAATTGCTGTATCTTTCCAGCCAGCTATGTTTAATTTCTCTGTATGGCCCTAGGGAAACTTGCTTTCTAGATGGTATTAATACATAAGGTTACTGCAGCTTTTTGTGGCATATGTGATGAAGGTACATATAAGAAGATCATTACAATATTTGTAACACAATATGATAGAGTTATTACATTTATAAGAAAGAACTGAAGGTATAACCTGTAAAATCATGATGACATGAACAAGTGTAATTGTCAGTTCCTACAACACTGCATGATCCACCATGGAGACACGGCAGGTTAGCGCAAGGGCTGAGACCACATTCACGAACATCTGATGCCCGCACTACCTGTGCATCACGACCCTCATGGAGCTCCAGCCATCGTTGCCCAAGTCTCATTGCGTAAATGCAGCCAGTCAAACCAACTTCTGTGCCAGCATTTTCAAATACCCTGCACAACAACCAAACATACTAATAACTAGCATTAATGTATTATCACAAGTTGTTTTATTCAGTGGTATCACTTTATGCACATTTTGTGGCTGCATTTCAGATATATGTGTACATAAAAAAGTAAATATGATGCACAACAAAGTATCGCACTGCATTTCTAGTTTCAGTCACTTTTATTGTATCAAATATGAAATTGTTGCATGTTTAATGTTGAGTGCAATAATTGCTTTCCCCTACCAGTGTGTTATTTATGTTAAAGTCAAATACATGGAAGAACGGATGTGTGGCTTTTGCTACTGCACAGCAAAGTAGCACCTATTATCACACCACTTTTATGTTATGGATGAAAAAATAAAATCTTCAAAATAACAACAGTTTCATGGGCAAAAATACAAAATGTGCTAAAAAAAATATTGTAAGCAGTTGACCAGAAATTTAGTGCATATCACATTTTGGACTCCTATGTCTCTTCTGATTCATAGCCTAAAGTGACTTCTCTATTTAATCCCTGAATAGTCCTGTGCACCATCCAAAGCTGTACATACTTTTTTCCATGCATTTGACTTTAACAACACACTGGCAGTTGAAAGCAATTATACATCTAAATTTCTTGATGTAATAAAAGAGCATGGCTTTAGATTACATTTCTGTGATGAGACCAGAGTAATTGCACAGTCAGCAAATTGTGTTGATAATACTGCAACTAATTACATGTTAGATGATGTATATTTATTTAGCTTAGATTTAAGAATCTCTTGACCACTCTCTGTTATTCACTGAACTATCAGAAATGAGCAGGGAAATTTCTTCTGAAAATGAACTTACAAATAAATAAATAAATGAAACTTCCTGGCAGATTAAAACTGTGTGCCCGACCGAGACTCGAACTCGGTTGGGCACACAGTTTTAATCTGCCAGGAAGTTTCATATCAGCGCACACTCCGCTGCAGAGTGAAAATCTCATTCTGAAATAAATAAATACTAATAAAAAACAAACTGATCATATTTACGGGGGTAATCCCAAAAGTAAGGTCTCCTATTTCTTTATAAGTACATAGACCTGTTTATTTCTACAATGGTTTACATCAGTTTACAGCTTGAACATTTAGCTACTTTTCGATATAATCACCATTTCCGTCGATGGAAGTTTGAAGATGCTGTGACAGTTTTTGTATGCCCATGTCATACCAGCTCGCCGCCATGCTGTTGAGAAAGTTATGAACCTCTTCTTTCACTTCATCATTGGAGCTGAATCGCTTTCCGGCCAAATATTCTTTTAACCTACGGAATAGGTGATAGTCACTGGGCGCCAAGTCAGGACTATAGGGTTGGTGGGTGATTATGTTCCACTGAAACTGTTGCAGGAGAGCAACGGTTTGCCAAGCGATGTGTGGGCGAGCGTTGTCATGGAGAATGTATATGCCCTTGCTCAACATTCCTCTTCTCTGGTTCTGATTTGCCCGTTTGAGTTTTTTCAGAGTCCCACAGTACCTGTCAGTGTTAATTGTGGTCCCAACGATTCAGCTCCGATGACGAGGTGAAAGAAGAGGCTCATAACTTTCTGAAGAGCATGGTGGCAAGCTGGCATGATATGGGCATACAAAAACTGCCACAGCGTCTACAAAAATGCAGCAACAGAAATGGTGATTATGTCAAAAAATAGCTAAATGTTCAAGCTGTAAACTGATGTAACCCATTGTAGAAATAAACAGGTCTATGTACTTATAAAAAAATAGGAGACCTTACTTTTGGGATTACCCTCGTAGTAATAAGCTGAGAGAGGGAGGCAACTTGATAATAAAATAAAGTATGATAAAATAGTTATGTTACTGAATATGTAATACATTATAAAATCATACTGTGAAGGCAATGAAGCATATGACAAACACTAAGTCAATTTTAAATCATAAAAGTAAGACAGAAGCAGTGCAGTTAGTTGTTAGATCAGAATTAGACAGTCTAAAATAAAACTAAATGATAACATTATTGTATATTCTGCTCTAATATCAGAGCACATACATGAATTCCTCATAAATATAGTTGAAGCAGATGTTGTTACAGTAGGTTATCAGTATGAAGTACTTGGACTTCACCAAAAATCTGAATATCTTAAAGGATGTGAAAAATGTTAGGTTATAATTAAAAAACAAAAATATTCTGGGTCAGATGGGATATCTACTGAAGTAATTAAAATGGTATATAAAATAATAGTAACTACACTAACTCTAACAATCAATCAATTTTTTGAACAAGGGTGCTTTCCTGACAAGTTTCAGTAGACAGAGGTTGAATCTCTGATTGAGAAATGGTCAAGAGAAGACACTGGAGACTGACATTATTTCTGTTCTTCCAAAACTGTTAGAGAAAGTAGTTGCCATCCAGCCTCAAAGTATTCTTGTTAAATGTAATATTATTCTAGGTAAGCAATTAAGATCCAACAAGGAAAATGCAAGGTGCATGCAAAAGATAAATAAATGTGACTATATTAATATTAGGTTGCTGTTAATGGTATTTAATATGCTTTGATACTGGTGAAGTTTTATCACAGATTTTTGATGTGTCTCTTGCACTTGATCCACTAGTTGGAAATGTGTGTTTCGAGGTAGATGAAGCACAATTCAGTAAATCATTTGTACTGCTTGTCTATGTTGATTAATTACAATCTTTTAATGTAATTTCACATAACAGGGTTAGGTACTTGGCATTAATTGTTTCAGCAGTTTTGAACATCAGATACTAGTAATGATTCATTCTAATGGCACGCCAATAAATACCAGCATCAATCTTCCACTGACAAAGGGACAGTTTAGGCAAGTTTTTTGCAGCCTTATCAGTGTCTGGCCATTAGTCAGTTCAGTTCAGTTGTGGTTACTGGACAATCTCCATTTTTCTTTGTATTACTACTCAGCATAAAAATTTCTGTTACTTTAGAATAGGGGAATGTTTACTTTCTGATGAACTGCTAACAGCCAGCTAGCCTTTGGCACTCGATTCTCAGAGACATACAAGTTCACAAGGCAAACAATCAGTTAAGTACCTGTGGAATTAAGGTATGGTGGAAAACACTTTATTTTGTATATGTTATAAATGAATGCAACTGTTTAATGTGTAGACATAATAATGAGTGATATGATGTCTCATGCAGCTGAACATCAGCAAGTGTGTGAAACTTCAATAATTATTCATGATAATGTCATAAGTAATCTGACTGACTCTATGGATTTGCTTTCCAATGTCAAACTTAAAAAAGGGGACTTTCTAGTGATACAGCATACATTGTACTGTGATTTTCAGAGAAATCAAATTATCCAGTTTCCTTTAAGCACTCAGAATGTGTGGCATTATCAACATCCTTTGTCTTTTACAAGTCCCAAGCAGTTTGGTACGAGTTAATCTCCATTACTGGTTGCTGTTACTTGTGATCAATGGCCATTAATCCATGTACAAAACTATTTTGTAATAATATTACAATTTTGAGATCATTATATGATTTGGCTATTTACAAAAATGTCAACATAAAGAAAAAGTAGAATACCTCATAATTTATACGTTGTTGTTATACAATAGCATGGTGTGTGATCATTCATCTGATATCTTGATAATATGTCGGGGTGTACACACCTCACTCTCTGATAGACTAGCATAATGTGGTAATGTAGAACCTACTTCATTTAAAAATTCGGCATCCATTTGCAATGATTTGATATTTTAACTAACAAATAAGTGTGACTCAAATGGAACATTTTGAGATCTTTCTACTGGTTATAAACCGAGTCACAAGTTCCTTGTGATTCATTTATAAGCTGAAGATATAAATTTACAGATGCATAATTTAAAAGTGGTGGTAAAAGTGTTGGTATTTACATTTCTCCGGGTGGCCTGACTTCATCATTTGCAGTATCCACCATCAGTTAGTGATGTGATATATTCAGTGTTGCATTTCTGAGTTCAGTGGAACACAATCCAAAACAGAAAGATACCAAAATGCAGGAAGCCGAAGGTTTGAATTTAATGTATGCTCTATGACAAAAAGATAATGCACCATGAAAGTATTATCCAAATTGAACAGAAATTAGTATATGTGATGTTCATGTACAAACAAACAATTACAGTTTCAGGAAAACTGGATGATTTATTCAAAAGAAAGAGCTTTACAAACTGAGCAAATCAATAATATGTTGGTTCACCTATGGCCCTTATGAAAGCAGTTATTCAGCTTGGCACTGATTGACAGTGTTGTTGGATGTTCTCCTCAGGAATATCATGCAAAATTCTGTCCAATTAGCATTTTAGATTATCAAAATCCTGAGCTGTTTGGAAGCCCTGTCCATAATGCTCCAAACATTCTCAATTGAGGAGAGATCTGGCGGTCTTGTTGGCCAAGGCAGGGTTTGGAAGGCACAAAGACAAGCAGTAGAAACTCTGGCTGTGTGTGAGTGAGATGTATGCCCGGGATGGTTTGCCATGAAGGGCAACAAAACGGGGAGTAGAATGTCATCAGTGTACTGCTGTGCAGTAAGGCTGCTGCAGATGACAACCAGAGGGGTCCTGCTAAGAACCGAAATGGCACCCCAGACCACCACACCTGTTTGTCGAGCCATATGGTGGGATACAGTCAGGTTGGAATCCCACCACTGTCCGGGGCATCTCCAGACAAATAGTCGCTCATTGTTGGGGATAAATTTGAAGTGAGACTCATCACTTAAAGACAGTTCTACACCAAACAGTGAGGTTCCAGGTCAAAGACATGCCCAGGACAGATGTGGAATCAAACTTAACTGTCGCCTACCAAACAGCCCAACAGTCAGGAGTGATGGTCTGGGCTTCCATTTCTTTTCATAGTAGGACTCCTTTAAAAGCTGCCATATGTTTGATATAAAATATTCAGCCAGCTACAGCCTTAGTATTCATGACAGATGTATTTGTTTGAATGCTTACTTCTTACAGGAAAACATCACCAGTATTACCTTTGCTTTCATTGTTTTGTTTTAGGTTGCAAAAACAACTAGGGTCATATGTACCCATGTCAGAATTGTAGAACATAAAGACAAAAAAAGGAGTTAAGAATGACTAAACTTAAGCCCATTGGATGGAAGGAAAGACAGCCAAAAACAGGGACTTGGAGAAAGGTTCATAAAATACACCATAGAGAAATGGAGGTCCTGAACTAAAGATTAAATGTCCTTTGCCATACTGCTATGACAAATAAAAAGTAAAACATGTTTGACAGTCTGTGCATCGTTCGCTAAAATGGCCAATAACACAAATGGCAAACATAAATGAGGATGTAAGTGGTTAAAAAAAAGGGTACTCTGCCAGGAAACGGCAATGAGCACAAAGAGCTGGGGGAGCAGCACTTAACAAATGGTGATCACTAAAAAGACAGTGCCCAATATGAAATCTGGTTAAAATGATATCCTCATCGTGAGAGAGCCAAGAGGAGGTCGTCCAAGCCGCTGGAAGAGGCTTAATTCTCCGGAGCTAGTTCCCCTGAAAGGGAGGACCAGTAGTGATGCCAAAGTGACGCCAACTGCTGATAGACAACAACACAGAGATCATTTGAAGGAATGGAAAAACTAGTGGGCTGAGGTACAAGGACTCCAGCTTTGGCAGCAGCATCAGTGGCCTCATTTCCCATCAGACAGATGTGACAAGGAACCAACATAAACATCATAGTGCCTCCATCAAGCATGAGCAAGTGACAGCTTTCCTGGACCCGTTACACTAAGGGATGGACAGTGTACAGCACACAGAGGCTTTGAAAGGCTCTGAGAGTGTTGGAGCAGATGATGCAATTCAAAAGTCTGTGTCTCCGGATGTACTGTGTGGCCTGATGCAGAGCAAAGAGCTTTGCTATAAATATTGAGAAGTGTTCTGGAAGCCAATACCAAAAACTGTCAGTGCCAATGATGAAGGCACATCTGACACCATGGTCAGTCCGAGAGCCATCAGTGTACTATTGCAAAGTTCCATGTAAAGGTCATGAAACTTACAGCGATAGAGTGAGGTTGGAGTAGTGTCCTCAGGAAGCAAATGGAGGCCAAGGTGAACATGGGCCACTGCATGAAGCCTAGGTGGAGAGGGTTCTCACCCATCAGGAAAGTGGCAGGTAGCATGAAGTTGAGCTGTCAGAGCAAGAGCCAAAAGCGAACTCCAGGAGGTAACAGAGAAGAGAGACGTGCCCCATACTGGTGATCAAATGAGTCATCGAAGAAGGAGACATAGGATGGGTGGTCAGGCATGGCAGACAAATGGCAAGCGTATCTGCTGAGGAGAAAGTCACAGCAGTATGGTAGTGGTAGTTTGGCAGCTTCTGTACAGAGACTCTCAACCGGGCTAGTGTATAAGGCGCCAGTTGCTAAATGGATGACACGATGGTGCATAGTATTGAGATGGAATAAGACAGCCAGATGTGCAGGTGCATAAATGAAACACCCACAGTTTAGTTTCAATTGCACAAGGGACCGATACAAATGGAGGAGGGTTGTCCGATCCGCTCCCCAGGAAGTACTGCTGAGGACACGTAGGACGCTGAGGGACCGCATACAGCAGGCAGCCAGGTAAGACTTGTGAGAGGAATATGGTGGATACCAGACCTCCAACAGGTGTTGTAGGCTTCCTCCAAATCGAAAAACATGGCCACAGTCTGGTATTTTTGTAGAAAACCATTCATGACATGGGTGGACAAGGTGGTGAGATGGTCAACTGTAGAATGGCTTGCTCGAAATCCACACTGTGCAGTGGTTAGTAAATTGTGACTTGAGCCACCATACCAGCTGTGTGTGAGTCATATATTCCATCATCATGCAAACAGAGCTTGTGAGAGAAATGGGGCAATAACTACTGTAGAAGGAAGGTGTCTGTCATTACCGGGCTTAGGTATGAATGTGACGGTGGCTTCACGCCAGCATCTGGAAAACGTGCCCTCTACTCAGATGTGATTGTACTTGCCTACAAGAGAAAGGTTCTCCAGCATCTGAATGTGAGCATCGCCTGACCCTGGGTGATTAAGTGAGAGCGTGATCTAGCTCCCACACAGTGAAGGTGGCATTGTAGCACTCACAATTCTGAGAAGAGAAGGGTATCATCTGAGCCTCCTCCATTCATTTCTCATAAGGAAGGCAGGGTGATAGCAGATGGAGCTCAAAATCTCCATAAAATAGTGGCCAGGGTGTTGGAGATGGAAATAGTATCCACTCTGACATCATCTGCTATGGTCAGGCCAGAAATAGGGGGATGGACCTTGATCCCAGACAGCTGTCAGAGATTGGCCCACACAACGGAAGAGGTAGTGAAAAAAGAACTAGAAAAGGAAATAGGAAATGTGGCTAGCTTTTCTGATGTCCTGATGAATGCGGCAACACTGTGCACACAACTGTTTATAATTAATGCACATTTCCATCATAGGATGATGGTTAAAAATGCAGAGAGCACAGCTCAACACGTAAATTGCAGCGGGAACTGGGACATGGCACTGTAAAGAGGAAGTGTGAGGAATGGAATGTTCTGTGCTGTTAAAGATAATGTTTGTAAAATATTCTACCTGTTCATCATACATGGGGTGATATTGTTCATCAAAGGTCACCAGGGAAGAGAAATGCCTCCAGTCAGCCTTGGAAAGCTGACACTTGGGTGTGCACATAGGTGGGGTACGAGTGAGCAAATGGACAGCACATGGGAAATGGTCACTTGAGTTTGTGTCAGAGAGAATGGACCACTTTGAGATGATGGGCAAGCTGTGCAGTGCAGAAGGAGAGGTTAAAATGGGAACTGGTGTACATGGAGTCTGAAAGGAACATGGGTGCTCCTGTGTTAAGGCAGATGAGGTTGAGTTGGTTGCGAATGTTAGCCAAGGGAGCACTCCTCAGATAGGTTCTTGGAGAACCCCAAAGGGGATGGTGCACATTAAAGTCACCGAGCAGCAATAAGGAATGAGGGAGTTTGCAATAAGCTGGAAGAAGTCTGCCCTGGTGACACCGAATGACGGAGGGATGTAAACAGTCAAAAGGAAAAGGTCAAGTGAGGAAGGAAAATCTGGACCACAACAGCTTGAATCCAGGTCATCAGGAAGATGGGTTGACTACAAACATCACCCCAGGTCAGTGGCATGACTCCTCTATGAGATGGAAAGCCATCCTTGGGGGAAGGTCAGAGCGGACTGGGAAGAAATGTCACGGCTCGAAGCAGTCACGAGGACACAATTTGGTTTCCTCGAAGAAGAGAACAAGTGGACACTGCGATGCCAAGAGTAGCCGCGAGTCCTCTTTGTTGGATTGAAGGCCGCAAACATTTCGATTGGAGGAGAGTCTCAATGAGGTAAGGGGAGGAGGGAAAAAATGTAGATGTGTCAACTTGGTGGCTGCAGAGTGCCAACCTTTGAAGACTCACTGCTACAGTGCAGCAGAGGCTGGAGGATCCTGCTCCATGAGATATACAGAGGTGTCGACAGATTCCTTCTGTCGCTCTGCAGAGTTCAGGACAGAAAAACAGTTGGCAGTGCACACAGGAGACATGGGTTGGCCAGGGTGAGGGTATCACATAGTGACACTGTCGAAGATCACTGAGTTGGCAAAGGAGAAGACTGTTTGCCTTTGTTTGATTTCTTGCAGCCTCTTTGGTTGGGAAAGAAAGACTCAGATGTTTGTTGGCTGGATGGATGTAACAAGTCTTTGTGGGAGTATTCCTTCTGTCCTTTCTGGCCTGCTGGTTGTGTAGCGTGTGACTTCGTCCCATGACATGAAAGTTTCGTGGCTTGTTGTACAGCTCGAGGAGGAGACGGGGATGCTACCATGACACTGAATTATTTTACAGCTGTGGTGCTGAATTTGAGGTTGCATGTCTGCACGACCATGTATTTTGTGGAGCAAGATGTAGCAAGAACAGTAATGTGTAAGAGCTGGATGGTAGAACTCAAGGTTTCTGACCAGGCAACAACTTATGAGCGACCGAGTAAGGCACTTTTTCCTTCACCCAGATGTCCTGGATGGCCTGCTCATTTAGATATAAGGGACAATCTCAGGAGGAGGCAACGTGATTGCCATTACAACTGATACAGCAGGGGGCCCTTATGAGCATCCATACCATTGGTTACACATTTGGTCAGGTGTTGCCAGGAAATTTGAGTGTGGTTGTAATGGTGACACTGGTAGTAGCACAGTTTCAGAATGTAATGTCGGACTGTGATAACTTCATAGCCTACTTTGATCTTTGATGGAAGCACCACTATATTGAAAGTAAGAACAAGAGTGCATATGGGCAATAAGGATGCATCCACCTTTTTTGTCACCCAATGGACTGCAATGATAACTTGATCAGAGGTAGGTTTGGATTTCTGCCTTGGTCAGACTATTGAGCAGCCTAGTGTAAATATCACGATGGACAGACTTCAGTGTTCAATAGGCCTCAACATGAACAGAATAGCAGTGGAGGAGCAAAGGTGCAAGCAGTTGTTGTGCTCGAGAATCACAAGTAGCCTCCAAACACAAAGTGACATTGCATAAACGAGAGTAGAATTTTCACAGGCATGGCAATTACATCGACACCTATCAGAATAATAAACGGATTTACCGTAGCCAAGAAGTAAGTGAAACCATAAGGAAGAGTGGTGCAGCTGGGATGTTCTTTGAATTAGCTTCATTCCGTTTATGTTTAGTAGACACTGATTGTAAAGAAGATGATTGGCTCATTGCGAGAAAATCCCCCCAATTGCCAGTGTCTCCGATAGCGTGCTCCTTCCAACTGGGGCCCTCCTAAGATGGGTTTGCACTCACCTTAGGTGATTGTTCACACCTCAGGTCACACTTCCCGAACACCTGACAGAGGGACCAATCAGCTATTTGGGAAAGTAGCAGCTCAGGCAGTCACCCCTGCCTAGGCCTGACCTGTACCAGGAGGTATATGTGAATCCTACCTGTCGACCCGGGGCTGGAAATTAAGCATTACCCAATCACCTGTTCTGTGTCAGTCGCTTGGGCCAGCCTTCAGGAGTGCACAGGGAGAAAGAAGAGAAAGAGGAACCTCAAACACTGAAGCAGAGGAAGGGTAGGAGGAAGGGAACAGATAAAGAAAAAAGGAACAAAAAACAGCAGAGAGACTGTTCTGATATCAGCTACTGAGCAGAACACATTTCCAGAAACATCTCTGACATATTCCTCAAGGGAGGGGAAAAATAGTAGCTAGAGGATGGACATGCAGCATGACAGGGAAAAGATGCTGCAAAGGCTGGGGCTCTGTGGTAGCCAAGCATGAACCAACCAAAGAGTGGTGAGCCCCCTAGGGGGTACCTGCATTGTTGTAATTACCCCACCAGCCCATTTTACAGACCTAGTACTGCAGAATGCATTAACAATATTCTTCAGCCAGGGTATGAATTCTGAAATCATGTCCTGAAATGAAGACCACCGTACTTTATTTTCATCCCACACCACCTAGGATAACAAAATTTTAACGCCATCCCCCCTCCTACTCCCAACCTCTACATTATAATCAGAACCCAGATACTACATTCTTCCTGAATCATTTCCTTGTCAAAGGTTATCATTACTGTGACTGCCCACACTATAGGATTTGTCCTATATTTCCTCTTACAACTACCTACAGTAGCCTCATTAGTGGTAAAACCTATTCTAACAAAGGTAGACACACCTGCAAACCAGCTCACATCATTAACCAACTTAAGTGCAACCGCTATACAAGGTTTTATGCTGGTAAAACAACAAGTAAGGTGTCAGCAAGATGGAATGAACACAAACAGATAATATGCACTGGTAACACACAGTATCCTGCATGCTCCACAATGTGAGAGTCATGACCTTGATGCCTATTTTAGCCTGCAGGCTACCTGGTTTCTCTCTTACTATAAAGTTCCCTAGAACTTTGCAGATGTATACTTATTCCACAAATGCATTCTTTCTGCCACCGATGTGGTCTCAGTGTATGTCACTTTTTAAGCCTTCTTCTTCTTCCTTTGTTCATTTATTATGTCTTTCCTTTTCATTAATTTTCCTTCCTCTTTACTATTTTTCCTGTATTTTATGTCCCACCTATTTATGGCATGTTTCTATTAATGTGACATATCCCTCTTACATGGTCCCTTTCATCCTGACTTTCACTTGGGACAGGCTTTCTAATCTACTTCTGCCAGAAGAAGAAGACCCTCTTTACCACTTCATGTTTTCTGCATGTTTTTAATCTGTCACCATTAGGTGAGAAGATTTCCCTATTCATGTTATTTTCAGTTCATGGACTTTCACTGACTGAATCTGTACATCTGTAATGGAACCAGTGAAATCTTTTACACACTAACAATGAATAAATTTGGAAATTAAGAACCTTGCTAAATAAAATCACGAAGTGTGGCTGTGTGTCCTTAATTCCTTCCCTTTTTTTTTTTTTTTTTTTTTTTTTTTTTTTTTTTTTTTTTTTTTAACCCAAAGACTTTAAGACTATACAGGCCAACAGGATAAAACGGCAACTGAAAAATAATGGCACGAAATGTGACTGCTTTTAACAGGTAGTACCTAGCAGACACTGGTGTGGAAAGGTTCCATAACAGTTTTTCAATCTCTAGCAATGGTAAAAATTAAAACAATGGTTGAAATATAGCAAGGTGAAATCACTCAACTTGCTGTTGTTCTACACCTCTTAAATAACTAATTTTTCTCTCAAATTTCATATATATTTAGTTATACACTTTGGGTATAACTAGTGTGTACCTAAATCTTCCAAAATGCTGTTCATACAATATTTGTGTAGCTTCATTACTTATATCATAACATTTAACCTGCTGATTGTAACAGTATTGCTAGTTTCCAGTGAAACATTCTCACCCCATCCAATAAGTTTCCCCTGATCTGGTGTTCTGGGTGACTTTTTCGAACTCTACCCATTTTTCTAAGCCTCTGCAGTCCTTTTCCTTCCCCCTCTTCTTTTCCCTTCAACCCTCCTGTCAGAAGAAGGAGCCACTGGCTCCAAAAGATTACATACATAAGATCTTTTTTATATGTGTGTTCTCATGCCGCCACTCGGTGAGCAGATTTTTTGTCTATTCAGTGACATTACTTGCAAATAGGTAAAGAGACATACAAAATAACTTTATAGTCTTTCTTAGTTTGTTAACTAAAAATATTTTTTCTACACAAGTTTTGGTTGAAACATATAGAAACTCTAGAAAATGTTCACCTTACAGTTTTATAAATTATAATATAATTGTAAAGAGCACAAAAAATCACTACACCAGTCTTTATATGGCACCCGCACCTCAAAAATTTTCAGTCTGAACCTGGTAATCACATGAGTAAGATCTATGTAACAACTCCATCTTCTGCTTTCACCACAGTAACATCTCTGCATTACTATTATGGAAAGTGTACCAGCAGTATTCATATGATCAACATCTCTGTCATTCACTTAACGTGTTAACATCATGTAGTAACCAGTATTTGCTTTTATTAAGTTCTTTGAGTCAATCTATGAATAATTTATGTTCTGGGTGGAATATTAACAATATTATGAAAATGACAAATTACTACTCACTGTAAAGATAACATGCTGGCTTTCAGACAGGAACAATGAAAAGACTGCAACATATTAGCTTTCAGACAGAGCCTTCTCCAGAAAAGGGAAACACACACACGTTCTCACAAGCAAGCACACTTGCATGAAAAGGACCACTATCACTGGCCACTTCAGCCAGACTGCAACAGAAACATGTTGAATGGGAGCAACAATCATGGGCAGAGTGGGAAAGGGAGAGTGGTAGAAAGGTACAGGTGGGGGAAGAGGAACTGATGCTGTCTGGCAGAGGTGGCATGGCAGGGCTGACAGGTGCAGTGTTAGGAGGCTGTGGGGGAGGGAGAGCAGCGGGGAAAAACAGGGAGCTTGTGTGAATGTTGTTCATTTCTGTTTTCTGAAAACGACTCTGGCAAAAAGCTAATACATAATAGTCTGTTCATCGTGCCTGTATGCAACTCAATGTGTTAGCTGTACAGTGAGCAGCAACCTATCCTTTTCATAATTTTGTTAATTTATGTTATGGTCACATCTTTGTGTCAACATCATGGACATATGTGTCTTTTTATCATAAGGAAATCTAGTGTGTTAACTAAAAGCAGTATTGTGATAATGTTCCGTTAGAACTAGATTGTAAAAGTGTAAATATTTTGCCACTATCATACAGATTAGTAGGATGTTGAAAATATCTGCCTGTGATACACATTTTGTTGTAAATCTATGACTCATCATCAAGTTGCTATAGTAATAATAAAAGAAGAAACAGACAGTGAATTTATCATAAAACCAGTTTACAGCAGTTCGGTTCACTTTCGCCTATGGGACACTTGGGTGCAAACAAGAAATCACAAGTAATGTATGTTTCGCAGTAGGTTCTTAATTAAATAAAGAAATATAAAATATATGAAATGAGACATTACACTGGCAGCAATTCCCTCCCCCCCTCCCTCCCCCCCTTTCCCCCTGCCTCTGTCTAACCTCTCAACTGCACCTACCTGCCCAACACTCTTCCCACCTCATCCCTGTATACTACCACAAGCATGTCTTTACCATCCACTACCCCAACTTCTGTCCCTCCTCCTCCATGCACCCTGGTCACGGGTGTATGAGTTGCATTTGAGTATGCGTGTGTGTTTTTTGTCTACTTCCAATGAAGGCCTTTTTGGCTGAAAGCTTGCTTGTTTGACAATCATTTTGTTGTGCCTATCTGTGACTCAGAATCTCTGTTATATGGTGAGTTGCAGTTATCTTTTTCATATCATAATCATTATTTGCTGCTTCAAGTATTCCTTTTGGCAGCTTTAGGTAAGTGTGGCCAGCCGTTCTGTCTCTTCATGGTAAGTATTAAAGATGAAATCAGTAACCTGATTAAACATCCTGTCCAGTTTTGCTACATCATCAACTGTGCAATGAGAGTAACAAAGCATCAGAACCAAAAACAGACCAGATATTTACATATAGACACATAACATGGCTGCAACTCATGTGTAAAAGAATTTGATGTCTTAGATCATTTATGCTAAAGAATAAATTTACAAGAAGGATATCTGCAACACACCACTGAATTTCTGGCATCTCACTCTGGCTAGTTTACAATTATTTCCCCATGTGTGAGTATGCTAACATTTAGACAGCAGCAGATGTTCCATAATCAGATTTCTGTAAATAACAACTTTTAAACAGAAATTTTTAACTAATTAACTTAGCTTAATTTATTAGTGCTTCAAAACAGTGCAATTTTTTTTAGTGTCAGTATTGACAACATGCTCCCTCTTTTGCTATGCACATAACAGTAAACTGCTACACTGGTAAATGTATATGTTGATTATGATGCTCCATTGTGTACAGTGAATTCTGTTTTCATGTTTTTCACTTATGTCTCCCAAGTACATGCTCTTCTTCCACTTCTTTGTCCTTGTATCTGATCATACTATTCCAGTGTTTCCTAAAGCATTACACTATTAGCAGACATTGGTTCCATTTTCCTCCTTTCTTTCTCCTTTTTCATCATTATTAACTTACACTAGTTATGTAAACTGAATTTGGAGTTACTTAGTTCAATAGTCTGTATGAATGGCAAATTGCTTTTTCTACAATTGCATTGTGCACTTAGAGTTCAAACTCATTTGATTCAACACATAGCTTCATTCTTCTAAATAATTTCTCAAGTATTATCTCAGTATAAATGAGATCTGAAATGTTACTTCAGTACAAGTATTATAATTATTCTATATTTACACAGCATTTCACAGTATATCAATAGTTTTCCAGTTTCTTTTTCATCTATTATGAAAATGTTTCAAAAACTTTGACAGAGGAGCAGTCACAAGCAGCTCTCTGGAAGTTCTTTAGTGACACAGTGTTCTTTTTGTATTCCTCATTCTTTGTTCTATTTTAAACAATCACACTCAATGTCTCTCAGTCACTGATACAGTTTGAAATCATACATTTATGCATCAAGTGTATTCTTTAACAAAAGTAAAAGCACATCAGCCAGAAGAAAATGATGTGAATTAGTAAATTGGTTCTACACACATAATATTTTTCAGTATCTGTTAGTCAGGATGTCTCTCGCTGTTATCACTTGATAATGACCATCATCAGAGTGAAAATTGGTTGTGCCAAATAAATCTCTGTTGCAACTGCAACTGTGTTTGTCACAGTTACTACATATAACAGCCACAGGCCGGTTATCCTTCTGAACAGGGAAAAACATTTATTCATAAAATATTTGTTGTGATACTTAATTATTATTACTGGTATATTTGAAGAACAAATAAACAAAAATAAGTCCCAGAATGTTCTTTTAGGTTTGGAAGCTTATGTTTTAATCTTCGCAAAACTTTGATATTTTTTTCTCAAAATCCTTGAATGCTACAACTAACAAAAGTCACTTTGCATATTTCAAAGGCACTGTGTACCAAATCAGATGCCTGACTGTTTGTACAAGGTCCATTCAATAAATGAAGTTGTGTGAAAGTTGTATGGAAACACAAAACTTCAACAAAGCTTGTCCTCCGTTGTTATTTTTTGGTGGTGTATAGAACTATTATCAGATGGGCCTGGCACGCCTACCTCATAAACAGGATGCTGGGAATGAATAACATAAGATGGCAACACCCAAGCAGGTTTGCACCAATGTGGACCAGTGAAGTGTTATAGCTGAAGAGTTGAAATCAATCAAAATTCATTGTCAGATGGCAGTGCAATACAGTAAAAATTGTTTGAGTCAAACTTCGATGTATGAGTGGGCAGATAAGTTCAAAAGAGGTGTAACAAGTGCCAAAGATTCACCACACCCAGGATGCTCTGTCTGTGTCATCATGGAGAATAACATTGTGTGGGTTGATGGACTGATATGGGAAAACAGGCATATTTTAGTGAGTGTTATTGCAGTAGCAATGAACATTAGTGTCAGATGAGCCAACCATACTGTTCATGAAGTACTGATGTTCAAGAAAGTGTGAGCGAGGTAGGTCCAAAAACATTTGACATCGGAAAGGAAAGAGAGGTACATGGATGTGTGCCAGGAGCCTTTGTGATAGTACAAGGCAGAAGAGGAGGTGTTTCTTTACTGCACTTTAATGGGAGGTGAAAGTTGGGTGCATTTGTAACCAGCTGAAAGAAGCTCTTAGTGGCTCAAGGTTCACTGATGAGGAATCCAGGCAGCAGTACATAACTAGTTATGCATATGCCCCCAATAATTCTTTGCATGTAGAACTGAGAAGCTTGTTCAGCACTAACATAAGTGCGTAGAACTTCACAGTGATTAAACTGAAAAATAAATAAGTGTTGTATTCCATTCTCATAATAGATTCTTAATAAAACAATCATATTCTTTTAGTCAATGACTGTATGTCATTCACATCAGTTTGTTGGTCAGCAGAATAAATTGTGAAACTTTTATTGAGTAATTATTGCAAGGAAATAATTCAAATTATAACTGTAATTAGCACAATGATATTATTTATCTCATTCTGACATTAATAGGAAAACATGACTGATGGCAGAACATAGCTAGGAGATCCACATGGGATACCCGTGGTTGATGTCCCACACACTTGGAGACATTGGTGGGCACATATCCAATGAAGGCGTCCTCTCCCAAGTCAAGCGCACGAAGTGAGCCTTTTGTCTGACCAGTGACATCTTCTCCACCATCTAGTCGTAACACACCATCTCGATGGTATCGTTTCACTATTATGTGATGCTTCCGACCTAGTTGAATACGTTCAAGTGATGTTATTGAGACTGGTCCACTACCAAGATTGTAGCGGAACTCCACATGCCTGAAACATACAGGACACAGATTACTATTAAAGCCAATAGATTATGCTGAATTACTTTAACCTAAATAACCTCATAGCAGACGACTGTTAATAAAACTGAATTTCAAATCATTTAAAAATAAACAGTTATTAAAAGAGCAATTCGAAAATACATTGCTGAATGAACCTGCAGGGTGATTTTGAACAACAGGAACAAAGTGTGGGAGGTGATCCCTAAGAGGATAAGGAACAAATAAGATCTAATCAACATATCTTCATAAATGCATGATTTGATGTTACTTGTCATTTTATTCATACCATGGAGCAACCTGTAACAATTATGTATGTGAGCAGTGACTGATGGGAGTAGCAGAGCTGAAAAGAAAATTAAAGATGTGGAAAACTAAAACCTTACCTGTCCATTTTTGGTGGCCCCCCTCCCACCTCTGTTATGTACAATCCACTTAGATTTTCACTCTTATTAACTCATGCATGATGTTTAAGCAGTCATCTCTGTCTAGCATATTACCCTGTCTTCCATCTTTAAGTACTCAGGTTTTCAAATCTCATCCAGCGCAGTCACCAGCAGTCAGTATTTCCTTCTCATCCTGTCCGTTAAGTTTCCCCTGACCCGCTGTTCCGGGTGACTTTCCAAAATCTACCCCTTTTCCAAGACCTCTCCTGTCCTTTTCCTTCACCCCTCTTCCTTCCCTTCAACCATTCTGCCAGAAGAAGGAGCCTCTGGCTCTGAAAGCTTGCATAATTATAACCACTTTTTATGTGCATGTTCTGCTGCCATCCAGTTACATTATACTGTCAAAAATTAACTATTTTTGTTGTTATATTAGACTCAACTGTGTATGTTCTGCCCTGCACCATGGATGGAACTGTATCATTTCCCTCACAGATGCCAATTGAACAGCATAGCGGTACAGCCTATGTGGGAACTGGAAGATGTGGAGAGCAACAAGTGACAATTCAAACTTTGAGCTTAGCAGTGAGGTGCATACGGATGCAACAATTGGTAACAAACCACTTGCAAAACACAAAGATCCTGGTGAGACTCCAAGTATGGTGCTCAGTTTTAACTTGTGGCAAATGTCTAAACAAAATGCAGTTCAATCAAAAGTCGACTGCTGAGGTATGTAATTCTATAGAACCTTTTACATAGGCAGTGGGCACAGACGGAGCCTACAGTGACACCATAAAGACAACAGTTTCTCCACAACTGATACCTCATGACATCACATTTCTGCTGCTTTTAGTAATTAATGGAAGTAACATGGGACAGGGCACAAGTTCCTCTCAACAAATTAAGGTCATTTTTGAATGTATCATAGCTTCTGCCAACCAATTATTATCACCACTGAAGAAAGATGACCTCAGCTTGATAAGAAGATCCTTGAAATTGTATGGGGAGTACATAAGTTCTTCTATTATTTATACATACATTATTTTATACAGATAGTCAGTCATAAGCTTAATTCACAAATATGAGAGCTACAAAAATCATTACCACTATTATGCATAATTATTATGATGTTTTTATTTTGGTCTTCAGTCCAAAGGTAGGTTTGATATAGCTCTTGAAGCCTTGGTCTCTTAGTTGCAGTTGACTGAAAATTTCAAAGCCCTAATGATAAATGTGAACAATCACATACTAATTTGTTAGTGTGGACATGAGTTTAATGCATTCTCCTGATGAGGGGTTGAAAAATGAAGTTTTGAAGTTAAAAACCACCTAATTTGAAACATTTTTGCCCCTCATTCATGCATTTTAGCAAACAATAACATCATCTGGCGCATTACATAAACTATCCCAAAAACATCTACTAATAGAAAGTTTCAAGAACTGGTTTCAAATGACGACTCTAGGAATATACTACAGCCCGCTAGGTATCATTCACATATGGATAATGAGGATAAAATTACAATAATTACTGCATACACAGGAGCATTCAAACAATCATTCTTCCTGTGGTGCATGGAATGGGAAGAAACCCTGATAACCGGAAAAATGGGACATACCCTCTGCCATGCACTTCATGGTGGTTTGCAGACCACAGATGTAGATGTAAATGTACATTACATGATCCTTTGGTGGTCTGAAAAACTGGTAAATGATCACCAAGGTGAGAGCACACACAACCCACTACTAACTAGGCTCGACTTAGTTACACCACTTTAACAGAACTTTAATCATTTGTAGTAACAACAACATGGGTTTGTATTTGTTGTCTATACTGGATCTTGGAGGGCATGATTCCACCAGCCAAGTGTCTAATGATGAGAAAATACATGTATGGATGAAAGGACTTGGTGTACTTGCTGAGAATGTAACTGTAACTGGTGATATTACTTTGTATTATAATTATTAATAAAGTGTTATCCTTGACTCCTGTAACCGGGGGCGTCAGCCGAGAACCACTAGATGTACATATGGTAATCAGGGGCTCAAGGATGCAACAATTTGAAAAAATTAACAAAGCATAGTGCCGCACAGCCCGCTGGGTGCCTAGCCAGCCAGTTACGCATGAACTCCACACTTGGTGGCAGCATTCAACAGAAGTTTTGTTTTTAATGTCTGCCAAGCCAAGACTGGGCATTTCAGCAAAGTACATGCATAGTTATTTGAGAGCAGAGGCACTGCCACTCACAAGTATGTGGCCAACAATCATATGAACAGTTTCTCTAAGTCTCCAAAAAAGAGAAGACTTTTTTTTTTTTTTTTTTTTTTTTTGATTGCCCTTATATCAAGGAGACTAACTGAAAAAAAGAAGAATGTGGTAGAAATATTAGAAAATGTGTTATCTTATCCATGAAAATGTAGAAGCTCTCAATGAAATAGAAGAATCTGCTAGAAAGACTAACAAATTGTGGAATTGTGTGGATGAAAAATTGGAAGCACTTGAGGAAAAAACAGAAGAATATGTTAAGAATACTAAAAACTTGGTAGTGCACATAGATGAAGCATATGTTAAGGACACTCACAGTAAAAGGGATAACAGTAAAAAAGAATGTAAACACAAACAATGGAAAATCAAGGATGGAATAACAACAATATTATGAAAGGCTAGATTGCTACTCGCCATACAGAGGAGGCGTTGAGGCACAGACAGGCACTGAGGCTATTGGCCAGAGACTGGTTATGTGCATGTGAGTTGTGAATGTGTGTGTGTGTGTGTGTAGACTGGTTATTTGCATGTGGGTTGTGAATGTGTGTGTGTGTGTGTGTGTGTGTGTGTTTTCCTATGTTAGTGAAAGTCCTTTTGGCCAAAAGCTCACATGTGTAACTTTTTGTTGTGTCTGTCTGCAACTCAATATCTTATCTATAGGGTAAGTAGCAACCTATCCTTTTCATAATACTATCATAGAATGTAAAGCCATAAATAAAGATTTTAAATGGTGGTGCTCTCTGGAAGGCATGAGAAGGGGGGGGGGAGGGGGGCACAGTAGATTCAGTTACTCCTAGTGAGAATTCATTGTGAGTGAAAACTGGCCTGTAACCACAGAGCTTTGATTTTTGTGACCTTAAATTCCAGGTAAATTATCAATAAAATTACCTGGCAACATCGATAAAATGATTTAAAAGTGATATGAAACACATGTAAAGTGAGTTATGAAATGAACTAGGACAGGGAATTACAAACTGCCTGTCATGACCTTACAGTAGGGGAATCATGGTGGTTTCATAAAAATAATTGGATTACAGGTTTGCTTTTTGAGTATAGGAACAATATGTGTGATTGTAGTGCAGGCTACCAGCTTGGCAAGTATGTGTTGTTCCTATGGCAGCATTGTAACATGGAAAATTTTTTAAATTCAAATACAATTTGGGACATTTCAAATGTACCATACAATTCTAAAAAAATGAACAGATGAAAATGTAGGAAATATGATGACTGCTACTGAAATTTCAGCTTTACACTTTCAGAAATGAAGAATAACCATAGTGTGCCATTTGTTTCAAAGATCTAGTTTCTGAAAGCATGTATCCTAATAAAATGAAATGACAGTCATAGTCATACTGTGATAGTTTGATAAACAAAACATGAGAGTACTTTTCCAACAAGTTAAAAAAAGGAAAGCTTCCATTAAATAAGCTCCAAAGGCTCTTCTCTCATCTTAAAAAGCTGCCTACTATATGATAAAGGGCAAACCTCACACTGTAATGAAGACATTATTTTAAGAGCTGCTCTAAACATGGTATCTGTCATGATACTTGCGTCAGCTGCCAAGTAACTGGCATATGTACCTTTACCCTACAATACTATCAGTTACTGAATACCTGATATGGCCGATGGCATTAATGATCACTTGTTTCAAAATCTCAAAGGTAATCATGATTTTGTAATTCAGTTGGATGAAGCTACAGACAATGACAATGATGGGCATCCATTTAATTTGTTATGTGTGATTTACACATGACAAGAAATTTCATGAAGGTTTTCTTTCCTGCAGGAAAACAACTCCTGGAACAAAACCAGCAGACCTTTTTGAAACACTACAGTCTTATGGAAGAAAACAGTGTAGCCTTGTGTACAGATAGAGGTCTTAGTATGCCCGGCTGTTATGCTGGACTGGAAGCTCTGATCCATGACCAGGCTCCTCATGCTATTTGGACACATTGTTTTAGTCACGAAGTACTGGCACTACAAATCAATCATGAGCCTTGTCCTTCATGAGGTCCTTCAGTTAGAGATTAAATTGGTAAACTTCATTAACAATTGGCCATTTATGCCCAGATGTTTTCAACACATGTGCATTGCTATGGGAGCTGAGTGCATTTCCCTAATTTTTTGCAGTATACAATTTCACTGCCTACATAACAGAGTCTTTAAATAGTAAAATGCCACTATCACGAATTTTCTGTGACTTATTGAAAGTGCTTTTGTGAACCAAGACATAATGTTACAGAAATTACAATACTGTGGTATAAATGGAATAGCATATGAGTGGTTTAAGTCATATCTATGGAACAGGAAGGAAAAACATTTCTTTATATGGTTTAAATGATTTAAGGAATTTTCCCACTTCATCTAAATGGGGTGAAATTACATTAGGTGTTCCACTGGGTTTGATCATGGGTCCCCTGCTGTTTTTGATATATGTGAATGACCTCCCTTCTTATCTGAAACTAGAAGCTAAAGTGACAATGTTTTCTGATGATACAAGTTTAAGTATCAATCCAGTGAAAGAAATTCCAATACAAAATGATACAAATAATGTCTTCAGAAAAGTTATTGGTTGGTTTTCTGTGTATGGTCTTGCTCTGAACTTTGAAAAAATAAAGTACATCCAATTTCCTATTGCAAAGAGTACAGGAGTACAGTTCCTTCAATAAATATAACACATCAACAGAAGTCAGCAGCCGGGGTGGAGCATACTAAGTTTTTGGGTGTATGTATAGATGAGAATCTTAATTGGAAAATTCATATTTTGGATCTCCTAAAGCAACTACATTGAGCAACTTTTGCAATCAGAATAATTGCTAATTTTGAGGATATAGAAATTAGCAAGCTAACATACTTCAGATACTTTCATTCTTTGATGTCATATGAAATAACATTTTGGCGTAACTCAACACTTAGACAAAAAGTATTCACTGCTCAGAAGAAAGTGGTTAGAATAATATGTGGGGTTCATAGTTGCACATCATGTAGGCATCTGTTTAAAAGGTTAGGAATTGTTACAACAGCCTGACAGTACATTTAGTCAGTAATAAAATTTGTTCTCAACAACATGGACCAGTTTAAAAACAACAGTGACATTCATGATTGTAATACCAGAAGAATGAAAGACTTACACTATCCTCTACTTAACTTATCTTGGCACAGAAAGTGGTAAAATACACTGCTGTAAAACTTGTCAATAAATTACCAGATGAAATAAAATGTCTGACAGACAGCAGTAATAGTTTTAAAAATAAATTGAAATCATATCCCCTTGACAACTCCTTCTATACCAAAGATGAATTCTCAAACAAGAATAAATAAATCTATAGGTATAATATACACATTTTGTGCCATTTAAGGGAATGGAGTAAGAAACAAAAATTTTTAAGCTTTTTTTATTTTTATTTATTTATTTATTTATTTTAATCTTGATTCGTGTGTCCATTTATTATGCTGGCACATTTCACATCATAATGATTACTGTGAGATTGATCAATGGAACACATAGCTAAGTAACTCCCACTGGTTTTCACTTGGGAATGCCTTGAACAGGGGTGTGAACTCAGAAATAAACTTTACTCCTACCTTGCTCAGGAGAAACATTTGAGTTCAAAGAAAATTATAGACAGTGTCATTGGTTTGAAGCTGGCATATCTTTGTAATATCTTTGAAAAATTCAGTTCATTACATGTATCCCTTCAAGGTAGTGAGACCAGCATACTCTCAGACTACATTTCAGCTTTCAGAAAGAAACTACTATTATGGAAAAAAACTCTGGATGATTTGGAAATCTATTATATTTTCCATGCTCCTCAGATGATTTTAGAAGACAAAGAATTTCAGCTGAATAAAAGACTGAAATCTGAGTTTGTGGATCATGTAATTAAAATCAGTGATTACATTCAGGGGGGTTACAATTAAACTTTCACTGCTAGAACCAGTGTGGACAGAAAAACATTTCACATGTGGGCACATAACTTTATAGGAATGGAGTTCAGACTGTGCGCTGCACAATTTATGTTGTCGGCAATGTTAATGTTGTGACTTTCATTAGGTGCTGGTAACGGTATGGCAACACAGGGCTGAAACACAAGTGACAGTGTGCATTACAGTTGCACACAGTCAGTATGGGTCTTTTATATGAAAACAACAACAACAATTGTCCTGCTGCTATTCATGAGTATTGATGCATTAAACGAATATGGAGAGGTCCTCTTTCTGCACTGTGGTTGAAGAAGTTCGAATTAATTGGCAACTTGGGTAACTGGTCCTGAGAGAGATCAATGGTAAATTGCACCAAAATTTGTTGAAGAAGTTACTGTTGCCAACGCTGTGAATGCTGGATGCAATGTGTTATCTTCAAGCAGAGCATGAGCTGGACATTCGATGGTCCACTGTTTAAAAAATGTTACGAACAATTGTGAAATGGTGTCTCTAGTGCAGTTACAGACTGTCATGGATGCAGATAGTTGTCATACTGAGCAACATTTGTAACCTGGAATGTAAACAAGGTATGAATTAATAAATGTTACCCTCTCATTTGGAAATTAAAATGTGTTTCTTTCAATGTTTTATTCATTATTTCTCTTATGCAGGTCTTTACAAATGATTCCACAAAGTGTTATTGTCCTAAGATCACTCATTTTTCATGGGGGATCTTTCAAGTAGTGAAAATTTAATCATAACTACCCTCTACTTTTCAGAAGGAGGTTAAATTTACAAGTGGAGTAAAGCTCCTTTCAGTGCAAAACTTCCATCAAAATTTACCACTGAAAAACAAGAGTGATTTATTGATGTTCCTTCAGACTCCAAATTGAAATTGAAGATCATTTCCTCATCATTCCTTGCGTTTTGGAGTTTCATGGAGCAGGAGTATCAGCAAGTATGTCACAATTCTCCACAAGTTATGATACCTCTTGCAACAACCAACTCACATGAGGTAGATTTTTCAGCACTGGGAGCCATCAGCATGAAATATAGATCATGAATGACTGTGGAGAGAGAGACATGAGTCACTATTTCCAATCTGATGCTCAGGGGCAGTGTGAGAACACATTTCCATGAAAGTGACATATCATTTGACACTCTTCCCCTCCTTTCTCTTCACATACATTAGTTGCCATTCCTTGAGTACTTAGTAAGGCCTTTGCAAATAAAACTAAAACAAATAAGTGTGAAAATGGATTATTTTCACTACTAATTATGATACACCCTGTATACAAATTTTGTGCTTCTGGAGCCCCTCTCAGCTTGGTGTGTTGCTTGGACATTGAGCTGGCCCTGCTGAAGAAGCAAGCTCACACTTTCCATTTATTCTGTTGCAAAATTAAGATGTAATAATGTTGAAAGTTGATTAAGTTTGTTATATCAGTAGGTAATAATGTAATAACAGCTGTTACTTTTTTTTAAACTTAAGTTTACTTAACCCAAACTTCAAGTCAGATACATGTGAAAGGGCCTACAGGTGTTTATGTTCAGGCCAAGGTTGCCTTGCAGCTAAAAAGTTTGAACACCACCAAACTAGAATAAAACTTTATGGACATTTGGGAAAGATATTACAAAAATGATAATTAATTTAAAATCACTAGGTTTTTCTTTAAGAAGTACAATTAATAAAGTGTCATGAGAATTGTTGTATAAGCATCTCAGAACTATTGCAGTGTATGACAGTCAGCATGCATATATTCTCAAAAGTGAGGGAACATGTGTTGTTTAACTACAGTTACTTGTAGTTAGAAAAACTTTCAACATTTTCTACAACTGCAGTTTGCACTTTTATATTTTCCTCTAGTTACAAAATCGAAAACAAATCTAAATAACTGAGACACTAATACTGAAAGTTCACAAATGTACATTATGTTTGGTAGAACAGTGACACAAGGTATCATTATTTTTGTTTCAAAACCCATAACTGGAACACGCTCACAACAGTAAGCAATGGGACAATTACAGTAGGCAGATCAATGATTGTTTTTTCTCAACATGTATGAATACATTCTTGAATAACTTTTTCTTTTCGCTGCACCTGTGTTACTCAGTGTTCCGCTATATGATGAGTAGCAGTCTATCCTTTACATAATATTGTGATTATTCCATCTTGGATTTTATGGTGTTTGATTTTATTGTATTTACATTGTTAACTTGTTTAGGTTTATAACAGTGACCAAGTATTAAATGTGTGCTGTAGAAATTAATCAGAGAAAATGACGAGCAGATAATGATGTCCTTGAACTTACTCATGAACATGTGTAGGGAAAAACCTGCAAGCATGCTTGATGTCAACGAAACTGAGGTAGCCATTAATACTTGGCAAACTACGGTTAGTGAGGAGACTGAAGAATGTATAAGGACAGTCTCTGATATAAATAGTAAGTTGGTCCCAGATGATCGGGATCAGTCAACCTGGGTGTTAAAGTAGAATCTGACAGAAAATCTGACATAAGTAATCCAAAGGAGGTAATTGAGAAGGTAAATAGTATTTACCATGAGGTCAGTGATTTTAATGATATAGATACTGAACCTTCTGCTGGAAATGTAAAGAAAAAGCCAAATTCAAAATTGAAAAGTAGGCCTGCAGTAAATAATAATAGTTGAAATGTTACCACTGAAGACCATTGTTTGAAAGAACATATTTGCCACAAATTCATTGCTATAAAAATGTACACTCCATCGGGAATCATAGAAAGAAAACTGAGGATATTAGCAAGGCCCTGAGTCAGGTGGTTGCTTTGTTAGAAAAAGCAACAAAGGATAATAGTTGAAAGAATGTAAGATGGAAGTCAAAGGATAATTGGGAAAGAAACCATAGCAATTAGATTAGATTAGTTTTTTGTTCCATAGATCTGAGCTGAGGAGATCCTCGTGGATGTGGAACACCTCAATTTTTTTTTTTTTTTAAGCTGAAATAACAATACTAATTCGTCAATGGAGTAGAAGGAGTTGGCCACTAGTAAGTCTTTCAGGCTCCTTTTAAACTGATCTTTATTTGTAACTAAATTTTTTATGTTTACTGGCAAATTATTGAAGATGAGTGTTCCTGAGTAGTGGACCCCTTTTTGAACTAAAGTAAGTGCTTTTAAGTCTTTGTGCAGATCATTTTTGTTCCTGGTATTGTATGTATGAACTGAGCTGTTTGTTGGAAAAAGAGATATATTATTTAGGACAAATTTCATTAAGGAGTAAATATACTGAGAGGCAGTAGTTAGTATACCCAGTTCTTTAAAGAGGTTTCTACAGGACGTCCGTGAATTTACTCCACAAATAATACGTATTACACACTTTTGGACTCTGAAAACTTTTGTTT
Organism: Schistocerca americana; assembly: GCF_021461395.2. Taxonomy (NCBI): domain Eukaryota; kingdom Metazoa; phylum Arthropoda; class Insecta; order Orthoptera; family Acrididae; genus Schistocerca; species Schistocerca americana. Next base: position 303,353,311 of record NC_060121.1, read on the forward strand.
GACTTGAAGAGTCCATTATACCATATGACATTATGGAATGAAAGTAGGCAAAGTATGCAAGCTTTTTCATTTTTATGTCACATATGTCTGCTAACACTCGAATTGCAAATACAGATTTGTTAAGGCGTTTCTGCAGTTCTGTGGTGTGCTCCTCCCAACTGATTTTATTATCAAGTTGTAATCCCAGGAATTAAAGACTGTCAACCTCTTCTATCTGCTCTTCTTCGTACCTTATGCATATGCTGGGTGGAAACCTCTTACAGGTTCTGAATTGCATATAGTGAGTCTTTTCGAAGTTTAATGTCAGTGAGTTGGCTTTAAACCATTTATTAATATCCATGAAAATATCATTAGCAGATCTTTCTAGAACTACACTTGACATACTATTTATTGCAATACTTGTGTCATCTGCAAACAAAACGAACTCTGCTTCTGACAGTGTAGCTGATGACAGATCATTAATGCACACAAGAAAAAGCAATGGCCCTAAGATGGATCCTTGTGGGACACCACATGTAATTTCTTCCCATTCTGAATATGACTGATGACTTAATTCACTAGTCCCTTGCACTGACACCATTTGTTTCCTGTTAGTGTGGTATGACTTGAACCATTTTGCAGCACTGCCCATGACGCCATAGAATTCTAATTTATTTAAAAGGATGTTGTGGTTCACACAATCAAATGCCTTTGACAAATCACAGAAAATACCTACTGCTTGTAATTTGTTATTTAATGAATTAAGTACATTTTCAATGTAGGTGTAAATAGCCTTCTCAATATCAGAACCCTTCAGAAATCCAAACTGTGTTCTTGATAATATGTTATTTGTGGTCAGATGGTTGAGCAGATGCCTGTACATTACTTTTTCTAAAATTTTTGAGAATGCTGGCAAAAGTGAAATCGGTCTGTACTTTGATGGTATCTCTTTATCCCCTTTCTTGAATAGAGGCTTAACATCTGCATATTTTAGCCAGTCAGGAAATGTCCCAGTTATAATTGACTGGTTACACAAGTAACTTAAAATTGCACTAAACTCACAACAACATGCCTTAGTTAACTTTGTTGATATTTCATTGTAACCACTAGAATGCTTTGTTTCTAAAGATTTTATTATGGAAGTTATTTATTTTGGTGAAGTGAGTGACATATTCATGTACCTGAAGCTATTTGTAAAGGCTAGTTTCAGATATTCAAGGGCATTATTTACTGATCCTGACAGTCCCATTCTATCAGTAACGGTTATAAAGTACTTGTTAAATAGATTTGCCACACTATGCCCATCGGTTACTAACGTGCAATCTACCCTTAGTGCTATTTGCTCCTGTTCCTTTCTGGTTCTACCAGTCTCCTCTTTCACTATATCCCATACTGTTTTTATTTTGTTCCCTGACATTGCTATCTTCTTCTCGTAGAGCATTTGTGTAGATGTCTGAATTACTTTTTTAAATATTTTACAGTATTCCTTGTATTGACCTAAAACATCAGCACTGGAGCTTTTTGTCTTACAGGAAATCTTTATTCCTTGTGTAATCCATGGTTTTATTATAGACTTCTGTTTAATTTGAGTAACTTTTAGAGGAAAACAGGTTTCAAACATGGTACTGACATTGTTCATGAATGTGTTATATTTTTCATTTATGTCATGAGCGCTATAAACATCTTTCCAGTTCATATCTTTGAGCAGTTTTCTAAAACACTCAATTTTTGGTTGATTGACTACTCTCCTGTACTCAGATTTAGCAGTCTTGATAATCTGCTTAGAATTTACATCTAAAACAAGGAGCTGCATTTCATAATCTGATAGTCCATTTATAACAGGTTTTATGATATGATTTTGTTTCTTTGATTTGTCTATAAAAATGTTATCAATGGCTGTCCTTGAGGATTTAGTGATCCTAGTTGGAAAGTTTACAGTGTGAGTTAGATTGAAAGACAACATTACTAACTGCACTGAATGTTTACTGGAAGATTGCATTAGAAAATCTGTATTAAAGTCACCAGCAATCAAAATTTCTTCGTTTCTTCCTGTCAAATAACCCAAAAGAGCTTCTAGATGATTTATGAATAGATTATAATTTCCTAAAAGTGCTCAGTAAATAGTTACTACTGTTACTTCTGTTGCACATGCTTCTAGATGCTGCTCTAAACAGAATTTATTAATGTCAATGTTCTTGAATTTATGGCAGTTTTTAATAAATGTGGCAACTCCTCCTCCATCCATATCTACTCTGCAGAAGTAGGAAGCTAGCCTAAATCCTGAAATGTCCAACATATCTATACCAGTGGTCACTTGATGTTCAGAGAGGCAGATTATGTCAATTTGGTTAGATGAATTCATTTCATCGATACAAATGAATAGTTCATCTACTTTATTTCTGAGTCCCGGAATGCTCTGGCATAATAAAGATAACTGATACTGCATACTAATGGGATTATAGCTGCTTTGGCGAAGATGAACTGGCAGCTTCTGATTACTTTCTGTTAAACATTGTTTAAATGGAGGCTGTATGCTAAAATCTGACTCCTGTTCATCTGTTTTCTCAAACTGAGTGTGTCTGCCAATCTCTCTTAAAACTCGTTTTCTTTCCCCCTTCCCTATCCTAAAAAAGGCACCCCTCAGACACCTGTGACCACTGGTATTTTACCACTTGTGACAGTGTCCCCCCTTAAGTTTTCTGCAATCAACCCAGACAGTTTTCCCTTCCCTTTCCTATTGAGGTGAAGGCCATGCCTAGTGTAGTCTCACCTATCGATAGTGTAGTGTTGGCAGAAAAGCCAACACTGTTTTTCTAGAGGAGGCCGAAATGCACGCGTTTAATTACACGCTGACTGGCGTGAGGTCTGGAACAGGACAATATCTTGAGAATTGCAAATAAAGTACGTAGTTGATATAATACTTAACTTTAATCCACAATTGTAGAACATCTCTCATTACGGTACATGCTTCATAATATTAATTATCAATTGAATACGGCGCCTTGCTAGGTCGTAGCAAATGCAGCTGAAGGCTATGCTAACTATCGTCTTGGCAAATGAGGGCGTATTTGTCAGTGAACCATTGGTATGAAGGTCGGCTGTACAACTGGGGCGAGTGCTAGTAAGTCTCTCTAGACCTGTCGTGTGGTGGCGCTCGGTCTGCTATCACTGACAGTGCCGACACGCGGGTCCGGCATATACTAATGGACCGCGGCCGATTTAAAGGCTACCACCTAACAAGAGTGGTGTCTGGCGGTGACACCACAGATAGCATCCACAGGAATCAAACCAATACGTGACCCTATATCCGTCCTAAGCAGCCACTCCAACTCCAAGTTCACCCTCCTTATGGAAGAGTTCAAATGAGGCTGATCATGGCATCTCAACACAGACACAAATCCCACACTCGTATGCTTTGTTGCTGATGCTATCTTCACCAGGTTACTCTCTGTGGAATATTCAGAGTCTTTGTCAATGCTACTTCCCGGACCACCCACCATAACCATGGCATCCTCCTTTGTGAAATCCTTGCATAAAGAACCTAAATCCTCTGTTACCTGACCCAGATCTGCACTGGGCTTGAAAAAGTTTGTGACCTGATACTCTGGACCTAGATTTTCCTGCAGTAGTTGGCCAACACCTCTACCATGGGAAGTACCTAACAACAGAACTTTCTTTCTCTTTACAAATTTCCCTACCTGTTTCATGTGCTTGAAAGCTTGTTGTGCCGTTTATACAGCATCAGTTACGCGAGGCTCTGACTGAGGCAACAGGCCAAATCTATTTTCAAGTTTTATGACAAAGGTGTCTGATGCTGTCCGTTGCCTGTTCCCCCTATTACCTGTTGCTACTTCCCACCTCTGTTCACCCTTCTCCCTCTTTAACCTGTCCAGATCCTTCCTTGCCTTGTCTAGGTCAGCTTGAAGAGCTGCAATTTTCAATTCCTGTTCCAGTATTTTCCTATTTCTACTGCAGATCTTACAATACCACTGGTGAGCCTCATTTATGTCCCCATTTCCCATGCCACTACATTTGCCCCAATGAAAGAAACTACAGCACCCATCACACCATACCCAGGAACTAATGATGCTACGGCATGCCACACACTTCTCACTCGTGGTAAAAACAGAAATCGTATAAACTCATTTAAGTAGTGACTAAAACGTAAACAAAGGACCCTAGAAACTATTCAGGCAGATATAAATAAATTGAAAGAGTAGTGAATAAAAAACTGGTGATTACATATAAGTTTAAGTTACTGTTTACTTACGATTAAACAATGTTCCCACAAATCAGAATGAAAGATACACTAACGGTTTTTCCAGAAAAGCAATAGATGGGAGACAAAGTGGTTAACATTTTTGTGACTATAGACAATATAATGATTGTGACCAAGAAAACATACATAAGAGGAAAGGAATAAGGAATGAGAGTAAAGGGAATCATCAGTTTGTTGCAAGTGTTAAAATTAATGTTACTGAACAGTAGCAGCCATTGATACCAGCAGCAAAATACGCACTGTTCTTGGAGGACTTTATGGAAAAATAATAAATGGAGAGAGAGTACCAGTATTACCAATACAGAGGTTTGAGATCATAGATGATACTGGAGATAAGAATAAGAAAACGAGTATTACTAGAAATGCGGAAACAAGAAACATTGTTGAGGGTTACTGCTCTGATGGTAAAAGATATATGTATCAGTTTTATTATAAGAAAGGATCCATTGGTAGATCACACCGAGATAATAGGTTTTGAGAAGGGTAGTATGACCATCGAAGTAAATGGTCCTTTATACTCTGTGTCATACAACCCGTCTCAAAACCTACCACCTCAGCAAGTTCCACCAACAGATCCTTTCATATAACAAAACAAAGACAAAGTCTGCAAATATTACTAGTCTTTGCAAAGGAGCACAGAACTGATGCTACGTGAAGGTGATGAGCTAATGCTTTCAATAGAAATCCAATAAAAATGAGATTACATTGCTAAAGAAAAGAATAGTCAGCTCAATAGTGAAATACATGTGTCAAACAATAGTATATGAGTTGAAGTAATGGAAATTATAGGAATTAACAAAGCTGTAAAGGGAAAATTAAAGAATTTGCTTTGGAAATACCACAATGTGTTCTCAACAAAGACAAATTTGATAAAGATGACAAAAAATCATCAGATACTAATAACAAGATAGAGAATTTTTACCAAATTTTTGAAGGTTCGTACACGGTGAGCAGGGTACCTCATCCAAACACAGTGGAGGTGTCACATCCTACATCGCAGGTGGTAAAGAAAGTGATGATTGCAAGGATAATATATTAAGGTTAAATTGTACCGGTACTTCAAAATAACTACTTTATGACTTACCCATTGATGACAGCCAAAGAAACAAAATCTCCTGTTCCATCAGATTTCTGTTGATTGTACAGGATGATGCCATTGTTGGTGTATGTACTGAATTCCAGTTCTACACTTAATTTATTGTAAGCTTTCAGCCGTTTCAGCTGAATATATGACTTCCCATCAAATGATGGTATTTTGTAAGCTGTTTTGAGGGAAATTAAAATTATTTTAATATTAGTATTTAGGTGAACTAGTCACATTAGATTGATGAGATTTCTTGAATAACAGCTTTTATTATTTGGAAGTTACATCATAGCATAGGCATGTTTTACAAGAAATTTTGTAATAAATAAAATAAACATTGTTCATTTACTGTTCATGAGTTATCACAGGCATGAAGTCTATATAATCAAATTCATAGTTAGTACTTGCATACAAAAATGATGTGTATTAATGATCCTGAAATTAATATCAGATTGTGACACATGTCAGATATCAGTTCTACAGATATTCTGTATTAACTGATTAAATAGAGACTTTGGAAACATAACCTCTTTTCATTGGCCAGGTAACTATGCAGTTCAGATTTGTCATTTGTTGTTTATCAGTAATATTAGCGGTAACAAATTAGAAATACAAGTAAAGTTATCTCGAAAACATCTACTTAGGAGCAAAATACAAAATAATACGCAAATAACCACTCTAAACTGCTTAAACTAGTGGATTAAACAACTGCCAGATCAAAAGAAATGAAGAGGACATAGAATAAATATGACTGAGGCAAACAAAGACAAAGCTATCATTTTATAATTGTCTACCCTTTCTGAAACACAAGAGAATTGTTTCTCATAAAAGTTCTGTAGTTTATAATTTTGTCTGTAACTACTAACAATTTACGTAACTTTGGTGGTTCCACTATTTCCCCTGATTATGTATTATGCATGACATAATTAAAGAAAACCATTACATAATAGGAACACTTGTTGAAACATAAAAGAATCACGATTGTACACAAAAGATTGTTTGACAAAACTGACAAAGGTGCCCAGCATTTGAACACAAATGTGAATCAACTTACCACTGGTGTACAATATATAATGTCTGGGTTTATTAATTTTAGAGACTGATCTTCACTGCAGATTCAGATTACAATTAATAACCATTACAAAAACAAAGTCATTCAGAGAAACTGGAAACTAAGTTCTGAGGTAAAGTGTTTACATGCAAATATGAACCATAAATAACTTATTTATCACAAACTATTTTGATAAGTAATGTAAGTGAAACTGAGAAACAGATAGAGATGTTTTTCTATAATAAATGAAAAGATCAGTGGATATTTTACACAACTCTCTCTCTCTCTCTACAGAAAGTGGTAGTCCAATTAACATCCCTCCCATTTAGCCATTCGATCTGTCATTTTGTCTGTGATGCCCAAACATTCACAGTTAACAGTTTATCATACGGTACATTGATGGAAAAATGACAATTTTGGAGAAGGCAGAAAACTGAGCAATGAACTAAGAAAGTTAACTGATCAGTCTTGAGAGGATTTGATGAGGAAACAATATGGGCAAATAGAAGAATTGGAAATAAGGAAAATTGGAAGAAGTGTAGAAAACAGTAAAATCCTTAACAAGAGAGGCAAGGAAAATAAGCAAGCAAGGAATTTTAAATAAAGATGGGAAGAAGATCATATCAGACTAGTTTATGAAGATGAAGAGGAACAAAATGAAGAAGACCAAGGTTCTAATAGGGAAACAGAGAACATAACTTGGGAGCTCTGGGAAAAGAAAGCATTGGGCTGTACAGAATACCATCTGAGGCAACGAAAGTCTTAGGTCTAACTTCAATAGTCGGACTGACTGACATGGGAATAATCCAGTCCAACATGCCAAAACCTACCTGTAAATTTTCCCCTCAGGAAGACTAAGTCAAAAGCAATGCACTGTCAAAAATTTAGCTGCTGATGTGTGCTGCAAGTATTTAAAAAATGTTAAAGTTATTCTCATTACCACCACAGAAAGAACTGCTCATAACAGTGGTTTGTACAGTCCTTCCTGCCTCGCACTCAAGTCAGCAAATAAGTAGATGTAGTTGTGACAAGACGATGTAGTGCCATGTAGCAAATTTTAAGCGCTTACAACCATACCGAAAACGTCTCACTTCATTAATGTTTTGAACCTGCAGTTCAAATTGACAGCTAAACTGTTGCAGGTGTGTCAGAAGTGACTTATAGAGGAAAGACAATCAAAGCAGTGTATGATATTACATTACAGATGACTTGCATCAATCAGAACTTTAATATGTTGATATTAAATATTTTGTGACAATTCCTTATGATGATTTTTGAATAATGTGTAGTTAGGTAACAATGAAACCATTCCTTGTTTATTCTATGTAGTTGTCACAAAAATGCGAAGTTTGTATTGGATGACAAAGAGAAAGATTTTCATTACACAAAGCACACCTAATAAAAGAAAAAATAATTCATTCAGACAGTTCAGAGTAATTAATGATTTTATTTAGACACAACAGGAATGGAGGAAGAAAATGTCATTGCTGTTGCTTTGCATATTGTGGTGCATACCAGGCACATTTGATCAGATTTGTAAAATATGATGATGCAAACTGACAGTACAGGAATGACTGAATTTCACAGTACTGTTCCACTGATAAATCTGAAATGACAAAGAGCTATTGGGAATTATATTGTCCAACAATTTTCTAAAAAATGAAAGAAAAAGAAATTTCTTTATTGAGTCGGTTAATCACACCATTAATTCAGAGTGGAATTTGTATTATATTAAGTCTTTTTGTCATCCTCCGAAAGACAGAGGTATCATTATATCCAGACCAAGATCCAAGGAAAGCAGCGAATTACTTCCTCCAACTGGTAAGAAAATGCTTCAGATGTAGTAGTGAAAATAATTCTCATCCATTTTTCCAGATTTTGCTATGTTGAGTACAAGATATTTTTCAACTAAAAAGTCCACTTTTTAATTTGGTGGTTACTTGCCTTGAGGTTCCTTATGATAGACACAACGCTATGGATACAGTAATTCACTGATATCACTGGCATTGTTGTATATGAATGTATCAGAGCATTCATTGACTTCACAAGCAGCTCTGCATATTTTCACTTGAAACGACAAAGTGTGAGTCACAAGCAGTCCTTGCACAAAACTGACTAATTATCCTTATACATAGCATTTTAGGAGATAGCAAGAAGCTCCATCTTCAAGTCAGTTACAAAGTTCCCTACTATATTATCTATTAATGACATTTCCTGTACATGTTTACTTGAAGTAAACTTCGAAATTTTGTGACTTCCTTCTCCATATAATTTACTGAATCCGTTTAACCAGTTCAAAGAGGTACGAAAGTCAGTAATGTTCATCTCACTTGCAATTCAGAGGTCCTCAGATCTCCCTTGGTAATAATGCACTGACTCTCATGAGAGCAGTTCTAAATCTTTCAAATATTTTTTCTTTCACACTTTTGCAAGTTTCACTTTGGTGCATATTTCGTACGTTGTGTGAATCCACCTTTCATTTATACAATTCATGTTCAAATTTTATGAAGCAAACCCAGCTTTGCACACCACTTATATGTAAGTGTTTCTCCTACCTTCATTTAATCAAAACATTTACAGCTTTTTCTTTGTCACTGAACATTATAAATGTGCATGTTTTCTTTGGGCTAGGAAGGTACTGTATTTTTGTTTTGGGCTTTAATGAGTACAAAAACCATTGTTGGAATAACAGTTCATGGAATCATCAGGGTTATTTCCTGTTTCTTCTAATATTTCCACAATTTCTAATGAAATACTGAAACCATTCAAATGACTGTCCAAGAAAGTAATTAATAAATAACAGATATGTAGGTCTTCACGAGAAGTAAGCAATTTAAATTGAGTATTATTCATATTTTGATTCCTTATATTTCTTGTTTTCAAGATTGAGAACAGTAACTGGATTTGACATTATTGTGAAACTCTGGAAAGTGCAAAAAGACAGATGCTACTGGCAACAACGTATGCAGAAAACACAAAAAAAATTACTTCAGTTTTATCTCCATTGTTAACAATTAGTAATGCCTCAAAGGAAACTGTTAATTAGTATTGATATTAAATAAGCTGCAAATTTGAGTGAGTAACAACTGTGAACAACTGTCAGAGAAACTGAAATTCAGTTTACAAATCATGACTGCACGGTGCCCTATTATCTATTTACCAATGTGCTGTCAACCAAGACTATGTACCTGTCGTGTTGCACTTGTGCTATCTGCTACAGCTACGGTAGAGGTGTACATTTCTTTGGCCACCTGCTGAGCTATAAATTCATAAATTTTCAACGTTTAAAAAAAGGAATACTTGCAGTGTGTCTTAGCAATTATAATTTTGACAGTGTGTTCCTTTCCATGTATTCTTCTTGCATAACATATTTTAGGACAGGTTTTGACATGTTGGGTTAGGCAGGTTCCTTGTGAGTTAGTGAACAGAATTTATGACAAAGGAAATTGTCCTCAAGATCTACACAAGGCCATTCTAGTACCTTTACCTAAAAATGAAATGCAAAATAATGCAAAGACTACAGGACAATTAGTTTTATCAATGCCTATAATAAGAGTCATACTACAGATATTGAAAAAAAAAATAGTGGGGAAGTCCAGTTTGGGTTTAGAGAGGGTAAAGAGACAAGAGATGCTATAAATTGTTGGAGGAAGAATGATAGAAATGAACAAGGACGTGCTTTCGATATAGTTAACTGGAGAATTCTGCTGAGAATTTTAAAAGATGTGGGTTCAGACTGAAAAGCTAGAAATTCATAAAGGATCTGTATACAAAACAAAAAGTGACAACTAGAGTAGGGAATGAGGAGATGGAAGAGATGTGCATTGGAAGAGGTGTAAGGCATGGATGCTCACTCTATCAAAGCTATTCAACATATATGGAGAAGAACTGACAGGTAAGGAAAAAAACAGGGTGCAAGAAGCATTGAAATTGGAGGAGGAAGGACAAAAACTATAAAATATGTGGATAACTGAGCAGTGCTGGCACAATCAGAAGAGCAGCTAGAGGAGATGTTGATGAGTATTGCAAGAAAGGGCAAGGAGTATGGAATGAAGATAAATATAGGGAAGACAAAAGTGATGTAACTTATACCCAGATGGAAAAAAATACAAGTAAAATCCTTTCTATGCTTATGGAATTTAACGACATGGAATGGAAGCTGTACAGGAGAAATAGGAAGGATATAGATGGGAAAGATAGAACTTGAAAAGGTGAAGTGATCACCAACGTCTAGAAGAATTCCAATGTAGCTGAGGAAATGATTTGCTAGCTGTTACGTCTGAGTGTAGTGTAATACAGCAGTGGAATCATGGGCAGTTAAAAAGAAAGAAGAAAAATATCCTGAAAGTTTTGAAATGTGGCTGCAGAGAAGCATGCTTAAGGATACATGGACTGAAAGGCTTAAAAATGAAGAAGTAATGAAGAAAACAGGAAAAGAAAGAAGGTAAGTGGAAGTGACCAGAACGAGCAAAAAATTTTGGCTGGGATACATATGGTGCAGGAATTGTCTGCAACAAAGAATTATAGATGGAAATGTGGAAGGAATGAAAGGAAGATGTAGGAAGAGAATTGAAAAGTTTGATGACACCAGAAGAGATTGAACATATATACAGATGGAGGAAAATGCTTAGAGCAGGATGCAATGGAGCCTCTCCAGTTGAAACCTGTCATATGACAAATACACTAAGACAAACAAAGAAAGAAGAAGATATGATATGTGGAATAATCGGGTCTACTGCCAGCAGTAGACCCGATTATTCCACATGTCAAGATCTTGCCGGGAAAGCCTGAAGAGTTAAGAAGATATGACTTTATTTCACTTCAGTGACTGGAACTAAACTGCTTCTTTATCCTCAGTGATTGTCTACCAGTGATGAGCAGTTGTTCATTCTTGACTTGACTGCTATTTTAATTTTAATTCTGTAACAAGGTGCTCTTACTGCTCTCACAAATACCAGCCACTGTAATGGAGGAAATTCATGTGCAACATATGTCTATGAATCCTGGAACTGTATACAGTGTCTATTTGTATTTTAACTCTTTGAGTGTTGCAGTTTCTATTAGGAAATGGACCCAGGTCTACATTTGTCATGACCCATGGAAAACCATCTAAAATAACATATGCAAGACCAACATATACAAGATCAACAGTCATGTTCTGGCACCTGGATTCCGCCTGGCTCTGCTTCACCTCCCTGTTTTGTATGCCAATGTGTTTACACACATGCAGCATTTGTTACAACAATAGCTTAATACAGAAAGAATTTTCTGATTTTTATTCTCTACTGATTTAAATAATATGTGTGTCTGTGCTTTGTGGTGAGAACTGAGGTTATGAAGATGCATCAATTCAATCTATGTCATGTAGGAAGTTTGTTAAGTGCACAGACAAAATTTCAGGTTACGACATGTGGAATAAGATAGTTCTTGGAGAAAAGTATAGATTACAAAACTCACAGAAAGTTAGTAGTTAAATGTGTTTAAGTGATATAAGCATAAGAAGATATTTGAACATTTCAATTAGACTCAACAAATGAAAAATCAAAAAATAATTTCAAGTTCATATGTATAAATACTTAGATTTAATGTTAGAATGTAACCACTGAATTGCAAAAATTACTTGAATTTTAACAAAGGTCCACTCATGATAAAAGACTGGTGTCTATTGACTAACAGCCAAGAGGGCAGAAACTGGCCTGCATGCACCCCCCCCCCCCCCCTCCACACACACACACACACACACACACACACACACACACACACACACACACACACAACTGTTAGTTATTTCTTAATCCTTTCCTACAACTGGTATCATTTCTCACTCAGTTTTGGAGTGATTTTCACTTCCTTCCAGCACCTGCAAAATTGGACCTTTCTTTTGCTCCTTTCCTATCATTTCCTTTTTCTGGGTGAATTATGCTTTGTTAATCGCAAAAACTACATTTTTCACGATTCCTGCTCACTTCACTCCTCTTTTGGGATGTGGGAAGAAGACAGTTAGCTTCTGTTACAAATTTTCTTAGAAATCTTAAACATGGCTGCAAAACAGCAACTGTGTAAATCTGAAGAGGTTGAAAGATCAGTCATCCAGTTGCAAAATAAATGTTTATTAGCCCTTGACCTAGGTTTAGATATTTCTAAAGTATCTTCTTCTGAAGGAGTGGGCCTTGTCACATCACATGATGGAATGTTGGATTAGATGAAGCCGAGCGGCTCTTGTCTTATAAGACATTGACAAAACAAGAATTATCCTAAGCAATGGCTTTATATAGAAGCCGGATTACATACGAAACTTCCTGGCAGATTAAAACTGTGTGCCTGACCGAGACTCGAACTCGGGACCTTTGCCTTTCGCGGGCAAGGCTCTACCATCTGAGCTACCGAAGCACGACTCACGCCCGGTACTCACAGCTTTACTTCTGCCAGTACCTCGTCTCCTACCTTCCAAACTTTACAGAAGCTCTTCTGCGAACCTTGCAGAACTAGCACTCCTGAAAGAAAGGATATTGCGGAGACATGGCTTAGCCACAGCCTGGGGGATGTTTCCAGAATGAGATTTTCACTCTGCAGCGGAGTGTGCGCTGATATGAAACTTCCTGGCAGATTAAAACTGTGTGCCCGACCGAGACTCGAACTCGGGACCTTTGCCTTTGCCTGCGAAAGGCAAAGGTCCCGAGTTCGAGTCTCGGTCGGGCACACAGTTTTAATCTGCCAGGAAGTTTCATATCAGCGCACACTCCGCTGCAGAGTGAAAATCTCATTCTGGAAACATCCCCCAGGCTGTGGCTAAGCCATGTCTCCGCAATATCCTTTCTTTCAGGAGTGCTAGTTCTGCAAGGTTCGCAGAAGAGCTTCTGTAAAGTTTGGAAGGTAGGAGACGAGGTACTGGCAGAAGTAAAGCTGTGAGTACCGGGCGTGAGTCGTGCTTCGGTAGCTCAGATGGTAGAACCCTTGCCCGCGAAAGGCAAAGGTCCCGAGTTCGAGTCTCGGTTGGGTCACAGTTTTAATCTGCCAGGAAGTTTCATATCAGCGCACACTCCGCTGCAGAGTGAAAATCTCATTCCAGATTACATACGTCGTACTTTTGAATGAATGCTCACTAGTAAATGCCCACAGTTAGAGGCTCTTGTCAACATAAAGTGTAACAGGAGTCATAGGATAAAATATTTTCATAAGTTACGTGTACGTCATGCCAGAGTCTCTACCTGCAGGAATTTACTAGTGAGCATTCATTCTAAAGTATGATACATGTGATCTGGCTGCTATGTAAAGCCATGGCTTAGGATAATTCTTATTTTGTCAATGTTATATATGACAAGGGCCTCTCGGCTTCATCTAATCTAATGTTCCATCATGTGATGTAACAAGGACCACTCCTTCTGCAGAAGATATTTTTAGAAGTATGAAAACCTAGGTAAAGTGCTAATAAATCTTTGTTTTGTAACTGGTTGGCTGATTTTTCAACCCCTACAAATTTTCTTAGATCTGAAAGTTGATTAAATATTTTAATATGTTGACATTCTTTTGTTATTATTTTTTCTTCACTATATCCCCATATCTTACAATACCCACTGAAGAGTACATGAGAGTTCATCCCATACTGGATACAGGTTTACTGTTACATGCAATCCATTGTTGTGGCGGACCGATTACAGCCAGTGAGTAACTAACAAAAAGTTTCTAGTATAAGCTAAGACTAAACTTAATAACAATTTTAATAACAGCTGAAGTGTAAGTATTTTTCCCATTAGTAATGGTACTTAACAAATCACAGACTTGTGATTACAACTGAAATTAATTTACCAATGCAGCCTTGCCTGTCTGGTGCTTCGAAATAGCCATCACTGCACATGCACTGGCCAGAAATACAGTGGCTCTTAGGAATGGTGCACGATGAATTAGTACCACATCTTTCTCCAATTGCAGCAATAATTAACTGAACAGTTGCAGGTGTAGGTTGAAGTACAGCTTCAAATGAAATATCTGCAAAAGTTAAAACCAAATTAAATCACTTTTGTAAATATTTCCTGCAAGTATTGTATACATATCTGCATGCTTAACTTTCATATTTTTGTTAGAAAGATAACACTGTCAATTATTGAATTTTTAAGCTACAGAATATCTTTTAATTTACAAGAATTTACCACATTAAAATCATAAAATTTTAACTGGCATATACAGAATTAAAATAACAATCCTACCAAGACATAAAATGTTCTCTATATCTTACCACTGTTATTGTCAGATCCTTCTTGATGCAAATTGCCAGAATGATAAAAGTATCTGTCATCTGGTGCTACTGGGACCAACAGATGCCTTGTAAACTTAAAGATGGGAAGGTTAACATCAAGAGCCTCTGTGTACTGATAAGTAGTTGATCTTCTTATTGGACGTTCTGTTCCAGGAACAAGCACTTCTGAAAAGGAAAATTACATTTCTTATACATTTTATCTTAGATTGCAGTTACTCATAGAATACCAATAAGTTCTTATTTGCAATAAATCATTACTGTTACAAACTGATTAATCAAAAGTATTCTTCACAAATGTATTTAACTGCTAAATTGGGGTTTCATTGGCAACTTCTACCAGACAGTGCATCTGCACTACTGGTTGTACAGCAACACATTTGTTTTCAGATGAAACAAACACATATACCCATAAATCTGAAATTTGACTACACAGAGATGATAATGAAACCATTATGAAATAAATATGCTAAATTACAGTTACCAAGAATATATAATAAAATATAGGTCAAATAACAAATTGATAACTAACATAAATAATTTAGGAGTAAAGGAGACCACTCAATCAACAGCAGGAGTGTTGAGTCGTTGACAGGCACACTCAAAAGAAAAAGAAAACTTGCTAGTTTTTGGAACAAATCATTTGTCAAAATGGTTCAAATGACTGTAACCACTATGGGGCTTAACATCTGAGGTCATCAGTCCCCTAGACTTAGAACTACTTAAACCTAACTAACCTAACGACATCACACACACCTATGCCCGAGGCAGGATTCGGACCTGCAACCGCAGCAGCAGCGCGGTTCCGGACTGACGCGCTTAGAACCACTTGGCCACAGCGGCCGGCAATCCTTTGTCAAGCTAGAGTACAAATACACATACAAAGTGCATGTACACCAACACCAACACACACACACACACACACACACACACACACACACTTGTGGCCATAAATTATGCCAGTGGATGCACAATGCTGGGATTCCATTTCAGAAAGTGGATTAGGGTGGTGTGGGGTCGTATCAAGTGGGGTGGGTAGAGGAAATAAGACACAGGATGCACAAAGAGTGGTTGGGGATGGGTAGCTAGCAGCTCAGAGGGAGGCAGCATTTTGATGGTTAAGAATGTGGGAGAATGGTGCGGTAGGTGTACAGGCTCGGCATGTGATGCCTGGTTACTGGACGGAGAAATGGGAAACTGCTCTGTGGAGGGTATGGGGACACAAGGTTTTCAGAGACTGAGGCCAGAAGGGTTGCAGGAGTGAACAATGTATTGCAAGCATACCTCGCATCTGTATAGTACAGAAAAGCAGGTAACAGAGGGAAGGATCCAGATGGACCTGGTTGTGAAACAGCCACTGAAGCCAAGCATTTTGCACTCAGCTGCATGTTGTGGCACTTACTGGTCAATTTTGTTCTTGCCACACACTTTGGCAGTGGCCATTCATTCTGGTGGACAGCTGGTTGGTTGTCATACTGACATAAAAAACTGTGCACGGATTGCAACAGAGTTGATGCATGACATAGCTGCTTATGATAGGATAAGACTAAACTGTGACATGACTAGGGTAGAAAGTGTCATTGATTGGAAGCAACCTGTTCAAGGTCTTTCACCTGGGTCTTCCACAGGGATATGATACCTGTGGCAAGGTGCTGAGCTGGAGAGTGGCAGGGGGCTGGGCCAAGATTGTGCATAAGTTGGGTGGGTGATTGGAATACCACATTAGGAGGTTTGGGAAGGTCTGTGGATGGGATGTCCCTCATTTCCAGGCATGATCATAATAATCATAGCCCTGGTGAAAGATTTGGTTCAGTTGTTCCAGTCCTGGGTGATACTGGGTGACAAGGGGGCATTCCTTTGTAGCTGATTTGTGGGGCTCATAGGAGGATTAGGGGTGAGAGAATATAACTGTTTGTGGAGTAGATTTGTAGAAGAGTGCCTGTCTGTTAAGACCCTCCTGAGACCTTCAGCATATGTGACAATGGAGTTCTCATGGCTGCAGATACATGGTCCATGGGTGACCAGGCTGTAAAATAGTGATTTTTTGGTGTGTGCAACAGGGACCATGTCCCTGTGGAAGACCCAGGTGCAAGACAATCCATCCACTCAGCACTTCCCACTCCAGTCCTGTCACTGGTTATCTGATCCCATCAAGGCAGGGCCACCTGTGAAAGCAGCCACGTCATATACCAACTCTGCTGCAACCACTTCACAGTTTTATATCAGCTATCCACCAGAATGAATAGCCACTGTCAAAGTGTGGCAGAGAACAGAGTTGACCAGCCACTGGCACAACATGCTTGATTTCAACAGCTGCTTCATAGCTTGTGTCATCTGGATCCTTCCCTCCACTATCAGCTTCTCCGAGCTATGTAGATGGGAGTCATCCTTGCAACATATCTTTCAATCTTATAACCCTCCTGACCTCAGTCTCTGTAAACCCACCATCCCCGAACCCTCCATCCAACAGTTTCCCTTCCCACTGTCCTGTCATCCCCTATCAATCCCTGCCTACAGATCGACTTCAACATGCACTAAAATCACTGGCTCTGGTATCTGTGCATCACGTGCCGAGCCCATTCATCAACAACTCCTCCATCCCATATTCCAAGCCAGCAAACATACTGCCTCCCTCTTAGCTCCTAGTTATTCACATCCAATCCCTCTTCCTGTCTCTTGCCTCTCCCTTCCTCTACCCATCCTCATGAGACAATCCCCATCCTATTCCAGTCCACCTGCCAAAATGCAATCCCAGCATCGTATGTCTAGCCAGTACGATCTAGGCGCACAGGTAGGTGTGTGTGTGTGTGTGTGTGTGTGTGTGTGTGTGTGTGTGTGTGTGTGTGTGTGTGTGTGGTTGGTTGGGTGGGTGTGTTTAAACACTGGCTTGATATCTGAACTGATACAAAATATATTGCTACAGTTATTTGCCTGGTGGATGTATACTGGAATCAGAAAAAATAATTTTCTGACAAAAAATACAAGTAAGTATGCCTTATTTTTACTATAAAATTTCTAAAATAAATAATGTATATGGCAACAAGAATTATTACTTTTCTATATACGGGCCAGTGTCAGGCCAAAGCACTTAGAATCAGTTAGCTGTGTTATAGAGTTGCAATGTGTCAGCGCAGTTCATGTGCAGTGCAGTCATGACTCAGATAATTGTTGTATTTCATACTGCACTGTAATGTCAAAGACTGGATATGAATTTACCAGCAAAAGGGAATTGATGAGTATGAAAAATTGTGAAAGAATAAATTAGAAGATGTATACAGTGAAACTTTGATTTTACATTCTCTGATTTTACATTGTTTGTGACTCTACACCATAAATTAGTAGCCCCTGTGAAAAATCTGTAAGATCAATGCTAAAAATTCCCCAATTTTACATTTCTTCCTCATAAAGTTTACCTTGATTCTAAGTTCTTGCTCAATGTCTCACTTGACTTTAGCTAAAAATTCACCAGTTTTAAATTTCTTCCTAGTAAGGTTCACCTTGACTCTAAGTTCTTACTTGACTTCTCACTTGACTTTGTCCCGTTTTCATCCTATTGACATTTGATTTTACTGAATGAGTTATAAATGGTGCAAAGGACAGATGGTTCACACCATGGGTGGTGGTGGAGTTTAGGGAATATTTTAGGTCATTGTGGAGAGGGGAGATGTGAGAGAGGAGAGTGATGTAATCCATGATCGGTGTTGCCAACACAACTTCCAACATTTAGCTTCACTGTGCAGTTTGATACAACTACTGCCAGGTTGCAATGGTACTGGAAAAACAAGACAGTCGACATGAAGCATTCCGGAATGAGCCAATACAAGATGAAGGTGCCTGGCCACCACCTTTTCTTGTTCCACTTATAACTCAGTCTCATCTTTTTGCATGTATTTCCAAGGTACTATATCAATAGACAACCTTTTAAATTCAAACACTGAGTCTCGAAGAACATGCTTGATCATAACTGAGGAAACGTTGCCCATTTCTGGCTAGTGAACTCTGATTGGTTGGCGGCTTGTTAAGTTATCCAATTGCCAGCGCAGCCACCACACCACACCAACTAGAATGAGCTGACCTACTGCATGTATGGAGAGAAGGAGTGGCCCTTCAGTGATGGGAGTGCACGTATGGGTGAAAGAACTTTCTGAAGTGCTGAAAATATACTTTTTATGCAGATGATGTCCTATGACAGAGATGTCAGATGGAAATAGAAAAAGGGTTTCGTAATAGCACATGCTAAAGGCTTTCATGTTCAAATCTGACAAGATACAGTTGCAACAACTATATACACTACTCATGTATATACTCTGCACCGCACACACCACACACTCTTGACTGTAAAGATTGGCAGCAGTGATACAGGGCATGAAGTGAAACTGTAGCACCTGAGCTTTCTTTCAAATTTACATTTAACACAGTGCACAGAAATTCACTGAGCCAACTTCTAATAATCTTGTTACATCAACTGGGGAAGTAAACTCATTTTTTCACATCTGTGTTTCTCTCATCAAGCCTAAAATAATACTTTAACAGTGGTGAGCATATGAAGTGCGGCTCGTAAGAAAAGCATTAAACAATAACAGCAATGGTGACAAAGTATATCATTAAGCACATGTCCACATTTATGCTTACAGTTTAACCACTTAGCTGCTGTATGTTTTTGGTTTAATTCAATATACTCATCATCAATTTTTGCTTTTTCTCTGGATGAGCACAAAGGATGAGCTCTCAAAAATGCTTGTTTTGAACATATAATTTGTGGCCGTTGCATTTCAGAAAAGAGCTCGAATACTTTGTACACAGATACCAATTTCAGTTTTTTTATGAGTTTTTACTTGCTGTCACACATCAGTACCTCACCTCACCTCCTTCCTTCCAAACTTCAAAGAAACTCTTCTGTGAGCCTTGCAGCAATACCACTTTTGGAAGAAAGAGGAAACTGCAGGGATATGGCTTAGCCACAGCCTGGGGGATGTTTCCAGAATGAAATTTTCACTTTGCAGTGGAGTGTGCACTAATATGGAACTTCCTGACATATTACAACTGTGTGCCAGACTGAGACTAAAACTCTGGACCTTTGCCTTTGGCAGGCAAGTGCTCTATTGACTGAGCTACCCAAGCACAACTCATGACAAATACTCACAGCTTTACTGTGAACATTGCTGGAGAGCTTCACTGAAGTTTGGAAGGTAAGAGACAAGGAATGGCAGAAGTAAAGCTCTGAGAACAGGTCATGAGTCATGCTTGGGTACCTTAGTTGGTAGAGTACTTGCCTGTGAAAGGCAAAGGTCCTGTATTTGAGTCTTAGTCTGGAATAAAGTTTTAAGCTGCCAGGAAGTTTCATATCAGTGCACAGTTTGCTGCAAATTGAAAATTTATGCATCTACATGTACATTACATACTCCACATACCACTGTATGGTGTGTAGCAGAAGGTACCTTGTACCACTACTAGACAGTTCCTTTCCTGTTCCATTTGCAGATGGAGTGAGGGAAAAATGATTGTTTATATGCCTTTGAGTGAGCCATAATGTCTTGTATCCTATCTTCATAGTCCTTATGTGACATGTATGCTGGCAGAATAGGATCATTCTAAAGTCAGCTTCAAATGCCAGTTCTCAAAATTTTCTCAACAGCATCCCCCCCCCCCCCTCAAAAAAAAAAAAAAAAAAAGAACCACCTTCCCTCTGGGGATTCCCATTTGAGTTCTTAAAGCATCTCATTAATGATTGCACATTGTTTGACCCTACTGATAACAAAACTAGCAGCCCACTTCTGAACTGCTTCAATGTCTTCTTTTAATACGATCTGGTGCAGATCCCAAGCGCCTAAGAAGTACTCAAGAATACCTCGCACTAGTATCCTACATGATGCTGCCTCCTTCACAGATGAACCACACTTTTCTAAAATTCTTCCAGTAAACTGAAATAAACATTCGCCGCCAAGAACAACTACAGTGTTTTGTTACTTAAGTTTTCTTCAAGCCACACTCATATTTGGGATCTTGTTCTGTATGCTCATACCTTCATTAACAGTCTGCAGTGATGTCCAGCGTCAGATACGTTTTGGAACTTTAGAAATATGGAATCTCCCTGTTGTCCATCATCCACAGTTTGCAGTACATCTTTTGAGAAAAGGGCAAGTTGAATTTCACTTCACATGAGTGATGCTTTTTAAATTTCATTCTGGAAACATCCCCTTGGCTGTGACTAAGCCATGTTTCTATAATACTCTTTCTTCCAGGAGTGATAGTCCAGCAAAGTTTGCAGGAGAGCGTCTTTGAAGTTTGGAAGGTAGGAGATGAGGTCTGATGGAAGTAAAGCTGCAAGGAGGGCTCACGAGTTCCGCTTGGGTGGCTCAGTCAGTAGAGCGCTTGCCCGCCCAAAAGGCAAAGGTCCCAAGTTTGACTCTCAGTCTGGCACATAGTTTTAATCTGCCAGGAAATTTCATATCAGCACACACTATGATACAAAGTAAAAATTTCATTCTAATAAAAAATGTAATTAATTGTGAATCAGTTAGTAAACTAGATTCCACGAAATTTGTTTTGAGGATATATCAGAAAATTCAAATAAAAGTATGGACTCTGAAACAGCATCTTGTACTAATGATAGTGCATCCAAGGAGAGGGAAATTGAAAACCAATGTGATAAGCAGATATTAGTTACTGTTAATTCTTTTTAGGCCAAGTCAGAAGAAGTAGTAGTTTTGTAATGATAATATTAATGAGCTGGATTATAAAAATGCAAAAAGATACTGAGAATGTAAAAATTGTGGAAATGGAGGAAGAAGTTGTAATGAGGAATTTATTAATGGCAAATCTGTTGACATTGTGACAGAATGTCAGATTGAGGATGAACTTAAAAAATATCAGTAATGTAAATAAAATGCACCTGGTTCACACTAGTGTATGGAAAGTTTAGCCACTGTATACTGTGCAATGTAACAGACTGGGATTCTCTTACTGTAGTATAAACCTGATTATGAATTTGGGTTATGAAAAGGCCAATAGGGTTCAAGTGGACTCCCTAGCTTTTGCTGATGGCATAGCAACAGTGCATGAGGCAAAAGAAGATGCAAAGTCACAACTTGACAATCAAAGGTAGCCTGGAAGGTGGGACTGAGAATCACCTGCAACAAGGCAAGGCACGGAATACAACTGGGGATTGAAGAACACCAGAAGGCATGCAACTGGTGGACAATTTTAAATTTCTGGGTGAATATATAAGAGGAAGAAAGAGGAACAATGAGGGAATAGTTGATAGGATAAAGATGATGAGGTCAGTTTTCTGTATGACAAGAGATAAATACAACAAAAATAATATATCTACAGACACAAGATCAAACATTACAAGGCAGCAGTGAGGAATGTGGTACTGTATGCACCAATCAATGGATATACAAAGAGAGGAAAGTACTAGATTGTAAAGATCTAGAGAAGAACTATACTGGGGTATGAGGACAATATAAGCCGGCAATTAGACTGAAAAGGGCAAGGTTTGCTGGACATGTGATTAGGATGAATATGAATAGAGGTGCTTCCATGTTCCTGCAGAGACTGTAACACACAAAAGGGAAGAAGAAGAGAGATGAAAATATATGAGAAATGTTGAAGGAGGGTGAGGTGTACAGCTGGAGGAGGCGACAAGTTTCTGTTGACTTGTAAAATGAAATAGACAATTTCAAAGGAAGAATGTGGAAGCAATTATTGGCTAACAGTGATCAATCAAATTCCTGGGTATTAACAGTGAGCTGTTAGCAGTTTGCAGCCAGAGAGAAAGGTTAATCTCAAAAGAATTGGCAGTGTGTAAATGAAAATGAACACATTCATCATTTCATTCTTACTCTGTTTATTTTTCAACACTCATGTCCCTCTTGATTTATGTTTTCTTGTGAGTTTGCCCTTCCTCACAAGCATTACACATACAATTTATTTCTGCAATTGTCTGCCATTTCCCTTTTCATTATGACAGGAACTCTAAGCCACCTCTTCCATAGATTTCACACAAAAACCTAATGTGTTAATGCATATACAAAGAAATTAGTCTGTTTAACATTTTTGTTACTGATGAAAATAATTACTTTACTAGAAAATAAATATACAGATAATAATAACCAAATCTTGGTAAGCAGCCAAACATTTACCATCACACATTACAACAGTGAAGATCAGTTACACTGTATGCCTCAGCAGGACAGCTAGATCCCAGCATGAAAAAGAACTGTCATCACTTTGCTGATTGAAATATATTCCAGTGGGCCTATATCAAGTAACGTGATTTTTACACAGATCAGTCTCATTTTTGGCAATTCAACATTGCATGGGTATGTACCCATTCCTTTTTCATTTTAGTTACTGCTGAACTGTTTTTTAGTCAAGGATCAGTTTGATTCCTAATTCCATTTATCCACTTTTACTCACTGGACATTCATTAGTGATGATGGTTTTTATCAGTTGAAGAAGGATGAGAACTTTGTCTTGACATGCCAATTGTTACTCTGTGGCATTCTGTAATAGGTCTCTATACCATACGACATATTTTCCATCTTCTGGTATGAAATCACAAATCATATTTATTAAATATGTAAAGGCCCATTCTTTGTGAAGCATGTGTGATCCACACGTAGTTTCCTAACTAGATGAATATGAGGGTTGTTTCAAAAGTAAGGTTCCCAAATCTGTACCCCTACCGTGCATCATGCAATGCGAAATCTGGCAACACCACCATGTTTACTGGATCCCCCACCACCAATTCCAACAACCAGTATGGCTCTACAATGGTCAGTACCAGCCTGACAGCCATAAGCAATGGAGCCCATCATTGCCAGGCATGAAATTCGTGCGGTCATCCAATTTTTGCACGCAAGAAAGTTACCACCTGTAGAAATTCATCGGCAATTGAGTGAAGTGTATGGGGAAACGTGTATAAGCATTCAACACATCCGAAAATGGTGTAGGGAGTTTTCCAACGACCATATGGACGTCCACGATGAACAACGAAGCGGGAGGCTGTCAATCTCAGATGAAGTTGTGGCAAAAGTTGAGCAAATCCTGCTCAAAGATCGGCGAATCACCATCTGGCAACTGGCTGCTCAAATTCCTGAGGCTTCTCAAGCTTCAATTGACAGGATATTGAATGAAAAGCTAGGCTACCACAAGTTGTGCGCACGCTGGGTGCCGCATATGCTTTCAGAAGTCCACAAACAGCAGCACGTCGACTGTGCTCGGAAGTTCTGGAGTGAATGCGACGAGAATAAGGAAGACTTCTTTGATCCTATTGTTACGGGAGATGAATCATGGTGCCATTACATTACTCTGGAAACAAAACAACAATCGTGCTAATGGAAACACACCGGATCGCCACCAGTTTAAGCAGCAGCTGTCAGCGGGAAAAATCATGGCATTGGTGTTTTGGGACTGGAGTGGTGTACTGCTCATTGATTTTATGCCTAGAGGGACCACCATAAACTCAACAGGTTATTGCGAGACCCTGAAAAGGCTCAGACGGGCAATACAAAATTGTCATAAGAGAAAACTCAGCAAAGGCATAAGGCTGCACCATGACAATGCCCGTCCACATGTGTCGCAACAAATGAAGGAGTTAATCGACAAATTTGGCTGGGATGTCATTGACCACCCCCCTTACAGCCTCGATTTGGCACTCAGCAATTTCCATCTGTTTCTGAAATTGAAGGAGCACCTAGGCGGTCTACGATTCCAGACAGACGAGGAATTGCAAGATGAAGTTTCCAAGTTTCTCAACGGGTTGGTGGTAGACTTCTTTTGAGGTGTGAATGCAAAAGTGGATTACTCGACAGAAAAAATGCATAGAAAATATGGGAACTATGTGGAAAAAAGCTTAAAGATCAACATTTCCAATGGTGTATTTGATTTTTCGAATAAAAAATTCTTTGTGTCTAAAAAAAATGTGGGAACCTTATTTTTGAAACAACCCTTACAATTTTGTCTTCCTTGTTTAACTCTATTCACTCAGTGCTTTAACTTACCTCAGATAACTTCATCTTTCCCATTATCAGAGTATTAATTTATAAAAATTTTCTGTACAGTTATGAACCAGAGGATGCACCTTAAAAGTTGCGAAATCAGTTGTATAAGTGTCTAATTGACTTACATAAATATAGCTACAGAGTACTATTGGATTTATTATTCAGTTTTATATTTCAGTAGTTTAACATTGTATATAAACACCTGTTATACTATATGAATTGGTCAATGGATTACGTATACTCCCAGAAGCTGTTTTTATAAACTGATTCAATAGTTATTACCACTCTTGATTCCTAGTGATCTGTCTTTCAATGAACTCTGTCCTTTGTTAACTGAATTCTATGGTCATCAGACACACCTTGTTGCAGCTAAACTAAAGTTTAATCATTGTCATAAACAACATGGATAGTCTTACACAGCATACGCTGACAACTTGCAGAGAGTTGCACATTTCAGGGCAGTAAAGTTTCATACGCAGAATCATTGATTTGGAATGTGATTGAGTGCCTTGCCTTTGAGGCGGAGGGGGGGGGGGGGGGGGGGGCTTTACGGTAAAAGCTTTGACCACATCTGACCTTAGTCTCAGTAAAGTGCTTAAAATTGCTAAATCTTTTAAGGTTGCTTTTGAAGCTCAGTATGCTTTCACAAAAGAAATTCACCACAATGACCAGTGGTCAACCATTGATTCTGGCTTGTCACCATCTTTTTTTGGCTTTAAGTCTCAGCTGAGTTCATGGGTATCCATATCACCAGTTTCTCTTAAGAGACTTGAGTATGCCAATTTTTCTACTCCCCCCCTCAGCATCAAGTGATCGTTTTTGTAATTTCAGAAACAGGTCAGAAGCAACTACCCTCCTTGGTGTTGTGATGTGCTTCACACAAAGCAAAAAACTCCAGTTCAGTCCTGATCATTGAAGCAGGCATTCTGGACACAGCTGCCAGCATTGAACAGCAGACTGCTGGGCCTGGGGCAAGCAGGGATAGTGGATAGTTCTGTCTGATGTACAGAAGGGGTGGCCAGAGCATTTTCCTGTCACACCAACATGGTCTCGCTCAGTTATTTCGAATTGCATTTGCTGCTCAACCCCATAGGGGAACCTTAACATTGGACCACAGAGAAATCTGAGTGCCAATTCACTATTCTGCCCACACACTGACCTCACACCCTCCAGCCTCTTCATGCTTCTCACTGGGGGATGATGCACATGAAGGCACTGGACAAGTGGCATATCTACAGCTCTGGCTATGATGCCAACACTGAATGTGTGTGCTGCTCCTGTTGTGCCTGCTCCCTCAGTCAGGTGGCCAATGTACAACATTTCTCACCATGACTCCACCCTGACCAACCATGGCAGAGGGTCCATGTTGATTTTGCCAGGTTGTTTTAGGGAGCTATGTGGCTGCTGGTGGAGGACATCCTTTCAAACTTCCCTGCTCTGCTACCATTCATGCCCTCTCAACAATTCTGACATGTACTCTGGTGTTGGAAAATGGCCATCAACTTTCATTGTTGCAGTTCCAGGTCTTCTTTCACCGTAACAGTATCGAACACTTGACCACCACACCATTTCACCCTGTCTCCAATGCAGAGGCTGAGCAGATGGTCAGCACTTTTAAACCTCAGAAGTGGAAGGCCTTGCCTACATTGTTCACCAAGGAAGCCCTCCACAGCTTTCTTGCCATCTATCAGTCCACTCCCATCAATGGGATCAGTCCAGGCAAAACACTGTGTGGGCACTGGCATTGCTCCCTGTTAGACCTCCTGCATTCTGTACAGTGTGCCTGCCTACACATAGGTCACCTGTGTCTGGTCACACACCTTTGGCCAGCATTCAGAGTGGGCCCAAGTGTTCATCGTAGGACACAGGGGTTGTCAGCTGTTTGACGCCATGGCCAGAGGTGATCTTCTGACTCACCAGTGCAACCCGTTCTGACCCTGACCACAGTTGCAGGAAGTGCTCCTGTCCGTCCTTCCTCGGGCGTGGGTGTGTGTGTTGTTCTTAGCATAAGTTAGTTTACGTAGTGTGTAAATCTAGGGACTGATGACCTCAGCAGTTTGGTCCCTTAGGAATTCACACAAATTTGAACATCTGAACCAGCCATGCCTACTGCCCTTCCATCACACCACCCACATTCCTGTGGCAGTTTGGTTAGTGGACAATGGCGTGGAAACCCATGGGGACAGAACTGTTCCCTTTTCCCTATCTCCAATCACCCTTGTCATACTGGCACAACCCATTGCCTTTGGCATGCTACCATCTCCACTATTGTCTTAGTCCCTTGTTGGATCATCTCAGTTGGATGGCCCCACAACCATGCAGCTCTATCTGTTGTTGGCAGAGAATTTTGCCACTCCTCTCACTCCCAACCTCCTTGCCAGCAGCAGCAGCATAAGCCTGGACATTTTTGGCCCTATGTGTCAGTTTTCTTGCCAATGGTGGATATCAATTACAGCTCCAATGTGATGCATCTTGCAATCGATGATTGCTGCCAGAGTCGTATGTCGAATGTCATGTGGTCTATCCACTCTCACAGTGTGATACCATGAGTAATAAAGAAATGTATTTTTATGGCCTTTTCTTAAATGTCTAATGATGTAGAATATTTTTATTTGGTTATATAGTGTAGAACATGAAGTGCGACTATGTTTAGTTTGCTCTTTCCTATATGAGTTCCTTATGTAAAGACTTGGATTTTTTTTCTGATGATCATTCAGATAGTTTTGTTAAATGTATTGTGTGAAACGTAATGCAATAGGCAGAAGTGTTGTAAGAACTGTGGAGTGAGAGAGGTATCGATAATTGTTGGGTCGAACAGTGTGGCAGACAGCCGCAGATGGTGCGTGAGCGTGCCGGTACAAAAGCAAGTATTGTGTGTAGTAAGGGTGTGCTTTTAATGCAATATGAATATTGGACTTTCGTGTGTTAGACACGTTTGAAATTTGACTCCATGATGGGCATTCTAAATGGCTGGTGAATTATGCGAACGCTGTTGGTTTTTGCAGAACAATTTTTGTGGTAGTGACAATGCACTCGTGAATAGACAGTATTGTTGCTGGTTTAGAATTGAACTGCATTACATAAACTGCAAATTTAATATTGTTCATGTTCTTGACTATGACATGTGACATATGCTAAAACACTAACCGCCAATGTGGAAACTGTGAACTGTGTTGCTACATAAATGACTGTTTTCGCGGGAACAGTGTTATCGTGAACCATGTATATTAACAGTAGGTGAACTGTCTAACTTTGCAGTAGGTAAATTATAGCAAATGGAATGTTAATTTAAACATGATGTATGGACTGTGCCAAAGTATCGTGTGTGAAAGTTGCAATTGAAATAATACAACCTTGAAGTGCTGTGTAAGGAAAAGAGAATATATTACTGCCAGGGAAGCAAATGGATGAACTTACAGGATTCGTATCAGCAACTTCTAACTGCTTCTACCGCCTTCACCATATCACGCCAAACTAGAACAGATAAGACTCAAAACCATATCTCTCTTCGAGAACTCACAACTGTAACCAATTTAATTTCTTTCTGCGTTGTAACAGACTATCTCTTAATGTTTCACCCAGTAAATAAAAGTATAGTAGTGTGTATCATAAAGACTGGTAACCTTCAGTGATTGCTGACCCCGCCACTAACAGTAGTTATTGCCATAATTTATTTGTTTTAGCGTTTCAGTGTATTTGTACTAGTCGTTGCATGCATTGTATGTGTGTTTTGGAAGTGTGTGCTTTGATGTGTATATACAGTAGTTTAGGCAGGAGAATTTGTGTGTTGTACAGTGAAATGTGGCCAGATGTATAAGTTGAGGCATCTGCCATTAAAGTTATTTACACCGACCAATTACAGAGAAGTAGCTTACTCACCACTGGTGCAAGTTAGTGTATTGGTACCCTGAACTTGACAACTGTCAAAGTACGCAATCTTTGTTTACATGCCACTTAACATCATATTTCCATCCATTCATGTCTATATGCAAGTTTATCTGGGTAAGCAAAATTACAGTATACTGTGTCCTTATTTATCAAATTAGCTTCAGAGTGTTTTACTGTTTGTACTATCAAAGAATTTTATCATCACAATTTTAACAGGATTGGGAAACTTCTCATACATAGGCTTGCTTTTGAAGTTTCCGGAAGTAAAAGGGGTTCTCGGGGTTTATGCAATATTAATTTACTTCATGCAGTTTTTCTTTAAACATTTTCTGATTACAAATTGACAGTCACAGTGAATCTCCAAGAACTATTTTCTTCACAACAGGAACCGGGCAATGCAGGCAGCTGCTGACCCAGTCTAGTATAGCACATCGTATGAGTTGCAGTCAATCACATATTGCTGTTATTCAGATAATGATTCTGCTTTGGACACTGACTTTCTGCATTAGTATTACAAGCAGGTCTGGGTTGCAGTTTTAAGACTGTAATATCATTGTCCATTACGATGATCCAGTTCTTGGAAGTGACAGCATTCATTTCCAAATAGCAGTCATTCTGTTTTTCTTACACCTGAATACAAATTTGCTCCCAGAAAGAAAATCAGGGGAAGAGCTAGTGTATAGAATTCCTAGTTCTCTGTGAACTTTTCCTAAGGGAACCAAAAAACTTGCCAGTATCACCACTCATTTTTAAGCACATTTTCATCAAATCATTCTGATTCACCCATAGTTCATCAAGGTAACAACTTTGAACTATCTTTTCCCTAATTTTGTGCAGCTACCTCAGACATATAGCTTCTGCCACAACTACACCACTTCTTGCTGCTAAAATTTTCTTCCATCATTACTTTTAAAGTACGTAAACCCAACATTTTTTTTTACAAAACACTTTGTATTGATGAAGTACTACCTCTGAAGTGAATTTTCCCATGTACCATTGTAAAAAGTTTATGTCATGTTGAATACTCACAGTTCATATACATTTCAAACACAGAGTACCTTAAAATGTTGTTGTCAAAATCATTAGTCGCATTAGATGTGTCTTGTGATTTCAGAACATGACTACAGTGACAAAAAAAGTGAAAATTTTAGTACTGCTGAGACACACACACACACACACACACACACACACACACACACACACACACACACACAAGTAAAGAACACAGAATATCTATTCCTTTCTCGCCGCACCCTCACAACAGAGTCTGGTGTCTCAGTGATGTGTCCTCCCTTTTTAATCTTCCACAACCTATCCCTTTTTTCTTCTCATGGAAGGAAATTATAGTTCTGAAAGCTAGAACTGTTTCATGTACTTTTATATATGTCTATGAGCAGTTCTAAAATCTTTGTGCCCTGAAGTCAAGTACTGAATAGCAATTTTATCTCATAATTGTACAGTTTTCTCAAGTGAATTTTCCTTTTGAAACAATAAATATTATCTATATATTGGAGTAATTGAGGCCTGTGACACAATCTTTGTGCACGAAAACCCTTTTGAAGTGATTTCAACTGTAGACTGTGATATCATGACGAGCTGCATCAAACCACATGGGAAGAAAAAGGACATGAGAAACAAAGAACGACACAGTTGTTTTCAACCACAGGAAAAAAGCAACTTAGCTGTGAGTGTAGTCACTGACAGTGAATCAAAATCAAGCATTCCTTAAGATAGATTATTGACTAATATGGACAAAGAAGACAACACAAACAGTACCACCATGCAACACCCAAGTACCGGCGGGCTTAAAACCAGTTATCATCAACCAGCAAATGTGTAAAATAAACCTATTAATAATGTACAATTAACTGTGAATAAGGATGATATCTCTGATCCCTTTCTAGTCAGCAAATATTTTTAATAATAAATTCGCAGATACTGTGGAAAATGATGTCTCTATGAAACAGGATATACAGAACACAGCACACTACCCGCAGTAAGCACATATGATATTCTGCAGACTCAGAAACAAAAACATCAGCAGAATTAGATGAAATTTCTCGATACCTATTGAATAAATGCAAACATAAATTAATGAAACCACTAGTTCATCTAATAAACTGTGTTTTTGAAGATGGTGAGTTCCCTGATGAGTTGAAACTGACTGTAGTTAAATCAATACACAAAAAGGGGAAAATAAAGGATGTACAGAGCTACATACCCATTGCCCTAATATTAATTTTCAGCAGACTGATAGAGAAAATGATATTAAAAAAATCCTGGAATATTATAACAATGCTTACAAATTAAGTGATTTCCAGCATGGTTTCAGAAGAGGTCGAAGTACCACATCAGCATCAGTACAATTTGTCCATCATGCACTTGAAAAAATAGATGGAAAATCCCAAGCAGCAGGAGTATTCCTGGACATCTCAAGGGCTTTTGATAGAGTGCATCATGATGTGCTCTTATCAAAAACTGTGAAGAGTGGTGTCACTGGAAAACTCACGCAATTGCTAGAAACATATTTAACGGGTAGACAGCAGAGCAAGGAGATTATATACTCTAATGGAGAAATACTGGAGAGGACAAGGTCAAGTATAAGAAATAGACATTTTAGTGTTCCTCAGGGCTCCATTTTAGGTCCAATTCTATTCATATGCTATGTAAATGATTTCCCAAGTTCTTTTGATAGTACGCAATTGATCACTATGTATGCAGACAATACATATGGTGTCTGCTATGCAGACAGTGAACCCAGCCAAGTTGAAGAGATACATAGCTTTAGTGAAAAGGCAAGGGCTCACTTTGAAAGAGACAACCTAAAAGTAAAAATAGAAAAAACTAATATTTTAAACCAAGAAAAAACTAATATTTTAAACCAAGTGGTCCAAATGGACAAAATACCATGATAGGCGAAATTCTATCGAAAATCTGTACAGACTGTAAATTATTGGGTTCATGCATAGATGATCGACTTTTATGGAAGCAACAAGCTGATTATGTCTGTAAAAAAATAACACCCCGTCTATAGGTATTAAAAAGATTATCACCATATCTTAATTCTGAAACCCTAAGGTCTGTATACAGGGTGATTATAAATGAATATCAGGGTTTTAACACTTTATAATACTCATTATATTAAACTTACAGTTAAAAATGATATGTAAAATGAAAGAGCAACTCAGACAGTTTTACCAAAAACCTTGTAAATGTTCAATGTGAGCATCATTTGTCACATTGCACACATCAAGTCTATAGCTGAGTTCTTCCCAAACATTGATTTGATTTTGATTTATTGATCCATTTTCATCTACAGCTGCACAATGTGCAAGAGATATTTGGATTTTTTTGTTAGTATTAACAGTTTTACATATAATATAACTTTGTATACAATAACACACATTAATATATCAATTAATGATGAGTACTTAAATAAATGTTGTTGCATTATATACAGAGAGATAAAATACAAATGTTCTTCTGAATGAGACTACATTGGGTAAACAAAAAAAAAAAAAAAAAATTAGTTTTGTAGGTATTCATTTACTGTGTAAAAGCAGTGATCAACTAAGTACGACTTCAGTTTAGATTTGAAGTGGCCAATGTTTTGTATGTGTTTAATGGTATCTGGTAAGGCATTGTATAGTTTGATACTAGGATGGATAAGGCTGTTTTGAAATAACTTTGGGTTGGCGCTTTGAACATGTACATCCAATTTTTGTCCTGCATTTTAGCTGTGTATTGTGCGATTAGTGGTCTTTTTGTACGTAAGTTACTTTAAATACATTATATTTTCAAGTATATATATGCAAGGAAGTGGCAGGATCATCCTTTTTTGAAACAATGGTCTACATGATTTGCGATTATCTACCCCTTCCATTATTTTTATAATTTTTTTTTTTTTTGAATTTTGAATGTTTTGATGACATCTCCAGAATTTCCCCAGAACATAATCCCATACCGGAGGTGAGAGTGTACCACTGCATAATATACACACTGAAGGGTGTTGTAGCTGGTACAATTTTTTAATGTACGCAGCACAAAACAAGAAGCACTTAATTTTTTGTTCATTTGCTCAATATATGCTTTCCATTTGAAGTTGTCTTGTAGATGAAGTCCAAGAAATTTGGTACAGGCTGTTTTGGCAATTGTCTGTCCGGATAGCTGTAGATTGGGTGATATCAGATTTTTTTGTTTGTGCTTTGTGTATATCCATAGCTACAGTTTTTTCAGTGTTTATTATTAAGTTATTGTCATCAAAGTAACATGTTAGCCTGTCGGTGGTTTCTTTTATGTTTTTTACAAGAGTTTCTTCTGAGTTTCCTGTAATTAGAACACTTGTATCATCAGCAAATTGAAATATTTTACTGCTGTCATTGCTTATGTTTAGGTCATTTACATAGAGTAAGAACATAACAGGACCCATTACTGATCCTTGTGGCAATCCATATTTAACAGTCAGTAGCTTGGAATTATATTTCCTAATGACATTGTCCCTTTCTTGATCTATTTCAACATATTGTTCCCTGTTTTTAAGATAAGAGCTGAGCCAGTTGCTAGCTGTTCTCCTAATGCCAAGATTTTCTAGCTTATGTAGCAATTTGTCATGATTTATGGTGTCAAATGCCTTTGACAAATCTAAAAATATGCCCATGGTAAGTTTTTTGTTGTCTAATGCTATCAGTGCCTCTAATTGAAAGGAGTGAAGTGCAGATTCGGTTGAGTGGTTTGCTCTAAATCCACATTGAGATTCTGACAGAATGCCATTTACCTCTAAGAACTCTGTTAGACTCTTATTGAAAAGTCTTTTTAATATTTTTGAGAAAACAGACAGAAGTGTCAATGGTCTGTAGTTGGAAACATCATCTTTGTTTCCTTTCTTGTATAATGGCTTTACTTTTGCTATTTTCAAACATGAAGGAAAAGTTCCTGTAGCAAAAGATAGGTTACATAGGTGGGTTAAGGGCTCAGTAATCAAGTCCCCACACTTCTTTATAATGAAATCAGGTATATCATCTACAGCTGCAGAGTGTTTCATTTTGAGACTTTTTATTGTAACCTGTACTTCTTCTACATTTGTTGGGTACAGAAACATTGATCTGCTTGAGACTTTTTTCCCTGTTTCTGTATGCTGTTTTCTATTAGCAGTCTGTTGTAGTAGTTTCTCTGTTACATTTATAAAATAGTTATTAAACATATTAGCTACTTCCTGTGGGTTATTAATGTTTTCCAAGCCAGCCTTTAATACTATATTATTAACTCTACTATTGTAAGATTTGGTTTCTTTTTTTACAACTTGCCAGATTGTTTTGTTTCTGTTTGAAGCATCTTCGATGAATTTGTCATTGTCTCGTTTCTTTGCCTCCTTTATTATTTTATTTAAGATAGATTTATATTTTTTAAAGTAACTATCAAACTCCTGAGTTGTGTTGTAGCTTCTTGCAATATTGTTATGGTACCGTTTTTTAGCACAAGATTTCCTTATACCATTAGTAATCCACTTGTTGCTTTTAGTGGTTTGCACTGTTCTGGCTTTCAATGGAAAAGCAAGATCAAAATAATACTTAAAAATATTCATGAATGTCCGAAATTTATAAGAAATATTTTCTGTACTATACACTATCTCCCATGATTCTTGTTGGAGATAATTCTGGAATGTTTGTACTGCAGTATTACTGAAAGTTCTGCCCATGTGTGTAGTCTTCCTCATATAATTATAGGATGGATTAGTGTTTACACAAAAGCTTATAGCCTGTGCATGATGGTCTGCCAGTCCAGCTTTTATTACAACTGATTTATATTTTGTTTTGGAGCTTATTATTATTTGGTCTATGGTAGTGCTAGAATGATTCGTTTCACATATAGGGGAGTGGATTGTAATCTCCAAATTATTGTCTGTTAATATGTTCATCAGCTCAGATTTTGAATTGCTTCACTTACTAAAGTCTACATTTAGGTCTCCACATATAAGAACTGTTTTTCGATTTGTTACTACTTTATTTAATAAAGTATCAAGCCGCGTACTGAATTTTTTTAGGTGGGTATCTGGAGATCTATATAAACATACTACAATTAATTTGAATGCTGGAATTTCTATGCCTGATATTTCAAAATCTTTCTCAGTGTTCAAGGATTCAACATTGTCTAAGTTATTGAATTCAATATCTTTCTTTATGTATATGCAGTTCCCTCCACGTGTAAACTTATATCTACAAGTCTGTGCTGCTAACACATAATCCGTTATTTTCACTGTCTTTAACTCATTTTCTTTCAGCCAGTGATCAGTTAAGCACAGTATATTAACGTATCTGAGTTCACTTGATAGCAAGATTTCAGGCTCTCTTACTTTATTCCTAAGTGACTGTATATTCTGATGAAGAAGAGTGACCTGGTGAGATTTTAGGTTTGTTCTGATTGTACTTGGTTGACCACTTACCTTTATTCCTGAATTTAAATTGTGTGAGAAATCTTCGTTCTCATCTAGAAGCATGAGTTGGTTTTTTCCATTGGTCATAAGAAAATGTCCTGATGGTGAAAAAGAGGCAGTTCTCCATCTCTCTGGTCATTTTACTTGTGTGGTCGATGTTGAAGTGGTTTCTGTTTTTGCTGCAAGGACTGCCACTGGAGGTGGTGTTGATAGGTGCACTAGTTATCCTAATTTGGTCTTGAGGCTTTTTGGGAATAAAAAATCTGGTAGATGACATGGTCGCCTTACATTTCTTCTCACTGGAATTGCTGAACTTCCTCCTGTTGCTGGGATGCTAGTAGTTGATTGTAGGTGTTCACTGATACATGTAAAATTAGATGTCCTTGGTGATACTTTTGAGACTGGATCTGCTGATGTCCTTAGTGGGTCTTCTGTAGGTACTGCTTCTGGTTTCCAGGGCCCAGTTCTTCTTGTTGTATCTTGAATATCTTCAGTTGTGGAACTTGGTTCTGCTGCTTTTTTTGGGTTAGATGCTTTTGCCGGTATCACAGCCTGGTTTAGTCGATGGTAGTTTTGTTTCGCTGTGTCTTCTTTGAGTGATGAAGGTATAGTACAGTTCTTTTTTGCGCCTGCTCGTTTATCTTTCATAACTATCAAGTTGGATAAGTCCGTTTCCACTTCTGATTTTTCTTGTGTTTTCACTGTCATATTTGCTGAAAGGTCTTCACATTGTATGTATGTTAGAGCCGGTATTTGCAGATTGTCACTTACTGCTAGTTGTAAATGTCTACATAATTTCTCTTTGCCTTCCATTCGCAAGTGAAGTCCACGCTTTGTATAATCGCTTCTACTGAGGAATGTATTGATGTCCACTACCATTACATGCTCATAATTTTTTGCTGTCCTCATTGAGAATTCGTTTGCAGCATAGATTCTGTTGTTCAGTTTTGGTACATCATATCTGTACGGAATTGTGCACAAGACAACTTTTGTGCGGATTGTCTTACGAAGAGAATCTGTTAAGGCACATTTGAAATCCTGAAATTTCTTTAGGATGTCATTTGTCCCACCTAGAATGATGACACTGTCATTTTTCGTATATTCTTTCGTCTTCCTGTCTATGTTACAGACCACGTCCTTTAACTGTGCAATAGGTTTTATTACAGAAGAGATGTAGTGTTTTTGATTTTGAGAACTGTTCATAATTTTTGCACAGTGATGACCATGACCGTCAGAAAGAATTAATACGTTCTGTCTCTTGTTATCACTGTGTTACATTTTTTGGGGCACTGGTTGATTGCTATTTTTACAATTTTCATTTGTATTAACGCTGTTGGTTTTGTCAGGGCACTTCATAATACAAACACTTGAGTCCTTCGCTATAGTATTTTTGCTTTTGGTCCATTCATGCTGCTTTTCTTTCTCACTATTTACAGTTTTTGTCGGTTTTGACTGGTGCACTCAATTTCAGATAACCTAACAGTTCGGTATTTTCATTTTGAAGTTTCGTTAAATCATTCTTTAAAGTGTTAATTGCTGTTTGTATGCTTATGAAACACTCTTTTAAATGTTCGATATCTGTTACACATTTGTTACATGGAATATTTTCACTTTCAACGGCTGTATTTCCGCGTGGTAGAACATTGCGCACATCACACTCGTGAGCCATTTTATTTGACTTCCAAATGTGTCTTCAGTGATTGAAGCAACAGCTGCTTCAATCCATTTTCTTAATTCAAGGAGGTCTGCTGGTAGCAGAGGCATGTACACACAATCCCTGATGGGAAAAAATCTCATGGCGTTAGGTCAGGTGAACATGGAGGCCATGCAAAGCAAGCCCTGTCATTGGGCCCCTTGCAGCCTATCCAGTGCTTGGGTACATGGGTAAATAGACTTGATGTGTGCCGTGTGATAGATGGTGCTCACATTGAACATTTATAAGGTTCTTGGTAAAACTGTTTGAGTTGCTCTTTCATTTGACATTTCATTTATAACTGTAAGTTTAATGTAATAAATATTACAAAGCATTAAAACCTGATATTCATTTATAAACAGCCTGTATTATGGATTAGTGTACCCTTTCTTATCTTAGGGAATAGTACTGTGGGGTGGGACATGCCAAACTAATACGGAAAGGGTTTTTATACTGCAGAAGTAAGCCTTGAGGAACATAGCTGAAGTAAAACCGGGAACTTCTTGCAAACCCCTGTTCATTAGACACAATATTCTCACAATTTATGCTGTGTATATGGTGGAAACTATAATGCTAGTGAAAGGAGACACTAAGATTACAAGAAGAAACAAGGATATTCACAACTATGAAACAAGGCATAGAAAAGACTTTCATATGGTTAACAAAAGATTAACTTTAATAGCAAAAATTCCCTATGTCAAAGGAGCTGTTTTTCATAACTTGTTACCACATGAAGTTAAGATATTCACAGGGGATACTTTTAAAAAGTAAGTCAAGTAGTGGTTTTATCCCAAAAGGCCCTTGTAACTTGAATTTATTATGAATTATAATGTAATAAGAAATAATGTAATCTGAAAAAATTTAATTGTAAAAGCTTTATACTTAATTGAAAATGCACATGCATGTGAGCCCCATTGCATTAATGAAGGTGTGAGCATATGGAAGAAATTCGCAGATATGTGACTGGCTCAAAGACTTCTTAAATAATAGAACCCTGTATGTTGTTCTCAATGGCAAGTGTTCATCAGAGACAAGGGCATTGTCAGGAGTGCCCAGGGAAGTGTGAAAGGACTGCTGTTGTTCTCTGTATAGATAAATTATTTGGCAGACAGGGTGGGCAGCACTCTGCAGTTGTTTGCTGATGATGTCATGCTGTATGGTAAGGTGCCAAAGATGAGTGACTGTAGGAAGATACAAGATGACTTAGACAAAATTCCAGTTGGTGTGATGAATGGCAGCTAGCCCTAAATTTGGAGAAATGTAAGTTAATGCAGATGAGTAGGAAGAACAAACCTGTAATGTTCAGATACAGTATTACTGGTGTCCAGCTTTTGCAAAGCAGTATGAGGTGGATAGAGCATGTGAAAACTGTGGTAGGGAAGGCAAATGGTTGACTTCAGTTTATTGGGAGAATTCCAGGAAAGAGTGGTTCACCTGTAAAGGAGACAGCATATAGGACTCTGACATGACCTATTCTTGAGTACTGCTTGAGTGTTTGGAATCTGTACAAGGTCAAATTGAAGGAAGACATAAAAGAAATTCAGAAGAGGGCTGCTAGATTTGTTACCAGTAGGTTGGGAAAAACTTAAGTATTACAGAGATGCTTCAGAAACTCAAACGGGAATCCCTGAAGAGAAGGTAGTGTTCTTTTTGGGAAATACTACTGTGAAAATTTACATAACCAGCATTTTAAGTTGACTGCCAAATGATTCTGCTCCCACCAACATACATCATGCGTAAGATAAGAATATACAAGAAAATAAGGCTCATACGAAGGTGTACGGACAGTCATTTTTCCCTTGCTCTATTTGTGAGTGGAACAGGAGGGGAAATGACAAGTAGTGGTACACTATATCCTACATCACACACCTTACAGTGGCTTGCTCAGTATCTATGTAGATGTAGATTTAGATTCCCATACCTAAACCTTAGGTAAGAACACAAAGTCTGGATGGAAGATATTTTTGTATCTTGTATTGTTGTATACATCACACTTCATCTGAATCTGCTTCTTATTACAGATAATTTTAAAATTAGGGCTCAATTAATTATACATAATTGCTTCACCATTCATACAGTATAACACAGGTGTTAAAAGTTTTAAAATATAAAACTGAATGAAAAGTCCAACAGTCCACAATAGCTGTATTTATTGAAGTTGATTAGAGATGCTAATTAACATCACTAAATATAGCTACTACTGACTGATTTTTCATTCAGTTTAATATTTAAAAGTTTTAACACTTGTCTTATACTGTGTGAATGGTCAATAAATTATGTTGATTTTTATAACTAGCCCAAAGTAGCACTAACAAGCAAATGAACAGGGAAGTGAATCTAAGAATGTCATGATAATTGAAGAGACCTCTGTAATATGTATGGCTGTGAACTAGAGTATAAGTGAAGTATGCAAAATACTCTATCACCCTTGTTACCAAGTCAACACAACAGAAGCTACTTGTAAATGCAAAACATACCAAACTAAGCTTCCTGGTTAGTTTGCCAGTAGGTAGCCTTCATTTTGGCTTGTCACTCATTTGGATGCTAAGGACTTTTTTTTTTTTTTTTTTTTTTTTTTTTTTTTAAATCATTGTTGAGTGATGAGGAAAACATTCTGAGTGTGAATAATTCCCTCATTAGAACCTGTGATATTCCTGAATTACTGTCTCTACCACAGTATTTCCCCTAATCTAACTAATGCTGTTCGAAAACTCAGTTATGTCTGCACAAATCCAGAGCAAGTTGGAAACAAATCATATCATGTGTATAGCATCTAACTTATTCAAAGTGTATTTATATAAGCTGCAGTTAATAGTTTGATTCTGAATGCAAAGATGAATAAGTTTTGTGGTTGTCCAACAAATGAATATGCTACATATAGTTGTTTATTATGAAACAAGATTCTTTTAAATTCACTCTGCAACATTGGAATGTTTGTCCCTGTGCTTTACTGATAGTCATACTGTACACTAATCTTACTGGAGTCTTTTAAAGCTGAATGGAAAGTTAGTTGAAACAAGTGCAATTCATAGTTACGATGATTTTGTCAGAATGCAGATCAATGTGACACATGCTGTTTCCAAGTTGTAATCTGGAATATTTGAGAATATTCTGCAACATTCAAAAATGTGTCACTAGTGTCACCATTTGACAACACTCACACGAACTTGAAAATATTATAGTGCATCTCATTTATCTTATTTTATTTTATTTTATTTATTTTTTTAACTTTGAAAAATACATTGATGCCAAAGAGACAGGAAAGAATTCTGGTAACAACCATGGTGTGATGGTGACCACTTCAAACACAGTGAAACCTTGACAGCAAAACAGTTAGCAGCATACAGCCACTATAGAGCACAATAAGGGAACTACATGTAGCATCAGACACTAAACCACATATTTGCAATGGGCAGTTTTGGAGATATCATCAGTTTCATCCACTAACACATACTAATTCGCTGCTAGAACACAGGCATTAATGATGAAGAACAAAGTGAGCACATTATACAGTATGTATCAATGTCTAGCACAGATTGAAAAGAGGCAGAGTGTACTGAAATAACATTAACATGCAACACTAACTGATGTAGAAATCATAGGTTCAAGAAGATGAAAATTTAATATTTGTTTATGACTCTAATTATCACCCTTACCATAACCTTATCCTGACTGCTGAATGTAGATTTCATTCACTAAATTGAACACTGGACATTTCTTATATTTGTTTTTTTTGTCTGTATTACACTGCACTACAAATACATAATTTTAATGATTATTCTTACCTGACACTGACACACAGCCTGAAGGACCAAGAGTTAAGTTATGCCCAGTACAGACAGTGCACTTCTGTCCTTGAACACCAGATTTGCACATGCACCGGCCAGTCATCTGTTCACAATCTTCTCGAACAGCACCATATGTGGAGCATCCACAAGCTAATTGTTTGAAGAAAATACATCTAATCTTTAATGCGCTTCCATTTATGAATTATATGTATTCTATTCAAATATACGAACTTTCACAGGATATTCAAAAATCCTTGCCATCTGCAGTACTAGTGATATACATTTTACAATTATATTTTATACAAACAAGCTTATGTCTGTTAGCTATTTTTCACATGCGAACGACTTTGGGTAGTAAAGAAGAAGGTATATATTATAAATTCAGTTTTATATTCAGACTGTAGGTGTATAAACTGTATTACGAGATTTATTAAGGTGTAAAAGTTCTCCACTGTTGCATTAAGCTGTGACAGAAAATGGTAATTGGTGCAGTGAAGGAAAATAAACTAATTCATTTCAAGTGTAGAATAGTTTCCACATAAATCATTTTAATCTTCAGTTGTGATTACTCAGTTACTTCAATAAACTGTCAAAACAGCACATTGGTTTGACTAACCTGACGGTGTCTGGAAAACTTTTTATGGAGTATGAAAAGCTGAGAGCAATGGATCACTCTTTCTTACTTAATGCTCAGATGCAGCTGCCCCCAGTTTTGTCTCCATAAGGCTGAGACAAATACAAAATCTACAAATTTCCAGCTCCAGTCTTGGAATATTACTACCCAGTAAGATTACTTCACCCCTCACAGCATCTGCACTCGTGGTCTAGTGGCTAGTGTTGCTGCCTTTGGATCAAGAGGTCCCGGGTTCGATTCCCGGCCACGTTAGGGATTTTCTCTGCTCAGGGACTGGGTGTTTGTGTTGTACTCATCATTTCATCATCATCATTATCATTAGCAACAGTGTCTAGATTGGCCTTTATAAAAAATTGTACCGTGTAAAAATTGGGACTTCATCTGCACAGGCACTGATGACTGCTCAGTTGAGTGCTCCAAAACCAAACATCATCATCATCACCCCTCACAGGCAGTTCCCCTATTATCAACACTTCAGTGCTCCATTAATCCATTTTCCCCCTATTTTCCCAGAAGATCCCCAGCCTCAACTCAAAGACAACAAACTCGTACAGATCCACAATGTACCTACCCTGCAGAAATTTCAAACATATTTAAAGGGATCATTCTATACAGTACCTACAGATCTATTTTTTACTTACTTACACAGCAAATGACAAAGTGTAAAGTGTTATACACAAACTTTGTCACAGTTTTGCCTCATTTGACTGCCTGATCAACAGAAGTGTTGAATGCACCCAAGCTTATAAAATATGACATTTACTTCATGTCAAATAAACTACATGTGGAAGTGCATTAGACTAATAAATGAAAAAAAAGCATCTGTGATTTTCTAACATATTAAAATTTCCAAACTATTTGGGGTGGCCATAAATTTTAATTGTCTACTCAAAAAATTAAACTGTGACCTTAAAAACTAAAGGTGGTGCTTGTCTTTCACTACATGCTGGACTTTCAATGCAACTCTCCTTTTCCTAACATGTATTACTTGGCAGAAACATTGATTAAAGAAATCTGGATTTTTGTTGTTCAGGAAACATTTAACATTTATCTTGTCAGCATTCTGGAAAAGGCTGCAAAGCAATGGTTTCTTCTTACAAGGAGAGAGAGAGAGAGAGAGAAAGTCACAGGGTGCATGACAGAAGAATAGAGGGTTGAGGAAAATCTGACAGCCAAAAGAAGCAGTATGTAAGACCTGTGCAGAATGAGCTGGCATGTTGTCATGGAACTAAAACACTTTGTCTTGATAGCCTCCTGTAACCTCAACAGTAGATTTTGGTAGTATGCTTTGGTGATGGTTCGATACTTATGAGCATTAGCAACATATTGAAGCAGTCCAAAAAATACTCAGCATCACATTACTGAATGGTGGTTGAGCCTTCACCTTTTTCTGTCAATGGTGAATCCACACACTTCCACTACTTGATTTGCTCCTATGTCTTGGAGTAATAGTGATAGGCATAGCACACATCCATCTTGATTAGGTAGGTAGACATCTGGATTGGCCTAAGATTGGTGCAATATTTACCCCGCTGTCTCAGTTTGGCAAACTGTTCAAATGGATGTGAGCAGCCATGGAACCCAGCTAGAAAACTGATCCATGATGATTTTCATTTTTACCACTAATGCACCAAGACCTGCTCTTCTTTTCCACTTCCTGCTCTTCACAGAGAGATGGTCTGCCATGTAGTTCTTGATTATTCAGACTTGTTTGACCACACTGTATGTATCTGTGCCACCTACCCACTGTATTACACTCCTGGAAATTGAAATAAGAACACCGTGAATTCATTGTTCCAGGAAGGGGAAACTTTATTGACACATTCCTGGGGTCAGATACATCACATGATCACACTGACAGAACCACAGGCACATAGACACAGGCAACAGAGCATGCACAATGTCGGCACTAGTACAGTGTATATCCACCTTTCGCAGCAATGCAGGCTGCTATTCTCCCATGGAGACGATCGTAGAGATGCTGGATGTAGTCCTGTGGAACGGCTTGCCATGCCATTTCCACCTGGCGCCTCAGTTGGACCAGCGTTCGTGCTGGACGTGCAGACCGCGTGAGACGACGCTTCATCCAGTCCCAAACATGCTCAATGGGGGACAGATCCGGAGATCTTGCTGGCCAGGGTAGTTGACTTACACCTTCTAGAGCACGTTGGGTGGCACGGGATACATGCGGACGTGCATTGTCTTGTTGGAACAGCAAGTTCCCTTGCCGGTCTAGGAATGGTAGAACGATGGGTTCGATGACGGTTTGGGTGTACCGTGCACTATTCAGTGTCCCCTCGACGATCACCAGTGGTGTACGGCCAGTGTAGGAGATCGCTCCCCACACCATGATGCCGGGTGTTGGCCCTGTGTGCCTCGGTCGTATGCAGTCCTGATTGTGGTGCTCACCTGCACGGCGCCAAACACGCATACGACCATCATTGGCACCAAGGCAGAAGCGACTCTCATCACTGAAGACGACACGTCTCCATTCGTCCCTCCATTCACGCCTGTCGCGACACCACTGGAGGCGGGCTGCACGATGTTGGGGCGTGAGCGGAAGACGGCCTAACGGTGTGCGGGACCGTAGCCCAGCTTCATGGAGACGGTTGCGAATGGTCCTCGCCGATAC
This sequence comes from Schistocerca americana, assembly GCF_021461395.2. Taxonomy (NCBI): domain Eukaryota; kingdom Metazoa; phylum Arthropoda; class Insecta; order Orthoptera; family Acrididae; genus Schistocerca; species Schistocerca americana. Next base: position 303,397,027 of record NC_060121.1, read on the forward strand.
CCCAGGAGCAACAGTGTCCCTAATTTGCTGGGAAGTGGCGGTGCGGTCCCCTACGGCACTGCGTAGGATCCTACGGTCTTGGCGTGCATCCGTGCGTCGCTGCGGTCCGGTCCCAGGTCGACGGGCACGTGCACCTTCTGCCGACCACTGGCGACAACATCGATGTACTGTGGAGACCTCACGCCCCACGTGTTGAGCAATTCGGCGGTACGTCCACCCGGCCTCCCGCATGCCCACTATACGCCCTCGCTCAAAGTCCGTCAACTGCACATACGGTTCACGTCCACGCTGTCACGGCATGCTACCAGTGTTAAAGACTGCGATGGAGCTCAGTATGCCACGGCAAACTGGCTGACACTGACGGCGGCGGTGCACAAATGCTGCGCAGCTAGCGCCATTCGACGGCCAACACCGCGGTTCCTGGTGTGTCCGCAGTGCCGTGCGTGTGATCATTGCTTGTACAGCCCTCTCGCAGTGTCCGGAGCAAGTATGGTGGGTCTGACACACCGGTGTCAATGTGTTCTTTTTTCCATTTCCAGGAGTGTATATGATGCTGCATTTTTTATTTCTGTTTCCACCAATTCAGCATGTGTTGTTGTTGTATTGTTTCCCTTCAAATGCACAATTCTCCACTTAGTCAATACACTGTCAAAAAAACAAAAACTGTGACCCTCTGTGGGGAATACCCAGTACAAAGTAAGATCTGTTTGAGAGAAATTCTAGAAAGAGTGAATACATTCACATATATAGGCTATAAACTAACCTTTCTGGAAGAAACAGACCTAGCTGAAAAAGCCACCAGGTATACAAAGGCAATGGGAGTCATTAATAATGTAATGAAACCCTCTCTCACCCAGAAGCAAACCAGAACATGCCTTTATAAAACTTTAGAAAGACCTATGTCTATAATATGGCATCAATGCCTAGAAAATAAAGGCAAAAGATGCAAAAAGACTAACAGTCTGTGAAATGGAATCCTTGACACAAACAGCTAATTACACCAAATGGGATCGCAAAAAGCATGAAGATGTGCTGAAGGAAATTATATTCAGAATGACCAAAGGAACTGCAGATAATATCTGCAATGAATTAGCTCTTGGAGAGTCCCAAAATCCAAGCTACACTTCTACACCAATGGTGTATGATTGCTAGGTCAACCAACATTTATTTAAATAATATTTGTTACCAATATTAAAATTTACTTACCACAATGTGAAAACAGACATGGAAACTTTATCATGCAATAGAGGTATGAGCTGATATAGGTCACAATAATGTGTGGAAATTCCAGGACTGAATGTAACAATATAATGAAAAGGATGGTTGCTAGTCACCATAAAGCAGGGATGCTGAGTCGCTCAGCATCTCCGCTACTATATGGTGAGGAGCAACTATTCTTTTCATTATACTGTCACAATAATGTATATTGCAGGAGTGAAGCAATGTATTCTAACAATATTTGATCCCATGATGAACAGAAACTGATTGTTGTAGCAGTTTTCATATACCTGGTGCAGTGTACTACTACAACATGTCATGTATAGATAGAGGTGGTAACACATATTTGCAAAAGCTTTGGGATAGCCCTGAGTTGGTGGTAAGTAAGCTTCTCAAGGACCACGAGTGCCAGATTAACTTCATGGTAAGTACACATCGGAAGCCCTTTCCAGAAACTATTTTGATGGTAACCATACTTCCCAAGAGCCATTAACATGCCATTGTTTGGTGAGCTATGTACTTCCCACAGCCCTGAAGGCTGTGTTCCACAACAAACAGAAACTATAGCTGTTACAGTGGACTGCCACTAGATGCCAGGAGTGTACAGAAGTGGTAACACATATTCCCTTAAATGCTGTAAAGAAATACATTTAGTTGGAAGTATATCCCCTACGGCCTGCAAAAGGGTTAAACAATCTGTTAGCAATACTAAAATTTTGAATATAACCTCCTTACTGAAGAGCTGTTACTTCACTCAATTGTTTACTCTAATTTACAGAGCACGCAAGCTTGGGCAGTACAAAAATGTGACAGTTATACAAGATTTAGTGTCTTACTTCTAAAAACGCAAGACAACACCTACATTTACACGATGTCGTGCACACAGCTGTCTCCAAAAAGCATATAATGTATTTGGTCCATGATGAACAATATTATTGCATAGAACTATCAAAACAGGATAGCGTATAATTTTTAGAAACAAATGATATAGTGCTGCAAACAGTCTTTAATATAGAAATATTCCAAATTATACATGATTTAACTGTTCTTTTAAATGGCTGCTGTACTTTTCTATGGAGGTGAGAGGCAGACTTCCAAGATTCCTTGGTGGTTTGTTGACAGAACAGCTTTATTCAAAAAGACGCAAAAAATTGTCTGTTGCAGACTACTTCATATATTCTGTAACGTGCATTTATAGAAAAAGCATGCCTTTACCAACTGTACTTTCTGGGGTCACAGGGAAGGGTAACTTGAGATTATGTTATCGTCTCATACCCAATTGCAAGATATTTCAGTGTACTTTGGCATAACATTCCCTGGAAGAAGAAAAGAACTGCACTTGCAGTAAGTATCCGATTAAACAACAAAACAAAATTCAAACACTGGTAACCCTGTGGTGTGCAGTGTGGTGTGCCTCAAGCCAGTCCTGGCAATTCTGCCATTCCTGCTGCGCAGTGTTTTATGGTATGGTGCATATCGAAACATGGGACAGTATACAGTCTCCCCCCCCCCCCCTTTTTTTTGTTGCAGCCAACATATCTTATCACATGGCAGATGTTTTTTCCAAGACAAAACAACAATGCCTGAAAAGTGATTTTATTGTAGTCACAAAGCGATTTCCTCTCCTGGTTTTATATAAATTGCATGTGGAGGGGGAGGAAGGAAAGGAAAGGAAAGGGACTGTGGATGACAGCTGCATTGGGCGTTTATGCAAAATCAGCAGTGATGAGTGGAAATGTGTGCCTAACCAGGATTTGAACCTGGGATCACCTACTTACTAGGCAGTTGCCTTAACCATTGCGCCACCTGGATGCAATGTTTGTCGTAACTGTGTGCACTATCTCAGCATGCCTCTTGGCCAATCCACATTGCCACTTCCAACAACAGCAAGGAAAACAAATTGAATGAGAAAGAAGAACTAAAATACAGCACTACCGACGATCCTAATTTAAACTAAAGGTAAGTAATGCTGTAAACATGACTCCCAATTATGAGATGGTGAGTAAGCACGATCTAAAAATTTACCACCATAATGTGCAGTCCCTGCATAATAAGATTGATGAAATTAATGTACTGTTAACAGGTGAACTTATATATTTCTCAGTGTTACGCATTTCTGAGCACTGTCTTAGCCCAGAATTAAACCAGAATATGAAAATAAACAAATTCACTTTGGATTCTTACTACTGCAGGAAAAACAGTAAGCATGGTGGGGTGGCAATTTACACAAAGGAAAACATAAATTTTATTACCCTACCTGGCTTAACTAGAACATACGTCAAAAAAAGTTTATGAAACTGCAGCTATAAAAATTATTCAGTTCAACCTGGTTTTTGCTACAGTTTACTAATCACCATCTGGAAATTTTGAACTTTCTTAAACAAAATGGAGTCATTGCTACATAAAGTAAATAAAATGGATAGATTTCCTTACAAATAGTAACCCTTTTGAACCTTGCAACATCCTATAATTTAAAGGCTGAATAAAAGCTGCTATCTGAGTACCAGAAACTTGCCAAACACCTCTAGACCGATTTCTAGTCAAGAAGAGTTTACACAACACTTCACTAAAACTTTTCAATGCAGGTTTTAGTGACCCTCTTGCTCAAATATTAAGCATAAAAGTAAAAGGCAGTATTATTAACAACATTTCTTTAAGACGTTATAATCAGGATAATGTAAACTACTTCAACAGCTTATTACAGAAATAAATCAGTCACAACTGTACAGAATGAATGATATAAATGTAAAGTTCAACACTTTCATTGGTACATTAACCCATTTCTTTAAAATTGCATTCCTACTGAAAACTGTAAGCATACGGGGGAACTCCAGAACAAACAGTTGAAGCACAAGGGGAATAAGGGTTTCATGCCAGAAGAAAAGACTACTTCATGGAGTATGTAACCCAAAAAATTCCTCACCAGAAGTACACACATACTATAAAAAATACTTCAAAATATTTAACAAAGTAATAAAAGCAGCAAAAATAATGCATTATGATGAATATGTTTATGATTCAGTTAATAAATCGTAGGCTATGTGTTATAAAAAATGAAATTGGAGAATACAGACAATCTTGCAAAAATATAACACTATCTCAAAAAATAAAGAAGTGACATATCCTTTACAGGTAGCCAACACATTTAACAATTTTATTATAATCAAACTTACATAAGAACACTCAGGCAAATGGATATAAAATAAGTGCATGTAGAGGATCAATGTATATCAATTCTGTTTCACAAGATGAAGTAACTAAAGAAATGAAAAGACTGAAAAATTCCAACCCTGTGGCATTGATGGTGTACCTGCAACAATAATAGAAGAGAGCATCAAACCTAATTGAAATACTCACACTTTTATGTGACTGCTCACTTCAGGCACGTACTTTCCATGATGTATTGAGAATATCAAAAGTTATTCCAGTATACAATAAGGTGAGAAAGATATGTAAATAACTACAGACCCATCACAATTTCCTCCTGCATCTCAAAAGTATTAGAAAACGTTATGTATGACAAACTTATGAAATTTATAAATAAAAACAACACCCTATGCAATGAACACCATCGATTCAGAAATAAGAGGTCAATGACAACTGCTAATTATGAGTACATCAGTTCCATCCTAAACCTGATGGGCAAGAAACAGGAATCAATAGGACTATTTATCAACCCGTCAAAAGCTTTTGACATGGTGGATCATAAAATTCTGCTATCAAAGCTTGAAAGATATGGTATTCAAGGTCTGACCAACAACTGGATCAGTTCTTTCCTGACTAATCATAAGCAGACAGCATGTATCAAGCACACAAATATTGAGCTAAAAACTGTATTGGAACACTTATCTCACTATAAACAAAGTAAATGTGGTGTACCCCAAGGATCAGTAATGGGACCTCATTTGTTTCTTCTGTACATAAATGATATAAGCGTAAATGTTGACGCACATAAAACAATCATATTTGCAGATTACACCACAATTCTACTAAAAGGAGACAGCAATTAACAGTTACAACAGATCAGTAAACATGGTCACAAAAAAGACAGCAATGAACAGTTACAGTAGTCAGTAAACATGGTCACGAAAAAACTTAGCAGCTGGGTACAGAATAATCAGCTTGTAATAAACAGTAAAAAAACCATTGCACTAAAATTCCACAATGCTCCAAACAAAACATGTTTATCCCATTGGTCACTATCAAAGACGAACTAGTTGGTAACAGTACTGAAACCAAATTCTTAGGACAATGGCTGCAGAGCAACATAAAATGGAATAAACGTATTGAATATCTCAATGCAGAACCGAGAAAAACATGTTACTTTCTTCGCTCACTAAAATCATGCTGTAGTGAGAAAACAGTAATGAATGCATATCACACCTATTTTCATTCTTGTTTAGATACGGGGTCACTTTCTGGGGCAACTCGAGAACAGCTAATAGCATTTTTAAACTACAAAAAAAGGGCCATTAGTATCATGTTTGGGTACAAGCCTAGAGACTCTTGTAAACCTCTGTTAAAGAAATCGAACAATGGAAAATCCAGGATGGAATGTAACAATTCCAGCACTACACAGTCGTCATTTCACCACCTCACCCAGTCTTTTCATTTCTTTTTATTTCTCTTACTTACCCCCTCCCCCCTCCGCACCTTCTCTCCTGCTCTCTGTCTAAACTGCAACACTTCACTGTCCGCCACTCCCACTATATTATCCCTCCCCCTCCCTGCGCCAGCCTCCTCCTTACCCCCACCCAGTTTCCACTCCCATCACGCACTGGTGCTGCTGCTCACAGTGTAGTTTCAGCTCTCTGAGACTGCGGACACATGTGCAAGTTGCGTTTGCGTGAGTGTGTGTGTGTGTGTGTGTGCGCGCGTGTGTGTACATGTGTCTACTGCTGACGAAGGCCTTAATGGCTGAAAGCTATAATTGTGTGAATCTTTTTGTTGTGCCTATCGCGACTCACCATCTCCGCTATATTCTTTAAGAAATCTGGTATACCTCCATTACCATGTGTATACATTATGGAAACCATTTTATTCTTTAAAATAAATGTAATAGGAAAGGACTGCAGACTCCAAAAATACTGTGATATACATGATCACTTTACCAGACAAAACAGAAACTTACATATAACACAAATCAGCACAGCTCTGTGCCAAAAAGGTACTTTTCACATGGGGGTAAGCTTTATAACAAACTTCCTAAAAACATAAAAGCTATTGCTGAGGTCAATACCTTTGGAAAATCTCTAAGATCATATTTATAGCATGACTGCTTTTACTCCTTTGAAGAATATTTAAAGTTACGAAGTTTGTTATATAAATACTTATGTACAAACTGCATTATTGTAACCTAAAATAAGCATGCCTAGAAACGACTTTCAGCTGTATACTTATAACCTGAGCTATCCAATGTATTATGCATAAGCTGCTTTGTAGTCAACTGGACCAATAAATTCAATACAATACAATACTTAGAGCCATCTATCTGTTCCTGTCTATGTCCTCCATGCTCACTGCTATATGATTCCAGCAGGTGATCGGTTGTAGTTGAGCATCAGCACTACTGAATGTGGTGGAATCATTGCCCCTCAAGGCATCAGTAGAGTGGGTGACCAACTTCCTGTGGGACTCTCAAAGTAGTGAGGATCGTGGACATGGACAGGGACTTCCGGTATTTGACAGTAAATGGGAATGTGGGAAGGCCGAGAGATATGCCAAGACAGTCTGCACAATTGCAATAAATACTGTGTGCAGTTGGCACAGTGCTTAATGCAGCTGAATCCCGATGCAGCTGACATCAATAGTCCCTTCCCTTTCCTTTCTTCCCTCCACTTTCAATTTACATAATATGTATCACAGCTACAAATTCTGTGTGGTGTCTGTTCTTTTGGATGTGTCTGAAAGAACAGGCACCATGCATTCATGTAACCTTCTAATTTTGTTCTTTCTTTGTCATGCTTTTCTATAATTTCTCAAATAAGAGTGAAATGATATTCTGAGATTAATAGGTTTTCTTACTTACAGAATTTGTAAGTAACATGTGAATTTAGTACCAGTACACTTGTTTATCATGTGAAGACTAATTTTTAAATAATTTTATGTTGATTCAAGTGCATTCTGCATCAAGTCACACTGTCTTGTCTATTGCTCCCACTGATTGATTGCAGTTCAATAAGTATTTTGGTGACACCAAATTGTTAAAAGTTTCTATTTTATTACTCTTCAGCTAGTTTCAACCTAACCATTCATCTTCTAGCAGAACTTTAATGTTGGCACAAGCATAAACCAATGTAACTTAATATTCCAGGCATTTCTTATTAAAAGTATGATGTTACTGCAGTTTGCTAATTTGAATTTAAGCCTTTGGTATGCCAGTGCTGAACTTCTAATTTGGTCAGACAAAACTCGTATTATCTTCTTACAAGAATATGTCTTTTACCAAAGCTGTGCCACATAATTTTAAGATGATTTTGGATTCAGTTTCTCAAGATTGCTTTGATAGTCCATTTTTCTTGCTGATACCATTTCAACAGTAAGACATGTGGACAATATACACACGTCTCTTCTCCTGCACCTATTCAGTGCCACTAGGATACTCATCAATCTAATTTCCGGATATACTCTCTTCCACTTGTGTTCAAGTCCTGGGACCTGAGAGTTATGAGTATTTCTCCATCTTCAATACCGTGAAAGAAATCTCCTTTACTTCCAAGTTTTTTGCTTTCCATATTTTGAGAGTCAGTGTGGATCAAAGCATGGAAAAATATCCAATCAACATGGGCTCTTAATGCATACCTTAAGAGCTACGAGCACTTCTTCATATTCACTACTGTGAAATACATTTCTTCTACTGAACATGTGCTCATAGCACTTAAGGTATGCTTTTTAGAGCCAATGTTTACCAGGCAATTTTTTCCTGTTTTGGTCCACAATAACCCCTCCCAAAATATGTAAAGCCAAGAGATTGCAGTAGAAGAGATTTGTTTCACAATATCGAAGATAAAGAAGTGCTCATAGCTCTTAATGTATGCATTTTAGACCCCATGTTTACTACACTTTTTTGCTTTGAATGATTGTTCCTGTCATAACCCTGAATGCTGATCATTCCTCCTGAGACTCCATGTATTTGTATTTTTTTATAGCTATGTTGCCTTATTGCCTAGCTATGTTGTCTTATTGCTCTTCTGTTCTATCAGCCTCTTAGTATAATGCCTCATCTTTGAGTAATTGACTGCTTTCTGTTTTGTAATGCATTATTGTTATAATGCATTATTATCCTATAATCGTAATCTTGGCTATGAAATCATACATTTCAGATTCAGATTTTGTGTCAATGTATATTATTATGCTCCTATAGGTCTGCGTTCACTGTGTCCAGTTCTCTTTCATAATTGCAATAGTTTGTACATACTGTCCTTCCTTCACTTCAAAACATAATTCCATATTTAGTGAATATAACATTTGCTGTAAGAGTAAACACCACTACAATAAAGGAAAATGAACAACTGGAAGTGAAAAGAACAAGCAAAAAGGTAAACAAACTTTATAACATTAAGTGAATGAAATATGGTAAACCATTTGCAAAATCAAATAATATCTTACGTAAACATCCATCATGACCTTCAGATATCTTTGGCAGCCCCCAGTAGCCCGGTTCACAACGGTCACATTTCACACCACCAACTCCAGGTTTGCATTTGCATTGCAGAGTATCTGGATCACATGCATCAGAGATAGAACCTACAAAAAAGAGAAAAGCACAAACATTTACAATATACTCAAGAAGAAGAAAATTTAAAAGATGTTGATGAAGATGATGTGATGATATTTTGAAGGTGTGCAATGGCTTCAGATGACGTGATGATATTTTGAAGGTGTGCAATGGCTTCAGTTGTCACCACTTTAAAATATTATTAGATGAGTGTTATTTACCTGTTACAAGTATCATTTTTAAATTAGTAAAAAATAGTTCTTACTTACATTAAAATCATAAGAAGCATCTATATTTTAAACATGTAAGGAAAAAGAACAAAATAATTTGTTAAGACAGTACACGTAATAGCTGACCATTACACTAAAAATGGATGAGCTGGCTCCATGCAACGTACTAATGTCTGAAACATAAACATATTGCATAGTACACTCCTTCCATCACCAGCTACAGTACACAGCAGAACCTCACTTGTATTAACAATATAATTCCAGATCATCAAATGCACTGTTTTGAAATGAGGCATACATGTGTCACAAGGACCATGAACAAGTGAGGCTTTCGATGTGAGAATAAAAGCACATTCACCAGAAACTGAACTATACACAAAGACATGTAAAGCCATTTCACCCAGTCTAAGTGACCAAGAGGAGGAAAAGCAAAAGTGGAATGCAAATCTTTTCACGGTGCCCAGCAACTGAGTTTTCCACTGACCTATGACCAAGTCCAACAATGAGTTTATGAATTATGTGCCCCAGCAGGCACTTTTGCTATTAAATCAGCTTGCTTGTATCCTTGGATTCTGATGTACCTCTTGTGACTCGCCTATCATTCAAAGTGCCGCCGCGCAATTACGCGCGTCCTCTACATGCGGCGCTGTCTGCCAGCCATGCAGCAGCCGTGCCACCTAAGTGGCCAGCCAGCCAGTGGCCTCTAGACTTGGACTCAGTGCTCATTCAACTGTTGCCGTGTTCACATGTCTTGCTTGTCAACTTGCTCTGTGACTTATATGTGTTGTGTCGTTTTGAAATATATGTGTTCAACTTGACGTTGTAACAACTGGCAATGAGGCAGTGGAATTTTCCTTTTCATCGTTGACCCACAGGTTTCCATGGCTACTGTCGAGCAACTATTGCAAGGTCTCATTGAACAGCAAACGCTTCTAACATCGGTGATTTGCGATTTCGTCGCGGCGTCAAAAGCGGGGCGTTTCTCCTCGTTGGCTATACCTCCCTTTCCTCCTTACGACGAGACGGCGGAAGACTGGTCTGACTATGAAAACCGTCTTCGATAGCACTTCTTGGCATTTCATGTCACGGATGAACAAACATGTAAGTCTCTGTTCCTTTCCTGGATTTCACCTCAAATGTATCGGTTGTTGTCGCAATTGCCTCCTTTGAAAGATCCTGCATCTTTGTCTTTTGCTGAAATGTGCTCACTTCTGTCTGTCTATTTTCACAAGCAAATGCATGTGGTAGCCTCTCGTGTTGCCTTTTATCATGGTCAAAAACAACCGCATCAATCCTATTGCACTTGGGCTGCTGAACTTCACGGCCTCAGTCGAAAGTGTCAGTTTGTTACGGACATTCACAAAGAATCCTATGCCGATTCCATGGTATGGCATGCTATTATCCGGTTGGCGCCCAACAAAGAAGTTGGGCAATGTGCCCTTCAGTTGGCAAATCCGACTCTAGATGAAGTCCTCTCCATTGCGCAGTCTTTTGAAATTTCTCGCGCCGCTGGGGCGCAAATAGAGGCGTGGGGTGATGTTGGGGAAATACAACCTCTGTGCACTGTTGACGACGCGTGTGGCGCGTCCCCGCCGGCCGACGTGGCCGCACTGCGCTCCCACGCACAGCCTCGGCCTAACCGTAAACAACCTGCTAAGAAACTGCAGCGAAACCCCCGGCAACTTCCTTCATGTCCGCGGTGTTTTATGAAACATTGACGTGAGGATTGTCCCTAACGTTGGGCTGGTGTCACAATTGCAAAAAAGAAAGGTCATGTGTCTTCTGTTTGCAAATCCGACCGCATACATGATGTTCACGAACATGGCACTGATTCTGATTCTGTGTTGTCTGTCAATTGCACTTCTTCCCTTTCAGGTAAGTTACTCCTCACTGTCCAAATCCTTGGTCGGGATGTTCGCATGCAGGTGGATACTGGTTCTGCTGCCACAATAATTAATTCTCAGATGTATCTTCAGTTGGGTTCTCCACTCCTGTCACCTGTCACTCGGCAATTATGGACGTACAATAAACAGAAGATTTCTCTCTTGGGACAATTTAATGCTGTGGTATCTTACAAATCCATCGTTCACACTGTTCCCATATTTGTGGTCGATCAGAGTAATGAAGAGAATCTTTTTGGTTTCGATGCCTTTTGCGTTTTTGGGTTCTCCATAGATGACTCTGTCAATATCGTCTCTGATGCTATTCCTTATGCTCAATTGGATTCCTTGTCGACGACATTTTCATCCCTTTTTTCTCCTGGATTAGGCCGTGCAAACGACTTTGAAGCTAATATCACGCTCAAAACCACTGCTCGGCCTAAGTTTTTTCGGGCTTGGCCCATTCCTGTGGCCCTTCATGATTGGGTAAAATGGGAGCAGGATCGTCTCACTACTTCAGGGGTCTTGCTTCCTGTCACTTCCAGTGAGTGGTCCTCTCCTGTCATTGTCGTTGCTAAGCCAAATGGTGATATTCGTCTCAGTGGCAATTTCAAAGCCACTGTAAATGCCTCATCGACACTTACCCTATGCCCCAACCTGAAGAACTGTTCACTAAACTTGCTGAAGGCCAGTATTTTTCTAAAATTGACCTGTCGGAAGCTTATCATCAACTTCCTCTTGACGCTGCTTCCTGGCAGTTTCTGGTCCTTAACACGCCTTTTGGCCTCTATCAATACCAACACTTGCCATTCAGGGGTTGCTAGCGCCCCTGCTCTCTTTCAGCGATTCTTGGAACAATTATTGCTCCCTGTCCCTGGGTGTATCAATTACATGGACGACATTGTTGTCACTGGCTCCACCACTGAAGAACATCTTCAAAATTTCCACACACTTTTTCATGTCTTAAGACTGCTGGTCTTAAGTGTAATCTTCAGAAATCACAATCTTTTCAGGCATCTATCACGTACTTGGGGTTTCAACTCTCTTGGGATGGTATTCATCCGCTTCAGCAAACTGTCGCTGCGATCGATGCCCTTCCTCGCCCTACATCTGTTAGTGAACTGCAGGCATTCCTGGGGAAAATAGCATACTATCACAAGTTCTTACCATCTGCTGCTTTGGTGGCTCAGCCGTTGCATTGCCTGTTGCATAAAAACGTACCTTTTCACTGGTCCGCGTCATGTGATGCGGCTTTCCAGAAATTGAAGACTATGCTGAAACAGGCCCCGTGCCTGGCTACTTATCGACCTGGCCAACATCTTGTTCTTGCCACAGACGCCTCTCAATACGGGGTCGGTGCAGTCCTCGCGCACCATTTTTCAGACGGCTCTGAACAACCCATTGCTTATGCCTCCAAAACGCTCATGGATGCACAACAAAAGTATTCTTAAATTGAAAAAGGAGCTTTGGCTATTATTTATGCTCTTCATAAGTTTGGTGTTTTTCTCTATGGATCTAAATTTCACCTTGTTACGGATAACAAACCGCTTGTTTCCTTGTTTCATCCATCATCGTCACTTCCCGAAAAGGCTGCACACTGCCTCCAGCGTTGGGCTCTTTACTTGTCTCCTTTCAATTATGAGATTCATTTCCGGCCGACGGCTCAACATGCAAATGCTGATGCACTGTCTCGCCTTCCCGTGGGTCCTGATCTGGCATTTGATAAGGACAAACTTCTGTGTTTCCATCTGGATGTTGCCGAGCAGCGGGTTGTGGATGGATTCCCCATCACAGGGGACCGGCTGGCGGTGGCTACAGGTTCTGATCCTACCCTCTCCCAGGTTTTACACTGTATTCAGAAGGGTTGGCCAGATTGTCCATCAGCTAAGACGTCTGACCCGTTGCGGTACTACTACGCTTTGCGCTACCGCCTCACGGCTAGGGATGGTGTTATCCTCCTTTCCACCGACAATGCTTTGCCGCATGTTGTGGTACCTGCATCTTTGCGTGCTTCAGTCTTGCGCCTCCTTCACCAAGGGCACTGGGGTGTGTCTCGCACAAAATTTCTGGCATGCCGTCAAGTGTACTGGCCTGGCATTGACTCTGAAATAGCACACATGGTCGGTGCCTGTGGCCCTTATGCGCCACAGGCCACCACCGCGAATTCATCTTTGTCAACGTGGCCTTCGCCTGAGATGCCCTGGGAGCGCACTCATGTGGACTTTGCGGGACCTTTTTTAGGTACTTATTGGCTCCTCATAATTGACGCCTACTCTAATTTTCCTTTCATTGTCCGTTGCACGTCGCCTATCACCACGGCAACCACAAGTGCTCTCGCCCGCATTTTTTGTTTGGAAGGCCTTCCCTCTACTCTTGTTACTGATAATGGTCCGCAATTTGCCTCTCCCGATTTTGCGGATTTTTGTGCTCGTCACGGCGTTATGCATGTCACAGCCCCTCCGTTCCATCCATAATCAAACGGTGAGGCTGAACGTCTGGTCTGCACATTTAAGGCTCAGATGCAGAAACTCCTGACTTCTTCTGCTGCTGATGATGCGCTTCTCCAGTTTCTGGCTTCTTCCCGTTTCACCCCCATGGGCGACCACAGCCTGGCTGAGCTCTTACATGGCCGACAGCCCTGCATGCTACTTCATCTGTGGCCTTCCACCTCATGGCCGCGGGTGCCTTCGCATGGCCGGTTTACTGCCGACGACCTAGTCTGCGTACGGAGATATGGCAGGCGGCCAAAATGGAGTCCGGGCCGCATCTTACGACACCGTGGCCGACGCCTGTATGAAATCCAGACGGACACGGGTGTTGCAGTGCGTCATTCGGACCAGCTTCGGGCTCGTGTGCCGGCAACGCCTGTTCCGAATGCTGCTACACCACCTTCAGCTCTACCTGACGCTCAGGATCTTGGCATATCTCATTACTCACAACGCAGCCCTCTCACCGTCATCTCAGTGCCAGTACAAGAACGGATGCCACCAGGAGACGTGCCCATGCAGGAACCGGATGACCATCATCTGTCGGAGCAACTCTACTCACCTCTTTCTCCTACTGACGCTGACACATCGCCCACGTCTCCTGTTATATCAACTGGAGTTGCCGCAACAGGCAGATTGGTGCACGGGGCCCTAGCAGATTCGACCCCTACGGCTCCTGTCATCTCGACCCGTTATCATCGGGGACACTTCCGTCCGTACGGGAAGCCTCCTTCTCGAGACTTTACGCCCAGTCAAACAACGCCTACGGACGTTAGCAATCTACAGGCCACCTCCATCAAGACCAGTGAAAAAATTTCAAAGGGGGGAAAAGTGTTGTGACGCGCCTCTACATGCGGCACTGTCTGCCAGCCATGCAGCAGCCGTGCCACCTAAGCGGCCAGCCAGCCAGCGGCTGCTAGACTTGGACTCAGTGCTCATTCGACTGTTACCATGTTCACATGTCTTGCTTGTCAACTTGCTCTGTGACTTATATGTGTTGTGTCGTTTTGAAATATATGTGTTCAACTTGACGTTATAACAGTACCTTTGTGCCTGTCAGAATAACATCTACTTTCCCAGTTCTGTACACAGACAAAGGATTCTTGTATATTCTAGATCATTTTGTCCATTATGTGAATCAGTCAAGGGGCATGGAGGACATAAAACAAATCACAACAAATGAGAAACTTCTCCCTAAGTCACGTCATCTTTCTCAGTGTCTACATTCCTTCACACTAAATGCTGTAAATACATTTTTAATGATTATCCATAAGAAATATTGATAAAGTCTCTCTTCCATGAGTAGACATGAAGTTAAAATATCAAGGCTAATTCTGGTAAAGTTGATTGACAGCAGACCAGATACTGAATATGAAAGTGTTAGATATTATATGCTAAAGTGTTAGATATTATATGCTGATAGTAAGGTAATATTATCCAGTTTTGTAGATTCACTGTGATATGCTAGTTGACTTATTAGCAGAAATAGAAGCTGATGAAAACCTAATGGTAAATATAAGAGAACGGTAAAGTTGACTAACAGCAAGTCCAAAATAAATTCCATGAATGTTTATTTAACCCCTTTGAAATCAAAACATGTCGTTAACAGGAATCTGGACTGTTGCCACTTTTGTTTAACTGTGTGTTAAATAATAATACAAACAATAATAACAATAATGGTAGAAGGAATAAAAGTTTCAGAACATTTGAAAAATTAAAGATCATTTAAAGATGAGACTAAGAGGAATAACATAGAAATATAATTTTTAGGTTTTGTAGATGATACAGTCCTAATAACAGAATATTCTGAACCAGCAAGAAGAAAAAATAATGTAATGAAAGTGTAGGTCATGGTTCCAAACAAAGTCAGCACCACAAAATATAACAATGCGTCAGAGCATACTGCAACAATGAATGGGAGGTGCTAGCAAAGCCACACCCTCTCTCCCAGCTCCACAGCACTATCACAGGGATGCCGATATATAGTCAAGCAGAGGAAGGCTGCCCCAGTTTGTGACATCCAATCAAACAGAAAACATTGTCTACTTACGACACATGTATTACTCATGTCTTAGAATGAACTATATTTCAGAACTCTGTGATCCTTATACTTGAAGAGAAGAGTTAGTAAAAGTGTGCATCAAGTGATGCTTTAATATTTTAAGACAGCTGTAAATAATCAGCACATTCCTGTGGCAATGGATTGTATAAAGTTAAGTAAATATTTTTATCATTCTTGTAATAAAGTGCACTAATATTTCTTAGGTTGTAGTTTTACTCCACCATATTCCATAGCAACCCACAGTTATATTTGACGATTGTAGTTCCATCAGGACATAACAGAAAGAATGTATTGAAAGAAGTGGCAGAGCAGATATCGCTTGGAAAAAAAAGAAACATTGTATAATACCAAATGTCAAGGACAATACATCCCAATTAAACACCAGATAATGACAATAATATGCATAAAAATTTTTACATCCCTTGGCAAATAGATTACAATCAATGAGTTCAATAAAGAAGCATTGAAAACAAGTGCCAGAAAAATGGAAACATGAAACATTTACAAAAAAAAAAAATTCTTTTTTATACATGCCAAAACTCATCATTAAAATTCTTCCAAAAACCATCATGTTTATATGAGAAACATTCCTAGTGGAATTAGAATAAAAATAAGAAAAGATCATACAAAATTTACTGTGTCCAAACTATAAAAACTTGTTCCACTTTTAAAAAATTAGAAAAAATTAGAGACACAGTACACAAACAATAAGTCTTCTTTTATGATCATATAAAAAGAATGAATGACCCCAAATGGATGAAATGCCTCTTCAACATCTCTGACTTGAAACACAAAAACATACATGGCTGTCTAAAGACATAGATGAAAGGAGCATAAAAAAATCTGTTAGCTTAGTGTGTTTCTTCAGTGGTCAAGCAATGAAATAAAGAAAAATAATACTGATGCACATCATGTTTCATGTATATTTTAATAGATACAATTTGAACCATCGTTACAACTATTGTGTCAATTTATACATGGTTCATGAAATAATACTCTATACATGTTACCTCTGATACAGAATCTGGTGTAGCTGGAGAGACTATTTAATGGTAAATAAATATTTCAAAACATAGAATAGCCGCTAGTCTCTGCCTGGACTATCTTCTATTTATGCCACAGTTCCAAGGTTAATATGTATGATATTTAATGATAGAATGCTAAAAACTAATGCCTCCAAATTCTTTATGCGAAAACTCTAAGCTTTTTAAAGAAAACAAACATTATTAACATTCTAAATCCTTATTATTTATGTCTACCAATTTGCAGCCCTCTGCCACAAGAGGGCTCCAAATTATAGCAAGGAACATGGCAGTGTGTAACATGACTATATTAGTGTGGAAGAAATTGCATGCTGTGCAATCAAGTTTCAAATTCGAAGACTTCGTCCACACATGGAGCACCCTCTCCTTCAGCATGATAATGTCAGACCACACACAGGCACTGCAACACCTGCAACAATCCAATGCCTTTGGTTCACTATCATTACTCATCCTCCATACAGTCTTGATTTTGCCCCATCCAATCTTCATATGTTTCCAAAACTTAGAGAACACCTTGAAGGACTTCACTCTAATAGTGTTGAAGCGGTGCTCCCAGAGATGAGGTTGTGAGTCCATCAACAAAGTCTTCAAACACTGCACAGTGATGATATCAACAAACTGGTCTCTCAGTGGAAACAATGTGTTAATCTCTAGAGTGACTACCTTGAGAAATAAGTAATAATATCAGGAAAAGGATAGTTGCTACTCACCATATAGTGGAGATGCTGAGCCATAGATAACCACAATGAGCTTTTGGCCACAAGGCCTTTGTCAGAAATAGAAACACACACACACACACAGATTGGGCAGTCATGTGTTTGTGAGTTGTGTGTGTGTGTGTGTGTGTGTGTGTGTGTGTGTGTGTGTGTGGGTGGGTGGGTGGGTGGGTGGGTGGGTGTGTGGGTGTGGGTGTACATTCTGTCCCCAACGAACGCCTTGTTTGCCAAAAGCACATATTCTGACAGTCTTTTTGTTGTGCCTATCTGCAACTCAGCATCTACACAATATGGTGAATAGCAACTATCCTTTTTATAACATTGTTACATTCCATCCCGGATTTTCCATTGAGAAATAAATATGTATAAATGAGGAACAATGATGTAGAATGCCAGTAACATTTGTTTTATTTTTTTTAAAAATTAATAGTTTTCACATAAAAGATTTGAAGGCATTACTTCTCAGCAAAACTTCATAAAATAATGTTGGGAAAGAAAGCACAGAATGTAAGTGCTTCTTCTCCATGAAGGAGCTGTGCAATGCCACCTGAGATAGTCTATGAAAGGCTTCTCTGCAGTTTCCTGAAAATCCTTCTAATGGTCACCCAAACAACAGCAGACTTCCTGAAATTGTGTTGATGTTTAGGAGCTCACAATGAAATATCTTCTAGTTCTATTTACCAGTAAATCATTTATATTTTGTTGTTGTCAACTAAAAGGCTGTGATGATCTGTGCAGTTCACCTGCATTTAGCTTTTACAGTACTGCACTCATGTTTCTGATACACACGTGCCAGTTTATACTCTGTCAGGATCAGGCTGCTTTCACTATTGGCCTGAAAAGTCTTTAACTGAAGTCATCAACTACTGTCCCCAGAGCAGCATCTACAAAGATGGCAGAGAATTACGAGAGACTGGTGCTGGAGAACAATTCTGTGACAGTGCTGAAATTGCTAGTTTGTACTGTGCATTACATTCATAATAGACAGAGCTTCTGATAACAATAGGTATACTCGAGAGATCAGTTTATGAGGAAGGTGCTAACAGAACATAATGCAACATAACATTCATTAAACTCTCAATCTAGGAAAACTGAATGGGAAGGCGTGATGAGGTTGTAGAGCACTTCCTGATTTATGGCATCATGGAGTCACAGAAAGGGGAAACGTCATTCTCCTATTATCCATGTGCATGACCAAGCAATTACAAGTTAACCAATCATGAGACATAGAGTGGTATTGCTGGCAAGCAGTGTAGGGTCACTATACCCTGTGAGTAAAATTATCAGGATCTAATGTGCTGGAAACAAATATGTTATAATCAGACACTTCCTAAGCAACTTCACACTTAGGAGCATAGTGAAACATTCTATTTCCACCAGGAAAGTGTCATTTGATAGTTGCTTTATTGCTTCTGAACATAGAAATCCCATTTCCCTGCTTAACAATTACAAACACATTCAGGAGAGAAGAACTGTTCTGTTACTATCAGCAAAGGAATTTTTTATTACCAGTTTCCCACAGGACTAGCTGTTCAAGCTCTCTTTGTTGCTTGGACGTTAAAATTTCCTGGCAATCTGACCACAACTGTAATCCAGTTGGTTGAGCCATGATCTGTGCTTCCTAAAATGCACAGTATTTCTGTATAATGCCACGCAGATTTCACTTCTTCACTGCTTATGTTGTCCTTTCATGTGGAGAGCAACTCTTCCTCTTTCCCCATACTCTATCAGTTACTTTTAGTTTCTAAACCACTACATGAAATAATATTTTATTTTTTTTATAAATTAGCTAATGAGACAATTTTTGTGAAAACAGTTAATATTAAAACATTTCTTAAATAAAAGTTTATTGTGCTATAAAATAACACACAGTGCCTCTTTGATCCAGTTTAAGTAACTACACTGAAGCACCAAAGAAACTGGTTTAGGCATGTGTATTCAAATACATAGATATGTACATAGGAAGAATATGGCACTGCAGTTGGCAATGCCTATATTAAACAACAAGTGTCTGGTGCAGTTGTTAGATTGATTACTGCTGCTACAATGGCATGTTATCAAGATTTAAGTGAGCTTGAATGTGGTGTTATAGTCGGCACATGAGTTATGGGACACAGCATCTCTGAGGTAGCGATGGAGTGGGGATTTTCCCGTATGACCATTTCACGAGTGTACCGTGAATATCTGGAATCCGGTAAAATATCAAATCTCTGACATTGTTGCAGCCGGAAAAAGATCCTGCAAGAACAGGAACAACAATGACTGAAGAGAATTGTTCAACATGACAGAAGTCCAGCCCTTCAGCAAATTGCTATAGATTTCAAAGGTGGGCCATCAACAAGTGTCCGGGTGTAAACCATTCAATGAAATATCATCAATATTGGCTTTTGGAGCCAAAGGTCCACTTGTTTACCCTTGATGACTGCATGACACAAAGCTTTACACCTTGCCTGGCCTGTCAACACTGACATTGGACTGTTAATGATTGAACACATGTTGCCTGGTCAGACAAATCTCATTTCAAATTATATCAAGCAGGTGGACATGTATGGGTATGGAGACAACCTCATGAATCCATGGGCCCTGCATTTCAGTAGGGGACTGTTCAAGCTGGTGGAAGCTCTGTAATGGTATGCGACATGTGCAGTTGGCTGATACGTCTAGATACAATTCTGACAGGTGACATATGTAAGCATCTTATCTGATCACCTGCATCCATTCATGTCCATTATGCATTTCAACGGACTTAGGTAATTCCAGCAGGACAATGCAACACCCCACATGTTCATAATTGCTACAGAGTGGCTTCAGTAACACTCTTCTGGGTTTAAACACTTCTGCTGTTCACCAAACTCCCCAGACATGAACATTATTGAGCATGTCTGTGATGCCTTGCAATGTACTGTTCAGAAGAGATCTCCATGCCCTCACACTCTTATGGATTTATGGACAGCCCTGCAGGATTCATGGTGTCAATTCCCTCCAGCACTACTTCAAGTCCATGCCATGTTGTGTTGAGGCACTTCTGCGTGCTCACGGGAATCCTACACTGTACTAGGCAGATGTACCAGTTTCTTTGGCTCTTCAGTGTATATTACACATTGTCATTTAATCAGTATATTAACATCATATATTTCATCGTAACTAAATCACACTCACCCAGTTTGTTACATCCACAAAGTGAGGGGCAACCAGCATTTCCCTCTCCTTGGATAGGAGTTTTTCCATCAGGACAACAACCAAGAAATGTTGCTTGACATGGACTGGCCTCAACAGCTGACAGAAATTTTATTAAGATATACTGCATGTATTTTGTAAACAATAATGAAAATCAATTGCATTTACACACATTCCATGTATGAATTATCTACAAAAAAACCTTAGTTCATTATTTGTTTCATACTGGTAATGTCCTTTTATCACAGGGTATGAGACAAAGCTCTGTAAAGAACTGCCCCTCCCTTTTCCAACCTCCCAAAACCCATAAGTGCGGAATAATATGGAGCTATTAAGTAAGTCAAACTGATGATTAAAAAATACTAGAATTCTATGCTCATTACTATGATCATTTAAATGTAATTTTCAGTTTTATTTCTTCTTATTACTTGTACAAAATCCAGCACACACATATATCTATACTCTGCAAAACTCTGTGAAGTGTATGGCAGAGTCTATATCCTGTTGTACAACATATTATGGTTTCTTGTCAGTCCGATTGTATATGGAGTGGGAGAAGAATGATTGTTTAATTGCCTCTGTGTGTACTTAAATTAGTCTAGTCTTTTCAGTCCTTGTGTGAGGGATATGTGGGCACTGTAATACATTCCTAGATTTCTCACTTAGTAGTGTTTCTTGGAACCTCATAAAGATGAGTGATGCGGATAAGGAGGAGGCATGCAGTAGGGAGAGGGAGGGATATCAGGGTAGGAGTGGGTGAAGATGCCTGTGCTGCATTTGGGTACTTGCAGGGACATGGTGGGGACAGGCTAGAACTGCTAGGTAGATATGTAATACGGAGAGTTCCCACCTGATGACAGTGGGGAGGATCCAGTTGGCACAGCCTGTGAAACAGTCATTATATTGAAGCACATCTATTTGGGTGGCATGTTCACAAACTGTATGGTCTAGCTGTCTCTTGGCCACAGTTTGGCAGCAACCATTCATACCCAAAGATAGCTTGTTAGTAGTTATGCCCACATAGAATGCAGCGCAGTGATTGCAGCTAATTGTCCGCATGCATCTACAAGTGTCTGCCAGTGCAGCTGTTTCTGTATCTCAGTGATGCTGTCCCAGGGTCTAAGAAACCCAGCAACCATTCTTGCTGGTATTCTTTGTACATCCTGTTAGACCGGTATAGGCCACACATGTGTGAGGAGTATTCTAGGATGAGTGGCATGAGTGTTTTATAAGAAATCTCCTTTGTAGACAGACTGAATTTTCCTTGTCTCTTGTCAATAAACTGAAGACTGCACCTTCTTTACTTATGATTAAGTCTAGTTGACTGATTCCAATTGTGTCTCATTGCTACTGTAACCAAAGGTTACTACATTTCTGCAGTGTTTGAAGTGCACAATTTTCCATTTCTGAACATTTAGTTTGATATGATTGTTCTTCCATTAATAAGAATTTGTGCTCAGAATATATTTTAAGATTCTATAACGTATGGATGTCAAAGATACTGGAGGTAGTTACAACAGTGTAGAAAGAATACATTGCTACTCACAGCATACAGGAGGCACAGACAGGCACAATAAAAAAGAATACTAGAAATATTTAAGCTTTTGGATGAAGCTTTTGGATGAAGACCTTTCTCTGAAGCAGAGCTCTCACACATTCACACAAAAAACAACACAAACATACATGGCTACTGTCTCTGGGTGCTAAGACTCAACTGCGAGTGTGTCTGACATGGGCAGTGATCAACTGTGTGGGTGATGTGAATAAGGAGGTGTGCAGTGGGAGGGTGAAGGATAGGATGGGGGGATGAGAAACTATTGCTGCCTGTGGGAGCATGAAGGGGCATGGTGGGGACAAGTTAGGGCTGCTACGCAGATATGATATAGGGTGAATTCCCACCTACGCAGTTCAGAAAAGCTGGTGTTGGTGAGAAGAATTCAGATACTACGAACTGTGAAACAGCCATTATACTGAAGCACATCTATCTGGGTGGCATGTTCATAAACTGTATGGTCCAGCTGCCTCTTGGCCACAGTTGACAGTGGCCATTCATGCACACAGACAGCTTGCTAGTAGTTAGGCCCACAGAGAATGCTGCACAGTCATTGCAGCTAAATGAATCTTAACTGTGGAGGTTGGTATTCTAGCTACAACATATCCTTCATTCTGACAACCACCCTATCCTCAGCTTTTGTTAGTCCCTGTCCTCCACCAGCCTAGTCCCTTACCAGCTCCCACTACAATACACACATGCCTTCTAGCACACCAATGCACCTACAAGTCATTTCCTCTTCTCTGCTTCTCTCCCCTTCCTCCTTCCCCTCAGCAACCAATGCTGTACCTAGCAGCCCTGTTCTGTCCCACCTCAGCCCTGCATGCTCCCACAGGCACCACTAGCATCTTCTCTCACACCTACTCTGCTATCCCTCCCCCTCCTTGCCACATGCCTCTTTCTTATCCCCACCAACTGCCCCAACAGACTGTTGCTCTTGTCAGACACTGTTTCAGTCAGACCTTAGCACCCAGGGACATAAGTCATAATGGTGAGAGTTCTGTTTCTGAGGAACCACTTTGTCTGATAGCTTAAATATTTCTAGTGTTATTTTTCATTATTCCAGGCTGCACCTCAATGCCTCTTCTATGTGGTGAATGCAATTTATTCTTTACATATAATTGTTATTCCATTCTGGACTTTCCATTGGATGGTAATTATGTGGATCACAGCTACTACCATTCTTCTACACAGGTGTGACCTGCAGTTTCTTCAACTACTGGTCAAGTTATTTGTTGGCATGATCTACCATATATTATGTTTAAAAGAGGGGTAGCTCAATCACAAATTCTGTAGAGATAGGGATTCTATTAGGCACAGGGCCTGGTTCAGTTTCAGCGATATCCACTGTTCCTGTTGATACTAATATCTTTATCAGTCATCCTTGCAATGGTATGAGAATTAACTTGCAGCAGACTCCTGTATCTAGTTTAGTGACATATGAAAATGAAATTCAGCATCTCTACTTTTGCTTTGTGAACTTCAGTTTCAGTACCTGTATCATCATCAACTGTCTGGACACCAACTTTTTTGCCACTGACACCCAGTACACATACATTCTGCTGCAGGAGGCATTAAAAGCATCATGAACTCCCATTTGATGGCATGTTTCCTTTAGCATCTCTCTATCTATAATTGGAAACTTTGTTTTACATCTATTGTGCGGTATTTGCAGTTTCTTTAGAGGGACTGCATATGATGGAGCAATGACAACCCCCCCTCCTCCCTTGTCCTCCAACTCAAAAAAGTCACAAACTGTTCTGCTAGTTACATATCTATTGACTGAAAAATAGTAATGACAAAGACAGCCTGTTTTACTCATGTGTTGTTAAAGTAAATAACTGTAAAGGTATCTCTGCGTGATCAAGAATGGAAAACTGTATTCCAGTTCCATAAAGCGGTCAAAATCTCTTAATGCACTTAGCATCAGAAGATGAGATAATTAAGATGTTGCAACATGGTAGGAATGCTCTATTAGTGAGAATCAGTGAGTTAGAGCAAAAACTAAATAAACATGTAACCAGTGAAAAGTCATGTATGAGGCATTTTCAGAAAGTAAGTACCATTCTGTTCTACCACCACCACAGCACTAGCATTGCTGCTCCACAGATTGCACTCATCTCTCTGGTTCATTGTCTTTACACAGACACCATTACAGCAGGACTCTGTTTTATTTACATTTGTAGTGATCGTTCAAAATATTTAAGACAATCTCTGAGCCTGTCAACTTTGAAGTACACTGTAATAAAGTTTTTGAATGCAAAGAGTGCTAAGCCAGCTGAAATTCATCATCAAGTTTTAGGATTTATGGTGAAAATGTAATGACTGATGGAGTGGTGAGGAAGTGGGTGAGACAGTTCAATGATGGATGAATCAACGTTTATGATGAAACACGGACTGGGCAGCCTTCTGCTGTTTGGTTTGGTTGAGAGAGTGAATGAGAAAATTCATGAAAACAGATGGCTGACAATAAACATGCTTTGTGATGAGTTTCCACAAATTTAAAAAACTGTTTTGCATGCAATTGTCACAAATTGCTTAAATATTTGCAAATTGTATTCCAGCTGGGTTATGAAAATGCTTACAGATTTTCACAAAATGAAGTGTGGCAGTGCTTTGATATTTCTTAACCAATAAACTGATGAAGGAGATGAATTCTCAAAGAGAATTGTGACTGGTAATGAAACTTGGGTTTGTGATGTCACTCCAGAATCAAAACAACAGTCAGTGATGTTGGGGCATTCATGAACCCCCAAAACAAGAATTAAAAACAACACTGGCAAGACAAACAAATCTTGTGCAGTGTGTTCTGGGACAGACAGAGCATTCTGCTCTTTGTGTTTCTTCGCAGAGGTGAAGCCACCAGTGTGGTACAATACTTTGGAACATTGTGAA
Organism: Schistocerca americana; assembly: GCF_021461395.2. Lineage (NCBI taxonomy): Eukaryota > Metazoa > Arthropoda > Insecta > Orthoptera > Acrididae > Schistocerca > Schistocerca americana. The sequence goes on from NC_060121.1 coordinate 303,422,003, forward strand.
AACTTTGGCACGCAGTCAAAAACAAAAGGCATGGAGTGCTCAGTTGAGGCAGTGTATTGCTTTATGATAATGCATGTCCTCAGTCTGATGGTGTCACTCAAAATCTTATTCAGCAATTTTGGTGGGAGCAGTTCGATCACCCACCGTACCACTCTGATCTTGCACTTTCTGACTATCACTTATTCTTGAACTTGAGGTGTCATTTTGGAGGTAGCGCTTTGACAGCTATGCCAACACAAAAATGATGTTCAACAGTGGCTGTCTTCACTGGTGGCAGCTTTCTATGACAAGGGCATACAAAAGTTGGTTTCCCACTATGACAAATGTCTGAACAATGGTGACAGCCATTTACAAAAATAGTTTAAGAAATACTCTTTCCTGTAAAAACAAATTTCGTGTTGAAAAAAAATGTTTTATGAGTTTTTTCCCAAAAAAGTATTTGCTTTTGGGATAGGCCTGGTACATTAGGAAGGGTATCCAATTCATGTAATTTAAAATCACCACTGATGACAAACTTGTGATATATGTACCCAGTTCTCTTGTGCCAGCTAGCAAAATGGCAGTGCAACATGTAAGTGTAATTAAAAACATTGATTACACGCCAACCAGTGAAAATGAAATAGCACAAAAAACTGTGGTTAAAGATGCCTGCAGTGTTCTGGAAGATAAAGCATCTAATTATAGGAAAAGTTGCAAGTCAAGAAATACAGCACTGAAACAGGAGATGTAATAGTCAGTGACAATCATGTCAGGAGTGTAGAAACATACCGGAGAAAAAAAGTGAATCAAATAAGGCATTCAAAGTTTTATTTAGCCAAATGCTGCTCTCATGGAAGTTTTTCATGAAGGCTCACATAAAAATAATTTTAAAAACAATGATAACGTCTTACCAAGTAGTCTCCATCTGAGTAAATAGATATATGTAATTTTACATCCAATAACTAAAAGATGTGACAAAGGACATATGAACAAAAAAGTCAATATGGTTAACCATCATGTAGTGAAAACAGTGAGCTGTTCAGAATCATGCATCAAAAGCAGAATATCCACAAATTTTGAAATGGGAAGACTACCATGTGATAAATTCACACGCCACTGTTTTCACTTTAACAGAAAAGGGAAAGAACCAGTATACAATACATTCTCTTCATTAATTAAAATTAGCTCCTGCACAAAGCAGGTGAAGTCATCTTTAAACCAAAAAGTCTGCCTGGAGACATCAGAATTTTTATCTTATTTTATTTTGTTTCATTTTGATATACAGAGAGAGAGAGAGAGAGAGAGAGAGAGAGAGAGAGAGGATGGAAGCCAATGAAGTACCCATACCTAAACTGAAACAAATGCTGCTCAACAAGTGGGTTATCATTAGAAACACCACAAAACAAGAAAGGCAGACTCCAGATAAGGTTATAGTGGTATTCCTGCATTATGTTTTACTGAGCACCAGTTGAATAAAGGCTTGTTAGAACTGATACACCTCCATCAGTTCAAATTGGTGGACAAATATTGCAGAGAAATACTCATTCATGATGGTAGCTGTATATATGGCTGAGAAAATACAAAATTTGGTAATATAACCAAATCTGACAACTTATCGGGAGAAAGAGACATCAGACTTCAACAGCAGAACTCCCAAATCAAAATACTGTGATCATCTCTGCATATACATCACAAGATGGTGACGAAATGTCTATCATAATTATATGGAGGAACTGTTAGAAAATTTCATTACCTTCAAGAAAAATATTTTCATATGCGGAGTTTTCAATACTGATTTCTCCAAACCCAACAGATTTAAAGATTTACTGAAATCCTTTAATTAAAACCAACTGTAACTAATCCAATTTATATAACTATTACTTCTGCAACATGCAGTGACCAGGCTTTTATAAATACAGATAAATATACCTACGACACACAAATTATTAACACTGGTTTTAGTGATCAACATGCACAGATTCTAACAACAGCTATTTTTTTGATGCGGCTTTCTCCAAATAAACATCAAAAAGTGAATCACAGCAGGAATAAAAATCCCATGCCAGAGTCAGAGCAGATTATATGAACAGTCAAAGCAAATTAAAAATCCTGTTTTTATTAACTGTTTAAACAATATAAACAAATACTTAGACAACTAATACCAAATTAAATGCAACAGAAAATGACAAACAAATAGAAAATTCCAGGAACAAGATGAAAATATCCTGGAAAATCTTCAAAACAGAAATGAGTGCCATGTCATCACACAACCACAGAGCAATAAATGAAAACCAGATTGAAAAATTCATACAAGAACAGCATCTGTGTCTCCTATAACACCTGAAGAATTATCTATAATGATAAAAACATTACCCAATAAATACGCAACAGGTGCTGATGAAAACCCAGATATTCCATTAAACCACTTTCCTAGTGTATTTTATGTACAGTGGACACTTTCTCTGAAATGGCTTTATTTTCATGGCTACAAGGAAACTCTGTGACATAGTCTTTGAACAAAAAATGAGTACTTTTACTACTTTCAATCACCATGATGTCTTTCCTGTAAGACATCACTTATACCATCATGGCTCCAAATATTTTTATTAACTCAAAACTGTAATATTAGAATTTCACTCTTTGTGTTTAAAAATTACTTTCTGCCCAAGAGTAGAACAACCAACATCTTCACTAAAACTATGGTTTTTTTCTGAGCATAGAAAAAAAAAAAAAGACCAATTAATGCTTGTCGTATCCACTCTGCCAGTGCCTGCTACCACCATTTCAGTTTCAGCAGCATAATTCCTATGCCTATAATATTGATTGAGAGCTGCCCTGCCTCCCTTACAGAATTTTCATGATACATATAAATGATCAATACAAACACTGGTTACAGACTTGTTTTTGGAAAGTGGCAAAGGAAAGTCTAAGTGTGAGATTAGTCATATTTTACATAATTTTTTGTGCAAAGGTTGCTCAGTTTTCTGCAATGACATTGTCATTTGCTATAAGTGTATGCATGTACTCTCTGAAAACCCTAGTAGCTTCTCATCAGAAACATTATGATAGATGATAAGATAAATGAAGATCAGTTTATGACATCTGGACATGATAAGATGTGGAGAGAAACATAGATAGCCAAGGATATGTGCTGAGTTTGAGGATTTTTTTTCTGAAATACAGCTTGGCTTCTGCCACTGGCTCCCCTATTAACTCACTTCAAATGTCAGAAAACAGGAAGGGAATAACACCTCTAAGTGTAATATGCTTGACAAAACACTAGAATGTGTAGACATCTACATCTACGTGATTATTCTGCTATTCACAATTAAGTGCCTGGCAGAGGGTTCAATGAACCACCTTCAAGCTGTCTCTCTACCGTTCCACTCTCGAATAGTGCACGGGAAAAATGAGTACTTGCATATTTCTGTGTGATCCCTGATTTCACTTATTTTACCATGATGATCATTTCTCCCTATGTAGGTGGGTGCCTACAGAATGTTTTTGCAATTGGAGGAGAAAATTGGTGACTGAAATTTCATGAGAGGAAAAACGCCTTTGTTTTAATGATTGCCACTCCATTTCACATATCATGTCTGTGGCACTATCTCCCCTATATTGTGATAATACAAAACGAGCCGCCCTTCTTTGAACTTTTTCAGTGTCATCTGTCAGTCCCATCTGATGCAGATCCTACACCACACAGCATTACTCCAGAATAGGGTGGACAAGTGCAGTATAAGCAGTCTCTTTAGTAGATCTGTTGCATCTTCTAAGTGTTTTACCAATGAATTGCAGTCTTTGGTTTGCTCTACCCGCAACATTACCTATGTGATCATTCTAATTTAAGTTAATTGTAATACCTAAGTATTTAGTTGAAATTACAGCCTTCAGATTTGTGTGACTTATTGCGTAATCAAAATTTAATGGATTTCTTTTAGTACTCATGTGAATAACTTCACACTTTTTTTATTCAGGGTCAATTGCCACTTTTTGCACCATACAGATATCTTATCTAAATCATTTTGCAATTCATTATGGTCATCTGATGACTTTACAAGACAGCAAATGACAGCATCATCTGCAAATAATCTAAGAGGGCTACTCAGATTGTCTCCTATGTCGTTAATATAGGTCAGGAACAATAGAGGGCCTATAACACTTCCTTGGGGAATGCTGGATATTACCTCTGTTTTACTCAATGACTTTCCATCTACTACTAAGAACTGTGACCTTTCTGACAGGAAATTATGAATCCCATTGCACAACTGAGGTGATATTCCAGCCTCCGTAATGTAGCGGTAGCGTTACCACCTACCACGCAGGGGGTCAGGTTCGATTCCCGGTAGGGAACTGGGTGTTGTGTGTCCTTCATCATCATTTTCATCATCATTGACTCACGAGTTGCCAATGTGGCGTCACCTAAAAAGGACTTGCAATATGGCGGCTGAACTCCCCCGAAAGGGGTCTCCCAGCTAACAATGCCATATGCTCATTTCCATTTTGGTTAGAAGATTCTTATGAGGAACGATGTCGAAAGCCTTCTAGAATGTTGAGAACTGTTTTCCTTTATTTGTGCATTAAGAAGACATTACACTACTGGCCATTAAAATTGCTGCACCAAGAAGAAATGCAGATGATAAAACAGGTATTCATTGGAGAAATATATTATACTAGAAATGACATGTCATTACATTTTCACGCAATTTGGGTGCATAGATCCTGAGAAACAGTACCCAGAACAACCACCTCTGGCATTAATAATGGCCTTGATAGGCCTGGACATTGAGTCAATCAGAGCTTGGATGGCGTGTACAGGTACAGCTGCCCATGCAGCTTCAACATGATACCACAGTTCATCAACAGTAGTGACTGGCGTATTGTGACAAGCCAGTTGCTCAGCCACCATTGACCAGACATTTTCAATTGGTGAGAGATCTGGAGAATGTGCTGGCCAGGGCAGCAGTCGAATGTTTTCTGTATCCAGAAAGGCCCGTACAGGACCTGCAACATGTGGTCGTGCATTATCCTGCTGAAATGTAGGGTTTTACAGGAATCGAATGAAGGGTAGAGCCACGGGTCGTAAAACATCTGAAATGTAACGTCCACTGTTAAAAGTGCCGTCAATGCAAACAAGAGGTGACTGAGACGTGTAACCAATGGCACCCCACAGCATAACGCCGGGTGATACGCCAGTATGGCGATGACGAATACACGCTTCCAATGTACGTTCACCGCGATGTCGCCAAACACGGATGCGACCATCATGATGCTGCATACAGAACCTGGATGCATCCGAAAAAATCACGTTTTGCCATTCGTGCACCCAGGTTCGTCGTTGAGTACACCATCGCAGGCGCTCCTGTCTGTGATGCAGCGTAAAGGGTAACCGCAGCCATGGTCTCCGAGCTGATAGTCCATGCTGCTGCAAATGTCGTCGAATTGTTCGTGCAGATGGTTCTTGTCTTGCGAACATCCCCATCTGTAGACTCAGGGATCGAGATGTGGCTGCATGATCCATTACAGTCATACGGATAAGATGCCTGTCATCTCAACTGCTAGTGATATGATGCCGTTGGGATCCAGCACGGTGTTCCGCATTACGCTCCTGAACCCACCGATTTCATATTCAGCTAACAGTCATTGGATCTTGACCAATGAAAGCAGCAATGTCGCGATATGGTAAACTGCAATCGCGATAGGCTACAATCTGACCTTTATCAAAGTCGGAAACATGATGGTACGCATTTCGCCTCCTTATACGAGGCATCACAACAACGTTTCACCAGGCAACGCCGGTTAACTGCTGTTTGTGTATGAGAAATTGGTTGGAAACTTTCCTCATGTCAGCATGTTGTAGGTGTCGCCACTGGCGCCAACCTTGTGTGAATGCTCTGAAAAGCTAATCATTTCCAGATCACAGCATCTTCTTCCTGTCGGTTAAATTTCACGTCTGTAGCACATCATCTTCATGGTGTAGCAATTTTAATGTCCAGTAGTGTATTGTGAAGGATTACTGGTTGTTGACTTTGGAAGCACACCAATAAAAAGTTTTCAAATGATAGTTTACTACATCATGTGCTGTGATTAATTTCATCTAATATAATTAGATAGATAAAAAATCTAGTCACCAAGCACCAGATGGAGAAAACATGTAAAATTTCAGGAAAACTGCAAGCTTTTGGCATCAGTGGATCCTTCTTCTGACAGGAAGGTTGAAGGGGAAGGAAGAAGGATGTAGGAGAAGGGCTGTTGAAGTGTATGTACTAGAGAGAGTTACAAAAAAGCGGGTCAGATCGCCGAGCCAAGGGGAACTTACCAGACAGGATCAGAAGGAAAGAATGATTGTGAGGACTCTACAACTTGACAGGCACAACCTCAGCGCCTGTTTCACCACATATGACATCTGGATTCTTCTTACTGACACCAGTTTCTCAGCACTACACAGGTGGAAACTGGCATTACAATATGCCCTTGGTTCTTGCCACCCACTTGGCCTTAATTTAGTTTAACTTAGTTTTTTGTGCAAAGGTTGCACAAAAATTAATTTACATTAACTTCTTAATTTAGGTTAACTTCTTTGGTCTCAGCATTTCCTTTCAGTAGCTATTCTTTTCTTCATTCTCTTTTAGTTTTCTAACAATGGAAAAACCAGGATGGAATGTGATGGTATTATGAAAAGTAAAGTTGCTATTCACCATATAGTGGAGACACTGGGTCACAGATAGGCGCAACAAAAAGACACACCTAAGCTTTCGGCCAATGGGGCCTTCGTCGAAAATAGATGACACGTACACAGACACACACACACACACACACACACACACACACACACACACACACACACTTATGCAAACACAACTCACACACACGACGGCAATCTCTGGCAGCTGAAGCCACACTCAGCTTCAGCTGCGTTAGTGTGAGTGTCAGTGTGTGTGTGTGTGTGTGTGTGTGTGTGTGTGTGTGTGTGTGTGTGTTGCCTATTTTTGAGAAAGGCCTTGTTGGCCAAAAGCTTATTTGTGACAGCCTTTTTGTTGTGTCTATCTGCGACTCAGCATCTCCGCTATATGGTGAGTAGCAACTTTCCCTTTCATAATATTGTTACATTCTTTTAGTTTTCTATACCTTTTACTTCTAATCTGTCTATTTCCTTCCCCTTCCCCCACCCCTTGTGCCTCCCTCCCACATCTCACATGTCTAACCTGTATAATGCACTTAGCTTTCTGCACTTATTACCTGTTGCACAATGTTTTGTCGGTAATCTGTGTCTAGCTTATCACCCATCTTCCACCCTTAAGCTCTCAGATTTTCAAATCTCGACTGGTGCAGTCCACAACAGTCAGTCTTCCCTTTTCATCCTGTTCAGTAGTTCACCCCCGACCTGGGGTTCTGGGTCACTTTTCCATCACTCTCAACCCTTCTGCCATGAGCCACTGGCTCTGAGAGGTTGTACATTGTCTTCATTTTCCTCCTGGTGCTTGGTGAGTGGATTTTTTATCTATCCAGTTATATTATCTTGTCAAAAACTGATTGTTTTTCTTGATAACTTAATTTCAGCTGATATTTCTGACACTGGATGTGAACTCACTTCCTCCCATGATATACATCTACTTTGGTGTTATTTATCCATGAATCACATACTCTTTTCCCTGTGGCCTCACAACAGATTTTCTTCATCCATTAATCCCCTTCAGCTTCAAAAATGGGGCACCAGATAATGGGCAACACAACAGTTCAGTAATCAGAATGTATACATATTTCTCTGTCTTATTTGCTTCTTGATAGTGAAAGTCACTGTCGCTAAGTAATGGTTTTAACTGATTTCTCTATGGTGGTTCTGGATACAAATTGCAGGTTAACAGGTTTTATCACTTAAAACAAACAACTAAAAGCAGTGACAACTAACAATAACTGATTCAAAAGAGTCCTAAGCTGCCAGAGCAGCTGAAGAAAGACTAACAGAAAGATAGGATGGGATCTTTAAATTTCACTACTTTCAAATAGATCTTTGATTGGTAGAGAATGAAAGATGCACCGTGAGAAGAGGGTTCAAGATTTACAGATGCTGGAGACAAGCAAAAAGCCACTATAAAGTATGAATTAGATTATCCAAAAAATTTGGCAAGAGAGAGTGATATAATGTACCTATTATGATTTTCTAACACAGGTCATGCAGGGACTTTTGTTTCTTTCTGGCCTCTTCACACATTACGCTATTAGCAGTCCAGAAAGCTAGAGGTTCTATTTTGTAGCTATACTGGAATTATAGGACTTGCTCCAGCTGTTCATATTTATGTAGCAGCTAACCAGATATTTCTCTGCCATTGCAAATATTGTTGAAATTAATTCTAAAATTCTGTTATGAAAGTGTGTGTAGGGATGAAAAAGGTTGTAGAATTACTATTTTTCAGCATTAAACAGTTTTAAAGGAAAGAAAACATATGGCATATTATGTTAATTTTAGTACACCATATTCAGTTTACATAATAAGGATAGTGATAATTTAAGTAGCATCTTCCAGTATTTGAGAAGCTGTAAGGAAGAAGATTCTCTTCTTTTGACTTGAAAACTTATCAAACTTTCTTGAGTGACAACATACTGTCAGAGTTGAATCACTAACAACTACAAGCCCAATAATGTGTAAACAGTGAATGAGCTCACAACGGATGGGTTGCATTTGTACAATTTGTTCACAAAGAGATGAATGAGGGTTCCGTAGTTCTGAATTGGGAAAATTTGGTAGATGCATCGATATTAAATTTAGAATTAAAAAATAATGAAAGATTTTATACCATGTTACTTGTAAATATGTTTGGAGTTATACAAAATGCAACTCAGAGGAAAGCTTACATCAAATGGACTCCAAAAGGCCTAAAAAGTCCAATGTGAGGCAAATGCAAGAGATATGGCAGCTTCAAAAAGAAAATGAAAATACAGCACAAAGTGATTATGCAGCTGGCCCATCAAGCAAACAGTAGCCAGAAAGTCAAAACTTGTGATTATCTATTCTATAACCATTATACTACTCTGTGTAACCACTGTGTTAAATATATTGATAAGTAAGTTCCATATTAAGATGAGACACTTGATATGATTTTATCCTGCCATTTCCACGAAAAACCTGCAGCACGGACCTGAACTGCACGCAGGTAAATTCTTTGTAGGAATGTCTCCCCTTTGCAGTTAAAATGTTTTGTTGGTATTTAAATGACTTGCGTGTAAACATTTTAACTTATTAGGAAACACAAAACAGTTGTAAGCTATTAAAATCTTTACAGGAAGAAAGCCTGATACATCTGCCTCTTATTTAATTATCTAAGGTTACGGCAAACAGAATGAAATGCAGAAGGCAAAAATTTACAGAAGTGTATGTCCAGTATTAGATGTTTAAATCTACATCATAATTGGTTTGCAATTAAAATGAAATAATATGACAGAAAATTTTTGAAGAACCATCCAAATTTTGTTACAGTTTTCACGTCCATCTACTACAATTTAGCTTCATTTTTGTAATTACTTTTATTATTAATTTACTTAGTTCCAATTTATAGCTGTGAACTCTCTGCATCAGGTATGATAACAGCTTACATTTAATAATGAAAAATGATTTGTTGATAGTTTTACAGAAGGTAGTGTTTGAAAGGAGTTAAACTGACTGTGTGTTCCACATTTTTAGGGAACTAAACCATGAGTAGAATATTTTACAGAGTTTTGTGAGAGATACAAACAATTTATTCTTTCAATCAAAAACATCCTGATCTGCTAGACTGCACCATTGCTCAAACCTTCTTCAATCCAACATTTTTGTCTTGGTGTTACTTTCTTCAGTAGCGCCCTACTTGAATTTTGAGGTGGAGGAGATTTGAAAAATAATGGGTCCTAGCAGTTCACAACATTTTAAGTTGTATGGAACAGCTGCAAAAGCTTAGACAAATAATTTATTCTTAATTCTTATACAAAGACATAGTTACATTCATTTTCAGAATATACATAAATATGTTCAGTCATAATTATTATTTGTATTTATATTACTCAGTAACAGTTTCATAATCGGTAGAGAAGATTCAGAAAATAGTTTTTCTACTACGATGTCCAAATTCAGCTACCATAAAAATGTACGGTAATTTATGTACTCCAGATACTGTAAGACTTTTGTATTATTTGACAGTAACACCATGTAAATCACAAGTTCAAATGTATTTACTGCATATGAGCAACACAGGCCAATATAAAAGAGGTTATGTATGAAAGTGAATGCATCTAATATGAACAGTTATGACACATGATGACCTTATACCTACACGACTTCATTAAATCCATTTCTTGTTTATTTCATAATTAGGAAACAATGAGAATAGGTTTGCCATTTATAATATGTCTGATAACTGACACCAGAGATGTATGAATAGAATTTTAAACAGTTTGGCCATTAATCTTACCCTTCTTACAGCAGCGAGCAAAGTATGGTGTCTGGTGGCAGTAACTGCCAGCAGGACAGTCCTGCCTTGAAGGGCCACTGCCACAATCATATGCCATACCAGTAATGGGGTTCATCAAAGGGGGTGCACCATTGCATGGCTTAACTTTCATTCCTGCAAGCATTTCATTTTACTGTTTGCAACTCCTTTTTGATATGTAAAGCATGCAATTCCAATGATAATCTGTTTTTCTTTAATAAAAAATCAAATGACTATGTGCTTATCAGTCTGAAGTGTACTTTATGAAAAGACAGCAGCATGACTTTTATTACTAACAATTAGATGGAATTACATCGTTTGTTTCTCTACTGCTATTTATAACAATGTTCTTCAATGAACATATGAGTTACAAAAGTAAATACGCAACAGAGGATCTGACCCACAGAGATAGAGAAGAATATTAAGGAATGAAGTAAAGAAGAACAAGAGGGACAGATGACGAAGGAAGTGAACTAAATATGCAAAAGAAAAAAAGATTTTTCCAGTTTTAGGAGTCAGCTTGGATCAATTGTTTTTCTATGCAAAAGAAAGAAAATAACTTCCGTGGAAGTGTTGAAACATGAATCTCCAGAGAGATTTTGTTGTACATCTTTCACTGAAAGTAAAGGATGAAAATATTGATATGATTTGAGAACAGGAAAAATCCTTGTTGTCTTCTCTTTGGTCTGCACAGTCTGTAATACATAACAGTTTCTGTCATGTGATCCCACAATCCAAACATAAAATGTATTGTTTTGAACAAAGAATGGTCATCCCTAACTACTCTACTGACAAGAGTACCTCATGTCTTCTGAAAGATACAAATGTAGAATAAAGCAATAGATATTTATTGTAAGACCAACCTTGACAGAGATCCATTGGTCGTAATCTTAGTTCTTCTTTACGCATACAAGACTCCAATTTCATTTCACACAAGGATGGATATACACGTTTGTCTGAAGCACATACTGGCTCTCCCTTTTGCAAATGTTTGCAGTTAAAGTCACATTCACAGTGTGGATGACCATCAGATCCAATCTGACATTTAGCATCAAAATCACATCTCACATCTTGGCACATTTCCTCCTTGGCAAGTCCTGGTTTCATCAACAGGCTGAACATCTTGGTGTTATTTTTCCTCTCCTGATTGACTGAGTTGCTCAAAATGCTATTTTCATGATGCAACATTCTTTCATTTTCACTAACTACGAATATCTTCTGACGGACGGGACTTTGGTAAAATGAAGGTGTTGTCATTGTCGCTAGAGAAAAGAAATAAATTTTGTGGAATTAGTGTCAAAGGTGCCATATTTTGCAAGAATATACACAGAAGACAACATGTGTTAGTTATGTGTACAGGCAATAATCACCAATGCAACATCAAACATTTATACATACCAAAATGAGTAAGCTATGCAAGTATGAACATTACAGAAATTCCTGACTAATACAAAGTGAGTCAAAAAGGACTTTACAACTTTGGAATGGTATAGAAATTTATTTGAGATAGCTTACAGAATTGGTATATGTGTCACTTTGTAGCAAACAACCTCAAGTTTGATTCATGTAGTGCATCGTACCCCATTCTGCCACCAGGAGTGCCAGTGTAGTGCGCAGTTCAAGCGGCTCCTTTCAATGGCATGGAGAATGCTTGTCATGTGTTTTAGTTTCATGAAACAAACTCTTCAACAACTGTTCAGTGTAAAATCCACACTGAATATGCTGAGGAATCGCCAAGCAGGCCTACAATTTACTCTTGGCACAAGAACTTTGTTAAGACAGGTTTTTCACTGTGACATGATAAATCACCAAGTCACCTGCATGTTGATGATTATGTTGTACAGGTTAGGGAGAGCTTTACTTGCAGTTTACAAAAATCAACGAGACATGTGTCTTGCGTGACTAATACTCCACAAAAGACTGTTTGGTGAGTACTGCATAGATGTTTACACTTGAAAGCAGATAGATAGATTCACAATGGTGTGTCATATTAGTAATGCAGGTAAGGTTGCTTGTGGGGAATTCTGTGTGGAAATGTTACATCAGAAAGAGGGCAACAAGACATACCTGAAAACAATAATCTTCGACGATGAGTCAACATTCATATCAGTGGCATGTGAACACCCACAACTGCAGAATACCAAATCTACACTGCCAATGCACAAGTTACACCCGATTTGATACAAAGAGTATGAGAAGAAACTGACTACCAGTGGGATGTGTGCCGCATCACAAATGGAAGACATATCAAATCAAAATGACACTTGACACTTTTATGTGAAACTTGAGATTGTTTGCTACAAAATGACATGTCTACTGATTCTGTAAGTTGTCTCAATAAATTTACATATAATTGCAAAATTGTAAAGTCCTTTTTGATTCACCCTGTACCATAGGTGAGTTGGTTAAGTTGATCCCTGACAGCTGCAGTGGGTTCGGCGCGGCAGCTTCACACGGCTACCTTAAGCAGTAACATAACACAATTTCATAAATGTCTCTATGGAAATGACTCAGGATTGTCACAATTTTTTATATAGATGCTGTTCTCACCTGCGGCTATTAGCGCTTCATACTGAAAGCTGGTAACAGTGCTGCAAGCTGTCAGGGATCTTCTTATTCCATCTTGGCTATAATTTCCATTTATTGTTATATACAAAGCTCAACATACCTTTACCAAATCCAACACTATCGGCATGAGGAGTGGAGCATTTTAATGTCAAAAGTTGAGGGACTAATAACCTTTACAGATATAAAAACTGCATCAGAAGGAATCAGAGCGAGTTTCATACTTGACAATGATATCAAACACACAGCCTAAAGGGGATTCTGAGTGGAATAGTTTGCCTCTGGTTTAAGTGCTCAGTTTGTTCAATGACAATTCTACACACTCTAAAGATGCAAGTGCATCAATAGATGTGATTGGAATTATGGGCCCAAATTTAGCAGCAGCTAGTTTCAAATCAATCGTTGATTCTTCAGATTTACACTTCCTCAATTTCCACATATTATTTCCAGTGAATTTATGCATTCAAATCACTTTCTTGTTGCAAACTTAGTTAATTTACTTCCTGCAATGACATTACTTTTGGTAGAACAGTAAATATTATTAAATAAAATAAAAATTCAGTATTTTGGCAATCAACCTTGCTGCCATCATCAGGTAAACTGATGTACTGCCAAGGAACAGCAGATGTGAGGTATATATCAGATTCCCCCTCCCCTCCCTCGGGTGCTCCCTCTGCCGTCTGCGCTGCGGGAACTTTCTCAGTTGTTCACAGCGGGGTTCGATCCTTGGCTTGTGGCCCAGCATCTGCGTATCCCTCATAGGTCAGCACCCAGGAAGGTTTGCCAGTGGGGTTTTGGAGATTCCTCCCCCTGCCCTCGAAGTCAGTACATTCTGGGATACCTCTATCTTCTCCCTGATCTGGGTAATGGCTAGTTCCCAAGCTTGGTTAACGGAATAGCTGCTGTCACAATTCAGTTCAGGTTTTATAACTCCGATCTCTATAGCTTCTTTGATGATACAGTCCCAATATTTCGAAATCTATGTTAGGACCTTGGACTTATCATAATCCATGCCATGAAATTCTGACAGGCAATGCTCGCAGATTCCACACTTATTAGGCTGTTGCAATCTCGTGTGCCATTGGTGTTCACGGCATCAATCTTCAATGGTGTGAATTGTCTGACCTATGTATTCCTTACCGCATTGGCATGGTATTTTGTAAACCCCTGATTTACGTAAACCAAGGTCATCCTTAACACTGCCAAGAAGTGCTCTGGTGTTAGTTGGAGGGCAGAAGACGGTTTTTACTTGATATTTGCGTAGAATTCATCCAACTTTTCCTGATAAGGCCCCACAAAATGGAATGAATGCCATGGCCATGTTTTTCTCAGGTTCTTCATTAGTTTCCGCCAGTTGTGTTGTGAGTGTCGGAAGTAGAGCATCCTGGATTTTCCTTTCCTTATAACTGCTCCTCAGAAACACAAACTTCAGATGGGCCAATTCTTGTTGGAACCTGTCCTCGTCAGAGAGGGCATGAGCTCTGTGTACAAGAGTTTTTAGAACGCCGTTCTTCTGAGCAGGGTGGTGGCAACTGTCCACGTGTAGGTATAAGTCGGTGTGAGTTTTCTTTCTGTACACACTGTGCCCCAACCTGCCGTCATCTCATGTTTTGACGAGAAGATCCGTGAAGGGGAGCATCACATTCGATTCTACCTCCATAGTGAACTTGATATTCTTGTATCTTGAGTTGAGATGTGTGAGAAATTCCATCAACTTGTCTCTTACATGTGGCCAAATTACAAAAGTGTCATCCACATATCTGAAGAAACAGGTAGGTTTTAGATGCACTGAGTCCAAGGCTTCCTCCTAGAAATGTTCCATGTACATGTTAGCAATGACGGGAGAGAGAGAACTCCCCATAGTAACACCTTCGGTTTGCTAGTAGTCGTCACTGTCAAATAGAAAATATGTTGACGTTAGAACATGTCTGAACAGATCTGTGGTTTTCTCATCAAATTTCCAGCCAATGAGATCCAGAGATTCACGTAACATAACCTTAGTACACAGCGAAACCACGTGGAAGCTCACGAGTATGTCAGATTCCTTAATGTGAGGTGGTTGATGCCTCCAAAGAAATCCAAAGAGTTATGGATATAGTGTGTACATGTCCCCATGTGAGGGCTGAGCAGTACCCTTGAGGTACTTGGGGAGAGGATATGTTGGGGCAGCAATATTGCTGACAATAGGACATAAAGCGATGTGTTCCTTGTGAACTTTCGGTAAGCCGTACAGCCTCAGAGGATCAGGGGCCCTGGGTTGTAACTTCTTTGTGACGTATTCAGGGAAGCCGGAATCTTTGAGAAGGGCCAAAGTTTCCCTTTTGACACACTCGGAAGGATTGGTGTAAATCTTGAGGTATGTGGTGCCATCTAGCAGGTCCCGCATCTTCCTGGTGTAATCCTGGTAGGACAAGATTACCATAGTGTTAACCTTGTCTGCTGGTAAGACCACTATGTCTGGATCTTCTTTTTGCATCTGGATGGCCACCCTCTCTTTTTTGGAAATATTCGGTTTCATAGGTCTAGTTCTATTTATGGCCCTGCAGGTTTCACGACGCACCTCTTCCACTGCCTCAAGTGGGAGTCGAGCCACCGTCTGTTCAATTGCACTAATGATGTCAGTGATGGATGCATCTTTAGGTGTCAGAGCAAAGTTCAATCCTTTCTTGAGAATGGAGATCGCTTCATTATCCAGTTCTATGTTTGTGAGATTGATAATTGTTTCCCCCTATCTTCAGAACTGAAGCGGCGAGTTGTAGATGTAGCTGGAGGAGAACTCGCCAACTGCTTCAATTCCTGCACCTGGGATTGGGTTGATGGTGTCACATTGGCCCCACGCATCTGTGCCCAAAAGAACTCTGCCAGAAGACAGATATCCAAGTTCGAATGTATACTGGAGAAATGGCCCTCTGAAGAGGTCACAAGGAAGTTACGACCCAGGGCCCCTGATCCTCTGAGGCTGTATGGCTTACTGACAATTCACAAGGAACACGTCTCTTTATGTCCTATTGTCAGCAATATTGGTGCCCTGATGTATCCTCTTGCCAAGTACCTCAAGGAGCTGCTCAGCCATCACATGAGGACATGCCCACACTATAGCCATAACTCTTCAGATTTCTTGGGATGCCTTAACCACCTCACATTAAGGAATCTGACATATTTGTGAGCTTCGACGTGGTTTCCCTGTTTACTAGGTTCTGTTACCTGAATCTCTGGGACTCAACAGCCAGAAGTTTGATGAGAAAACCACCGATCTGTTCAGACATGTTCTAACATCAACATATTTTCTATTTGGCAGTGACTACTGTGTGCAGACCAAAGGTGTTACCATGGGGAGTCCTCTCTCTTTCATCATTGCTAACACGTACATGGAACATTTCGAGGAACAAGCCTTGGACTCAGCGCATCTAAAACCTACCTGTTTATTCAGATACGTGGACAACACATTTGTTAGTTGACCACATGGATGAGACAAGCTGACGGAATTTCTTGCACATCTCAACTCAAGACACGAAAGTATCACGTTCACTATGGAAGTAGAATCGGATGGGATGCTCCCCTTCTTGGATCTTCTTGTCAAAACATGAGATGACGGCAGGTTGGGGCACAGCATGTACAGAAAGAAAACTCACACCAACTTATACCTACACGTGGACAGCTGCCACCACCTTGCTCTGAAGAATGGCATGCCAAAAGCTCTTGTACACAGTGCTCACACTCTCTCTGACAAGGACAGTCTCCAACAAGAATTGGCCCATCTGAATTAAGTGTTTCTGAGGAACGGTTATAAGGAAAGGAAAATCCAGGACGCTCTACAGCCAACACTCGCAACACAACTGGCATAAACTAATGAAGAACCTGAGGAAAACATGGCCATGGCATTCATTCCGTTTTGTGGGGACTTATTGGGAAAAATTGGATGCATTTTATGCAAATATCAAGTAAAAACCATATTCTGCTCTCCAACTAAAACCAGAGCACTTCTTGGCAGTGTTAATGATGATCTTGGTTTACGTAAATCATGGGTTTACAAAATACCATGCCAATGCGGTAAGGAATACATAGGTCAGACAATTTGCACAATTGAAGACCGGTGTCTTGAACACCAACGGCACACGAGATTGCAACAGCCTAATAAGTCTGCAATCGCCGAGCATTGCCTGTCAGAATTTCATGGCATGGATTATGACAAGTCCAAGGTCCTAACACAGACTTCAAAATCTTGAGACTGTATCATCAAAGAAGCTATAGAGATCAGAGTAAGAAAACCTGAACTGAATTGTGACAGCAGCTATTCCCTTAACCAAGCTTGGGAACCAGCCATTACCCAGGTTAAGGCGAAGATAGAAATATCCCAGAATGTACTGAATTTGAGGGCAGGGGGAGGAACCTTCAAACGATGCTGGCAAACCTCCCTGGGTGCAGACCTACAAGGGAACACTCAGGAGCTGGGCCGCAAGCTAGGCGTCGAACGCTGGCGCGGATGGCCAAGAGAGCACCCATGGTGCGGACAGCGGAAGGAGTGCCCGAGGGAGGGGGAGGAGGAATCTGGTATCTACCTCACGCCTGCTGTCCCTTGGCAGTACATCAGCACACCTGATGATGGCAGCAAGGTTGATTGCCGAAATATTGTGTCCTTTGTACACTCACACCAAGATGTTCACCTGAGATTTATTTCATCAACAATTAGAGTTGTGTACTGGTGGGATGGTGTTACATCATTGGATATAGTTTGTACAGGATTAACATCAGCGCACTGAGTCAGCTGCACAACTGGGCTGTGGAAGCAGTTAACAGTGTTACATCTGATGAACTATAGAACATGTTCTTGGCTAACAGCTGAAAGGTGATCTCTCTGTGTTGACTTGCGGGGTGGTCATATTGAACTTTAATGATTTCTAATGTTTCATATATGTCTTTGTCATATAGATATATGTTTTAGGGCTCCAAACCTCAATCAATAAAAACAGAGCCCTTATAGGATCACTTTTTTGTCCACCTATCTGTCTGTCTGTCAGTTAAAAATTCTTTTTCTCATGAACATATAGACATATCAAGTTGAAATTTGGTCCCTTGGTGGTATAATAAATGTAAGCTTCTAAGTCAATGCAATCAAAAGATATGACAATTTATGTTACATATTTTGATACTTGTAAACTCACTCTGCAAAACATACAGGGTACTTCCCATATGCCGAGAATCATGAAATTTGGTAAGAAGCAAGGTTGCACAGTACAACCAGTGCAAAAAATTTGAAAATTGTTAATTTGTAATGATACATATAAAAAAAATGTATTTTTAACTGTTTGACTGTCTGTCTGTACATCTGTTAAGATCGCTTTAGCTCAGGAACAGGTAGTAGACATATCAGCTTGAAATTTATGTCACATACTGAGATCTATGGCCCTTGGTGGTGCAAAATTGTTAAGCTTGTAAATCAATACAACAAAAAGATACTGCCATTTACGTCAACAATGTACGAAAAGACAGACTGCTATTTACCATAATGAAGACACGTTAAGTTGCAGACAGGCACAATTAAAAGACACTTACACAAAGCTTTTAGCCGCAGCCTTCATCAGCAAAAGAGAAACAGACACCATTCATACACACAAGCAATCACGTTTCACAGGCACATGACCACCAACTCTGGCACCTCAGGCCAGAAGTCCGGCTTGAGCTGCCTGCATTGTTGATATTCGTATGTGGAGTTTCCATTGTTTCGTTTACCCATTTATGCCTCATATTTTGATACTCACAAACTCACTGTCCTATAGGGTACTTCCCATCTTCCCATTGATCTATAATCATGAAATTTGGCAGAAAGCCAGATTTCAGAGTAAAAAAAATGTTAATTTGTAATTATGTCAGACACACAAAAAAATTCTTTTCTGACTTGTTATCTGACTTCAAACTTGAAATTAAAACATTTTCGAAAATCTTGGCATCCCCAGGACTGATATCTTGCCTGTATCAATTTCGATGGAAAAAAAAAAAATCAAGATTCTCAATTCCTGGAATGGATGAATTGTCTATACACAATTTAGTTTGTACTGAACCCTCAGAGCACTAATCCTATTCAAGCTTGGCCAATTTTTTATTCTAAATATGTGCTGAATGGATTGATTTGATTTGATTTTAAAAGGAGAGCTAAAACAGCTTAGGTCTAACCCGCCACTGCCTGCACACTGAAACTAGGTTTATTGTGGGGTATCACTCCCTGTATATCCAGTAAAGCCAATCAGTGCCCTTGAGTAGTGCAAGGAGTCCCTCTACCAGTTTTTTGTTAGACACAATTTCTTCAGGTCTAGTTGTCCCAAAGATTCTGTATCTTTTACTCTCCAATGCCATGCATTCAAAGATTAGGTGTGATGCAGTTTCCTCACTCTCATCACAGATCCTACATTTAGGTTCCTCTTCCATTATACCCATTGTGTGTAGGTGTTTTTTTAAGTTCCCATGGCCGATCATCAGTCCAGTCATGAGTTTTTCCTGTTCAATCCCAGGATTACAGAGCTTCTTTTAAAACATGGCTTGGGCATCATTACCATACTATGTTTTTGTTTATGGACCTTGGTCCAATATCCTACATGCTGTTTCCTAAGCCAGTTCTGTAGTTCTAATTTGATCATAGCCTTGGTGATTGTCAAGACAGGTTCCAGTCCAATAAATGGAGTTGTTGCACCCATCCTAACCAATCTATCGGCTTGTTCATTGCCACAGATCCTTGAGTGGCCAGGGACCCACACTAGGTACACCCTATTACCTCCCCGTAGCTCCACCAGAGCCCTGTGGCAATCTGCAACAATCTTAGATCTTGTTGCAGGAGCTGCCAATGATTTCAGGGCTGCCTGGCTGTCTGAATAGATGTAGATGCTACGATCATTGTAGCGCCTACTCATATTCTCCTCCACACATGCCCAGATTGCAGTAATTTCGGCTTGGAATACAGAGGCCAGTTTCCCTAGAGAGATGCTGCTCTCCAGTCTTGGCTGAATCCCGTTCAACCCTGCCCAATGCCTTGATCTGTTTTTGACCCATTGGTGAACCAAACAATGTCCCCCTTACGGTGTTGAACTGTTTTCTCCCACTGCTCCCTACTTCCAATTATTATGTTGTAAGGCTTGCCAAAGCAGTTAGGAGTTATTATATAGTCAGCGGGCATTTCCCCAGCCATACCTATATTTACCTCACTCACTATGTTAGTGTGTGATTCTGGATATCCAAATGAGACCCAGTTTTGGCCAGTTTTAAGTCTGTATGCCCCAGCTGCTGCCTCCATCATAACCCAAAGGTGGAGGCATGTCCAGCATGGCTTCCACTCCAGCGGTTGGTGTGCTGCTAATTCTGCCCGTTATGGCTAAGCAGGCCACTCTCTGCACCTTAGCAAGCTCTTTAGCAGCAACCCACTGTTCTACCTTCTTCCACCACACTACGGCCCCATAGGAAATCCTAGGTCTAACCACTGTGGTGTATATCCAGTGCATACCCCTGGGGCTGTGCTGAATGGAAATGAATCATCTCTTTTGGCACAACTTGTACTTAGTAGTTTCGAGAGAGACATGTAAAATAGTTTTGAAGCCTAGGATAGTATTGTTCACTTTTTTATGTGTCATTTGAAAGTGCAACATATTTCATCTCCTGAAGATAAGTACTAGCCAGTAATTCAATTTCACAATTTCAGTAATAGCTTTGAACTGAAGAGTTATTTTTTTAGTTATTGAGGTGAGTTACAAAAATATATATATTTCCGGACATTGCTTCCATTTTGTGAAATATTCTGTTTCCCATGGAGAAGCACATGTGCTTGGAAATGAACAGGTTGAGAAGACCAGACTTGCATGCAGAGTTCCAACGAAGCTCATAATTTGCACCATTGTCCCCAGAACTGATCGTGGCCCTTGGAAGGACTGAACCAGAAACTTTGAAGTTTCAAAACTACCTAGAACAAATAGTTAGGAACCTCACTCATGATGGAAATATATTCAAAACTAGTATCAGTGACCACGATGTGGCTGTGGCAACAATGATTACCAAAGTACAAAGGATAACTAAAACAAGTAGAAAGATATATATGTTCA
Source organism: Schistocerca americana (assembly GCF_021461395.2). Lineage (NCBI taxonomy): Eukaryota > Metazoa > Arthropoda > Insecta > Orthoptera > Acrididae > Schistocerca > Schistocerca americana. Next base: position 303,443,088 of record NC_060121.1, read on the forward strand.
GTAAACTAGTTAAAAAAAATCAATAGTGTCATTCATCAATGAGCAACTTGAAACTTTCAGCACACGGCAGGAGCATTTAGAGGAACTCTGGCTCATATTTAAAAGAATAGTTGACCATTCACTGGACAGATATTTACCTAGTAGAACAGTTCATAATGGGAGGTAACCTCCATGGTACACAGTAACTGCAAAGAAACTGATCAAGAAACAGATTACTCCATAACGAGTGTAAAACATAGCATAGAGTTACAGATAGAGAGATGCTGAATGGAGTATGTATGGCTGTCAAGAGAGCTATGTGTGATGCCTTCAACATCTGCCATAGCAGAATATTGTCAAATGACATTTCACAAAATCCAAAGAAATTCTGGTTGCATGTAAATGCTGTTAGTGCCACCAAAGTTAGTGTCCAGTACCTAGTGAATGAGACAGAAACTGAAACTGAGGATGCAAAGCAAAAGCCAAATGTTCCTTTACAAAGGAAAATCCAGGAGAATTGCCACAATTTAATCCTTGTCCCACTGAAAATATGAATGAAATAAGTAAAAAGGGTGTTCAAAAAGTTTTGCACAGTTGTCCCTAATTTTATTATTTTTTGCAGGAGGAGAATGAATTTTTTTGTAAACATACTTGGAACATTTAGCTATAAGTTGGTATATAAAAGTATTTTCCTTTATCTACATGTGAGCCACAATGGACCATGAAGTAGATGTCAGCTTGAGACAATGGTCGGTGATGGAGTTCCTCTTCAAGACCGGTGATGACTCTGCCACATTGATTCACAGGAAGTTGCTCCCTGTTTATGGGGAGGACACAGTAGATTGCAGCAGGATCCAGTGGTGGTTGCAGAGGTTTAAAGAAGGTGATTTCTCTCTACTGGACATGTGTGCGAGGGTCTCATGAAGACCTTTACTGAAGAGTGGAAACAGTGTTTTGATGGCGTCATTACCCAGGACGAAACATAGTTGTTTTTGTATGAAACTGAGAGCAAAACCCAATCCATAGAGTGGCATCATCCGGGTTCCCCCCGGAAGAAGAAACCAAGACTTTCACAAACAGCAGGCCAAAATGTGATGGCCTACTTTTTCTGGAATCAGTGTGGTGTCATTTTCATTGACTTTTTGGAACCTGGCTTTACAATCAACCGGGACCATTACTATTTGTCATTGGACAAGCTGTGATGTGTCATCAAGATGCACAGACCACAGCTTCAGGGTCAGCTCATCAGACTACACCATGACAATGCAAAACCCCATACAGTCCTTATGACGCAGGAGAAAATCGTGGGTTGGAAAACTGTTCCTCATCCTCCCTACACTCCGAGCTCTGTCTGATTTTTACCTCTTTGGTCATCTATAAGCCCACCTGCATGGTACAACATTTGATAGTGAGAAAGACCTTATTTCCTGTGTCAAGAGATGGTGTAAAAGTCAATCCCTAGAATTTTACCAAAGTGCATTTACATCATGGAAGGAACGTTGGGCCAGATGTCTCACAACTGATGGAGGCTACACTGAGTAGGCTCAATGTATAGCTAAATGCTCCAAATATGTTCACAAAAATTTTCATTATCCTCCTGCAAAAAATAAAAAAAAACTTTTTGAGTGCCCTTTCTACTAGAGTCAGTGGTGTTGAAAAACAGCTGAAATAGTTGAAACTGAACAAAGCTACAGGCCCTGATGAAATCCCTGTCAGATTCTACACTGAATTTGCAGCTGAGTTAGCCCCTCTTATAACTATAATCTACTGTAGATCCCTTCAAAAAGACGTGCCCAGTTCTTGGAAAAAAGCACAGGTCATACACTTCTAGAAGAATGGTAGTGGAAGTGATCTGCAAAACTACTGTCCAATATCCTTGACAGTGATTTGTTCTAGAGTCTTAGAACATATTCTGAGCTCAAACATAATGAGGTATCTTAAAGGGAATGACCACCTCAATGCCAAAAGGCATGGATTTCGTAAATATCGATCATGTGAATCCCAAATCGGACTTTTCTCACATGACATACTGAAGGCTTTGGATCAAGGCAACCAGGTAGATGCAGTATTTCTTGATTTCCAGAAAGCATCTGACTCATTACCACTCCTAAGCTTATTGTCAAAAGTACAGTCACATGGGGTATCAAGTGAACTTTGTGAATAGGTTGAGGACTGTTTGGTAGGAAGGACACAGCCTGTTATCTTACATGGAGAGTCATTATCAGATGTAGAAGTAACTTTGGGTGTGCCCCGGCCAAGTGTGTTGGGACCCTTGCTGTTCATGTTGTATATTAATGACCTTTCAGACAATATTAACAGTAAAATCAGGGTCTTTGGAGATGATGCAGTTATCTATAATGAAGTACTATCTGAAAGAAGCAGCATAAATATACAGTTGAATACTGATAAGATTTCAACGTGGTGCAGATATTGGCAACTTGCTCTAAATGTTCAGAAATGTAAAATTTTGCACTTCACAAAACAAAAAAATGTAATATCCTTTGACTATAATATCAATGAGTCAGTGTCGGAATCGACCAACTCGTACAAATACCTGAGTGTAAAGCTTTGTAGGGATATGGAATGGAATGATCACATAGGTTCAGTTGTGGGCAAGGCAGGTGGTAGGCTTTGGTTTATTGGTAGAATACTGGGGAAGTGAAATCAGTCTACAAAGGAGATTCCTTACAAATCACTCATGTGACTGGTTCTAGAATCCTGCTCAAGTGTATGGGACCCTTACCAGATGGGACTAGCAGGGGATATTGAACATATGCAGAGAAGGGCAGCATGAATGGTCACAGATTTGTTTAATCTGTGGGATATTGTCACAGAGAAAGAACTTAATTGGCAGACTCTTGAAGACCGACATAAACTATCCCAAGAAAGTCTATTAACAAAGTTTCACAATTGGCTTTAAATGATTACTGTAGCATTATACTACAACCCCCTACATATCGCTCCTATAGGGATCATGAGGATAAGATTAGAAAAATTAGTGCATGCACAGAGGCATTCAAACAATCACTCTTCCCACACTCCATACATGAATGGAATAGGAAGAGACCCTAATAATTGGCACAATGGGACATACCCTCTGCCATGCACCTCAAGGTGGTTTGCAGAGTATAGATATAGATGTATAAATGAAACTCAATCTTCCACACAAATAAAAAAATTGCCTCTTTCTTTCTTTTAACCATGGTCTTTGTAAGTACATTTGCTTGAAAGAACCTTAACCCTCCATGCAAACCAAAAATTTCTCTTTCTCTCTTTTTAGCTTATGTAATTTTGCTGTTTATAAAATACTGTACATAATTTTTATGGTACTATATGTTACATGTAGATGATATATAGACAGGAGTCCAGCTACTACTACTACTACTGTAGTTTTTTGTTGTTATAGTCTGCATTCTGAAGAGATGTTTAATGCAGCTCTCTATGCTAGTCTATCCTGAGAAAACCTCTTCACTTCTGAATAATTACAGTAACATGCTTGTTATAGTCAAGCCTTCATCTCCCACTACAAATCCCCCTGCCCCCTCTCCCCCACTTTTCTCCATTACCAAACTGATGATACCTCGATACCTCAGGATGTGTCCTATCAACTGATCCTTCCTAATACTCAAGTTGTACCATAGTTTTTTACCCCAGTTTGATTCCGTAATTCTTCATCAGTTACCCAATCCACCTATGTAATCTTCAACTTTCTCATGTAGCATCATATTTCAAAAGCTTCTATTATCTTCTTGTCTGAACCGTTTATCATCCATGAGGCTACACCCCACACAAATACTTTCAGAAAATAATTCCTAAAACTTAAATTTATATTTGATATTAACAAATTTCTTGCTATTCATAGTCTGCACCTATTTAACTAACAGGTTTTTGTCTTCTAGGTATAAAGGTAAATATGTGTGACTGAATTTTGTGAGATCAAAGATTTTATCTATGTTCATCCAAAAAATCTCTCAACAGCCTGTCAAAATCTTAGACTGGAAGAGTACTCTGCTCAGGTTTGAAAATGTTATAGCTTTATCAGTTTCAGTGTGCAGTAACAAGATACAATAGGAATTATGCAAGTAGAACTTAAATCACAGAAAAGAGATTTATTAAAAGAGTAAAAGGTTGCACACAGTTAGATACAGAACATAATTACTGTGTTAGATATGAAGAAGAGTGGAAAGAAAAATAAATGACAAAATAAATAAATATTGAGAGAAATGACCACAACATATACACACAATGACAGATGGTCTGGTGGAAGCAATGCAATACCACCTCAAGGAAAGGCAAGAACTGGAAGACTAAGAAAAAGATGAACTGGAAAAAAAACAGTCAATCTGTAAAGTAGGAAGAAGATTATTTTATTTTTAGTCCTCTCATTTAGTTATTATCTTTTTTCTGTCTTATATATAATTTTTCTCTTCTAGGACTTGAGAATTCAAATTTCCAAAAGCTGGAAATTCAACATGTTTCTCACTTCTGTCTCAAACAGCATTAATATTCAGTAGCTAAAACATGGACATCATAAAGTTAGAAACAAGGTTGAATCCCAAGATTTGACTTTCTTTTAAAGAAAGAGAAGAGGAAGAAGAAAACTCCTACATCAGAGAAAGACAAGAACCAAGGAAAACCAAGTGGTCACAAGGTACTGATAACATTGACCAGAAAATGGGTTGAACTGTGGCACAGTGCCTGACCTGAATGTCGTTAACATTGAGTAAGTGACAGCTCCTTCTGTTACTTAACTTCTCAGGTTTTCAAGGCTCATATATTGTTGGATCCACATACTTACTAATAAATCAAAGGATAGGTTTCCAATGAATAAATAGGATTAACAGGCCTGCCATACCAATGAGGCTAGATCTTGATTTTGTTCTATTATGATATACACACTGTACCCAGCATTATTACTCATAATACTTTTAGAACATTTTTACACTCACTTAGGATTGCTGCTGCTGTGTAACCAGCTCGTTCTCTACATTCTCCAAAGAAAACAACCCTAAGAGGTGATGAGCCAAGAGGCTGAGAACAGGAGGCATGTCTCATTTCACACTCATTAGCATATGTCTGCCCATTTGAAGCACAGACTGGTTCTGATCGCTGGAGAGGTGACAAGCTACTGTTGGTACAGTTGCTAACGCAAGTGCATTTTCCTGATTCACAGTGTGTACCAAGTTCACATTTTATGCCTTCACACAGATCTGGTAAAAGAAAAGCAAATTTATTAATCAGATATAAACAAAAATTATTATGAGGACTCTGTATTGGGTACATGTACAAACCAGTGCACCAATTTATGTTCACAAAACTAAGTTTAAAGTCAGCAAAGACAAGATATAAGTCTAAGCAAAAGATTTCACATGGTTGAAGATCTTAAATTACTTAGGAAAAAACAACACATGTGGAAAATACAATTCATTACATTCTGTTGTTACAAAAGTGATTTAGTAACTCATGTGGAATTGCTTCTACTTCCGAGTGTACAGGATCTTTCATATATTATTACCACAAGCTCCTCTATAAGCCACAGCAAGAGCCTTCTGAAGCTGACAGGAACTTCTCCTCAGCTCACACTCATTTCTGTATGTGATGCTGTCAGTGCCACAAACAGGAGCTTCCAACTGGAAGAGAAAAACTTAAGTCAGGTACAATAAAACAAATACATGAAAGTAATTCTCCTATTCCTCTTATTAATGTTAAGAAGCAGTTGATGAGACTTTTGCCATTTTTTTTTTATTAAAAGAAGGATTCCAAATGCCAGCATATTACTACAGCCAATACTGTGCGGTAAAATGTGCACAGTACCTTTCTGTTAAATACATAAATTGTGTTTGTTTGTTTAGGGGTTGTAAGGTTACGATATTGACTGAAGCCACTAGAAGTCAGTGTTGTCACACAGAGTGCAAAGGCACACAAATTAAAAATCAACAATAGGACAGTGAGGCAACTGTCCTTGTAAAGTACTGGAATCTATGAGATTCTGCACAAGCATATGTTAAAATATGTTGTTGTTGTTGTTGTTGTTGTTGTCTTCAGTCATGAGACTGGTTTGATGCAGCTCTCCATGCTACTCTATCCTATGCAAGCTCTTCATCTCCCAGTACTTACTGCAACCTACATCCTTCTGAATCTGCTTAGTGTATTCATCTCTTGGTCTCCCTCTACGATTTTTACCCTCCACGCAGCCCTCCAACGCTAAATTTGTGATCCCTTGATGCCTGAGAACATGTCCTACCAACCGGTCCCTTCTTCTTGTCAAGTTGTGCCACAAACTCCTCTTCTCCCCAATGCTATTCAGTACCTCCTCATTAGTTATGTGATCTACCCATCTAATCTTCAGCATTCTTCTGTAGCACCACATTTCGAAAGCTTCTATTCTCTTCTTGTCCAAACTAGTTATCGTCCATGTTTCACTTCCCTATATACTCTATGTTAACAAATTTCTCTTCTTCAGAAACGCTTTCCTTGCCATTGACAGTCTACATTTTATATCCTCTCTTCTTCGACCATCATCAGTTATTTTGCTCCCCAAATAGCAAAACTCCTTTACTACTTTAAGTGTCTCATTTCCTAATCTAATTCCCTCAGCATCACCCAACTTAATTTGACTACATTCCATTATCCTCGTTTTGCTTTTGTTGATGTGCATCTTATATCCTCCTTTCAAGACACTGTCCATTCCGTTCAACTGCTCTTCCAAGTCCTTTGCTGTCTGTAACAGAATTACAATGTCATCGGCGAACCTCAATGTTTTTATTTCTTCTCCATGGACTTTAATACCTACTCCGGATTTTTCTTTTGTTTCCTTCACTGCTTGCTCAATATACAGATTGAATAACATTGGGGAGAGGCTACAACCCTGTCTCACTCCCTTCCCAACCACTGCTTCCCTTTCATGCCCCTCGACTCTTATAACTGCCATCTGGCTTCTGTACAAATTGTAAATAGCTTTTCGCTCCCTGTATTTTACCAAGATAAGTCATAGGGTCAATATTGCCTCACGTGTTCCAACATTTCAGCGGAATCCAAACTCAAACTGATCAAAATGTTAAAATATAAGTCAATGAAATGGCAGTGACAGAGAGATCGAATTTAAAAATTGTGATAATGGTGTTTTTTTTTTTTTTTTTTTTTTTTTTTTTTTTTTTTTTTTTTTTTTTTTTTTTTTTTTTGACAGTAGCATTCTGTGATATGTTAGTCAAGGTAATAGCTATTAGACTTCTAAATAAAGCAAAGTGTTTTCAGAGAGTGTCTTTCATTTACCTAGAGTCACACTCCATGTCCAAAATCTTTAACCTACTAATGAGAAGGGCCATATTTATGACAGGGATTTTGCAGGATGCCTGAATGGCAGAGGCTTAGAAGTAATTATCAGGTCACCAGGGTGTACATTTATGGTGATTCATTCTGGTATTAGCTCATGGTCCATTCGTATGTTGTAAAATGAGAAGCACTCTCTACCTTGCAGTTCACAGTGGGTTGCAGAGTATGTAGGTAGATATAGATTTAAATGTAAAGGGATCAATTAGCTGATGAATTATACTGCCAAAAATGTTTACTTTTACAACTAGACACTGCTAAATTGAATAAATGTTAAAAAATATTGTAGTATATGGTGATGGTAGACTATAGGTTTGTTGCAATTGTTCATTAAATGTAGGACATATTCCTAACACAAACTCACTGAAGAATTTTTGTAAACACTCTGTATATGACCTAGAAAACATAGTCATTGTCATGGATCAGGTGACAGTTTAATACCAAAAGCAATGGTAAAAATAAGCTTAGTTTGAAAAAGTCATACAAAAATGTCTCTGCATTAGATGAATAATGATAGTATTACATTACTTTTAGGGATAACTAAAGTATTAAAGACTGTTTTTGATTTTGTAAGTAGGTACATAGAGAGAGGAGAGACAAAGGAGGGGGGGGGGGAGAGAGAGAGAGAGAGAGAGAGGGGGGGGGAGGGAGGGAGGGAGGGAGGGAGGGAGGGAGGGAGGGAGGGAAGGAAGATGGGAGGGAGAGACAGAGAGAGAGAGAGAGAGAGAGAGAGAGAGAGAGAGAGAGAGAGGAGCAGGCCACAGGAGGGGGAGAGGAGGGAGGAGGAGATAAAGAGGGGGGAGGGTTGAATGATTTAACTATTGTAAGAACTTTGTCTCTCAAAATTTATCAGTGACAGATAGCTTGCACAAATTTTTGGTGAACTTACACACACATCTCCTTAATAGAAATATCATGGAACAGTCTACAATGAGATAGAAAACACTGATTTGGAGACAAATGAATGAGTGACTCTACGCTGACATCATATGTTGGCTCCTTCCAACTATTAAAAAAAAAAAGTAGCACAAGAAATATGGCACTTACAAACTATGAGGTCATTAGAAGTGGAACACTAGCTACACTGGATATGGTGAGAAAGTACATCAACTGTGACCTGTTGAAATGAACCATTCCAGCATGCTCATGCAGTGATTTAGGAAAACTACGGAAAACCTCAATCAAGATGGCTAAATGGAGATGTGATCCCACTCCTCCCACATGTAAGTCCAGTGTATTAATGCCTAAACCACCTTACTTGGTTCTAATTAGCAAGAGATTATGCCTATGACAGAAGATGCTTTATGCATAGATGCTTTGAGAAGGAAAATGTGATACCCATGACAACCACATCGTGCATACTAGAGACAACTAAGTATATTTCCATGAAGTTCTACAATTGCCAGTAGACCATGAACAATAAAAGGAAGTTGTTGTCCTGGAAGAAAATACTGATAAATGTACTTCTACAGATGAAATTGTGTCTTATGCTGCAGATGAAGTTAATTTCCTGAATATCATAGCATCATTAACAAGGAAAAAACTGCTCATCTGAGAAACATGTACATAAAATTGTGAGCAACACTAGGAATCTCTAGAGTCAATTGTCATCAATGCCATGAAATCAGTGGTGTCATATTCAGGTTTCACTGATGAGGGTACACAATAGGTTAACTTGCTTATTTTTCCTGTGAATTTCTGTCAGTGACACAGTGATGAATATTATTATGCATATGTTTTTATTTTTTATTTTCAGTGTTTGTAAAAAGTAATGTACATAATGCACATAACTTACATCATCACAGGCCTCTGGACATATGCACCTTACTGTTCCAGCACCATCACTCTCACATATGCCATAGTGACTGCACTTATGGTTCTCACAGCCATCTGCAAGAAGAAAATTACATATATCGCTGCTGCCTAAAATTTCATAGAAAACAAATAGTTTATAAAATCAAAAAATTAAGTGAATTGTGTTGCACTATGTCATAATAAACCAACATAAAGTTCAGAGTTCAGATCCTTTCTCCTCTTGTCCTCCTAACAGTTGGGTCTCTCTCATCCTGGGGTCTTCCTTTCCTTTTCAATCTTCCCCACCTACTCCTCTTTCCTCTGCTCTATACACTTCAACAATGTTCTAGAATGGGCTGTACAAGTATTTTGTAAGCAATTTCCTTTGTAGATTGACTGTATTTTCCTGGTATTCTATCAGCGAACCAGAGTCTGCCGCCCACCTTACCTACGACTGAATCTATGTGGTCACTCTGTTTTATAACCCTAAAAATTGTTGCACCCTGGTATTTATATGAGCTGACTGATTCAAACAGACTCACTGATATTGTAACCATGGGATACTATATCTTTTTCATTTAAAAAAATTGTATATGAGATGCCATTTCTTGGACAACTTTAAAATCTTAGGAATATATGACTGAATATCGGTGCAGCCTCTTTCAGACAGTACTTCATTATACACTGAGTGCAAAAGAAACTGGTACACCTGCCTAATATCGTAAAGGGCCCCTACAAGCATGCAGAAGTGCCGCAGCACGATGTAGCATAGACTCGACTAATGTCTGAAGTAGTAGTGCTGGAGGGAATTGACACTATGAATCCTGCAGGGCTGTGCATAAATCAATAAGAGTATGAGATGGTGGTGATCTCTTCTGAAGATCACGTTGCAAGGCATCCCAGATATGCTCAATAATGTTCGGGAGTCTGATGGCCAGCGGAAGAGTTTAAATCCAGAAGAGTGTTTCTGGAGCCGCTTTGTAGCAACTCTGAACTTGTGGGATTTTGCATCATCCTGCTGGAATTGCCCAAGTCTGTCGGAATGCACAACAGACATGAATGGATGCATGTGATCAGACAGGATGCTTACATATGTGTCACCTGTCAGAGTCATATTTAGACATATAAGGGGTCCCATATCACTCCAATTGCACACGCCCCACACCGTTACAGAGCCTCCACCAGCTTGAACGGTCCTCTGCTGACATGCAGGGTCCATGGATTCATGAGGTTGTCTTCATACCCATACATGTCCATCTGCTTGATACAATTTGAAACGAGACTCGTCCAACCTGGTAACATGTTTCCAGTCATCAACAGTCCAATGTTGGCATTGATGGGTCCAGGGGAGGCATAAGGCATTGAGTTGTGCTGTGATCAAGCGTACTCAAGTGGACCTTCGGCTCCAAAAGCCCATAATGATGATGCTTCATAAAATTGTTTGCACACTCACTTTTGTTGATGGCCCAGCTTTGAAATCTGCAGCAGTTTGCAGAAGGATTGCACTTTTGTCACATTGAACAATTCTCTTCAGTTGTCACTGGTCCCATTCTTGTAGGATCTTTTTCTGGCCGCAGCAATGTCAGAGATTTGACGTTTTACCAGATTCCTGATATTATATACATGGAACATTCGTAAAATGGTCGTAGGGGAAAATCGCTACCTTGGAGATGCTGTGTCCCATCGCTCGTGCACCGACTGTAGCACCACGTTCAGACTCACTTAAGTCTTGATAACCCGCCATTGTAGCAGCAGTAACCGATCAACAACTGCACCAGACACTTATTGTCTTATATAGGCATTGCCGACCACAGTGCTGTATTCTGCCTGTTTACATATCTCTGTATTTGAATATGCATGCCTATACCAGTATCTTTGGTGGTTCATTGTAGATAACTGCATCATCTGCAGAAACTTTGAGGTGGCTATTAACACTGTCTGCAAGATCATTAATATACATTCCGCAGCATCAATAGCAAGAGTCCCACACACTTTCCTGAAACACACCTGAAGTTTCTTCAACATCTGTCAAAAACTCTCCATCAAAAATAACTTACCGTGCCCTGTCAACCAAGATGTTCTGAATCCAGTCACAAATTTAACATGATAGCCTATATGATCGTGTTTTTTGTAATAAGCATAGATGTGATATTGAGTCAATTCCAAAACTGAGAAATACTGGACTTCCCTGACTGCCTTGTTTCCTGACCTTCAGAATGCCATGCGAAAAAGTGTTGAGCTGTTTTTTTTTAATGCAAGGTGATTGGCATTGAAGAGGTCATTCTGTTTGAGATACCTCATTACATTTGAGCTCATAAAATGTTCTATGATTGTACAATACATGGAGGATAGTGTATTTTTATATGTGCCTATTGCCAGTACTGATGCTTCGCCTCCTAATTAGGTATGTACCAGTCAGCAGTTCTATCACATACATTACATAATGACAGCTTTATTGTGATAAGAGCTCACATTATTCTTAAAATACAACTAGCGTGTATTATCATGACACCAATAAACTCTGTTCTGTAATTCTGTCATCATACATTTACGATCCAGTTTATTATGAATGTATGAAACTATGTAATTCAAAAATACAATAAATATGGACTGTGCAACTATCTCACACAGAAACACAGTAAATTAAAAAGGTTGTGGCAATTATGTTTTCCAGACTATGCAGTGTTAAGGTTGCCATGGATATATGCTCGTGCCATTAACCAGTACTGGAGGTAAATTATGATTGTTAAACAGTAGCAAGATCATTTGGTGAAATAATTTTACAATGAAAGCTTTCACTACATTAAAAAATGAAATGTAACCATCTGAATACGAGCAAAACTGCCCAGCATCTGTTATGACAACTAAACAAAATCTTTTTTAGGTATTTGTAGCTAGTTTTGGTCCCATTCAGTGATGTTTAATCATCTTACTGTTGAAATGTTGGAACTATTCTGGGTACAATGGAGTACCAAGTGGCTTTTTGAAACAGTTCACTGATTTTTCAGAAACGTCCCTAAACTAACTCTGTAATCAGTGTATTACCTGAAAGTCTGAAACATGCAGCAGAAATAGCTATTTATAAAAGTGTAAACAAAAATAGATTTGCTAATACAGTAGTAGACTTGTTTCACTTCTTTCAATATCTGAACATTTTTGACGTGGTAACACAGTAGAGTACATACCCATGTTACACACAAGACCTTGTTAATGGCATTTAAGTTAGACTTTTGTATATGCTACTGGACATATAGCTGTAAATTATATCAACACAATTTATAAAAAAACTGCTAAGGGCTTTAACTGTATATACAGTGGAACTTACTGGCAGTTTAAAACTGTGTGGTTGACAGGAACTCAAAACTGGGACCTATGCCTTTCATGGGCAATTGCTCTAGTGGTTGAGCTCCCTAAGCACAGTACACCCTTATAGCTTTACTTCCACCAGTAAGTCATCTCCTACCTTCCAGACATCACTGGAGTTCTCCTGCATACCTTGTGGCACACAATTTTAATGTGCCAGGAAGTTTCAAATCAGTGCACACTCCACTGCAGAGTGAAAATTCATTCTGGACACAATCATCCAGGTTGCAGTTAAGCCATGTCTCCACAATACCCTTTCTTCTATGAATGCTAGTTCTGCAAAGTACACAGGAGAATTGTTGTGAACTCTGGAAGTCAGGATATGAGGTAAAGGCAGAATTAAAGCTGTGAGGGTGGGTACTGTATCATGTCTGAATAGCTCAGTTGGAAAAGTAGTTGCCCACAATAGCCAAAGGTCCCAAGTTTGGGTCCTGGTATGGCTCACAGTTTTAATCTGCAGGTAGTTTCTGTTGTGGGTTGGCAGGAGAGCCAACACCGGGTTACAAGAGGAAGCCGAAAGGCACGCGTTTTAGCTCACGCAGGCTGGCGTGAGGTCTGGAACAGGACAAGGAAATTAGAATTTAGAAAAAAACAGACGTAGCTGGTGGAATACTTAACTTTAATCCATAAATGGTGAACGCCGCTCTTGATGGTACATTATTCTCAGTATCAATAGTAACTGGTAATGGTGCCTTGCTAGGTCGTAGCAAATGACGTAGCTGAAGGCTATGCTAACTATCGTCTTGGCAAATGAGAACGTATTTTGTCAGTGAACCATCGCTAGCAAAGTCGGTTGTACAACTGGGACGAGTTCCAGGAAGTCTCTCTAGACCTTACGTGTGGCGGCGCTCGGTCTGCAATCACTGATAGTGGCGACACGCGGGTTCAATGTATACTAATGGACCACAGCCGATTTAAAGACTACCACCAAGCAAGTGTGGTGTCTGGCAGTGACACCACAGTTTCAAACCAGCACATACTCTGCTGCAAAGTGAAAATTCATTCTGCATAGATAGTATTGTAGTGCCTATATTCCCCATCCCACCCTTTCCGAAGTACGAGTTAACTAGTGATGAGAAGTGGAGGTTGTATTAGAATACTCCTCAATAGCAACAGGAATGAAATCAGAATGAGGAAACATCAAATACAGCTTAAATTGATCCATAAATAAATTTTCTAATAAATATACTGAACAAGCATTTGGATAACTATCACATGCAAAATAAGGCCACATTGATATTTCAAACAGAAGTAAGGCACTGGACAGTTTTCCACAGCAGCCCTGAAGATGTTCAACCACCTACCACTGAATATTTCAACATTGTCACTGAGGATATTCAGAACTAGACTGACACATCTGGTCAAACAACAGCCCTATATCCTGTAAATGAATTTTTCTCTACAAGTGGAATTGTAGACTGGTCAACATGATACCATCATATGTGAAGCCATAAACTCAAAACATTAAGCACCTGTAAAGTGTTGTTTATAACCACTGCTTATAACATCAGCATTGTGTAATGGTTATTGTCTTTCATCTTAGTTTTAGCAGTGCTTTTAATATATAATCACTAACATGTGATGCAATCTGTCTGCTCATGGCCACTGAATGATGTTGAGTTAGTAATAGTAATAGTGCATAGGCACATAAATTCACATTGTGTTTCAGCTGTCGAACTTGCATTGTTTACCAGGGTAACCACATACACTGATGAGCCAGATTATGACCACCTGTTTAATAGCTTGTTTGTCCATCCTCGGAATGAAATACATCACTGTTCTGCAATCAGGGTTCTGACAGTTTGTTGATAGGTTTGTGGAGGCATGGTTACAGATAGCGACCCAGATGGGTTCTATAGGATTTACATCAGGCAAATTTGGTCACCAAAGCAACACCACAATTTCACTATAATGTTCCTCAAACCACTGTAGCATTGTTCTGGCTCTGAGACATGGACAATTCTATTGCTGAAAGATGACATCACTGTTGGGGAAGACATCAAACATAAAGGGATGCAGGTGGTGTCTTTGATTACTACCACAGGTCCCATGCGAGCACAATACTGTTTCCACTAGCCAGTGTCCATGGCTCACTACACATTTTGAGCTGCCAATTAGCTCAATGAGCGCATTTTTGGAGACGATCATTGACATAGTGTAGCAAAATGTTATTCATCCAAAGAGGCAACATGTTGTCATAGATCAATGGTCGAATCCCAATGGTCTCATGACCCTGCAATTGTAATTGATGATGTTGTTGGGTCAACATGTGAACATGTAGAGTTGGTCTGTTGCAGAGCTCCATGTTAACAATGTACAATGGATGGATTGTGCTCCGAAACACTTGTGCATGCACCAGCATTGTGCTCTTTGGGCAGAGATCCCACAAATCATCATCTATTCTATTTTACAGAGCAGGCAAGCCTCTGAACTCCACACTCTGTGAAGAGTCGTGGATGTCACATTCAACCTTCTAGCAACTAGTGGTAGTTCACTGCCCTTCTACCTCTTTCCAAAGATGCTCATGACAGTAGCATGTGAACATTTGACCAACTTCACCATTTTTGAGATATCTGTTTATAGGCTCTGCATAGTAATAATCTGCCCTTTGTCAGACTCACTTATCTCAATGGATTTCCCCATTTGCAGACCATATCTTCACTAGGTGATCCCTGTCCACTTCTGCTTCGCTTACATACTTTGAATCTTGCGTCAGGTGCCTGCAATGCCACCAGGAGGCATCCAGTGTTGCAGTGGGCAGTGGTCATAATGATTTGGCTTATCAGTGTACTGATCACTTTACACAAAAAGCCACAATACACTCCAACTGAAGAGATAGGCAAAAGAAAGTGCTAATCTACAAGAATGTATAGGCTATTGAGATACTGCATGTTACATGTTTGGTTAAATTCAAAGCAAGAAAATATATACAATTAAGACACAAAAATGTATATAGTAGATAGTGCTTTTTAGCAAGTTGTAGGGAACTACTATTTAGCAGCACATGGTACATTCTAAAACACAATGGATAAAATGACCAGCCTAATCGTTATTAAACTGAGGGTTAATGGTTTCTTCCACCAACCCCCTGATCTAAAATGATTATTTACATGATGTTGGGTGGGTGGGATGATCTCTAAAGACATAAGGGGTAGTCAGTAAGAGTTAATAAGAGATGTGATCAGAGAAGGACAACATGGGAAAGGGTAGGAATACATGAACAGTTGTAATAAAATTTTTTTAAAAAAAGTTGCTGAATAAAAATAAAAATTGTACCAAATATTGAATTTGGAGAGATATAAAGTGCAGGAAATAATGAGGAAATAACAATGGACCCTTACTGAAACCTGGAGATTGAAATAATTTTAAATTTTTGAGCCTACCAACTTTCCTCCATTGTTCCCATTCTGGTGGCTGAAAGCGGTTGATGTACCACTGTCACAAATATTCTGCGTATTATTTTTTTATCTCATAAATAATGCTAGTATTCTCTTTTTTGTTTAGAATATGTCACCACATACTGAGAAATTATGCTTTTCTGTAAATAGGTTCCCATTATTATAGTATGTACCAAATATATCTATTCCTCCTGGACAATAATTAGTGAGCTCAGGCAAATGGTAAACAAATGTAGTACTCAAACTGACTGAATAGTACACCTGGAAGAGCAGCTGTCTCTGTGAAAGCAGATGCCTTGTAATAAAATGTGTTTGACATTTATTTAGACACAAATAATGGAAACTAAGTACCGGTACGTTGAATCATGATTAGACATCAATTTATTCCACCTCTCTGAAGTTCATCTTCATGATGAGATTTATGTGAAGCAATATAAAAATAATACGATTGTGTGTTCGTAACTAAAAGTTCCCTTAGAATTCGTATATAAATAAATTTATATTCGTATTTAAATAACATGATGTGGTAAAAAATGCGTCACTTGAACACCAGTACCTGTAGGCCTTCCAGTATTAAAAAGTTGTATCAGTGGTAGAGAATTAGAGATTTTGATTTATTACCAAATATAGGGACGCAAAGCTATGCCAAGGTTTGCTGCCAATGTTGTGAACCCCCACTCTTCGCTTTTAACTATGCAGCTTGAGCATATTTTATGATTTTTTAAGCAGTTTTAATAGAATAATACTTTTGAATTCTGCGAATTAAAAAATCATGCACACAACCAATGAAATGTATCATTGTAATAAGTGAACTGCAAATTGACTACAAATCACGACTGCTCAAGAGCAGTGAGTAGATTGCAGGTTAGGTAGTCTAACCTCCTTAGCTTGTAGCTTCCCGCAGTACTGCCATCGTTTTAGTTCATGGTGAAGAGGATACGTAATTTGCTTAACCCTCCAGCCAGCACTTTGACTACTGCTAAGTTTCGGTTGGTACCCTATTCAATCTTTCTGATTCAATTTGGAGAAACTATTCGGTTAAAAAATTGATTTTTCCGTATCTTAAAATCTGGCTTCACAGCTGGATGATGACCCACCGGGCATATTTTGAAAAGTTATCATCAAAGTAAGTGGTCGTTGGCCAGTTAACATTTGATGGGTTTTTAGAAAATGGATTGCTGCGTACGAAAATAGCAACATATCGAAATTCTTTTTGGTGTTTAAGAGCATTATAAAGAAACGACTTCTCCCGAACAGACGTTTATCGTTAAACATGACTTCATGTGGCAACAATGTGCTTGGTTCATACTAGAGTCGGGCAACACGATTCTTTTTCCCGATTCGATTCCTACGATTCAATCTCACATTGCGAATCGATTACTACGATTCTTTCACGATTCATTCTAGTCTTCGATGGCACGATTCTTACGGAATGCAAAAAGTTCTACATCTTACTCACAGATGGCAGGACATGTCTCGCGGCTCCTAGCGAAAATGTTTACCAGTATATAATTAAACTACATTAAATTTCCTACAAAAACGTTCCTGTTCATTCTGTGTCTACGGCTAATTCTATCTGCGTTGCATGGAATGGAAAAATTGCAGTTTATTAAAACTAGTGTTTTGCCGTAATAAAATTAATGATTTATCGGAAGTGAAGTAGAGCCGTTTTAAAGAATAAATTGTGTTCGGGAAATGTAACAGGGTGAAGACGGGGTGCAGACCAGAAGCGTAAAGCCACACTGTTCTAACGCATACATCCGCCGTATGTCCCATATTGATTTCTGCCGTTATTTCAAGCAGTGTTAGTTGTATGTTAGCACTGACAATTCTACGCTATCCTTGCTACTCTCTTTCGTCAAGTGAAGGCCGTCCGCCTCGGTAGCTGAGTGGTCAGCGTGACAGACTGTTAATCCCAAGGGCTGGGGTTCGATTCCCGGCTGGGTCGGAGATTTTCTCCGCTCAGGGACTGGGTGTTGTGTTGTCCTAATCATCATCATTTCATCCCCATCGACGCGCAGGTCGCCGAAGTGGCGTCAAATCAAAGACCTGCACCAGGCGAACGGTGTACCCGACGGGAGGCCCTAGCCACACGACATTTCCATTTCCAAGTGAAGGCCGTCGGCCATTGCGTTGTCCGTGTTGAGAGGCGATGCCTGAAATTTGGTATTCTCGACACACTCTTGACACTGTGGGTTTCGGGACTATTCAATTCCCTAGCTATTTCCGAAATGGAACGTCCCACGCGTCTAGCTCCAACTACCATTCCACGTACAAAATATGTTAATTTCCGTAGTGCAGCAATAGCCACGTCGTAAGCCTTTTCACATGAATCACCTGAGCACAAAATACAGCTCCGTTTGTGTGTCTGTGTGAAGTGAGGCAGAGTGCTACCTGACATTAAGCTGGGCTTCTGAGTATAGGGATTTATTCAAGCTTTATTCTGACATAAACAGGGGGGAGGGCTCACAGCCCGTGGCCCCACTAAAGCAGTTGGGTTTCGTTGGATCCAGTTATTGAGGTGTGGGGGGCTCGATGATTGCACGAGGGACCTGCACTTGGTGCCACCATTGTGGAGCTATAGAGCAGCCAGTATATTCCAGGAGTCGCGCAGTGGGCCTGAGTTCATCGATCCATGGAGGAGTTTCTGCATTGCAGATGTGATGTGATCAGAGATGCGTGAGATGTTCAGTTCGTCGTGAAGGTCAGCAATACGGGCCCAGCTTGGAGCTCCGAAGATGAGCGGAGGTATCTGTTTTGAAAGACTTGTAGCGGTCGAAGACTGGACAGGCTGGTGGTTCCCCACGTGGAGTAGCCATAAAGAAGCGTAGGTAAAACTGTCGCTCGATATAGCTGAAGCTTTATTGGAACGTTCATCTGGCCACTGCTTAACAGTGGATACAATTGGTGTAGGAGGTACAGTAGTTGAATCCTCTTGTTGTGGATATGACGTTTGAAAAGGAGTTTGCTATCCAGGGTCAGCCCTAGGTACACTCCTGGAAATTGAAATAAGAACACCGTGAATTCATTGTCCCAGGAAGGGGAAACTTTATTGACACATTCCTGGGGTCAGATACATCACATGATCACACTGACAGAACCACAGGCACATAGACACAGGCAACAGAGCATGCACAATGTCGGCACTAGTACAGTGTATATCCACCTTTCGCAGCAATGCAGGCTGCTATTCTCCCATGGAGACGATCGTAGAGATGCTGGATGTAGTCCTGTGGAACGGCTTGCCATGCCATTTCCACCTGGCGCCTCAGTTGGACCAGCGTTCGTGCTGGACGTGCAGACCGCGTGAGACGACGCTTCATCCAGTCCCAAACATGCTCAATGGGGGACAGATCCGGAGATCTTGCTGGCCAGGGTAGTTGACTTACACCTTCTAGAGCACGTTGGGTGGCACGGGATACATGCGGACGTGCATTGTCCTGTTGGAACAGCAAGTTCCCTTGCCGGTCTAGGAATGGTAGAACGATGGGTTCGATGACGGTTTGGATGTACCGTGCACTATTCAGTGTCCCCTCGACGATCACCAGTGGTGTACGGCCAGTGTAGGAGATCGCTCCCCACACCATGATGCCGGGTGTTGGCCCTGTGTGCCTCGGTCGTATGCAGTCCTGATTGTGGCGCTCACCTGCACGGCGCCAAACACGCATACGACCATCATTGGCACCAAGGCAGAAGCGACTCTCATCGCTGAAGACGACACGTCTCCATTCGTCCCTCCATTCACGACTGTCGCGACACCACTGGGGGCGGGCTGCACGATGTTGGGGCGTGAGCGGAAGACGGCCTAACGGTGTGCGGGACCGTAGCCCAGCTTCATGGAGACGGTTGCGAATGGTCCTCGCCGATACCCCAGGAGCAACAGTGTTCCTAATTTGCTGGGAAGTGGCGGTGCGGTCCCCTACGGCACTGCGTAGGATCCTACGGTCTTGGCGTGCATCCGTGCGTCGCTGCGGTCCGGTCCCAGGTCGACGGGCACGTGCACCTTCCGCCGACCACTGGCGACAACATCGATGTACTGTGGAGACCTCACGCCCCACGTGTTGAGCAATTCGGCGGTACGTCCACCCGGCCTCCCGCATGCCCACTATACGCCCTTGCTCAAAGTCCGTCAACTGCACATACGGTTCACGTCCACGCTGTCGCGGCATGCTACCAGTGTTGGAGACTGCGATGGAGCTCCGTATGCCACGGCAACCTGGCTGACACTGACGGCGGCGGTGCACAAATGCTGCGCAGCTAGCGCCATTCGACGGCCAACACCGCGGTTCCTGGTGTGTCCGCTGTGCCGTGCGTGTGATCATTGCTTGTACAGCCCTCTCGCAGTGTCCGGAGCAAGTATGGTGGGTCTGACACACTGGTGTCAATGTGTTCTTTTTTCCATTTCCAGGAGTGTATTTTACTTGGTTTATCCATGCAAGTTCTTGATGATGAAGAGTAAGGCTGTCTCGTAGATCAGGTCATTTGCAAGTGAAGAGTATGGCCTTAGTTTTGTTAGGGTTGAGACGAGTGTGATTATTTGATGCCCACTGTTCTGTCAGCGTGAACTGGCGTTGCGGTCTCCCTACTGCTGCAGTAATCTGCCAGCTACTGGTGAGTAAGGCTGTGTCGTCCACAAACTGAACTAGGACGACGTGGTGCAGGATGGTAAGTCGTTAACATAAACGATGAAAAGAGTTGGGGATAGGTCCGAGCCCTGTGGGATACCTTCCTATAAATGTCTAACGCGGGAGCGTTGTCCATCGATGTGAAGCATTATCTTCCAATGCTGAGAAAATTGCCAATTATATGTAGGCAATAGTCAGGCAAGGTTTGCAGGTTTTTCAGTTTGATCAAGGGCACTGCCATTTACTTTGCCATACACGAAGTGCATGGCAGCGTAGTCTCCATTGGTGTAGCCTCTGTCCATGGCGCCTTCACGTTCATAACTGATTGTGAGGCCGGTACGGCACAATGCACGGAGGGGGAAAGGGAAGTAGACGCGCATGCATCAACAAACAGATAGTCGATCCCAAACCTTGAGATACGTACGTAAATACCGCGGTATCCAGGGGCGTTTACAGTTGGTTCCCAAGTCGAATTATTTCGATACGTCGGCAATAGTTTATTTGTGGACCCGTGTTTATGGGAGCTTTTTAGCTATTTTTGGCCTGTACTTTCCACCACTTCTGAAACACCCTGTATGCACGCCCACAGCAGCGAAAAGGCCTACTGAGTATGGTTTTTTTTGTGCGTATGCAGTTACTTGAGAATGGTAACACAGCTGAATTGTCGTAGTGCACAAAACGAAATCAGCCGACGCAGGAAAGTTATTTGTTTGGAGGAGAGGAGAGGCACTGACCGCAGAGCCCCTGGTAGAGCGCGACGATGCGGCGTCCGCGCCGGCAGGCCTCGGCGCGCAGCTTGCAGCCGTTGCCGTAGGAGATGCCGTCGCTGGCGCAGACGGGCGCCCACTCCTCGGAGCAGCTGGGGCAGCGGCACTCGGCGCGGCCCGCCCGCTCCTCGCACTCGGCGCCGTGCTCGCAGCGCCGCACGCTGCACGGGCCGCCGCCACCTGCGCAAGCGCGAAACACCTCTCTCAGCCTGCACAGTACATCCACAATCTAACATGACACTCGTGAAGCTCACTGCTGTAAAAGATGTTTACCGTTTGACAGCTGGAGAGACACTAGCGCTCCAAGCGGCAAGAAAGGAGAACTTCAAATGCGTCGTAAAGCCGTCGGCACACGGACCTTGCTGTCGAACGTTAACGTTGAGCGAGTCAAGTTCAACGTGCTGCTGAACGCCCAGGAACGATATGACTTGTGCATACGGTACGTATGACCAATGTGGTATACGCGATCGCAACGCAGTCCAGCGGCAGTTGAGGGATGTTTCTAGTTCGTAAATCACACTATTTACTCAACGGGCGCGCGTAAAATTCCCACGTTACCTCTATTAAAATGTACATTTCCTCCATCGTCCACGAAAAGGAAAGTACCATGTCCAATCAATAAGGACACAGACTTATAAAAGTTCCATTACAAACAGTGCGGTACAAATTTTGAATACTTCTCCGCATAAGATAAACATTATTTCATCATTCCCACATTTTAGTAAAACCCCAAGGTCAGTCTTACTTGATCACTGTTCCTACATCCTACCTAGTAGCAGAATCTTTGCAACATGTGAATTGCGAAGCGTAAAAGAAAAAGGAGCAAAATATCTTTATACAAGTAGTGCAAGCTGTCCTGTAGATGAAGCCAATCGAACAAAGTCATCCCTCAAAAAAAGTGAATTTATATTTACATAACGTCAACTATTATTGTATATACTTATATTAAACTAATAATAAAGTACCAGAACGTAATAAAAACGCGAATGCTAAGAAAAAATTTGGGAGTGTCACTAAGCGAACCACCGCCCCAATATACAATTTTCTACAAAACAGAGATACTACTCTTTGCGCTAAACCAACACCACAGCTCTTGTTCATAATCGTAGCATTTTAAGACTTTCTGAAAGCCTTATTCGTAAATATGTTACGAATTGAAATTTAATTACAACAAATTGTACCAAGAACAATGCGTTTTGGGTGGATCTTCAGTTATGTTGCTGACTTCAAATAGCCTATTCTCATAATATGCAAGTTACAATAATTCTTTTGCCACAAATATGATGATTCTCATTATTTTATTGGAACGAATCACACAGTTAACAACGGGTTTTCCAGTGATTCTCAATTTGATGGTGCTCAGAAACGGCATATATACATATAGACTTGAAATGAATGCCAATATGGCGCCTCACAACTCTGTTCTGAAGGAGGATGCTAAGTTCACCGGACTTGGATACGATGTGACGTCTTTATGACGTATACACGCTACATCGAAAACGATAGAAACCGTATATCGACTATTCGACTTTTGTGAACTTTCGAGAGGTTGTGACAGGGTAGCGCTGTGCTCTGCATCATTCGTTGAAATGTGTTTTGCGTTCCTTGCGTTTAAATCGTGTATTGTACTGTGTTTATGTCCTGTGCGTTGTTTTTCGTTTGCTCGTCTCTAATTATGTGTTCAGCATTCGAGAGACTAACGAGAGAAAATCTGAAAGAGTTCAGCATAGATGACGACAGGCAATTGCGTGGTTATTGTGAATCTCAAGCAGAAATTGATGTACTTCTGACCCAGCTGAAGTGCGTCGGTTATTTGTACTCGGAGAGAAGAAGCACTCAGCAGCCAAAATCTTTAGATGCGTCAAGACACTAACCTTTCGTTAAGATTACATTGAGAAATCCACTTCCCCTCGTATTTCATCTCCGGTCGACGATTTTTCTTCAACAATGCCTCATATTTTTCTTTTTAAGTTCGAAATTCAATCATTCTACACACCAGTCATTACTGGACACTAAGGTACCTGTCTCTGCGGTCCGAGTGTAAAATTACTTGGAATTATGGTTGATAAAAGACTATCTTGGGATGGACGTATAAATTACTTAGCTAACAAACTTGCACGAGTTCTCTTTCAGCTATATAAATTAAGAAAAAAAAGTCAGCAAGAGTATGCTGCTACAATCTAATATGTACTGACAAGACCAATTGTATGAAACCATACTAAAATATTGATAATAAATAAATATTATTTTCGGCGTAAGCGTTCAATACAACAATCACACAATCTAATCTGGTCAGGACACAAGAAGACTTCACTTTTTTACGAAACGTGTTGTCCGGGGTGTTTTCAAGGCCACGGTCAGGAATATTTCTATTAATATCCAGCTCTTTTACTTTTATTTTTGCGAAATACATATACGCTGCCACACTGAGCTGTTATCAGAATCGCACGTGTCAAAACAAACCACTAGCTGACGACAGTTTAGAACCTCGAACGTTCGTAAAAGTCGGCTAAAGCGTGTTACGTCATAATGACGTCACATCATATCCAGGTTGGGTGAACTTAGCATCCTCCTGTTCTGAAGGGAGACGGCGTGCGTGTGACGTAGGTGGCGTTGTGCCATCTCATTGGTCAACGCTCAGACGCACGCTCAGAATATCTGACATGCCAGATATTGCTCTGCACGTTCGGAAAGACTCCCGAACGTGCTGTTCCACGTTATGACGTCAGAAACACGGCACGCTCAACGCTCAACGTTCGGATGCACAGTCCGTGTGCCGACGGCTTAAGCATAATGTTTGTTTTGCATCCCTTTCCTACGTGATTTACGAAATATTTAAATTATTTTTTTGTCTCCAAGGGTTTTTTTTAATATCATAAGACATAGATGTTTCTAAAAATGATTCTAACATACGCGCAGATAGGGATAAATATCATGAATCGAGTGGCAAATTACATCATATTCGTGAAGAAACACTTGTGATGTTGGATAGAACTGCAGCTTACCCCGTTGATATCAACGGAATATAAACACATAGATTCACGCACAAGAAGCATACACACGTACCTCTACATGAAAAAGGGTTCGACGCCCCATTTGTCGTTCCATAGGCCTACTGTGTTTTAGTCATTGTCGCCTGTTTCCACAAGTATCACCTTAATCTTTATATTATTCTAAGTGGGCCAAGAAACTGCCAAATAGTGGGAGAAACATACTGTGCGTTTAAACCCCACTTCACCACAGCCAATAACGCTGTCAGATGTGCTGTCAGATGTTAAGTTTGCCATTAGAGACTTTTCATCCAATGACATATGCGCTAGTTTATCAGTATCGGAGAAATGCTCTACTTTTAGCTTTAAAAGGCGGAACATATTGTCACTTATCCATCATTTTATGTGTATGCTTTCCACGTACCTCTATAATGTACACACGGATGGAAACATAAAACATTCTGACGAAACCTGTATGCCTGAGTGCTGTAATGTAATAAATTTAGAGCAAACAGTTTATTTTCGTCTTTCCATCTTGCAGATGGCATGCTAATTTGCCGCGCGCATTGGCCGCGCGGTTTAGGCGCCTTGTCACGGACTGCGCGGCCCCTCCCGCCGGAGGTTCGAGTCCTCCCACGGGCCTGGGTGTGTTTGTTGTTGTTAGCATAAGTTAGTTTGAGTAGTGTGCAAGTCTAGGGACCGACGACCTTGGCTGTTTGGTCCCTTAGGAATTCACACATATTTGAACCTCTTTTTTTTTTTTTTTTTTTTTTTTTTTTGCTAATCTGTCTCAACAAGTCAAGGGCATCTTTTATTAAATATCGAGATCCTGTAGTCTTCAAAATTTTGTTTGTCCTTCTTCGCTTGATCCTTCTGATACAGTTTCTGTTGCTGTCTGTACTTAAAATGACAGGTACTTTTCTTGTCCCATAACAGTTTTGCACGAAGTCTAGCGATCTGCACATTCTGATACTCCACACGCCTTTTTACTAGATACGAATAACTGCACTTAATTTTACCACTTCAACGTCAAAGCGGGTGAATCTGGCACTGACATATGGAGAGTTGAACTGGCTGCTTCTGTGCCATAGGAGTGTTTTACGGCTTTAGACGGATTGTCGAACCTTTGTGGTAGTTTCCTGGCCGGCCGTTGTGGCCGAGCGGTTCTAGGCTCTTCAGTCTGGAACCGCACGACCGCTACGGTCACAGGTTCGAATCCTTCCTCGGGCATGGATGTGTGTGATGTCCTTAGCTTAGTTAGGTTTAAGTAGTTCTAAGTTTAGGGGACTGATGACCTGAGATGTTAAGTCCCATAGTGTTCAGAGCGATTTGAACCATTTGGTAGTATCCTCTTCATCGTCAGTTCAGGTGGCTCATTTGGAATGTCAGACAGTGTGGTTAACTGCATTCCACACGAGTTTATTATTGTCTGCATTCATGAACTGGCTTTGTTCGACATGTAGCGGACAAAACTTAACATTATTATGAAGGTAAACAGGGTCTGTTTTCGTAAGATCTTCTCGTCTGCAATTCAGTAGCCATTTTCTGCTCCAGAAACGAAACATTAATTGTCAATACACATGTAGTTTGCAAGCGAATCCTGACGATACAGTTTAGTGACATGATGGTATATACCTCTCAGGGTGCTTAGGGAACCTAAAAAAAAAAAAATAGATATTGTATCTTCTTCTTATTGTTTCTGCAATCTAGTGCGCTACGCTACACTCACATTTGTAAAAGCCATTGTGCAAACCAAAATAAAGAACTACTATACGCTCTCGCTTTCACGATCGCTCCGATCTCAACAGCTTAGCTTGCTGGTCGCTTGGCGCGCTTCTGACGCAGTAGGCAACAAAATTGAGACGAAGTGTCGCGACTGTTATGTTAGACTGTGGTACAGCCGTCTTCGCACGGGACGAAGCAGCTAACGTAGACGTGGACGCGGATGGGGCATCCGACCTCACCAGAGACAGCGGCGTCGGCTCACCGGACCAGATGGATAACATGATTTGCGCTCTCAGCGCTCTCCAGCGGCCGTTGTCCGCTTTATTTGGCTCGCAAACCGCACAACTTCTTTCCGAAAATAGTTGCCCGTTAAATAGTCGCCTCATCTCTGTTAGCCATTGTCGAAGGACAGTGGAGAAAATCGTGAAGAAGGTTCTCGACTCGCCGACAGCTTGAATAGCCGGATTGCTGGTAGTGGAACATTACATGATGCTGTACGACGACCTGGGATACATACTAGTAGAAGTTATTTGTTAATTCAATTGCATTTTCATCCCATTTCCGGTTCAAAAATGATTCAGATCGCTCTAAGCACTATAGGACTTAACATCTGAGGTCATCAGTCCCCTAGACTTAGAACTACTTAAACCTAACTAACCTGACATCACACACGTCCATGCCAGACGCAGGATTCGAACCTACGACCGTAGCAGCAGCGCGGTTCCAGACTGAAGCGCCTAGAACCGCTCGGCCACAGCGGCCGGCCCATTTCCGGGTTTAAATAGAAATGGTTAAGGTATAGTGTCTAACGTTAGTTTGCGCGTGCAAAATATCCACATTCTCGATGTTGCATTGACCATCAACACACTGAAATATCGTAGTTCATTACGTAGATTTCAGTATTCGAAGCTGCTCACCATCATATAAAAAGATGTTGATTGGCAAGATACAAACCTGAGCCAGTCCATAAACCGAGACGTAGGTATATATATTTTACAAAAAGCTTTATAATAGCAAAAACCTGATGTGTGTAACTTGCGCTTACTTTCTGACATAGACTGACAGTCACGTTAAGTTTTCTGGCTTCAAGGGAAACATTCCAGCTACTGGCCTTTGCAACAAGAAATGCAGCAAATGAATTATTTATAATAAATTACATCAATTTTTGAGATAATACTTCTATTATACTAATAAGAAAGACCCACAATCTTTTAGAAAATTATAGGGTTAGAAAAACTGCAAGGAGGTGAACGCAAACGTGTTACCATTCTACACACATCTCACAGCGCTATCAGGTGCACTACAGTTTCAGCATAGATGTTGGTGTTTCGTACATGACATAACTGCGGAAGACTGTATCTACAAATGTACTTTTTTCCTTTGAGTTTATAAGCTTCTGCAAACGTCATGACTTGATATTAAAATGCAAATTGTGCCAAAAAACACGCGCTTTTGATAGACCATCATTGTGCCGCACCATTAAAATGGTACATTTCCGTAGCACATACGCTATAATATTGAAAACACCAGCTACAGGAAGCCTTTACCTACCGATGTGTGTAGTGGAACGTGGAATTCCACGCTGTCACGCCACCATCTCCTCGTCCACTTGCCTTTTTTACGTCTCGTGAGAGGACGGCTTAAGTCGTAATCAGAGTCATGTACGGTCCAATTCTCAGTCCGCCCTGCCCGTGTGCCGCTGCCTGGCCTATACTGTACCTCGACCACCCAGGCTGGCTCGTCGACTGCGCAGGAAAATCCGCCCTCTCACGGAACGAAAAAGACGTTTGTGGATGAGGAGCTGGTGAGGTCATAGCGTGGAATTCCACGTTCCATTACATGGCGAAACGTGAAATAAAGAGTATGGCACGCCAGATTTTTCTCTCGTGGAGAGGAACGTGGCCAACAATATGCGATATCCTGTCGTATATTGCCGATGTAATGACTTGTACATTGTTGAGCTTAAGGCTGTTAAAAGCCAGCAAGGGCAGCCAAGTATGAATACAAGCTACTAAAAAAAAAAGAAATAAAAGGTGAATATTTTCAGGGAATTGATACTGAAGCCGCACCAGTTGCGTACTCAGATTACATTTACACTGAAGAGCCAATGAAAGTGGTACACCTTCCTAATATCGTGTAGGGCCCCCATGAGCACGCAGAAGTGCCGCAACACGACGTGTCATGCACTCTACTAATGTCTGAAGTAGTGCTGGAGGGAATTGACACTATGAATCCTGCAGGGCTGTGCATAAATCAATAAGAGTATGAGATGGTGGTGATCTCTTCTGAAGAGCACGTTGCAAGGCATCCCAGAGTTTAAATCCAGAAGAGTGTTTCTGGAGCCGCTTTGTAGCAACTCTGAACTTGTGGGATTTTGCATCATCCTGCTGGAATTGCCCAAGTCTGTCGGAATGCACAACAAACATGAATGGATGCATGTGATCAGACAGGATGCTTACATATGTGTCACCTGTCAGAGTCATATTTAGACACATAAGGGGTCCCATATCACTCCAATTGCACACGCCCCACACCGTTACAGAGCCTCCACCAGCTTGAACGGTCCTCTGCTGACATGCAGGGTCCATGGATTCATGAGGTTGTCTTCATACCCATACATGTCCATCTGTTTGATACAATTTGAAACGAGACTCGTCCGACCAGGCAACACGTTTCCAGCCATCAACAGTCCAATGTCGGTGTCGACAGTACCAGGCGAGGCGTAAAGGTTTTTGTCGTGCAGTCACTAAGGGTACACGAGTGGGCCTTCGACTCCAAAAGCCCATATCGAGGATGTTTCGTTGAATGGTTCGCTCGCTGACACTTGTTGATGACCCAGCAATGAAATCTGCAGCAATTTGCGGAAGGGTTGCACTTCTGTCATGTTGACGATTCTCTTCAGTCGTCGTTGGTCCCATTCTTGAAGGATCTTTTCCCGGCCACAGGGATGTCGGAGATTTGATATTTTACGGGGTTCTTGATATTCACGGTACACTCGTAAAAGGTAGTAAGGGGAAATCCCAACTTCATCGCTACCTCGGAGATGCTGCGTCCCATCGCTCGTGTGCCGAGTATAACACCACGTTCAAACTCACTTAAATCTTGATAGCCTGCCAATGCTGCAGCAGTAACCGATCTAACAACTGCGACAGGCACTTGTTATCTTATGTAGGCGTTGCCGACCGCAGCACCGTATTCTGCCTGTTTACATACCTCTGTATTTGAATACGCATACCTGTATCTCACGAGGGGTAAGATAGACACTGCCTATAGGAAAATTAAAGAGACCTTTGGAGAAAAGAGAACCACTTGCTTTATTATCAAGAGCTCAGATGGAAACCCAGTTCTAAGCAAAGAAGGGAAAGCAGAAAGGTGGAAGGAGTATATAGAGGGTCTATACAGGGTCGATGTTCTTGAGGGCAATATTATGGAAATGGAAGAGGAGGTATATGAAGATGAAATGGGAGATATGATACTGCGTAAAGAGTTTGACAGAGCACTGAAAGACAAGGCCCCAGGAGTAGACAACATTCCACTAGAACTACTGACAGCCTTGGGAGAGCCAGTCCTGACAAAACTCTACCATCTGGTGAGCAAGATGTATGAGACAGGCGAAATTCCCTCAGACTTCAAAAAGAATATAATAATTCCAATCCCAAAGAAAGCAGGTGTAGACAAGTGTGAAAATTACCGAACTATCAGTTTAATAAGTCACAGCTGCAAAATAGTAACGCGAATTCTTTACAGACGAATGGAAAAGCTGGTAATAGCCGACCTGGGGGAAGATCAGTTTGGATTCCATAGAAATGTTGGAACACGGGAGGCAATACTGACCTTACGACTTATCTTAGAAGAAAGATTAAGGAAAGGCAAACCTACGTTTCTAGCATTTGTAGACTTAGAGAAAGCTTTTGACAACGTTGACAGGAATACTTTCTTTCAAATTCTGAAGGTGGCAGGGGTAAAATACAGGGAGCGAAAGGCTATTTACAATTTGTACAGAAGCCAGATAGCAGTTATAAGAGTCGAGGGACATGAAAGGGAAGCAGTGGTTGGGAAAGGAGTGAGACAGGGTTGTAGCCTCTCCTCGATGCTATTCAATCTGTATGTTGAACAAGCAGTAAAGGAAACAAAAGAAAAGTTTGGGGTAGGCATTAAAATCCATGGAGAAAAAATACAAAGTTTGAGGTTCGCCGATGACATTTTAATTCTGTCAGAGACAGCAAAGGACTTGGAAGAGCAGTTGAACGGAATGGACAGTGTCTTGGAAGGAGGGTATAAGATGAACATCAACAAAAGCAAAACGAGGATAATGGAATGTAGTCGAATTAAGACGGGTGATGCTGAGGGAATTAGGTTAGGAAATGAGGCACTTAAAGTAGTAAAGGAGTTTTGCTATTTGGGGAGCAAAATAACTGATGATGGTCGAAGTAGAGAGGATATAAAATGTAGACTGGCAATGGCAAGGAAAGCATTTGTGATGAAGAGAAATTTGTTAACATCGGGCATAGATTTAAATGTCAGGAAGTCGTTTCTGAAAGTATTTGTATGGAGTGTAGCCATGTATGGAAGTGAAACATGGACGACAAATAGTTTAGAGAAGAAGAGAATAGAAGCTTTCGAAATGTGGTGCTACAGAAGCATGCTGAAGATTAGATGGGTAGATCACATAACTAATGAGGAGGTATTGAATAGGATTGGGGGGAAGAGGAGTTTGTGGCACAACTTGACTAGAAGAAGGGATCGATTGGTAGGACATGTTCTGAGGCATCAAGGGATCACCAATTTAGTATTGGAGGGCAGCTTGGAGGGTAAAAATCGTAGAGGGGCACCAAGAGATGAATACACTAAGCAGATTGAGAAGAATGTAGGCTGCAGTAGGTACTGGGAGATGAAGAGGCTTGCACAGGATAGAGTAGCATGGAGAGCTGCATCAAACCAGTCTCAGGACTGAAGACCACAACAACAACAACAACAACAACAACAACATAGCTATACCAGTTTCTTTTGCGCTTCAGTGTAGAAAGGAGTAGAAGGCATAGGAGTTGATAGACACGGAGGTGCGAACGAGACGAATCTGGACGTGTTGGGAAGCGGTGTAGTAGGGGAGCAGTGTCGGTACTCACTGCAGGCGCCGGCGTGCGCGACGGCGATGGTGGTCCTGGCGGCGCAGGCGGCGCGGCGCAGCTGGCAGCGGCTGGGGTAGGTGCGGCCGTCCGAGCCGCAGACGGGCCGCAGCACCGGCTCGCAGTCGCCCGGCTCCGGGCACTCGCAGCGCGCGTGGCCGCCCGCCAGCACCACGCAGCGCTCCTCGGGCCCGCAGCGCAGCGCCGCGCACGGGTTCGCCCCTGTCGGCACACGCACAACCCCCACTCCTCTAGTCTGCCTGGCAGCGCGCAAAATCTACACGTGCATCTCAGTATCTGCCGTTACGATGATCGAAAGGAGGTATTGCGTTACACGTGCCTAGAAGCAATTTCGGAAGATCGACTTCAGACTGCTCTGCGACTCGTACTCAGTGCGTGGCACAGGGTTTGTCAAACTACCTTTCGACTTTTTCTCTACTGTTTCACTCTCGGACAATGACTCTGAAAGTAAAACTTTGTGAAGTTGTAAGAGGTCCATGATTAAGGAATTTGTTGCTAGCGCACTCGAGCAGATGTAATTTCGATGGATTGCTCATGCGCTGCCTGCGATACGTAAGGTATAAGAGAATATCAGACCAGAGAGCAGTGTTGTCAGCAGTAGGAACTGTGTGGCAGTAGCAGTAAGTTGTTGCTAGCAGTTGTGTCTGTGGAGTTGGCTGGGCCGGTCGTGGGGGAGCGATGGCGGTGCCTGAGCGTTGTAGTATAAGGTAAAAGCAGCCTCGCACGTATGTACTATTGTAATATCAATTCCCATATAATCTTTCTTATAAAAAGTAACTTTTCACAATTATTCATTTCAATTTAAAGAATTTGCTAATTACTCCAATCCATGCTCATCCTGATTATTGTAAAGAAAAAAAATCAGTTGTTCTTTTTATACATGACAAATCTATCGGCCAGCATTGCACTGGGCTGTGCCAGAAAAATTTCATATAGGAGCAGATATACACGCGTTATCCGGCGACTTCATTGAGGTAAGATTTTTCAATTTATTCAGCATGATCTTTCAGGGCCATGACGCAGCACTGCTGACGTCTAAAATTTATCAGTTTAAATTCACAATCAATTATTGAAAGGTTATAAGTGAGCCACGATTTTATTGAGAGGTTAGTCACATTGCATTATTGGTAGGTTACGCAGAATGTGAATTATATAATTATATTTTTTACTGTAGGGAGGTTTCGGAATTTTTCTGTTGGGAGGTTACAAAGTGATCTGACTAAAGCCACTAAGA
Organism: Schistocerca americana; assembly: GCF_021461395.2. Lineage (NCBI taxonomy): Eukaryota > Metazoa > Arthropoda > Insecta > Orthoptera > Acrididae > Schistocerca > Schistocerca americana. The sequence goes on from NC_060121.1 coordinate 303,475,439, forward strand.
GGCTTTGCTCTTCCGTAAAATCAGTTCGAAACACATGTTCAATCACTCAGAGACCACAATGACACGGAAAAGGAACGTGACAGACAGAAGGTCAGAATACTTCCGAAATTACTTCATCGTGAAACACTGTGACACCGTCGCTCCTTTCAAACATTATGTGAACATCGAAATGGCAGATATTGAGATAACCGATTGTGGAATAGAAAAACAATTACAATTGCTTAGCAGCGGAAAGGTGTGAGACCCAGATGCAGTAACTATTAAGGTTCTACAAATGTTGAGTGCGAGAGCTTGCTCCATTTCCAGCAGCAGTTTATTATAAATCATTGGGTCAACGAATGGTACCTAGCAACTGGAAAAAAGCACGGGTAATTCCCGTTTGCAACAATGACCATAGCACAGATGCACACAATTACAGGTCTACATCATTGACGTCAGTCTGTTGTAGAATTATGGAATATGTTTTATGCTCAAGAACTGTGGCATTTTCGAGAACGAATATCTGCTCTATAAAAGTCATCGTGCATTCTGCAAACAGAAATTCAGCAAAATTCAGGTCGCTCTGTTCCTCCATGAGACATATAGATCTGTAGGCAAAGGCACTCAGGTTGATCGTTGTGTTCTTTGACTTCAGGAAAGCATCTTGTGGTATTAAGTATCGGTACCACTTCACGGAGTATCGAGGTAGGTACCAGAATGGCAAGTTTCCGTCTGACACTGATACCAGTTGCACGGAATCAAATGGACCCAATAGTGTCTGTCCACCAAGCCACAGCTCCTGCAGTTTTGCACTATGAGTGCGCTCTACCGCCGTAATTCACACATCGAAAGAAGTTTTGCATCACCTAGGTTCCGAGAATTCCGGAACCTGTACAGAAAATTGGAATAGAGATCAAAATTAACATCATTTCCCCCCTTCCCTGAAAACCACGTTTGCATGCATACAGTGAGACCTCTAACACCCAGTGGCACATCCTCTTGCATTGATGCACATCTGTATTCGTCATGACATATTATCCACAAGTTCATGAAGGCACTGTTGGTCCAGATTGTCCGACTCCTCAATGGTACTTCAGCGTAGATCCCTCAGAGTGGTTGGTGGGTCATGCCGTCCATAGACAGCCCTTTTCAGTCTATCCCAGGCATCTTCGATAGGGTTCATCTCTGGAGAACATGCTGGCCCCTCAAGTCGAGCGAATTCGTTATTCTGAAGGAAGTCATTCACAAGATGGAGGCGCGAATTGTCGTCCAAGAAGACGAATGCCTCGCCAATATACTGCCGATATGGTTGCACTATCGGTCGGAGGATGACATTCACGTACCGTACTGCCGTTACGGTGCCTTCCATGACCACCAGCGGCGTACGTCGGCCCCACATAATGCCACACCAAAGGGTCAGGGAACCTGTCCTTGCTGCACTCGCTGCACAGTGTGTCTAAGGCGTTCAGCCTGAACGGGTTGTCTCCAAACACGTCTCCAACGATTGTCTGGTTGAAGACATATGCGACACTAATCTGTGAAGAGAAACGTGATGCCAATCCCGAGCGGTCCATTCGGCACGTTGTTAGGCCCATCTTTACCGCGTCGCACAATGTCGTGGTTGCAAAGATGGGCCGGCCAGGGTGGCCGAGCGGTTCTAGGCGCTACAGTCTGCGTTGCTTTCAAGGTTCCTCCGAGCCATAATCCGGAGGTAGCGGTCATCCACTGCAGTAGTAGCTCCTGGGCGGCCTGAGCTAGGCATTTCATCGACAGTTCCTGTCTCTCTGTATCTCCCCCATGTCCGAACAACATCGCTTTGGTTCACTCCGAAACGCCTGGACACTTCCCTTGTTGACACAAAGTAACAATGCGGACGCGATCGACCCTCGGTATTGACCGTCTAGGCATGGTTGAACTACAGACAACACGAGCCGTGTACCTCCTTCCTGGTGGAATGACTGGAGCTGATCGTTTGTCGGACCCCCTCAGTCTAATGGTCGCTACTTATGCATCGTTGTTTACATATTTGGGCGAGTTTAGTGACATCTCTGAACAGTCAAAGGGACTGTGTCTATGATACAATATCCACAGTCAACGTCTATCTTCAGGAGTTCTGGGAACCGGGGTAATGCAAAACTTTTTTGATATGTATAGAAGACAACTAGCAGCAGCGCTCAGAGCCACTATACTATGACACCTTCGTTCTTGCTTCATATCTGTTAACACTGTGATAGCGGACTTTGTTTCTTGCTGCATTATTTGTAATGAGTCTTCTTTCGCTGGGAGAAATACAAGTTAAGCAAATCTGCTGTTTGCTGTAATTAACTTGCTCAATAACCATTTCTGCTACTGTCCAGCTTTGCTACAACAACAGCTGCCACACCACTCTGTAGCGCATCGCTCTTTACCACTGTGCACCAAGTCATACACAACACATCTAACACAGTCCCTCACTGTCATTTACTGAATAAATACGAGCTTACCAAGTATTGGACCAGACTTGCGACTGGATTCAAGATTTCCTTACAGACAGAACTCAACACGTTGCTCTTAATGGAACAAAATCGACGGATATAGAAGTAATTTCTGGAGTACCCCAATGGAGTTTGATAGGACAGTTACCATTTACAGTGTATATAAATGATCTATTTGAAAGCTTCGGATGCTCTTTAAGTCTGTTTGGAGATGATACAGTCACCTATAAACGAGTAGCAACGCCAAAAACTGTATAGATTTGCTGAATCACCTACAGAAAGTTGATGGACTATGCTGTCTCTGGCAGTCAACCCCGAGCATCAATAGATGTAAGATATTGCGCATACATAGGAAAAGAAATCCACTACTGTACAACTACGCTATTGATGACAAACTGCTGGAAACAGAATATACCATAAAATATCTATGAGTAGCTATCCAGAGCGACCATAAGTCGAATGACTGTGTAAAAATAATAGTAAGATAAGCAGATGCAACTCTGAGAACCCTACAGTACACCCTCTGAAGAGCCATTGAAGCTCCGCATACGTATATAAAATACTGTCAAATTCTCAAATATTGCAATTTGATACTAATTACTACGTCAATTACACACCAGTTAATAAGGAAGTTCTTGTTAGAAGCCAAACAGAAAGTTTATTACTACATCAGATTCAAGTAAACTTAATATCCAGACTCTGTAATTGGTAGGAATATTTTTTGTTATCACTGAAACCATTATTTAGTTAAAATCTTTAATGAATACCAGTGTTCACTAGAATTTATATTTGCCTCATATTCTGTTCGCATTGTATGCATTATTTCATCAAAGTTTGCAGTATAATAGGTCAACAATTTAAATACTTGCAATGTCGTTTGAAATTAAAGAGAAATTATGCAGTCCTTTATTACAAATATAAAATTATACAGATTTTCAGTCCCAGCAATCATTTTGAACATGTAACTACTGTTAAATTTGATTTGTAACTTCAGTTTATGTTAGGAAAACGACGTAACTTACTTTTGCTTGTAAATAAAAAAATGTAATTCGCGTTGTTAATTTCTGTATATTATCTTTTTCAAGCTTCTAAATTGCTTATGTGACATACTACCTGTACATACTCATCAGGAAATAATGAACCTAAATTTCGCTGTTCACAGTTTATCGTGTGCCTTAATATTCAATTCTAATTTTGTACATTTACGTGTTAAACAATAGTGTTGATTATTCCTAAAAGCCAGCCGGGGTGGCCGAGCGGTTCTAGGCGCTACAGTCTGGAACCGCGCGACCTCTACGGTCGCATGTTCGAATCTTGCCTCGGGCATGGATGTGTGTGCTGTCCTTAGGTTAGTTAGGATTAAGTAGTTCTAAGTTGTAGGAGAAAATGGCTCAAATGGCTCTGAGCACTATGGGACTCAACTGCTGAGGTCATTAGTCCCCTAGAACTTAGAACTAGTTAAACCTAACTAACCTAAGGACATCACAAACATCCATGCCCGAGGCAGGATTCGAACCTGCGACCGTAGCAGTCTTGCGGTTCCAGACTGCAGCGCCTTTAACCGCACGGCCACTTCGGCCGGCAGTTGTAGGAGACTGATGACCTTAGAAGTTAAGTCCTATAGTGCTCAGAGCCATTTGAACCATTTATTATTAAAAGTATAAAAAGACGTACAACAGCACTGCCATTACGCGCTTTTTAGACAGTTTTCTGAAAGTCGAGATGTCGTCGGTTTGTAATGCCAATTGTTCATTGCTCCACACCACCTACACAGTAATAAAAGGCTCCATTGCACCTCCTGAACTTTCATCGATGATTTCCACGATGTGACAACATTGGTTCAGTTTGTTGCAGCTACATATCAAGGACAACAGGGCATCAGCAGCAAAGCAGATATGAAGATCTAAAAGTTGAATGTTAAATTCTACCGCCGAATTTATATCACCCAAGAACTTTATTGACATTATCATTCTCATTAGTTTCAGTCTAAAGTTTCGATATAAGCACGTCGTGTTCTGTACCTTGTGGAGGAACCTTTTTTATTATTCAATTTTGCTGCGACTGCTCAATGGGATTTCATAGTGAACATTAATATTTTGCAGTTTTAAATAATTATATTTACTCATATTCCCAGCAGTAATGTTACAAGATTCATAGGAAGAATTTTAAGGAACTGTAGCTCATCCACGTAAGAAGTGGTTTACAAGGCGCTTGCTGGACCGATTCTTGACCAGTATTCACAATATGTGACTTATACTAGGTAGGACTGATAGACGAAATAGAGAAGAGCCAAAGAAGAGCGGCGCATTTCGTCACTGGATCGTTAATCGGCGCGAGAGCGTTACAGATATACTCAGCAAACTCTCTTAGCAGACGTTGCAATAGAGCCACTGTGCATCACGTAGAGGTATACTATTGGAATTTCGAGAGAGTACTTTCTGGGAAGAGTGGGACACCATATTACATCCTCCCATATCCATCTCAGCAGCTGTTCTGCGAGGCATGCAGGAGAGCTTCTGCGAAGTTTTGAAGGTAGGAGACGAGGTACTGGCGGAATTAAAGCTGTGAGGACGGGGCGTGAGTCGTGCTTGGGTAGCTCAGTTGGTAGAGCACTTGCCCGCAAAAGGCAAAGGTTCCGAGTTCGAGTCTCGGCCCGGCACACAGTTTTAATCTGCCAGGAAGTTTCAATACACAGGCTTACTGACAATTCTTCCATACGCCATTTGCGACCGGAACAGGTAAGGGGCGATCAGTTACTGGTACCGGAAGTACCCTTCGCCAAACACCGTCAGGTGTCTTGCGGAGTACTGATGTAGATGTAGAAAAATAAACAGTTAAATCTTTCTGTATGAGCTCTCATTTCTCTATTTTGTTATGATGGTCTTTTAGCCCCATGTAAGTGGGAGTCAACAAAATATTTTCGCATTCGGTGGAGAAACTGGTGTTTCAAATTACGTGAAAATATCTCGCCGCAATGAGAAACGCCTTTCTTTTAAAGATTACCACCCCAACTCGCACAGCATATCCGTGACACTCTCTTATTTATTTTGCAATAATACAAAACGAGCTCCCCTTCTGTGAACTTTATCGACATCTTCCATCAATCCCACCTGATACGGATTCCACACCATGCAGGAATACTCAGAAGAGGACTGACAAGCGTAGTGTAAGCAGTCTCTTTAGTAGGCCTGTTGCGCCTTCCAACCGTTCTGCCAGTAAAACAGTCTTTGGTTCACCTTCCCCACAATATTTTCTGTAAGAGGCAGTGAGATGACAACGAGACAGATAGAAAAAAGTAATTGAACTGTTTATTATTTCAGAAGTAATCGCCGTAAGTGTTAATACATTTCTCATACATTATGGAATCTGACAAATGAAAAAAGTAAGTCAACTGTTTATTATTTCAAAAATAATCGCCATAATTATTAAAACAGTTATCCGCCGTTGGACAAGACGGTCGACGCTTTCATGGAAAAATGTTTGCGGTTGCCTAGGTAACCATGATTGTATCCAGACGTGCACCTCTTCGTCCGAAGGAAATCGACAGTCACAAATTGCTTTCTTCAGTGCTCCAAAAATATGCAAATCCCATGGGGAGGTATCGAGACTGTATGGTGGATGCGTGAAGCTACCCAGAGAAACTTTTGGAGCGTAGTCAAAACAAACTACCAATAAATTGTCCGGCCACATGCTGCCAAGGTTGTTTCGAACGTGCTGTAGGAGTTTTGCTGGGAAGCCCTTACACAGCCTCCATACAGTCCCGGTCTCTCTGCATGCGATATCCATATTTTTGGAATTCTGAGGAAAGATATTCTTGGCTGTCGATTTGAATCATCGTTCCCTAGCTAACCGCAAACATTTTTCCATGAAAGCTTTGATCCTCTTGTTTCATGGCTGGATAAATGTATTAGAAGATATGGCGATTATTTTTGAAACAATAAAAAGTTTACTCAATTTTTTCCATCTGTCTCGATTTCATTTTACTGCCCCTTACATGTCATCGTTCCAACTGAACTTCTTCGTAATTGTAATACCTAGGTATTTCGTTGAAGTGAATTTGTGCGATTTGTCATGAAACCGAAATTTAACGTATTCGTTTAAAGGCCATGTAAAACTGTGTAGGCTAACGTCAGATACCACTACTGTTTTACACGGTGGCTTTCTGTCAATTACAACGAATTGTGACCTTTCTGACAGGAATTCACGAACCTAGTCGCACAACTAAGACGCTACTCCATAGGCAAGCAATATGATTAGAAGCCAAGCCGCTTGTGAGGAATTGTGTTAAAAACAATCTGTAAATCTAGAAATATGGATTCCGTTGGAGAACCCCTGTCGATGGCACTCATTACTTAGCGTGAATAAAGAGCTAGTTCTGTTTCACGAGAACGATATTTTCCGAACCCGAACTATCTAAGGGTCAATACATAGTTTTCTCCGAGGTAATTCATATTGTTCGAACAAAGTACATGTTCCAAAATCCTATTGCAAATCGACGTTAGTGTAATTCAGTGGATTACTTCTATTTCTTTTCTCAAGCATTGGTGTGACCTAAGCAATTTTCCAGTCCTTAGGTACCGATCTTTCGTCGAGCGAGCAGTTGTGTGGAGCAGTAAAGTATGGAGCTATCAGCATACTCTGAAAGGAACCTAATTGATAACCCTACAGGCTGGAGGACTTGCCTTTATTAAGTGATTTAAGCTGCTTCGCTGTACTAATGAAATCTACTTCTAAATACCCCACGTTGGTAGCTGTTCTTGATTGTGATATTGTGATTGGTAACATTACCATTGCTATCTCACAGTGAAAGTATTAATTTTATCTTGCGGTTGGTGTACTTTACATAGGCGAGAATCTCTCTGGATTTCTAAACAGAGCTTCGTTGTAGAAGCATCTCACATTGAAGTTCGCGCTTCTGTAAAACATCGCCAGTTTCGCGCTTGGTCGTTTCCATCTTACTGCAATACAGCTATGTTTGTTGGAACTAGTTTCATGCAATTGCAGTTATTACTAACTCCCTATGTTCTATTTAGTTTTTAAGCATTTAATTTCTAATTAATTTTCTTGTTTGTTTAGCATCCGGCAACGTTATCAAAATCGCACCATCCGACTCACCAGAAACAGCTCGCCACCGCGGGATAGCCAGCCCAAGATTTCACACGACACTTTGAGCTGCTCAATAGAGATAAGAGAAGGGAACACCGGCAGTACTGATCGCACATCCGAAGTCCAACTCTTCCTGAAACCTTATAGATCGCATCCTATTAGCCTCACGTCAGTCTTAGAACCTTTCAAAGCATCCTTAACCGACTAAGTCAGCAACTTGTAATAAACCAGCCTGTTCTCAACACCTAATGTGCATCTAATCTCAGTCATTTCATGGTTACCCACCCTCTCCTTCCGGGACTTCAACCAGGTCCCCATGACCCAACAATGAAATCCGTAAACACCAAGCCTGGTATCCTGTTGCGCCACTACATCCATACTTCATCTTCTATGCACCTTCTATCATACATCAACTAAATAAAGAGTGTGTATAGTGTTTATTAAACTGGGTGGTTCACAACACCACAACAGGACACAGCAGTCCACCCACCCCACCGCCGCCCCACACCGAGCCCAGGGTTATTGTGCCGTTCGGTCCATAGTGGACCCTCCCGGGAACGTCTCATACCGGACGAGTGTAACCCCAAATGTTTGCTTGGTAGGGTAATTATGGTGTAAGCGTACGTGGAGACAGTGTTTGCGTAGCAATCGCCGACATAGTGTAACTGAGGCGGAATGAGGGGAACCAACCTGCATTCGCCGAGGCAGATGGAAAACCGCCATAAAAACCATCCACACGCTGGCCGGCACACCGGACCTCCACACTAATCCGCCGGGCGGATTCGTGCCGGAGAAAGGCACGCCTTCCCGCTCGGGAAGCAGCGCGTTATACCGTGTGGCTAGCAGGGTGGGCAAATAAACAGTATTACATCATATTTCTCTTCCTTGAGATCCAAATCGCTTCTGGCCGGGAATGACATTCCGGGCTGCACCTCAGGGTACAAAACCATACACTTTCAGCTAACTATGCCTTAAAGCATCCTTCCTCCATCGCCACCCGACATACACCGTACGTCCAATAGGCCCAAAAAGTTCTGAGACTGTCTTTATTCCTGGCGTATAAGTGACAACCCCCCCCCCCCATGAACCATGGACCTTGCCGCTGGTGGGGAGGCTTGCGTGCCTCAGCGATACAGATGGCTGTACCGTAGGTGCAACCAAAACGGAGGGGTATCTGTTGAGAGGCCAGACAAACGTGTGGTTCCTGAAGAGGGGCAGCAGCCTTTTCAGTAGTTGCAGGGGCAACAGTCAGGATGATTGACTGATCTGGCCTTGTAACAATGACCAAAACGATCTTTCTGTGCTGGTACTGCGAACGGCTGAAAGCAAGGGGAAACTACGGCCGTAATTTTTCCCGAGGGCATGCAGCTTTACTGTATGGTTAAATGATGATGGCGTCCTTTTGGGTAAAATATTCCGGAGGTAAAATAGTCCCCCTTTCGGAACTCCGGGCGGGGACTACTCAAGATGATGTTGTTATCAGGAGAAAGAAAACTGGCATTCTACGGATCGGAGCGTGGAATGTCAGATCCCTTAATCGGGCAGGTAGGTTAGAAAATTTAAAAAGGGAAATGGATAGGTTAAAGTTAGATATAATTGGAATTAGTGACGTTCGGTGGCAGGAGGAACAAGACTTCTGGTCAGGTGAATACAGGGTTATAAATACAAAATAAAATAGGGGTAATGCAGGAGTAGGTTTAATAATGAATAATAAAGTAGAAGTGCGGGTAAGCTACTACAAACAGCATAGTGAACGCATTATTGTGGCCAAGATAGACACCCAACTAGCTCTGCAGATGATGAAGAAATTGATGAAATGTATGATGAGATAAAAGAAGTTATTCGGATAGTGAAGGGAGACGAAAATTTAATAGTCATGGGTGACTGGAATTCGAATGTAGGAAAAGGGAGAGAAGGAAACATAGTAGGTGAATATGGATTGGGGGTAAGAAATGAAAGAGGAACCCGTCTGTTAGAATTTTGCACAGAGTATAACTTAATCATAGCTAACACTTAGTTCAAGAATCATAAAAGAAGGTTGTATACATGGAAGAATCCCGGAGATACTAAAAGGTATCAGATAGATTATATAATGGTAAGACAGAGATTTAGGAACCAGGTTTTAAATTGTAAGACATTTCCAGGGGCAGATGTGGACTCTGACTACAATCTATTGGTTATGAACTGCAGATTAAAATTGAAGAAACTGCAAAAAGGTGGGAGTTTAAGGAGATGGGACCTGGATAAACTGACTAAACCAGAACTTGTGCAGAGTTTCAGGGAGAGCATAAGGGAACAATTGACAGCAGTGGGGGAAAGAAGTACAGTAGAAGAAGAATGGGTAGCTCTGAGGGATGAAGTAGTGAAGGCAGCAGAGGATCAAGTAGGTAAAAAGACGAAGGCTAGTAGAAATCCTTGGGTAACGGAAGAAATATTGAATTTAATTGATGAAAGGAGGAAACATAAAAACGCAGTAAATGAAGCAGGCAAAAAAGAATACAAACGTCTCAAAAATGAGATTGATAGGAAGTGCAAAATGGCTAAGCAGGGATGGCTAGAGGACAAATGTAAGGATGTAGAGGCTTATCTCACTAAGGGTAAGATAGAAACTGCCTACAGGAAAATTAAAGAGACCTTTGGGGAAAAGAGAACCACTTGTATGAATATCAAGAGCTCAGATGGAAACCCAGTCCTAACCAAAAAAGGCAACGCAGAAAGGTGGAAGGAGTATATGGAGGGTCTATACACGGGCATTGCACTTGAGGATAATATTATAGAAATGGAAGAGAATGTAGATGAAGATGAAATGGGAGATACGATACTGCGTGAAGAGTTTGACAGAGCACTGAAAGACCTGAGCCGAAACAAGGCCCCGGGAGTAGACAACATTCCATTAGAACTACTGACGGCCTTGGGAGAGCCAGTCCTGACTAAACTCTACCATCTGGTGAGCAAGATGTATGAGACAGGCGAAGTACTCTCAGACTTCAAGAAGAATGTAATAATCCCAATCCCAAAGAAAGCAGGTGTTGACAGATGTGAAAATTACCGAACAATCAGTTTAATAAGTCACGGCTGCAAAATACTAACGCGAATTCTTTACAGACGAATGGAAAAACTGGTAGAAGCCAACCTCGGGGAAGATCAGTTTGGATTCCGTAGAAATATTGGAAAATGTGAGGCAATACTGACCTTACGACTTATCTTAGAAGAAAGATTAAGGAAAGGCAAACCTACGTTTCTAGCATTTGTAGACTTAGAGAAAGCTTTTGACAATGTTGACTGGAATACTCTCTTTCAAGTTCTAAAGCTGGCAGGGGTAAAATACAGGGAGCGAAAGGCTATTTACAATTTGTACAGAAACCAGATGGCAGTTATAAGAGTCGAGGGGCATGAAAGGGAAGCAGTGGTTGGGAAGGGAGTGAGACAGGGTTGTAGCCTCTCCCCAATGTTATTCAATCTGTATACTGAGCAAGCCGTAAAGGAACAAAAGAAAAATTCGGAGTAGGTATTAAAATCCATGGAGAAGAAATAAAAACTTTGAGGTTCGCCGATGACATTGTAATTCTGTCAGAGACAGCAAAGGACTTGGAAGAGCAGTTGAACGGAATGGATAGTGTCTTGAAAGGAGGATATAAGATGAACATCAACAAAAGTAAAACGCGGATAATGGAATGTAGTCGAATTAAGTCGGGTGATGCTGAGGGAATTAGGTTAGGAAATGAGACACTTAAAGTAGTAAAGGAGTTTTGCTATTTGGGGAGCAGAATAACTGATTATGGTCGAAGTAGAGAAGATATAAAATTTAGACTGACAATGGCAAGGAAAGCGTTTCTGAAGAAGAGAAATTTGTTAACCTCGAGTATAGATTTAAGTGTCAGGAAGTCGTTTCTGAAAGTATTTGTATGGATTGTAGCCATGTATGGAAGTGAAACGTGGACAATAAATAGTTTGGACAGGAAGAGAAGAGAAGCTTTCGAAATGTGGTGCTACAGAAGAATGCTGAAGATTAGGTGGGTAGATCACATAACTAATGAGGAGGTATTGTACAGAATTGGGGAGAAGAGGAGTTTGTGGCACAACTTGACGAGAAGAAGGGACCGGTTGGTAGAACATGTTCTGAGGCGTCAAGGGATCACAAATTTAGCATTGGAAGGCAGCGTGGAGGGTAAAAATCGTAGAGGGAGACCAAGAGATGAATACACTAAGCAGATTCAGAAGGATGAAGGTTGGAGTAGGTACTGGGAGATGAAGAAACTTGCACAGGATAGGGTAGCATGGAGAGCTGCATCAACCAGTCCCAGGACTGAAGATCACAACAAACAACAACAAGTGACAGCGCAGTAACTGCGGTGGCAGCTTGAATTACCAACTGTAAACAAGAGACGCGCATTCGACCAGTCTGTTGTGAGCAGGCTGTGTTAAGCAATGGACGTGAAGCCATAGTGTGTCAACGTTTCTGTATCATAAATCATAATGGAGCAACATCTCTAAATCAAGTGTTCAAAACATCCTGCAGAATGTTTCGAAAAAGAGAAGAGTCTGTGCAAGCTTTGTCACGCACTCTTTGACTTCAGAACAAAAAGAACGACACGTGAACGCTTGCCGCGAATTGATTGAAATGCAAAATGTTGATATTTCTTTTCTGGAAAAAATCATCACTGGTGACGAGACTTGGTGTTATCAACACACACCTACCATAAAACGGCAGAAATTCCGATGAAGAGTCATTGCTTTGACGACATATCGGACATTCAAGTCAGTGCAACGCGAGAGTTGAACAACATCCCAAAGAAGGACTTTTCTAGCAGTTTCACATGGTTGTCTGTACTTTCTGTGGTGCGTTGTACTCAAGTAGGGGAGACTATGTAGAACACCTGAAGCATTAAAACCACCGTTACGTTTTTCTATCTTTTATTAATCCACCCTCCAAAGTTATCTACTGAGGGAGTATATTTCAGTCACCCATATTGACGCGTCTTTCGTCTAACAGCTCGTGTGCCTGAATATTCTGTCCTATTCCCCCTTAGTTACGTCCTGTACACGGAAGACATCGTTCCCCCCTCCCCACCTAACCTACCTCCTGCAATATGCTGATGACACTGTATATCTATCTACCGTGCAGACTCTGCCATCTTTGACATCTCTCACCAGCGTGACTTGAATCTTCGGATCGAGTGGTGAAGACGTGGAAACTACAAGTAAATTCACAGAAAAGCCAAGCTCCCATCTTTGACCGCGCCACTTGGCATCTTCGTCGTCCATATTTCCATGTTGTTGTTGTTGTTGTGGTCTTCAGTCCTGAGACTGGTTTGATGCAGCTCTCCATGCTACTCTATCCCGTGCAAGCATCTTCATCTCCCAGTACCTACTGCAACCTACATCCCTCTGAATCTGCTTAGTGTCTTCATCTCTTGGTCTCCCTCTACGATTCTTACCCTCCATGCTGCCCCCCAATACTAAATTGTTGATCCCTTGATGCCTCAGAACATGTCCTACCAACCGATCCGTTCTTCTAGTCAAGTTAAGCCACCGACTTCTCTTCCCCCCAAATCGTATTCAGTAGCTCCTCATTCGTTATGTGATCTACCCATATAATCTTCAGCATTCTTCTGTAGCACCACATCACGAAAGCTTCTATTCTCTTCTTGTCCAAACTATTTATCGTCCATGTTTCACTTCCATACATGGCTACACACCATACAAATACTTTCAGAAACGACTTCCTAACACTTAAATCTATACTTGATGTTAACAAATTTCTCTTCTTCAGAAACGGTTTCCTTGCCATTGCCAGTCTACATTTTATAACCTCTCTACTTTGACCATCATCCGTTATTTTGCTCCCCAAATAGCAAAACTCCTTTACTGCTTTAAGTGTCTCATTTCCTAATCTAATTCCCTCAGCATCTCCCGACTTAATTCGACTACATTCCATTATCCGCGTTTTGCTTTTGTTGATGTTCATCTTATATCCTCCTTTCACGACACTATCGATTCCGGTTCAACTGCTCTTCCAAGTCCTTTGCTGTCTCTGACAGAATTACAATGTCATCGGCGAACCTCAAAGTTTTTATTTCTTCTCCATGGATTTTAATACCTACTCCGAATTTTTCTTTTGTTCCTTTACGGCTTGCTCAGTATACAGATTGAATAACATTGGGGAGAGGCTACAACCCTGTCTCACTCCCTTCCCAACCACTGCTTCCCTTTCATGCCCCTCGACTCTTATAACTGCCATCTGGTTTCTGTACAAATTGTAAATAGCCTTTCGCTCCCTGTATTTTACCCCTGCCATCTTCAGAATTTGAAAGAGAGTATTCCAGTCAACATTGTCAAACGCTTTCTCTAAGTCAATGCTAGAAACGTAGGTTTGCCTTTCCTTAATCTAGCTTCTAAGATAAGTGGTAGGGTCAGTATTGCCTCACGCGTTCCAATATTTCTACGGAATCCAAACTGATCTACCCTGAGGTCGGCTTCTACTAGTTTTTCCATTCGTCTGTAAAGAATTCGCGTTAGTATTTTGCAGCCGTGACTTATTAAATTGATAGTTCCGTAATTTTCACATCTGTCAACACCTGCCTTCTGTGGGATTGGAATTATTATATTCTTCTTGAAGTCTGAGGGTATTTCGCCTGTCTCATACACCTTGCTGACCAGACGGTAGAGTTTTATCACGACTGGCTCTCCCAAGGCTGTCAGTAGTTCTAATGGAATGTTGTCTACTCCCAGGGTCTTGTTTCGATTCAGATCTTTCAATGCTCTGTCAAACTCTTCACGCAGTATCATATCTCCCATTTCATCTTCATCTACATTCTCTTCCATTTCCACAATATTGTCCTCAAGTACATTGCCCTTGTATAGACCCTCTATATACTCCTTCCACCTTTCTGATTTCCCTTCTTTGCTCACCCCTAGTGAGATAAGCCTCTACAGCTTTACATTTGTCCTCTAGCCATCCCTGCTTAGCCATTTTGCACTTCCTGTCGATCTCATTTTTGAGACGTTTGTATTCGTTTTTGCCTGCTTCATTTACTGCATTTTTATATTTTCTCCTTTCATCAATTAAACTCAATATTTCTTCTGTTACCCAAGGATTTCTACTAGCCCTCGTCTTTTTACCTACTTGATCCGCTGCTGCCTTCACTACTTCATCCCTCAAACCTAACCATTCTTCTTCTACTGTATTTCTTTCCCCCACTCCTGTCAATTGCTCCCTTATGCTCTCCCTGAAACTCTGACAAGCTCTAGTTCTTTCAGTTTATCCCGGTCCCATCTCCTTAATTTCCCACCTTTTTGCAGTTTCTTTAGTTTTAATCTACAGTTCATAACCAATAGATTGTGGTCAGAATCATTAGCTGCCCCTGGAAATATCTTACAATTTAAAACTTGGTACCTAAATCTCTGTCTTACCATTGTATAATCTATCTGAAACCTGTCAGTATCTCCAGGCTTCTTCCATGTATACAACCTTCTTTTGTGATTCTTGAACCAAGTGTTAGCTATGATTAAGTTATGCTCTGTGCAAAATTCTAACAGACGGGTTCCTCTTTCATTTCTTACCCCCAATCCATATTCACCTACTATGTTTCCTTCTCTCCCTTTTCCTACTGCCGAGTTGCAGTCACCCATGACTATTAAATTTTCGTCTCCCTTCTTTATCTGAATAATTTCTTTTATCTCATCATACATTTATTCAATTTCTTCATCATCTGCAGAGCTAGTTGGCATATAAACTTGTACTACTGTAGTAGGCGTGGGCTTCGTGTCTATCTTGGCCACAATAATGCTTTCACTATGCTGCTTGTGGTATCTTACCCGCACTCCTATTTTTTTATTGATTATTAAACCTACTCCCGCATTACCCCTATTTGATTTTGTATTTATAACCCTGTATTCGCCTGACCAAAAGTCTTGTTTCTCCTGCCACCGAACTTCACTACTTTCCATTATATCTAACTTTAACCTATCCATTTCCCTTTTAAATTTTCTAACCTACCTGCCCGATTAAGGGATCTGACATTCCATGCTTCGATCCGTAGAACGCCAGTTTTCTTTCTCCTGATAACGACATCCTCTTGAATAGCCCAGCCTGGAGGTCCGAATGGGGGACTATTTTACCTCCGGAATATCTTACCCAAGAGGACGCCATCATCATTTAACCATAGAATAAAGCTGCATGCCCTCGGGAAAAATTTCGGCTGTAGTTTCCCCTTGCTTTCAGCCGTTCGCAATACCAGCACAGCAAGGCCAGATCAGTCAATTATCCAGACTGTTGCCCCTGCAACTACTGAAAAGGCTGCTGCCCCTCTTCAGGAACCACACGTTTGTCTGGCCTCTCAACAGATACCCATCCGTTGTGGTTGCACCTATGGCACGGCTATCTGTATCGCTGAGGCACGCAAGCCTCCCCACCAACGGCAAGGTCCATGGTTCAGGGGGTGGGGGGTCATATTTCCATGTCTCCACCAATATCAAAGTAAAGTATTTAGGGCTAGCTCTTGACAGAATACTAACATGTAATGCACACCTCCTAACTATACGACATAAATTCCGATACTACTAAAACTACTAACACATCGCATCTCATGTCTACATATTTGCTCCACTATCTTCGCACAAAAATGGCTCATTTACCACATCTTAAATTATATCAATATATCTCCAATGTCGGTCTGTTGTACACTGAAGAGCCAAAGAAACTGGTACACCTGCCTAATTATCGTGTAGGCCCCCCGCGGACAGGCAGAAGTGCTCCAATACGACGTTTCATGGACTCGAATGAAGTCTGAAGTAGTACTGGAGGGAATTGGCACCATGAATCCTGTAGGGCTGTCCATAAACCCGTAACACTACGAGGGGGTCGAAATCTCTTCTCAACGGCAAGGCATCCCAGATATGCTCAATAATGTTCATGTCTGGGGAGTTCGGTGGCCAGCGGAAGTGTTTAACCTCAGAAGAGTGTTCCTGGAGCCTCTCTGTCGCAATTCTGAACGTGTGGGTTGTCGCATTGTCCTGCTGGAATTGCCTAAGACCGTTGGAATGTATAATGGACATGAATGGATGCAGATGATCAGACAGGATACTTAGGTACGTGTCACCTGTCAGAGTCATATCTAGACATATCAGGGGTCCCATATCACTCCAAGTGCACATGCACCACACCATTACAGAGCCTCCACCAACTTGAACATTCCTCTGCTGACATGCAGGGTCCATGGATTCATGAGGTTGTCTCCATACCCGTACATATCCATCCCCTCGATGTAATATGAAGCGATACTCGTCCGACCAGGCAACATGTTTCGAGGCATAAACAGTCCAATGTCGGTGTTGACGGGCGCAGGCGAGGTGTAGAGCTTGGTATCGTGCAGTCATCATGGATACACGAGTGGGCCTTCGGCTTCAAAAGCCCATATTGTTGATGTATAGTTGAATGGTTTGCACGCTGACACTTGTTGATGACCCTGCACTGAAATCTGCAGCAGTTTGCGGAAGGGTTGCCCTTCTGTTACGTCGAACGATTCTCATCAGTCGTCGTTGGCCGTGTTCTTGCAGGGTCATTTTCCGTCCGCAGCGATGTCGTAGATTTGATGTTTTACCGGATTCCAGATATTCACGGTACACTCGTGAAATGGTTGTACGGGAAAATCCCCGCTTCATCGCTACCTCGAAGATGCTGTGCCCTATCGCTCGTGCGACACCACGTACAAAAACACGTAAATCTTGATAACCTACCATTGTAGCAGCAGTAACCGGTCAGTAACTGCGTCAGACACTGGTTGTCTTATATAGGCGTTTCCGACCGCAGCGCCGTATTCTGGCTATTTACATATCTCTGTATTTGAATACGCATGCCGATACCACTTTCTTTGGTATAGAATTCTGGAACATGTTTCTTGCTCGCATATTATGGCATTTCTGGAGACCAAAAATCTTCTGTGTAGGAACCAACATGGGTTCCGAAAACAACGATCGTGTGAAACCCAGCTCGCTGTGTTCGTCTGCGAGGCCCAGAAAGCAGTAGATACACGAGCCTAGTTAAATGCTATGTTCCTTGACTTCCGGAAGGCGATAGAGCTCCGCACTGCGCCCAGTGAGTAAAATACAAGTACTCGGAATTTCAGTTCAGCTGAGTGATTGGACTGAATCGTTTTTAACAGACATGACAGAGCATATCTGACCGGAGAGTAGTCTTCAGATGTGTTGCCTCCAGAGACGGTATCGAAATGCAGCAAGACCTGCAAAGGATCGGCGCTTGGTCCAGGGAGTGGCAGCTGACCCTCAACACAAACAAATGTAACACATTGCGTACACATAGGCAGAAAGACCCTTTACTGTGTGATTTCACAACTGCAGAACCATCCCTGGAAGCAGTTACTTCCATAAAATATGTAGGAGCATATGTACAGAGCGATTTGAAGTGAGACGACCACATAAAATTAATTTCGGCTGAGGCAGATGCCAGACTGGGATTCATTGGAAGAATCCTCAAGAAAAAGCACTTCTCTCAGCGCTGTTGAAACCTATATGTTTCTGGAAATATGTGGACGACACTTTTTCCTGCGTTTCTGGAACACCTTAACTCACTCCATCCCAGCATTTGCTTCACCATGGAAGTGGAGAAAAATGGAGACCTCCCGTTTCTTGACGTCTTGGTCCACAGAAAAGAAGACGATTCCTTGGGTCACAGCGTGTTCCGCAAAACGACTCACACTGACCCGTATCTACGAGCTACGAGTTGCCGACACACACCTCAACGCAGTGGCGTGTTGCGGGCTCTCATTCATGGGGCCAGAATTATCTCTGATGCAGGGAGCTTATCAGCAGAGCTTAGCCATCTTCGCTCTGTGTTTGTACAAAACGGGTACTCTGATAAACAGATTAGTAAGGTATTTAAACCTGCACCATCTAAAGGTCAAGAACAGCCAGAAGAAACATAGAACTCCAAGATGACGGTTTTTCTACCGTATGTTGGTAGCGCGACCTTTAAGATTGGCAGGCTCTTCAAAAAACATCAAATAAAATGTGTCTTCTGCCCTACATCGCGAGTGCAAACTATGCTGGGTTTTGTTAAAGACGGCCTGAGTCTAAGGGGACCAGGGATATATAAAATCCCGTGCCAGTGTAGGAAATCATATATTGCCAGACGTGTCGCACTGTTAAGGATAGATGTGCTGAACATAGACGTCACACCAGATTGGGTCAGCCAGAAAAGTCTGCTGTGGCTGAAAACTGTCTTGACACGGGTCACAGTATGAATAGGGAGAGACAAAGATGCTTTCGTCCGCTTCCACGTACGGGGACTCCATCATTAAAGAAGCAGTCGAAATTCGTGTAAGTAATGACCTGATCAATAGAGACACTGGATTTCAACTCAGCAAGGCATGGGAACCAGCGGTACTAAGGCATTGTCGGCCGCAGACGAACAAAGCTGAGTCGACACAGACGGAGAATCAAAGTTCGCACGGAAACTGGGCGTCAACACTCTGCCCGCACGCGCGCTGGGCAGCTATCTGCGGCCGCGCTTTTCCCACATCGCGAATGAGAAGACTGTGCCCCGTTTGTATGGCGGGGACACTGGATGCCGCCGTGCTCTATGTTTCGTCTACGATGGCGGTTTAGCCCCAACCCTTGGCACCTGCACTTTTCTTCCGAGTCAGCGTATATATTGCCAAGCCAATGCAGCAACAGGTCAGTAAGCACCTGCGGGTGACAAGCAGCTGTCTCGTCGAAATATTATGCAGCTTCCAGCAGATCATTCGACGCGACGCTCGTGAACCAGTGAAACAGTGTGGTAATCTTTTGGTTTATCAGTGTACATTTAGATGCATTATTACTCGTAATTTCTAAGTTTTGATCGTAATATTTATATTTACGTGTCACTGAAGAGAAGTTTAATGGAAAATACGAATATTAAATACGAAGACGTAAATAAATCCGAAATGTATAGGTTATAACGTAGCGTTCGCTTTTTACCTGGTATTTCACTAAAGCCACAATAACCTCTAACTATATTTTGAGATTTTTATTGCACTTTGTACTTTTTGCATGTATGTTAGGCCGTAGTAGCAATAGGTAAACCACAATTAAAAGCGACAATGACACATATCTTTCTTGTTTCGGAAAGTATTTTCGTTTAGAAAAGTCAGCTCTGTTTTCGTTTAGAAAAGTCAGCTCTTACAATGGGCAGAGGTAATAGACTGCTGCAGCTGTCACTGTTATTATACATGACAAAGCTGTACAGAATTTATACAGTAACTAAGTACTTCAAAATAAATAAAATGGTGTTCATAATAAGATGATATAAAACGGGGTTCTGTCATCCCTGATTAATAAGTTAACTTCGTAAAATATAGATGTGAAGCTGGGCATCCATCATGCCCTTTTGCCTATAATTGATAAAAGTCTCTTTTACGTAATAATTTTGGCACAAAATCGATATGCAATGTCAGAAGTCGGTTAAAAAATCTTCCTAACGATACCTCATTGATCCCTTTTCGATTAGAATGTGTTCAGAAGAGGGGTGTTGACTTGAGAAATAATATATATGATAGAGAAGATCCAAACCAGAGCAGCACGTTTAGTTTCAGGTCCATTTAGTAAGTGCGTAAGCGCCACGGGGAAGATCAATCAACTCCATTGGCAGACGCTTCAAGAGAGGCGACCGGCATCACGGTATGGTCTGCTGTCAAACTTCCGAGAGTGCGCGTTCCGAGAAGAGTCCTCCTATGTATACCTCTTGCGAAGACCGCGAGCTAAAGTTATAGAGAGATTCGAGCCCACAATGAGTCTTACAAGCAGTCGCTCTTCCTGCGAAGCGTACGCGACTGGAACTCAAAAATGGGTACGTGACAGTGGTACACACAGTACTCTCAGTCACATTCCCTAAGGTGGCTTGCAGAGTATCTGCTGCGTCGTCCGAAAAAGACACACTTAGGGCAAAAGAACCACTGGCGCAAAGATGCGAGCTGGCGCCAGTGCCATAGAGACTCGCCACTTGCGCGAGATCCACGAGCGCCACCTGCTTACAAGTTCGTGGTGCCTTCCACCGGTAATGCTGGAATTCAGTACGGCGTTGGCCCACCCTTAACCTTGATGACAGCATCCACTCTTGCAGGCATACGTTCAATGAGGTGCTAGAAGCTTCATTGGGGAATGGCAGCCCATTCTTCACTGAGTGCTGCACTGAGGAGGGGTATCGATGTCGGTCGGTGAGGCCTGGCACGAAGTAGGCGTTTCAAAAGATCCCATAGGTGTTCTATAGGATCCAGGTCAGGACTCTGTGCAGGTCAGTCCATTACAGGGATTTTATTTTTGTGTCACCACTCCGCCACAGGCCCTGCAGTATGAGCAGGTGCTCGATCGTGTTGAAAGATGCAATCGCCATCCCCGAATTGCTCTTCAACAGTGGGAAGCAAGAAGGTGCTTAAAACATCAATGTAGGCCTGTGCTGTGATAGTGCCACGCAAAGCAACAACGGGTGCAAGCCCCCTCCATGAAAAACATGACCACACCATAACACCGCCGCTTCCGAATTTTACTATTGGCACATAACGTTCACCAGGCATTCGCCATACCCACACCCTGCCATCGGATCGCCACATTGTGTACCGTGATTCGTCACTCTACACAACATTTTTCCACCGTTCAATCGTCGAGTGTTTACGCTTCTTACACCAAGCGAGGCGTCGTTTGGCATTTACCGGTGTAATGTGTGGCTTATGAGCAGCCGCTCGACCATGAAATCCAAGTTTCCTCACCTCCTGCCTAACTTCCATAGTACTTACAGTGAGTCTCGATGCAGTTTGGAATTACACATTACGACTCTCTTCAACTGTCGTCGGTCTCTGTCAGTCAACACACGAGGTCGGCCTATACGCTTTTGTGCTGTACGTGTCCCTTCACGTATCCACTTCACTATCACATTTGAAAGAATGGATCTAGGGATGTTTAAGAGTGTGGAAATCTCGCGTACAGACGTATGACACAAGTGACACCCACTCACCTGACCACGTTCTAAGTCCGTGAGTTCCGCGGAGCGCCCCATTCTGCTCTCTCCCGATGTCTAATGACTGCTGAGGTCGCTGATATGGAGTAACTGGCAATAGCTGGCAGCACAATGCTGGGGGTGTACGGATACTTTTGACCTCATAGTGTACATCTACATGGATACTCTGCAAATCACATTTAAGTGCCCGGCAGATGGTTCTTCGAACCACCTTCACAATTCTATATTATTCGAGTCTCGTATAGCGCGCGGAAAGAACGATCACCTATATCTATCCGTACGAGCTATGATTTCCCTTATTTTAGCATGGTGATCGTTTCTTTCTATGTAGGTCGTTGTCAACAAAATATTTTCGCATTCGGAGGAGAAAGTTGGTCATTGGAATTTCGTGAGAAGATTCTGCAGCAACGCTAATGCCTTTATTTTAATGATGTCCACCCTAAATCTTGTGTCATTTCAGTGGCACTCTCTCCCTTATTTCGCGATAAGACAAAACGTGCTGCCCTTCTTTGAACTTTTTCGATGTACTACGTCAATCCTATCTGGTAAGGATACCACATCGCGCAGCAGTATTCTAAAAGAGGAGTAGGCAAGCATAGTGTAGGCAGAATGAAGATATCGACTTAGTCTCGGCCAATTGCCGGCAGAGTGTGTTCTGCCAATGACCGGACGCCAACAGACAGAAGCCTAGTGGGAAGATAGAGGAGCAGCTCTCGCGCACATGGGTATAGCTCATCGTCCAGGGCTGCCTTAGGCAGTGAAAGTCGTTTAGAGAACTGTTAGAATTGAGCAGACAGTTGTTAACTGCATTTGCTGTGTACTGTGAACTTTATCTATGAATATTTGCGCTTAGCCGTTGAAGGCCTTTTTGTGTTATATTACATGCAGAGCACTGAAAGACTTGTCTAAACAAGGCCCCGGGAGTAGACAACATACCATTAGAACTACTGATAGCCTTGGGAGAGCCAGCCCTGACAAAACTCCACCATCTGCTAAGCTAGATGTATGACAAAGGCGAAATACTCTCAGACTTCAAGAAGAATAATCCCAATCACAAAGATAGCGGTTCTAGGCGCTACAGTCTGGAACCGCGCGACCGCTACGGTCGCAGGTTCGAATCCTGCCTCGGGCATGGATGTGTGTGATGTCCTTAGGTTAGTTAGGTTTAAGTAGTTCTAAGTTCTAGGGGACTGATGACCTCAGAAGTTAAGTCCCATAGCGCTCAGAGCCATTTGAACCATTTGAACCAAAGAAAGCAGGTGTTGAAAAGTGTGACAATTACCGAAATATCACTTTAATGAGTCACGGCTGTAAAATATTAACAATAATTCCTTACAGACAAAGGAAAAAACTGGTAGAAGCCGAACTTGGGGGAGATCAGTTTGGATTCCGTAGAAATGTTGGAACACGTTAGGCAATACTGACCCTACGACTTATCTTAGAAGATAGATTAAGGAAAGAGAATGCTCTTGACAATACTCTCTTTCAAAATCTGAAGGTGGTAGGAGTCAAATACAGGGAGCGAAACAGCTATTTACAATTTACACAAACACCAGACGGCAGTTATACGAGTCGAGGGACATGAAAGGGATGCAGTGGTTGGGGAGCGAATGAGACATGGTCGTAGCCTATCCCCGATGTTATTGAATCTGTATATTGAGAAGCAGTAAAGGAAACAAAAGAAAATTTGGAGTAGGAATTAAAATCCACGGAGAAGAAATAAAAAATTTGAGGTTCGCCTACGACCTTGTAATTCTGTCAGAGACAGAGCAGTTGAACGGAATGGGCAGTGTCTTAAAAGGAGGATGTAAGATGAACACGAAGAAAAGCAAAATGAGGATAATGGGATGTGGTCGAATTAAATCAGGTGATGCTGACGGAATTAGATTAGGAAATGAGACACTTAAAGCAGTAGATGAGTTTTGCAATTTGGGGAGCAAAATAACTGATGATGGTCGAAGTAGAGAGGATATAAAATGTAGACTGACAATGGCAAGGAAAGCGTTTCTGAAGAAGAGAAATTTGTTGACACCGAGTATAAATATAAGTGCCAGGAAGTCTTTTCTGAAATTATTAGTCTGGAATGTAGGCATGTATGGGAGTGAAACAAAGACGATAAATAGTTTGGACAAGAAGAGAATAGAAGCTTTCGAAATGTGGTGCTACAGAAGAATGCTGAAGGTAAGATGGGAAGGTACTGAATCGAATTCTTGAGAAGTGGAGTTTGTGGCACAGCTTGACAAGAAGAAGGGATCGATTGGTAGGACATGTTCTGAGGCATCAAGGGATCGCCAATTTAGTATTGGAGGGTAGCGTGGAGGGTAAAAATCGTAGATGGAGACCAAGAGATGAATACACTAATCAGATGCGGAAGGATGTGGGTTGCAGTAGTTAGTTGGAGATGAAGAAGCGTGCACAAGGTAGAGTAGCATGGAGAGCTGCGTCAAACAAGTCTCTGGACAGAAGACTACAGCCGGCCGGAGTGGCCGAGTGGTTCTAGGCGCTGCAGCTGGAACCTCGCGACTGCTACGGTCGCAGGTTCGAATCCTGCCTCAGGTATGGACGTATGTGATGTCCTTAGGTTAGTTAGGTTCAAGTAGTTCTAAGTTCTAGGGGACTGGTGACCTCAGAAGTTACGTCCCATAGTGCTCAGAGCGATTTTTTGAAGACTACAACAACAACAACAACAACAACATTACATGCATTGTTACAGACTTAATCATTCAACAAGTCACAAAGATAAGTAAATCTTTTAACTCATTTGTGTGATTTTGTTACTAATTTGTTGGAGTGTTGAGGTATCTTCGTTCTGCGATCCTGTTACTTGACCCAGGTGCAGCGAGAAATTGTCTTAGCGGTCTACTGCACTAGAAGCCGTTTCACGGACTCACAGGCTCGGTCTACGTAACAACAGTGGCAACTCGGCCTCCACAGCAGTAGCGACGAGGCCTTTGCAAAACTGGCGACGAGGGTTTACAAAAGTATGAATGCAGATGCAGGTGTTTGATTAGCCTCTGGATTTTCTAGTCACTGGTTCTAAGACCAGTCGGTGTGGCTGGCGCAGAGAGCGGAAGGAAGAGTGTTGTTACCTTCGGAGCACTTGCCGCGGAAGAGCACGGTGAGGGCCCTGCGCGTGCGGCAGGCCTCCTGGCGCAGCGAGCACTCGTTGGCGTAGGTGCGGCCGTCGGAGGCGCAGACGGGCGTCAGGTCGAGCGGGCACGTCTCCCCGCAGCGGCACGACGGCTGCCGGTCCGCGTCCAGCTGGCACACCTCGGGCGGCGCGCACCGCACAGACTCGCACGGATCTGCCGCAGCACAGGCAGGGGGAGGCGTTGAGGGGGGCCGACTTGGAGCACGAGAGGCACCACGGCACATTTCAGTTTCCACTGTCTATACCGGGTGATCAAAAAGTCAGTATCAATTTGAAAACTTAATAAACCACGGAATAGTGTAAATAGAGAGACACACATGCTTGGAATGACATGGGGTTTTATTAGAACCAAAAAAAACAACAAAGTTCACAAAATGTCCGACAGACGGCGCTGGACAGTAAAACGTCAGTGACTGCGCATGTCACTCGTGTATAAAAGGAGCTGTAATGAGAGAGAGAATCAGGTGCGCCAGCAGTCGCAGCATGTTGACGTTACCTGAAAAGGCGCTTTTAGTGAAGCTGTATTATCAGAATGGGGAATGTGCTAGTTCAGCGTTACGATCCTATCGCCATAGGAAGGGGATTCGGACGGGTAAAGGTCCGTTGACAAATGCAGCTGTGGCGAGAATGATTTCGAAGTTCGAAGCCACGGGTTGTTTAGGCGACAGACCCCGTAGTGGCCGACCGAGCACAAGGCTTAATGCTGTTGAGACAGTTCAGGAAGAAATGGAGACTGTAGCGGGTTCGTCTATGCACGGGGAAGTCAGCGCTCGTGCAGTCGCACATCGCACCGGCATTCCATACACTACTGATTGGTTGCCACTGAGGTGTATCCTTCGATGCTATCCGTACAAAATCCATCGGCATCATGAACTGTTACCTGGCGATTTAGTGAAGCGGAGCCCATTTGCGGTGTGGGCGTTTCAAAAGATGGTGGAAGATGACGATTGGTTGGGTAACGTGTTGTGGACCGAAGAAGCTCATTTTACGCTCCGAGGGTCTGTCAACGCCCACAACTGCAGAATTTGGGCTACTGAAAATCCTAGAGATGTCATGGAAACCATTGCATGACGAGAAAGTCACGGTATGGGTTGGATTTACCACATCTACCGTTATTGGGCCTATTTTCTTCGAGAAAATGTGTGATTCTGGTTTTGTAACTGCTACCGTGACAGGTGAGAGGTACGCCGATATGTTACAGAATCGCATCACCCCAGCCTGGCTGATAAACACCTGCTCGAATGTACGATGTTTATGCAGGATGGTGCTCCAGCCCATATTGCTGGACGCTTCAAGATACCTTGCGCGCGTCGTTTGGTGATGATGGTGTGCTCAGCCGCCACTTTCGTCATGCTTGGCCTCCCATGTCCCCAGACATCAGTCCGTGCGATTATTGGCTTTGGGGTTACCTGAAGTCGCAAGTGTCTCGTGATCGACCGACATCTCTACGGATGCTGAAATACAACATCCGACGCCAATGCCTCACCGTAACTCCGGACATGCTTTACAGTGCTGTTCACAACATTATTTCTCGACTACAGCTATTGTTGAGGAATGATGGTGGACATATTGAGCATTTCCTGTAAAGAACGTCATCTTTGCTTTGTCTTACTTTGTTATACTAATTATTGCTATTCAGATCACACGAAGCGCCATCTGTCAGACATTTTTTGAACTTTTACATTTTTTTGGTTCTAATAAAACCCTATGTCATTCCAAGCATGTGTGTCAATTTGTACCTCTCTATCTACATTATTCCGTGACTTATTCAGTTTTCAAATTTATACTGACTTTTGGATCACCCGGTGCTTTTACAAATTAAATTCATAAGACATTGTCAGCATGACCAGGAAGGATTCAAGATTCACACTCATAGCAGCAGATGTTCCACAAAATAACAAAATAATTTTTTTTTACATGTGAAATTTCATCATGTTTTCACCTTCTATTGGTTGCATTTCTTGCTGTAGGTACACTTTTCTTCATAAGTAAGAGAGATTCTTCCATGAATTTTGCGCAGCATACAAAACATACTTACAGATGTATGAAACTCAACAATTTACTTAAGTCATGAAAAAATTAATGAGCTGTTACATTTTAAACTTCATGTTTAGAAAAATCTCAAATTTTATAGTTAACTATATCAGTTTCTAGAATATAAATTTTCACTGTGCTGCGCAGTGTGCGCTGATATGAAACTTCCTGGCAGATTAAAACTGTGTGCTGGACCGAGAATCGAACTAAGGACCTTTGCCTTTCGAGGGCAAGTGCTCTACCAAGTGAGGTACCAAGCACGATTCATGACCGCCCTCACAGCTTTACTTCCGGCAGTACCTCGTCTCCTACCTTCAAAACTTCACAGAAGCTCTCCGAGTTCGATTCACGGTCCAGCACACAGTTTTAATCTGCCAGGAAGTTTCATATCAGCGCACACTCCGCTGTAGAGTGAAAATTTCATTCTGAAAACATCCCCCAGGCTGTGGCTAAGCAATGTCTCCGCAACAGCCTTTCTTCCAGCAGTGCTTGGTCTGCAGGAGAGCTTCTGTGAAGCTTGGAAGGTAGGAGATATACTGGCGGAAGTAAAGCTGTAAGGGCGGGTCCTGAGTCGTGCTTCGGTAGCTCAAATAGGTGCAGCCGGCACGGTCGCTCAGCGTGTTCGGTCAGAGGGTTAACTGCCCTCTGCATTAAAAGAAAAGAAAAAAAAAACCCTGAGTGAATGGATCAATAATGAACTTCAACGGGCGTCAGGGGACGTCCGCCAGTAACAGTAACAATTACAACGAACTATAACGAACAAAATGCAAGAAGAAAAAGAAAAAAAAAGATAGGTAGAGCTCTTTCCCGCCGAAGGCAAAGTTCCCGAGTTCGAGTCCCTGTGCGGCACACAGTTTTAATCTGCCGGGAAGTTTCATCTCAATTTTCATCACAGTTTTTAATACATTTGGAAAATTCTAGAGTTTTGCATAAAGGAGTTTGTGTTTAATAAACATACCAAGTTTGAAAGTAATAGAACATTTATTTTGGATGTGACATGTGCGTAACTACAGAAATGTGTTTTGCGGAAAATGGCCGATAAAGTTTCTGCTTGTATTTGGCATTTTTTTAAACTGTCCAGCAAGATAAGCAGGTTCTTTTTCGTTTTCTAAATTAGTTTTCTTCCTTTTCACATTCCTATGATGCATTCTTCTTGATTTTATCACCTCCAAAAACGATTTACCTGCTTTCACTAGACACTCTCTGTCTATCGCATACAAAGATTCGATGCAGTTCACTTCGGGCTTAATTCCCATTTTCTCTAAAACGTATTCCCTGCTTTGCACACCATCATTAAAACGTGAAACTGCATCATAAACACCAATAGCAAGTGCATTTCTTACCACAAAAATGGCATTTGGCAATCTTTTCCATACACATTGGTTAAAACTTTCATTTGGGTTTTGGGTACCGCCATGAAAACATTTCTTCAATAAGTTTTCATTTGCAAGGTCCCTGAACATAGGTGTGATGGCTTCCATTACAGCATTTGGTAGAGAATTGCTGTGATGAGTTGGGTTGTTTGGGGGAAGAGACCAAACAGCGAGGTCATCGGTCTCATCGGATTAGGGAAGCGGGGAAGGAAGCCGGCTGTGCCCTTTCAAAGGAACCATCCCTGGATTTGCCTGGAGCGATTTAGGTAAATCACTAAAAACCTGAATCAGGATGGCCGGACGCGGGATTGAACCGTCGTCCTCCCGAATGCGAGTCCAGTGTGCTAACCACTGCGCCACCTCGCTCGGTTCCTGTGATGATATTCTTCACCAGCAGCAATTGACCTTTGGTAGCCACACCATGATTCGCTTCCTTTTGGGCACATTTGTGGACATTTTCTGGAAGTATAAGGCCTAAACTGCTTGCTTCATATGTTTCAAGTCCCCTGTGTTCCTTCTTATCGCCAAGCCATAATATGTCTGTAGCTTGTCAATTGCTGCATTCGTCAGTCGCCCTCTTCCTTTTATTCCCTTACAATCAGATAATTTTTGTCCTAAAAAATCTTGTATCAGCCTTCTAAGTCTAGTACCAAGTCTTTTCTGTACATATCCGACACACTCAAACTTCTGCACAACAGTCTCAGCTCCATACGGAGCACGTTTTTGAACCTCAAGGAAAGCTTTACTATCACCATCATCTTGCTACACTTAAGACCAAATAAAGTGCATTATGATCTCTCAAATATATGTATTTTATACTTCAAACTATTCAAGAAGATGTGCACTGCCAAATAGGAATATTTTTGAAAAATCGACTTTTTTTCAAATTTTTGACGTCCGGCCTCATCAAGACTGGCGCCCACACTAGGCCAGCAGGCCAGTGCGGCAGAGGTCTAGTAGCTTGCAAAATTCCAATACACAGGGGTCGGGAAAAAATATGAAAACAGTGCGAGAAGCGTATGTAGGACCTGTCTTGTTTCCCACTGTTTCCAACTACTTCCCAAGAGTGAAACATGGTGGGCTTCGGTGATATGGGCAGCCCCGTTGTAGTATTCCACGGACCCCATGGTTACCTTGCAAGGTTACGCTACTGACAAGTATTATGTGACCATTTAGGTGAATCAGTTTGTGGCGAGAAAAGCGCAGTATCATTTGAGAAATACAGAGCTGAGCGAGTGTGCCGGGACTTACCCCAGTTCACTGCTAGTAGCGCCACGTCACCTTAACGCATCTGTGCGTAGCACACAAGTATTGCACTATAATTTAAGAACGAAATTAAAAGTTAAAGATGCTCTTCCAAAATTTGTCAACATATGCTTCAGTTTGTAAATGTTTAAATTGTCAAATCTCAAATCGATCACATGAATATCTTTCCATAAATGCAACGTTCTAAGAAAAAAATAAGTGGCGCTAAATAATAAAGCTAGCAAGACAAAAATTGGTCATAACGTGCAGATGTATGTCAAAATTAACTGGTACAAGTGTCAATGTGATTAAAGAAATATTTTTGTCAGAAACCATGTCCTTAAGAAAAATTGAAGGCGCTAAATATTAAACTTAGAAATATGAAAATTCGTATGAAGTTTCAGTTCAACATAAAAATGGTAGCTACTTGACCCCATTGAGCTACCTCTAATAGTTTTCGAGTAATTTACTGAAAACTAAATTTGGAACAAAATCGTCCTTATTTGTAGGAGATTAAGTATCTGTTATATTAATGCTAGAAAGTTCTGATTACAGCACGTGATGAAACCTATTAAATAATAGAGCTATAACAAGTGTCAAAGGCTAGATGTAAATAGCAACAAGAAAAGGTCCTTTAAAATTGTAGTTCAGAGGTCATGTTCTACTGTCAGTTCCGTTCTAAAAGTTCTAGACGGCAAAGTTTAAATGCAGGCGAGCTAAAACTTTTTCTGTGATTTCAACCAACTTAACTACATTCATATAAAAATTACGAAGATTCTAAATTGATTCATAACCGTGTTATAAAATATTGTGTGTCCGAGGAGGCGGCAGTTTAGAGGCTACTACCATGAGGATAGAGCGGGTAACAGTAGATTTTCTACTGGCCGTCCGCTGCGCCCGTATATAAATAACGGCCTGAGAGGCAAGACTTCACTCACTTTGCACCTAGCTACCGTACAATACGCGTCAGCCAAACGCCAGAGTACGCGCTGGCTCGGATGTCGTCACAGTCAGACCGCAACTAAACTCATATTTTTGGTACAAATAGGAAGTGAACTCACGAGGACTGCACACAGTCCTTTATCGCTTACATTTCGCGGAAGTAACTGTTAGTGTGCCGCCCGTAATGTTAACAAATCCGCACGGTAAGTTGTGATAATTATTTTCCGCTTTTGTGGTGAGCAACTATTTTGATCACCAGAAGTCAGGGCGAAAGACCATTTAATCGGAATTTACCGTAGAGGTCGCCTCTGAACTGCTTATAGTGCTGTTTAGGATAGAGAGATTTATTATTAGTACTAACGTAATGAATATTACGATGTTGTACGTGTGAAAATTTATCAATTAGAACTCAAAATCTTGGTTTATAATCATAGTAAACAGAGAATAGAAACATTCCTTTCAGTGGGCCGGACGAGAATGTGGACTTGCAGACTGGGAATTATGGTCAGGATGTTCTCCATCGCTTTCTGGCTGACCACAGAAATAGTTTCCAGGCTCTCGTAAAAGACTGCGAACAATAGTCTAATATTTCCTAATTACTATTAGTTTTTATTAACCCGCCGCCCCAGAAGTTCCATACCATGATGCAGTGTTTGTTCCGTAATGGTTATGCTGTGTTCCAAGACGACAGGGCCGCTGTTCGCACAGCTCACATCGACCCAGACTGGTTTTGTGAACACGAGCACGAACTGTCGCATCTCCCCTGGTCACCGCAGTCAGCAGAACTCAATATTGTTGAGCTATGTGGCCTACTTTGCAGAGAAGGGTGTGTGATCGCTATATACTTCCATTACCGTAACGTGAAATTACCATTATTTTGTAGGAATAACGGTATAAGATTCCCTTGTAAACCATACAGGTCCTATATTTATCCACTACGAGACGACTGGAATGGGTTTTGAAAGTCATCAGTTTTCCTACGCCGATCAGACTTAGTAATCTCTTGTGCTTTTGCCGTTTACATATTTATGTGCACTTAACCCCCCCCCCCCCCCCCCCCCCACCTTGCTCCCATAAGGAAACTAAAATTAAATTTTATTAAAGTATGGTAGTTTCTAGACTGCTCTACAAATTTTCCAACCTACAAAGAACGAAAACAACAATAAAAAATGAGAACTCTTGTCTTTTACACAGGGGTTTGTACTACGGTACTATCAATACAGAGGCATGCTGGTAGATTCCTTATTAGCAGGTTTGACAACATACGAGTATTATGGGGACGCTCTGTGAACACAAATGGGGACCTCTGCGACGTTTTTACGTGAAACACTATTGAGGAAATGTAGAGAAGCGGCATTTGCAGCTGACTGCAGAGCGATTCTACCTTTGCCAACGAACATTTCGCGTAATGAGTGCAAAGACAAGATAAGAGAAGGTTCGTATGGAGCCATATAGTCATTTCCTCCTCCCTTTACTTGCGAGTGCAACAGTAAATGGAATTACTATTAGTGGAAAAATATACCGCCCCCCATGCATCATATGGTGGCTTGCAGCCGAATATGTGCGTAGATGTAGATGTGGATGTGGATGTAGAAAACAGGTCCAATGAGACGGGGCAGTATTCGTCTACCTCTCTGCTGCAAGCATGGGACTCATCTTGCAGCATGCCCCGGTGTGTGAGATTGTGAAACTTACCAATGGACCTACCCAGATCCCGTCACATTCGCCTTAAGACTCCATGTTAACTCCTAATAATGCAACAGAATCGCTATCTTCAAATGCCCTAACGTAGAATATAAGGTGGGAAATTGCGATGATCCTACTATATGTACACTCCTGGAAATTGAAATAAGAACACCGTGAATTCATTGTCCCAGGAAGGGGAAACTTTATTGACACATTCCTGGGGTCAGATACATCACATGATCACACTGACAGAACCACAGGCACATAGACACAGGCAACAGAGCATGCACAATGTCGGCACTAGTACAGTGTATATCCACCTTTCGCAGCAATGCAGGCTGCTATTCTCCCATGGAGACGATCGTAGAGATGCTGGATGTAGTCCTGTGGAACGGCTTGCCATGCCATTTCCACCTGGCGCCTCAGTTGGACCAGCGTTCGTGCTGGACGTGCAGACCGCGTGAGACGACGCTTCATCCAGTCCCAAACATGCTCAATGGGGGACAGATCCGGAGATCTTGCTGGCCAGGGTAGTTGACTTACACCTTCTAGAGCACGTTGGGTGGCACGGGACACATGCGGACGTGCATTGTCCTGTTGGAACAGCAAGTTCCCTTGCCGGTCTAGGAATGGTAGAACGATGGGTTCGATGACGGTTTGGATGTACCGTGCACTATTCAGTGTCCCCTCGACGATCACCAGTGGTGTACGGCCAGTGTAGGAGATCGCTCCCCACACCATGATGCCGGGTGTTGGCCCTGTGTGCCTCGGTCGTATGCAGTCCTGATTGTGGCGCTCACCTGCACGGCGCCAAACACGCATACGACCATCATTGGCACCAAGGCAGAAGCGACTCTCATCGCTGAAGACGACACGTCTCCATTCGTCCCTCCATTCACGCCTGTCGCGACACCACTGGAGGCGGGCTGCACGATGTTGGGGCGTGAGCGGAAGACGGCCTAACGGTGTGCGGGACCGTAGCCCAGCTTCATGGAGACGGTTGCGAATGGTCCTCGCCGATACCCCAGGAGCAACAGTGTCCCTAATTTGCTGGGAGTGGCGGTGCGGTCCCCTACGGCACTGCGTAGGATCCTACGGTCTTGGCGTGCATCCGTGCGTCGCTGCGGTCCGGTCCCAGGTCGACGGGCACGTGTACCTTCCGCCGACCACTGGCGACAACATCGATGTACTGTGGAGACCTCACGCCCCACGTGTTGAGCAATTCGGCGGTACGTCCACCCGGCCTCCCGCATGCCCACTATACGCCCTCGCTCAAAGTCCGTCAACTGCACATACGGTTCACGTCCACGCTGTCGCGGCATGCTACCAGTGTTAAAGACTGCGATGGAGCTCCGTATGCCACGGCAAACTGGCTGACACTGACGGCGGCGGTGCACAAATGCTGCGGAGCTAGCGCCATTCGACGGCCAACACCGCGGTTCCTGGTGTGTCCGCTGTGCCGTGCGTGTGATCATTGCTTGTACAGCCCTCTCGCAGTGTCCGGAGCAAGTATGGTGGGTCTGACACACCGGTGTCAATGTGTTCTTTTTTCCATTTCCAGGAGTGTAATTACTCAATCAAGAGAACACATAATTGGTTTGAAGGGAACTACGTGCGCCTTCAAATAAAAAAAGAAAATGAAACATAAACCAATTATTTATTATATTTGCCAGTTACCAAATACTCGCATCAACATTCTATGAAAAACCAACATTAACTGTTGTCGACAGCTAACAAGATAGAAAAGCGGAGGGGTGGATACCGCATACTAGCTGGACATTAAATCATTAATCCACTACAATCCAACGATTAAGTTAGAAACCCCAGTGGTCGATTGAATACGACATCAAACGAGAGTTGTGGCAACGGTACACTTCCTATCTAAACATTAACCACCACTTTGTATACTCTCACCAATCTGCTGTGGCGGTAAGTCAGAGGACCGTGGTCATTGAAGAGAATCAGAATCTCGCTCGTCAGGACTCTGATACCTCCAAGCGCCACCATGTCTGGAACCAGCGACCTATCTCGATACACAATCAAAGCAAAATTGCCCCTTTTCCTTCCACCAACACTCAGCTCCGCAATTAAGATCAATCAGTCTGCAAACGACAATCAGGAAAAACGTTACTACTCGTATTTTCCATCAATAGCGTGTCAGTGCCACGTTTTACAAATTCCCATCCCAAAATATCGTCAATTAAGGGCCAATCAGAGCACTTCTTCCTCTATAGTTTGTCCTAGAAATTCCCGTCTGATGTCAGCCGGCGACTGGCGAATCGGAGCGTTGTTTAACACTTCTGAGTTTCCCAGGGTCACTGTTCTCACCGTGCTTTGCCCCAACATTCCAAGACTTGTACATTTCCGCCATAAATTGTGGTATCCCAGCAAGCACTTGGAATTGTTGTCCTCGACCATTTGAAGAGGCGAGTCGTACCACAGGCCGCTAACCCCGACTTAGTGAAAAAGATCGGAAGGTTCCGTAAGATTTGCAGGCCACTTGACACACTGAAGCCGGCACAAAGCTCTTAATGCCCACGACACACCTGCCGCATTCAGAGCAGTGTGCGAGCTGTGCATTTCTCACGTATTCACAGTCTAAAACTATTAGCGCCTTTACCGATGACACTGAAATTCTTATAAAATACGTTTCCATGTGATACATTAAAGTAATTGGAGTTAACCAAGTGTCCTACCTATAACCAGTTGTGACAAAGGGCGGATTAATTTAGTATAAATGGAAGGAGGCAAGCCAGACAGCTTGTAATCTTCCAATCTGACTCGTTAAATATATACATATTTTTTATTGTAAGAAAGATGAGTTGATTTTATACAGGTTTCATTCTGTGGCGGAAAGAAAGCTTCTTCTCTGAAACAACCTGATGGATTAATGCTGTGTGTCGGACTGGGACTCGAACCCGATACCCTGTACACTAGCTGATCAAGAGTATCTGCGCAAATCTATGTAATGCATAGCTGACCGCTAGACGTCAAGAGGGGCGGACCCGCCAGTATAAATGGAGGCGGGGAATATCGCGTTGTGGGTCGGTCAGCAAAACTCCATGTCTCCGAACATGAACTTGTCACTGGATGTCACTTCAGAGAAACAAATCCACAAAGGACATTTCATCCCTTCTAAAGCTAGCCACGTCGACTGTTTGTGATGCGACTGTGAAATGGAAACGTCAAGGAACAAACCCCAGCTAAATCAAGACCAAGCTGATCTTACTCACTGCAGTCAGTACAGGACCGTGGAGCATTGCGGACAGTGGGTGCAAAAAATCACATGACATCATCGGAAGAAATCGCTTGGGAGTCCCAAAGTGGGGGTCAA
This sequence comes from Schistocerca americana, assembly GCF_021461395.2. Taxonomy (NCBI): domain Eukaryota; kingdom Metazoa; phylum Arthropoda; class Insecta; order Orthoptera; family Acrididae; genus Schistocerca; species Schistocerca americana. Next base: position 303,510,774 of record NC_060121.1, read on the forward strand.
TGGTTGTGCACCTCCTTAGAAGCAACATATTTCTGTAATCAATGGTAAGCAGCGCTTGAGGTGGTGAAAAGACCGGCGCTAATGAAGAGAAGATGACTAGAATCGAGTGTTTTGGGGTGACGAATCACGCTATAACCCATGGCAGTCCTAAGGAAGGGTCTGGGTTTGGCGAATGCTTGGAGTACATTAACTGCCACCACATGTAGTGCCAACAGTGAAACAAGGAGTTGACATTACGGTATGTTCTTGTTGAACGCAGCTACCTCCTTATTCGCATGAAGTAATGGCCGCTATCTACAGGGGTCTCAAGTTGATTCCGTATTTCTAGATTTCCGGAAAGCTTTTGACACCGTTCCTCACAAGTGACTTCTAATCAAGCTGCGGGCCTAGGGGATATCGTCTCAGTTGTGCGACTGGATTCGTGATTTCCTGTCAGGAAGGTCGCAGTTCGTAGTAATAAATGGCAAATCATCGAGTGAAACTGAAGTGATATCAGGTGTTCCCCAGGGAAGCTGAGAGGTGGCATGAGCCCCCTCTCATATTTCTATCTTACGATTTTCCTCTCTAATTGCATGCGGTGAAAAGTTGCTATTCCTTCACACGCGGGCTTCCCACGCAGCGTCTCTCGTCACCCGGGTGGTCCGGTGACAGGCGGGCTCTGCTGATCTTGAAAGGGTAAGCCGACGGGTGTGAGGGAGTCGAGTGAATGCTTTCCAGAAGCCGACATTGTGGAATAGCGGCGGAGGCACGCTCGGAGGGGCCTGAAGTAGCGGCTGGGCTGGAGGTTTCGTTACTTCACAGAAACTTAGCAAAAACACTTTCTGGCGGGCTACCAGCGAGGCATGGGAATGACTTGTGTACCCAGGCAGTTTTGGCGGGCAAATTCCCGCGCTTTCTGCAAAATCGTAACTGTGATTGGCTTGCTCAGGGCATAGCTCCGTGACGTAGCAAAATCGGCGCAGAAATTGGCGCCAAGAATCTCCATTGGTGGAATGGTAGTGCTCCGGCAAAATAGAGTGGAATTTTCCGCCAGTTTTCGAGTTGCTGATTGGAACGGTTAACCACGGCCACTGTCGTGGGGGCGGGAATGTTATGTGTTCGGTTTTGTACGGGTGCTCTTGTGGGGTAGTCAGGTCTCACCTTTCAGTTGGAGTAGGTTACAACACTGAGTCTCGCTGCTCTGGACATCCTGCCTTTCGTTGGCTGTCTAGTATACTTTTATTTGATTGTAACTGTTTAACAAAGTTGCTGAAGTTTCGACTTCAACGTAACTTTCCGAGTACAGTTGGCAATTGAGCGTTCTGCGTACAAGCGGTCTATGTTGTCTGTCTTGGGCAGTTTTGGCTAATGTTGACTGTATCGGAGTTACTGTGTGACTTCGCTTGTGAAAATCAATCACTGTACCATCAGTGATTGTGTGGTGAGCCTTCTTCGTCTCCCTCAGAGGCGCATTTGTATTGATAGGAAGTCTTTAGTCTGGAACAACCAGACCAGGACAATTTGTTTCAGGCTATACTCGTGACATTATCATCACCACGACGGGACGTCGAAGCAACCAGCCATTGCTTCCAGTACGCCAGATCGTGTCCTTGCAGCTAAGAAGACAGCTTGGTAATGTACGTCCGCAGCATCGGCAAAGCAGGCAGTTTTGCTAGGCGATAATCAGAGCACAGCAGAGCGCACCTGTTCGTCTTTTCTAACTTTGTTCTATCTTGGGTGTTCATTGTCTGAGTTCTCACTAATGTAGCAGCAATTAATGTTGGGTTAGCTGTGTGTCTCTCTTAAGATTTGAATTGCAAGGAATTGGCTCCACATACCACTTCGTCATAAACGTCATAATCTAATTTGGGGACAACTTCACCTTCACAGCGTTTATTTGAGTATCCAAATTGAGCCAATTTGATGTATTGTAAATGTTTCATGTGTTTTTGTTTATTATTTTGTGTTTAGTCTTAATAAATCATATTGTTATTTTGGACAGAACTTTCATTCTGTTAATCGGTAGAGCAACCCTATCATTTCTCACTACGTTAATGAAACCTTCCTTTATTTAACTTATTTATCAAATTAAATTATTGCAGGTGCCAAACTCTTTTTCTACTCCACTTGCAGGGTTTGTTACAGTCAGTTCGCGTATCTTTTTAATCCATGTGCAGCAGCGAAAGTCGGAGTTAGAATAGGGGGGCTTAGAGCATCATTTACATATGTAGATTCTAGAAGAATTTAGTGTTAAATACACTGCTAGCCCCGGCACCTCGCATAAAATGGCGACCCTTAGCCTCGGATCTTCCAGTGAATCGCTGATAAGCAAGCAGTAATATTAGTAGGGACACCCTGAATTTTTTTTGCTTAATTTTTTATTGATTAATACCCAAGTTTTTTTTCTGGTAGTTCCGCGTTTAGTTTTAAGTAGCGGCACATGATTACAGTTTTTGTTTTCAGTGTATATATTTTTTTGTTCATTGTTTTTTGTGTTCCTTTGATGGTGTGTCCGTATCACATCACACATTGTCGGGTTTGTGTGCGGTTTCTGTACCACAACAAATCGTGCATATAATTACAGCGTTGGAGCGGCGTTGTTGAAATTTTGTGTCTATGTGTAAAAATATATGGAGTAGATTAATTTTATTGTGCATTTTTAGATAAATTAGTTTTTCATGAATGATAACGAGAAGTAAGGCACGACTATCGAGCGAAGCTAAAACAAAAGAGGATAGCATAATGGATAAGGGGCAGTTTACTGACGGGAATAGGTTTGGAGATGAGATGGGCACATTTTTAGCAGGACAGGACGCCAGGGTCATTGATGAGGAAGGTGATTTGGAGGCGATCTTAGAGCAGCGTTGCGGCCGTGATTATGATAATGAAGTAGAGGATGAAACAGAGACAGGCACACAGGTCGAGACGGTAGCAGAAGTTTATAATCAAACGAACGAGAGCAGACAGGGGCTAGCTCGGCCACGTCAGAGCTCTAGCGCCCAGGTGTTCAGAGTTACATCTCCCACGTTTGAAGAGGATCAAAAAGATGACGTAAACCCAATACTGAGCTTCCTACGATCAATGAAAGAAGAAGCTGACGAACAACGCAAGAAGGAGAAGGAAGAAGATGAGAAACAACGTAAGAAGGAGAAGGAAGAAGATGAGAAACAACGTGAGAGGGAGAGGGAAGAAGAGGAGAAACAACGTAATAAGGAGAAGTAAGAAGCTGACGAACAGCGTAAGAAGGAGAAGGAAGAAGATGAGAAGCAACGTAAGAGGGAGAAGGAAGAAGAGGAGAAACAACGTAAGAAGGAGAAGGAAGAAGCTGACGAACAGCGTAAGAAGGAGAAGGAAGAAGATGAGAAGCAACGTAAGAGGGAGAAGGAAGAAGAGGAGAAACAACGCAAGAAGGAGAAGGAAGAAACTGACGAACAGCGTAAGAAGGACACTGAGGCAATAATTTCGCATATAGGGGAAATTCGTGCGGAATTACTAACAATAAAGAAATAATGTGGAGAAGCAAAACAAATGTCAGTGGTAGCACAAAAAGTAGCAGGCCTAGCCAAAACGGCAGCAACAGGGGCAATGAAAATCGCAAAAGTAACTTCTCAACTTGCAGGGCGCTTGCGACGTGCAACACAAGCTCACTCAAAATCCCTAGCGTTCTTAAAAACCCAAGGTAATATCGCGGTTACGAACATCGCGAAACGAACGAAAGAAGTAGAGAGTCGGATAGCAAAACTAGAGCGAAACAGGCACACGAGCACTCGCGTTCGGATACCAATGATGGAGTACACAGGATTGTGTCTCCGAGGAAAAGCTCGCCGTGCTCTAGCCCAATGACCGAGTGCGGAACTAACAATGCACACGGAGAAACAGCGAGTAATAGCTCCAATAATTGTAGCCCACTTAGGAGACTGAATTCTGAGTGCCACTTCCACTGTGATACAGAGGTAGCAAATCACAGTTATCAGCAAGATAGATCAGGACACTCAGCAGACGTGCAAGTATCGGAAACGAGTGACAACACCAGTGCGAGGATCAGACAGGATTTTGATCACAATCACTTCCTGTCGATGCTAAAATTCCAGAAGTTCAAAGATAATGGAGGGTCGATGCATCCGAAGAGCTGGGTGATGCAGTTTACAAATTCATTACTGTCGTCATCGCCAACCCAGGCAAAATTAGAATTTATGTGTGGACATATCGAAGGCTAAGCCGCGGAAAAGATACGGGGTGTGGCAGCAACGTGTCGGACTTATCAGGAATTTGTTGGTGCATTCCTGCGGACCTACTGGTCAAAGGAAACGCAAGACAGGATTAAAGAGGAAATAATATTTTGTCCTGAACTGGAAGTGTCCGGGCATAGGAGCGCAACCAAATTTTTTGATGATTTACTCAAGAAGAATCAGTTTTTAGATAGTCCATATAGCAACGGAGAAATCATTAAATTTTGTTTTTCCAAATTGCCAATTAGGTATCAACAGACACTTGTCGGGAAGTGTGGATCTGACATAGAAGCATTCAAGAGTCTATTGCGCGAACTCGAAGTAGTCTTTGATAAACAAGACGCAAAGGACAGGAAGAAGGCGCAAAATAACAAATACCACGGGCCAGCAAGGGAAGACAACAGAACGCATAATCGCACTGGTCAGTTAGGAAACCAGGGTTACAGAAATCAAGGTTACACTCTTCAAGGTTATGGAAACCAGAGACACGGAAACCAGAACGTCAGGGAACAGGGTCATGCTAGACAAGGAATCTGGGACAGGAGGAATAACGAACGGCAAAGCGACCGTAATTGGAGAGAGCGAAACGAAGGACAACAGGAGAACCAGGAGACTGAAATTAGACCTGCAAATCCTAATGCATGTCAGAGGAGGGGGAGTCTGACAAGGGATTGGCGCTAGTCCATAGGACTCCACCACGTGTCTCACACAAGGAAGTTCGTGGAATAGTAGTAGTGTATGTGGTATACATAGTAGAATGGGCAAAACATGAACCTTTCTTCGGGGAACAATAATCATTGCATTAATAGATTATGATTGCTAAAGTATTAACACGCTGCATTGTCTCGCATAAGAATTTACTGCTGCTATCCTTTTTTGTTTCTGTTCGCGACTTCCAGTGTCGATGGAGTAGGAGACACTACCTTTACATGAGCAATGTTTTAGTCCTTTCCTGTCTGGTGTCCATGTTGAGGGATAATGATGAGTGAGGAGATGTCGCACAAACGGACGCATGCAAGAACGTGCTCTTAGAAGCGTTCTGAGAAGTCGTGATACGCTCCATAGCGGCCACAACCAGTTCGTGAGACGTTCATACCAATGCTTGCAGGCACGCGTCAGTGCACTGCAAGATTGTGGTATATTGCGTGATTTCGAGGATGAACATGGGCAGTATAGTTTTTACAGTGATGCGCCAGCATCGTTGTCTTGCAAGTCGGGGTGAACCTGTGAGCGTTTGACTCCAATGGTGCCCTAGACGGTAGAAATGCGGGCTTAAAGCCTAACATGCCAATGTGCTGCTTGGGGATTTAGCGTGCTGCTTGTGACTGTTACAGATGAATAACCAAGGAATTATACTTGGAGATACGTGACATACTGTGTAGCTGGTGTGTGGTGGGCGACGGAATCCTGAACAGGAACCAGTCCTGGCTTGGTCATATTACATTGCCTCTGGAAAGGTGTGCTTTGATCGCGAAAACCGCATAACATAGAAAAAGAAGTTGCAACTATAAATTGATTGTCTTGTATAGCCATGGCTAACCCAGTATCTGGAGTTTCAGTGAGGCGTAGTGAGAACTCGGAGGCCATGTCGTACGGCGCGCACATCACTGTCGTCAATAGCGGCGAGCAGCGAGACATCTCAGCGTAACAGGAATTATGTAAGAATGCTGTATAAGGTAAAAAATTAAAAAAAAATAGAGAGAGTACCATATACTAGGATAAATTAAACTTTAGGATTTAACAATAACTAGATCCTTAATATTGTGGTGGTTTTCTACCACAAGTGTTTGGCGCGCGCCTGTTGGGATGCTATTTTTCAGGTCACCAGACCACAGACCCGAGATGGAGGGACGACAGGCGAGCGAAAGTAGAATAGTTGCATCTTCTTTATAGCACAGTAAAACTTCGACCTGCATAACAACATAATTTAGTCAAAAGACATAGAATGTAGGTCGTTGGCAAATGGTAGTTAATTCTTGAGCGTGTGTACTGTCGATCTATATAATTAATAGTAATATTAGTGCGGGCCCGCACATGTAGTTGTTCATCCAATACATAGCATGTTGTCACACACAAAATACAATAGTGAGATCGGTCTCTACACAAATATCAAGATAAATTATTTCCATGTCTAGATTAGATACACCAAGATTTTGTTATAATGATAGCCATAGATTAATAACTATAAAAGTAAAATAAGAGTGTCTGAAATGACAGACCGTCAATGTGTCGATTATGTAAATTTATTATAAGATAGAAGGTCATGGGAAAAAGTTAGGCATAAGATTTTTGTCAGAATTGTGCAGATGACGGGTATCGTGGCAATGCAGAGGCCAGCCGGAGCAAAAACAAGAGGTCTTCAGCTACCTGGAAGAAGGGGAGCGTCAGTGCGCCACCTAATGAGAAGGGCGCGGGAGCGTCCGGTCGTGCAAGCTGACACCGGGCCGTATACCTGAGGGATTAGGCGAGATCCTCGCCGGGCCACAAGCGAAAGTGAGGCTGGCCGTTGACACTGACACGCGACCCACACGCGACATCCAGCTAGCTCTCCGGACGCGGCAGCCGTTTGGAGGGATTCCCTGCGGCAGACCACGTTGTCATGAGTACAGGAAGAAGATCACATACGGTGTCAGAACCTCCACCTCATGTGCCTCAGGACAGAAAGGGGCACTATATACTCACCTGTTTGGGTTTTTACAACTCACTAGCATTGGACGATCTGCATACACAAAGCAGTATCGTGCCACAAACTCTAACAAATGAATTGTCTCATTTCTAACTTCTCCTCTCTATTAGAGAGCAGTTGTAGCAATTGTCGCTCCTAGTTAGATCCTGTCTGGATGACCTAACACACTTGTGGAGTCACTCCACGTGCCATCATCCCTTGTCGAACTTCAATATTGGGAAACGTAAAGTACTGTCCAGGGAGAGAAGAGATCTGGACTAGTGATGCATCCCAACTAGTAGAACTCAGAGACATTTAATTGACATGAGGAGAGCCTATCACTATGTCTTCCTACCATACTGCCGTTATCATATGCGTGGGTCTTGCTGCAATCTCAACAGAGTACTGCAGATGCTCCAGCACACCCTATTGCTGTTGCAACAACATAGCAACAACACCCGACATTTAGCCCTATGTGATGTCAGTACTGTGGCCCCATCCCAAAAGCCCCCCTCCGATGCTCAAGACATGGAACCACGTGCATCAATGCATATGACTCAACATACCAACCCCCTCAGAGAAACTAACGAATTTGTGAAGTGCTTCGAATATTTCTAACAATGTGATTTAGTGCCTCATTCTCAGCACAGTAGTGAACATTGTGCAATGTGCACGCACAACTTGATGCCCCATGAACCATGCTTTTTTCTTAAATTTCTTTCTCTAGTGTTGTTTTTGTAATGTATGTTATACCTTGTATGTGTTTGTGTTTTACACTGTAATTCTTATGTAAGTGATAGAGTAGGGTGCACAAATTACAAATTACAGTATTATTCTCCACACCATGTTGTTTTTTTGTATTTTGTATTTATTGTTGTGTGTGTGCAAACAGTGTGCCTGAAGTCCCCATAAACTGAAGCAGATACCACCACTGTCATTGTGAATGGACCATCAGTTCAGGGAACATTTTGTAAAGGTTATTCTTGCTGCAGGGAGACAGAATGAATCGGAGGTTGTAATTAGATTCTGAAAGCTCATAAAGAGATTGTTAACTTAAATAGTATCATGTGTGAGTGAGTTCAGGTTAGTTTAATGATTCAAATTGTTGTAACATCTTGGGCATTTAATTGCAGACCACTCCAACTCTGATTGTAAAGAATAAATTGCTCCATATTTGGCTCACATGCCCAGGCCATGTTTAGAGAGTGAATGTCTGTGTGAATCGGTGTTTGGAAGGGGCTCCCTGGGTATGGATGTGTGATGTGAGTGTTAGAGTTCCATATTAAGAAGGTGAAGTTGGCTACATCATAAGTAATCCTCCCTCTATGAGCTGCATTTTTCAGTTGCAGTGATTTTTTTTATAGAGTGCGGCATGTGGAGTCAGTTTGCTAGATTGTTCTTGGGCGATTGACTCACTACCTTGCTCCTAAGTGAGCCAACCACTCACCAATTACAATCTAAAATGGTGTAGTGGCTATGAGAGGTGGCATGAGCCCCCTCTCATATTTCTATCTTACGATTTTCCTCTCTAATTGCATGCGGTGAAAAGTTGCTATTCCTTCACACGCGGGCTTCCCACGCAGCGTCTTCCTTTATTTAACTTATTTATCAAATTAAATTATTGCAGGTGCCAAACTCTTTTTCTACTCCACTTGCAGGGTTTGTTACAGTCAGTTCGCGTATCTTTTTAATCCATGTGCAGCAGCAAAAGTCGGAGTTAGAATAGGGGGGGCTTAGAGCATCACTTACATATGTAGATTCTAGAAGAAATTAGTGTTAAATACACAGCTAGCCCCGGCACCTCGCAAAGTGTCCTGGGACCTCTGCTGTTCCTGATCTATGTAGATGACCTGGGTGACAATCTGAGTAGTTCTCTTAGGTTGTTGGCAGATGATGCTGTAATTTACCGTCTAGTAAGGTCATCCGAAGGCCAGTATCAGTTGCAATGCGATTTAGAAAAGATTGCTGTATGGTGTGGCAGGTGACAGTTGAAACTAAATAACGAAAAGTGTCAGGTGATCCACATGAGTTCCAAAAGAACTGCGTTGGAATTCGATTATTCGATAAATAGTACAATTCTCAAGGCTGTCAATTCAACTAAGTACCTGGGTGTTAAAATTACGAACAACTTCAGTTGGAAAGACCACATAGATAATATTGTGGGGAAGGTGAGCCAAAGGTTGCGTTTCATTGGCAGAACACTTAGAAGATGCAACAAGTTCACTAAAGAGACAGCTTACACTACACTCGTTCGTTCTCTGTTAGAATATTGCTGCGTGGTGTGGGATCCTTACCAGGTGGGATTGATGGAGGACATCGAAAGGGTGCAAAAAAGGGCAGATCGTTTTGTATTATCACGTAATAGGGGAGAGAGTGTGGCAGATATGATACGCGAGTTGGGATGGAAGTCATTAAAGCAAAGACGTTTTTCGTTGCGGCGAGATCTATTTACGAAATTTCAGTCACCAACTTTCTCTTCCGAATGCGAAAATATTTTGTTGAGCCCAATTTACATAGGTAGGAATGATCATCAAAATAAAATAATAGAAATCAGAGCTCGAACAGAAAGGTTTAGGTGTTCGTTTTTCCCGCGCGCTGTTCGGGAGTGGAATGGTAGAGAGATAGTATGATTGTGGTTCGATGAACCCTCTGCCAAGCACTTAAATGTGAATTGCAGAGTAATCATGTAGATGTAGATGGTGTTGTTTTTCGTGATGATGGTCTGGTCCACTTATTACGCTAATTGCTGAAGGATGTGAACACATTTTACAGCACTGTGTTCTGTATACAGTAGAGGAACAGGTCGGGGACGATGTTTGTATTAGCATGACAGTGAACCCTATCATAAGGCTGTATCTGTGAGGCAATGGTTTGTGGACAACAAAATTTCTAAAATGTAGTGGCCTGCCCAGAGTCCTGGCCTCAACGTAGTGAAGCAGCTCTGGAATGAGATGGAACGTCGACTTCGTTACAGACTCCATCGTCCAACATCAATACCTTCTCTGAATTAATGCCGTTCCTACGCAGACATTCAGACACCCTACTGAAAGTGTCCCCAGCAGAGCTCAAGCCGCCATAAAGACGTGCGGTGGATAAGCCTCATACTAATTCCCAGTAACCGTTGTCCGGATACTTTTGATAAGGCAGTGTATTTCGGGGCCAAAGTTCCTACTGACTGAGCAACGCAGGCATATCTCACGTACTGCGCTCAGAGAGCATTTTCGTCAGTACCTCTCTCGCAATTTCAAGCGCCTCAGAAGCACTGCATGTTATCTTGTTTTAAAAGCACCACTTGAAAGAAGGATACTCGGCAGAAATGTCGATAAACTTTTTTCTTACATTAACAAATAAATCTATACTTTACAAATCACCTTACAGTATGTGGGATGGTACTATCTCTCCCTCCCCTCCCCCCATTCCCTTTTCCGTGTTTCATTTGCGAATGGCGCGTGGGATGAATTACTGACGCTAAACCTCCGTTTCAATTCTGGTTCCTCTGATTTCCTTGATGTCGTCATTTTGTGAAATGTATGTGCGATGAAGTAATTAATGTGTTTCGTGACTCTTCCTGGTGTATGCTATCTCACAGTAAACCTCTCCGTGAAGCACAACGCCTCTCTACTACCGCCTACTTGTGTGACGATCTCGCGCCAACTCGGAGATCCTGTGACGAGTGGTAACTCTGTAAGGCGGCAGGGGAGTTTCTAAGAAGTTTACACAATAGCAGAAAAGTACTGACAAAACGTAACTGATGATGGGTCTTGTGTCGTGCCTGGGTAGCGGGAACATTGGTCGCCGTTTCAACTCATGGTCCGGTACACTGGCAGGGAGATTCAAAAGACCACATACTCCGCTGAATAGTGAAAGATTCATTCTGGAAACCATATCTACTGTTACAAAGTAGTCAGCAATGGTAGCAACAGGTACTGTTTGTTTGAAATTTGTACGTACTACATTGCTGACAGGCAAGAAACATTGCCGCGCGGAGTGGCCGCGCGGTTAGACGCGCCATGACACGGATTGCGCGGCCCCTCCCGCTGGAGGTTCGAGTCCTCCCTCGGGCATGGGTGTGTGTGTTGTCCTTAGCATAAGTTAGTTTAACTTAGTTTGGACCGATGACCTTGTAAGGTGTCAGGCAAATCCAACACCTTCCATGAAAACCCTGACATGATAAGCAAATCCAGTAGTATGTCACATAGTTCCGTATAAATCGTCACATTAAATTAACCAAAGTAATACGAGTAACGAGTGAGCAAACGGAATACCACAGACAACACAAGAATGGCTAAATACATCTCATACCTTCCCACCGTGAGACAGACGCAGTTCCGAGGGGAGAAACGAGAACAGAAGCCAAGAGCAGAACCGTGTTAAGCTGGAAGGCCCTACGATAAGGGACAGACACCCACGTCGCCAGCTAACCGCTAGGACCACCCCCCAGCCCATGTTAAAAGCTAGAGCCCTCCAGAAGAACAGTATAGATTTTATGATAACACAAAAAGGGCCACCATAGCCGCAAGTTTTAGCGTGAGACATTTTCGCGTCTCTGTTACGTCAGGACCACCCCCCAGCCCATGTTAAAAGATAGTGCCCTCCAGAAGAACAGTATAGATCTTACGATAACACTAAAAGGACCACACCAGCTGCAAGTTTTAGCGTGAGACTTTTTCACGTCTCTGTTACGTTGCTAACTTTAAAAATATTGCCCAACCACGAAAAGTATAACGTTTCTCATTGGATAGACAGACTTTTTGTAGGTGGAGCTTAAGGTTAACATTGAGACCCTGATTGGTCAGATGAAAACACAGCCAGATAGTTTTTTTAAACCAACTTCGGTAAATTGTAGTAAGGAGAAGTTAGGAGGGAGTTGCTTCCGAGACAGCGAGGTGAGCAGAGCTGTGCTGCACGCCGCTCCCTGACGAACACCGACAAGGTAATGAACGCACGCGATGCCACATAACAGCGCATAAAGCTTCACTCAGAACTGCAGAAGTCTCATCTGTTACACCCCCTTTTTGTGTAATACTAGTGTCGATCGTCAATTAAAGCTCATGGTGTTCACATTTGCCACTTGAAGTAAAAATCTGAAATGCGATGATTTTTCTGTTATATAATTATTGAGAAGCCACATCAGCCACTGTAATTTACGACAAGTTAGATAAGTAATTAAAGATAATTGAGGGTCACTGTAGACCATTTTGATAGTTTTCTCTTTTGTGAAACTTAATTTAAACCTAGATTATAGATGTGATATGGCATAGGTCATCCTTTGATCCATTGTAGGACTTGGAAACCCATTCAGGAAATATTCGTTCACATTTTTGTTGAACGCAGTTGTTTTTTTGCCATTCTGTATTCAAACATTTCCTTTTATCAATAGTGCAATTTATAAACAATGTTTTGTGAGTAGAATAAAATTTCCAATGGTAAACTTAACTGCTTTTTCGACGTTATTTTACCAGCTAACTAAAAATAGGAAAGCCTTGAACTCCTTCCACTAAATTTAGTTAGTATTAAGATTCTTTTACAGGGAGTGCAGTGGAGCTGACTCTGAAATCATTAAGTGTTTGGTTATATCATCGCTAGTCTCACTGAACTCTTCTGAACTCTACATGTCATGTGTGGTCTGGCGTCTCCTTACCAGCAACAGGTCCCAGGTTCAAACTAGTCAATTCCCTAAAAAACATGCTCAGAGCGTCGTTGCGCAAAAGTGGTAGGGAGACACAATATAGAACAAACAGACACCACGCAGAATGTTAGAAAATGGCGACCCTGCCAGGATGGTAAAATACCATGATTGAAGGTCGACCACATGCGTAACTAGGTCAGAAAAATATCCTGTTAAAAATTTTTCGTAGTAAAAAAAAAATTTTTTTTGAAAGGCATAAATAGTTGAAAACAGTAGCTGCAGCGATAGATAGTGAGACATTCTAGGAGAGACCATAGCATAATTAAGTTAAGAATTTTAAAAATTGTTAGAATTAAGTTTTCTCCTCAATTTAAGCGCACAGGTGGCGGATACATCGTTGACAAGTTGGTTCTGACCCAACAAGTAAGTGAATGGATTGTCAGTCTTGGGTATAATAAGCGTCAAGTCGTGTGAACAAAAAGTTTATGAAACGCGTGAAATCGTATGAGCGCATGTTGACTCGAAGTAGGGCGCGTGAATTGCTTTTAAAACAGAAAATAAGGGATTCGGAAAGATTAGCAATGGTAGATCGAGCCCTTGGCCGAATTGAGGTAGAGACCCAGCATGAAAGTGGACAGAGAGTAGAGGACAGTACAACAGGCGATGCAGTATCGCGAGAAATAGGACATATAACGCACCATAACGAGGATAATGTACGTCAAGGCATAGAAAACGTAAGTCAGCATACGACAGAGGAGCAGGAAAGTAGAGAGACAGTCGATGAGGATTCTAACTTGCGTCTTGAATACGTAGAACCCATAGTACAAGTAATCAGAGCTCCCTCACCACAGAGTATAAGGAATGCGAGCAGAAACGTGTCACAGCACATTTCAATGCAATCGGTTGCGAACCAACACTTTAGCGAAAACACAGAGCGTAGGACGTCGGAAGAAAACGCAATAGGACCCACCAATCTGGCAGAATTATTACAACAAATTACGGAAACCATGACAAGGCAAAATAAAGACATAGCGAACCAAATTCAAATTCAGAATGCAGAAACCACGAGACAAATGCGTGCGATTAAAGAACAAAACAAAAAATTTCAGTTACACCTAAGTCATATAGAAGACGAGGCAAAAGAATCTCGAGAAGTGATAGGAAACTTAATAACAGGTCACAATCAATTGAGAACAGACATTGACGAGGTACAAGCGGACGTACAAACATTGCGTAATGACATTCGGGACGAGATCAAAACATTACGTAACAACACCCAGGGAGAAGTCAAGAAACTAGAGAAACAGATAAACGAAATTACTAGACAAGCAGCAGGTACAGCGCGTGAAGTTGTTGAAAACAGTGTGTAACACAAACGTATCACAAAAGCAGCGCTGAAAAGATATGATAACCGCATAGTCAAAATAGAAGCGCAAACGAAGCGACAATTTCAGAAATTGCGAACAGAGTTGTTGCAAAACCATTGAAGAGCGTAGTGAACAGAATCGAACAAGCACAGAGTCTGCAACCACATCCGTATCTGTAACAGCACCGGAAAAACAAGCAATTAACGAAGATATTACGCATTTGCGATTCCAATCCCAGGCGGAAAGTAACATACGTGAAATCAGACAGCCTGCACAGCAACAAACACGTTTCGAAATTCTTGATGAACAAACGTCATCACAAACACATGCGGAACCACAAATGTATGTTTCAAGACGGTTTGGATCGTGCAATGAAGCAGCAAGGTTAGCCAGACAAGATACCGAACCAATGCCTGACAATGGAAAGCCAGGTCGCAAAGAGTACAGTGCAATGCATTCAGCTACACGTTCACAACCGATGGAAGAAAATTATTGCGTACCACTCCAACGATACTACGCAAGGGTAGGCGAAAGTTACAGTGGACAATATGCAATGGATCTACCACAACCGGAAAGAACGACGGGAGAAATGATCAGAAACAAAAGTGGCGAAGAATCGCGAATTTCATATGGAACTATGACGAAGTACGACAACGATTGTTTCCTCACAGTCAGAAAATTTCAACACTTTCGAGAAGGAAACTCATTACATCCACGAACTTTTATTGATCAATTCCGAGTAGGATTACCAGAGCACTGGACGCTAGCACACAAATTAGACTTTATATGTGCACACATGTCAGGAACAGTCGCAGAAACCATGCAGAATGTTGCAGCGACATGCCGATCGTACGAAGATTTCAGAGAGAAGTTTCTCTCTCGATATTAGTCCAGCGAAGCACAGAACAGAGTGAAGTACGAATTATTACAGAACCCATATTTTGAAAATTCAGGAGAGAAGAGTTCCGTGAAATTTTTCGAATTAATGGCAAAGAAAAATCAATGCTTAGATGTACCATACAGTGATGAAGAGTTGATTAAATTATGCGCGATGAAGCTACCATTGAAATACCAGCAATCATTAGTAGGTCGCGGAGGCAATGACGTCGAAGAATTTAAAAGTATTCCAAGGGAACTAGAGTTCATATTTTCGGAAGATGACGCAAGAAAAAGACGAAGCGCACGTGAAAACGAAAGCAAAAAGCAGTGGAATCCACAAGACACAGTACGAAGAAACAATCATTACGAACCATGCGATAACTTCGCACCAAGAAACGACAATAGATTTCAACAAAAAACCGGTTATGCATTTAGAAGAGAATATGGCAATAACTATAATTCACCCAGGAACGGCAACAACTATTACAGAGGGAATAACGACAACCGGAACGGGTACTGGAGAACCAATAGACCGACAAATTATCAACAAAGAAACCACTATCAACAAGCTGAACAAGAAAAGAGAATACAGATAGAAGAGGTGGAGGTAAGACCACCAAACTCCGATAAACGTTCGAATTGACAGCTAAGCGCCCATGCCAAAGAGAATGACGCACCGACCCAGGACAATTGCAGCACCTTGAACAGAGAAGTAAAAATCTTATCACGAGAAGAGAAGGAAGAAACAAATCCGCAGGGACCAGATGAAAATGGAGACAAGAAAATAACAATATCGTGTTGGGACGAAATTAATTGGGAGAATACTGACGAGGAAGATGAATTACCAGAGGCATGCACAACGAATGTAGGAGGAAAGGACGAAGTAATGAGTATTGCAGAGCTATTTGAGATGGAAACCAGGGAAAGCGAATTCAATGAGGTTAATGCGCAGTCGACAGAAGTTGAAAATAAGTTACGAGTGGGCACACAACTCAACGTATATAATGAAGGAAGTTATGAAGCGATAATTAGAGCATTTAGATGCGATTATGTGGAAGCAGCGACGAAGAAGGTGAAGATAGACGAGGATGAGGAAAAAGTAGAAGATGTTGAAGAAAGCTTAAATGAAGGAAGAAATAGAGAAGAGGGAATAAAAGAGAGAGAAGTAGTAGTCGAAGCTTATCCTACAGAAAGTTCGAATTCACAAGGGAAATTCCTAAAAAGACTCATGAATGATTCAGTGGAGGATTCGTTGATGCAAGAAGAAGAAGAAGAAGAGAACCAACCCATTCAAATTCAACCAATTGTGAAGGCCATGGTAAAGCATATACCAGTCAATATTGTAATTGATATCGGAAGTGAACTGACTGCGATCTCAGAAAATTTATTCATGCAGTGTAATGCCAATGAGGAATTGCCAGTTCTGAAAACACGTAAGATTAAAGTAAGAGGTCCTATTAGAAACAATGCTGCGTAAGTTACGAGACAAACAAGGTTAATTCTTTCGTGTCAAGGTCAAAAGATCGAAGCCAACTTCGTGATTATACCTAAACTAACTGTAGATTTGATTAGAGGTGCAGATTTTTAAAATGAGAGACGAGCGATAATAGATATGGGGAAAGGTAGCGTAACATTCGGGAAAGTCACACTTCTCTTTGAGCAAAAGCTAAAATTAGAAGAAATACCAGTTATAAACAAACAATTAAGAATGACGCGAGATAAAGAGGATGAAGAACTAGAATGGTAAGCACAAAAGGGGCAATCGCCTCAACTCATGTTAGAAGTCCATAAAGAAATCGACGAAAAACTGCAAGAAGTTAAAGGTATTTCGGAACACAGTAAAAGAGAATTAGAGGGTATTTTACGAGATAAAGCAGAGGTATTTTTACCTGAGACTGGCAGTATTAAACACTTTCAGTACAAGTTTGAAGTAAAACAGCACGAACCATTTAGAGTGCCACCCTATACAATCCCATTAAGCTACAGGAATAAAGTATTCCAGGAGATATCTAAAATGTTAGATGACGATATTATTGAACCAGCTACCTCCACATATAATAGCCCGCTCCATATTGTACAAAAACGAGATGGGAGCATCAGGTTAGTGCTTGATTCCAGACAGATCAACACAATCATAATCACTAAGACAGATCGCCCAGAAAAATTAGAGGAATTTATACAAAACTTACACGGTGCTAAGATATTTTCATCAACTGATTTACAGAGTAGTTTCTGGCAATTAGAATTTGCCTCAGAATGTAGAAAATTTACAGCATTTATCGTATTCGGTAGATGTTACCAGTTTAAACGATTGCCACTTGGTTTAAACATATCATCAGCAGCGTTTATTAGGGGATTTAATACTATACTCAGTCCTGAAATTTTACAAAAAAATTACTTGTTATGTTGATGATGTGATTATAGCAGAACCCTCTTGGGAACATCACAACGACACATTAAATCAGTTTTTACAGATCACGAAAGAGCATGGGGTCACAGTAAATATAACAAAATCCAAATTTGGAAGGCGAGAGGTCAAATTTCTAGGACACATAATTACCGAGAAAGGGGTGATGCCCGACCCAGAAAAACTAACGGCAATCAAAGAATTCTGTACTCCATATAATAAGAAAACTCTCAGAGGATTTCTAGGTCTCCCCGCATTCTATAAAAAATTTATTTGGATCGACTCTCTCGCAACACCACGCCTATGTGCATTGACTGGAAAAAACACGCCATGGGTATGGGATCAACAAGCCAATGAAGAATTTTTAAAAGTGAAAAACGCACTAACAACAGCACCGATTTTAGCACATCCTGATCTAACACAAAAGTTTTGTATGGCCACTGATAGCGCGAAAACAGGTTTAGGAGTTGTTTTATTCCAAGAATACGAACAGGCAGGACTAAGATCATATAGAACAACTGCATCTGCCAGTCGTGTACTCACAAAAAGCGAGAAAAACTATTCAGTCACGGAGCTGGAAGCATTGGCCATTGTATGGGGCTTCCAACGTTTTCGATACTTCCTACTCGGAAGAAAAACAAAAGTATACACTGACCACAAAGCATTAGAATTTCTGTTATCCGCCAAACTAACTCATGGGAGGTTAGCCAGATGGATGTTAATACTACAAGAATTTGTCTTCACTATTACACACATACCAGGACCAGCGAATGTATTAGCAGATGCTTTATCACGATGTCTACAGGGTGCATCCAATAACATAGGTTTGGAAGCAGCAGAAGACCAGTTTACGATGTACTATATGAAACAAGTACCTTTCGAAAACTACATTACGATAGCATTGAAAAACATAGGCAAAGAACAGGACAAGGATCCCGAAATACTAGGAATAAAACACAAGTGGAGAAGTAAGGATTTTCCAGACATTCGACAGCACTATCTCGTAGAAAACAATGTTTTATTTTTTAGACGAAATGTTCCAACGAATGAATGGCTAATTTATATCCCAGATGAACTAATTAATAAGTACATATGGTATACACATTTAAGTAATGGCCACTTTGGACCAAAGAAATGCTTTTTAAAAATAAAACAAACAAGCCATTTTCCTAATATGGAAAGACGAATTAGAACAGTATTAGTCAAATGCAAAAAATGTGTAAGGGCTAAACATGTCACTTTCCAAACCAAACCACCTATGTTTCCAATAATCCCTAAAAGATTAAAACAAATAGCTGCAACAGATTTGATGGGGCCCCTCCCACGCACAAAAAATGGATATATTTTCATATTTGTCGTTTTGGAACTTACTTCTAAATATGTTACCTTGACACCATTAAAATGGGCAACAGGTCTTACTATAAGTAAAGCATTTAGACAAGATTTTCTCAGACAAGTAGGTCGAGTGGAACGAATAATTTCGGATAATGGCCCACAATACAAATCAGTGCAATGGCAGAACACGTTAAAACAACACAAAATAAAACCCATCTACATATCTAAGTACAAACCTCGTGTAAATCCAGCAGAACGATCTATGAAGGACATAGGCACTTTATGCCGATTGTATGCAGGAAAAAGACACAACACTTGGGATATATACCTTAAAGATTTTCAAGAAGTAATAAATGAAATGCCACATAGGACTACACTACTACCTCCAGTTACTGTACTTAAAAATATTGAACCCCCAAACATAACCAGAGAAAATGTTAGATTTCCTATTGTACCACGTAGACAGCATGAACAAGTCATAGCAACAGCACTCTCCAACATCAGAAAGGCAGCCATTAAAAGAAAAGAAAGAGGAGATAGAACAGCAATTAAAAGAACATTCTCAGTAGGCCAGTAAGTATTTGTAAAATCACATCATCTCTCCAGCAAACAGAAACACAAAATACATAAGTTTTATGCTGCATACAAAGGACCTGTCATAATTAGCCGAAGTGCTCATGATAATGCTGTGGAACTAATGAACCCAAAAACAGGCAAAACCTTAGGACTTCACCATGTGAGCCATATCAAAAAGTTAGAAGCTTAATTTTATTTCTGGTAAATAATCAGCACAATATTTCAAGATTATGTTTCAGGTAAGGTTGTCAGAAGAAAGAAGAATGAAGAGAGTGGAAGGTGGGAAAAAGAAAGTAGTTTCAAAAAAAACAAAAAACAAAAATAACACCAATAGTACCATAGATTAAGGTGAAGGGATAGAGTGTAGATAGTCTAACAGCATGAAATACTAAAATGATATACACCACGACACTACCCAAAAATAAAAAACGAATTTGAGGATTCTTGTAGATGTTAAGACTCAAAATATCTTAGAATTGTAACATGGAAAGGGCGCCGAAATTTGTAAAGCTTTTAAGAAGGCGTAAAACAATGTAGCTACTAGACATATGTTAGATGATTATAAGCAAAACTTTTTGTAAGAACCATTGTAAAATCTCCAGCAAGGACGAGATGCAATGACCCACAAGGTGCAACACGAGAAGTATCAAGAAAGGAAAGGACGTAATTAGCAAGACACGATTCCTACAAGGCAGAAGCGACGAGAGAAGGGAAAGGACAGCGAGACCAACAGAAGGCCCTTGTAGCCGAAGTGGGCAGTAAATAAATCTGCTGCCAAACTGAACCACAGGGTGGAGGAACCCTGCTGGGACAGAACACAGAACCACACAGTGGCAGAACCCTGCAGAGACACGACAGGACACTGAATGCCAGAAGGGTCTCCCAACGCCCCGACTCAGTGGAGCGAGCAAAAAATGGCCCGACGAGAAGACCGCTTGGGCAAGCCACCACTGGCAAAAAATATGTCTGAAAGTCACACTACTGCTTTTAAACAGCACGCTGATGCACAAAACTGAAGAAAACTTCCACAAAGTAAAACTGACATGCCCAAACAATTTATCAAACTGTTACTAAGAGGAGAACTTCAAAGCGACTAGTTATCAATAAATATTTCCATATCCTGCCCAGAGAAGGACCAAGAAGCAAGAAAGAGGCAGAGAAAAGCAGGAAGAACACAAGTTGAAGATATGCAAGATTTAGACCAAGAAAGAAGATGGGTGAAGATTAGATGACATACCTTCCCAAATCCCTATCAAAAAAATGGTTCAAATGGCTCTGAGCACTATGGGACTTAACATCTATGGTCATCAGTCCCCTAGAACTTAGAACTGCTCAAACCTAACCAACCCAAGGACATCACACACATCCATGCCCGAGGCAGGATTCGAACCTGCGACCGTAGCAGTCGTGCAGCTCCAGACTGTGCACCTAGAACCGCTAGACCAATCCCTATCCTATTGTAAACTAGTCGTCTGTGAAGTATTACAACGAAAAACGACCGCTTTCAGCGACACATAACGATGACTTTCACGCATACAAAGCCAGTAAACTACGAGATTCTGCACTCACAGCTCCATTCCATTATGGGACCTCCACAACAGCAACACACACTTGCAAAGCCAACAAGGAATGACGAACGAAGCTGTACATCAAATACTTGCCCACATTCATCTAACTCAAGTCCATCACCTTCGTGCAAAAACATTCGCCAACCTCATGCTTAAACATTCATAGGATTGTGTGAATGTGTGAAATCAAATTATGTGATATAGGAATTGTGCAAAAGAAACGTGTGAAAAACTAAATAAGTTAAGCACACCAGACAGCTAATAAACTACAAAATAACAGTCACTGACTGTGGACTTAAGTAAAAAATAGGATATTGATAAAAATAAGTCATTAGTTCTAAAATGGACAGTATATAAAGAACAAAAGTAAGGCATAATAAACACTAAAACTATATGCCACTTATTTTATCCTCATAAAAATAAAAGAATAACTATATTTTACTTATTTTCTCCTTATAAAAACAGAAGAATAAAAAATTATCTTGTTGTATGTTTTCCCTTTTTTAACATTTGTACCATTTGTTAGGATAATATCTCAATACTTGTGTATGTATATTTCTGTGTCAAAGCAATTCTTGGAAATAATCCTTATTTGTTAGTGTAATAATGTTGAAATGAGTGTCTATAAACAAAAACATTTTACTTGTATATGATATTTAGAAAATGTGTTAAGAATAGATTTTACTTAATTACTACATTTATAAAAACAATATTTATAAGAAAATCGATGTGAAAGACTCCTCAATTTCGATAACAAACTTCTTAAAAAACAAACTTCACAATTAAATAAAGAAAGAAAATAATTAAAAAATGATAATTATAATAGAATATTCTTCCCTTGTCAATATAAACATTTTTTGATAACAATGTGGAAGAATATAAAAATATAAATTAGTAATACAAACTAGCATAGAACAGAATAACGTGGCTGAACAGTAGGCAACGAAATTTAGATAATGGAATAATTTTTGACTGGCTTAGACAACGATTCAATAATTGCCTAACTTCAGTACAAAAATTAAGTTCGAAGGGTGGTGATATGTAAGGTGTCAGGCAAATCCAACACCTTCCATGAAAACCCTGACATGATAAGCAAATCCAGTAGTATGTCACATAGCTCCGAATAAATCGTCACATTAAATTAACCAAAGTAATACGAGTAACTAGTGAACAAACGGAATACCACAGACAACACAAGAATGGCTAAATACATGTCATACCTTCCCACCGTGAGACAGACGCAGTTCCGAGGGGAGAAACGAGAACAGAAGCCGAGAGCAGAACTGTGTTAAGCTGGAAGGCCCTACGATAAGGGACGGACACCCACGTCGCCAGCTAACCGCTAGGACCACCCCCCAGCCCATGTTAAAAGCTAGAGCCCTCCAGAAGAACAGTATAGATCTTACGATAATACAAAAAGGGCCACCACAGCTGCAAGTTTTAGCGTGAGACTTTTTCGCGTCTCTGTTACGTCAGGACCACCCCTCGGCCCATGTTAAAAGATAGACCCCTCCAGAAGAACAGTATAGATCTTACGATAACACTAAAAGGACCACACCAGCTGCAAGTTTTAGCATGAGACTTTTTCACATTGCCCCACCACGAAAAGTATAACGTTTCTCATTGGATAGACAGAATTTTTGTAGGCGGAGCTTAAGGTTAACATTGAGACCCTGATTGGTCAGATGAAAACACAACCAGATTGTTTTTTTTAAACCAACTTCGGTAAATTATAGTAAGGAGAAGTTAGGAGGGAGTTGCTTCCGAGACAGCGAGGTGAGCAGAGCTGTGCTGCCCACCGCCCCCTGACGAACACCGACAAGGTAATGAACGCACGCGATGCCACATAACAGCGCATAAAGCTTCACTCAGAACTGCAGAAGTCTCATCTGTTACACCCCCTTTTTGCGTAATACTAGTGTCGATCGTCAATTAAAGCTCATGGTGTTCACATTTGCCACTTGAAGTAAAAATCTGATACGCGATGATTTTTCTGTTATATGGTTATTGAGAAGCCACATCAGCCGCTGTAATTTACGACAAGTTAGATAAGTAATTAAAGATAATTGAGGGTCACTGTAGACCATTTTGATAGTTTTCTCTTTTGTGAAACTTAATTTAAACCTAGATTATAGATGTGATATGGCATAGGTCATCCTTCGATCAATTGTAGAACTTGGAAACCCATTCAGGAAATATTCGTTCACATTTTTATTGAACGCAGTTGGTTTTTACCATCCTGTATTAAAACCTTTCCTTTTATCAATAGTGCAATTTATAAACAATGTTTTTTGAGTAGAATAAAATTTCCAATGGTAAACTTAACTGCTTTTTCGACGTTATTTTACCAGCTAACTAAAAATAGGAAAGCCTTGAACCCCTTCCACTCAATTTAGTTAGTATTAAGATTCTTTTACAGGGAGTGCAGTGGAGCTGACGCTAAAATCATTAAGTATTTGGTTATATCATCGCTAGTCTCACTGAACTCGTCTGAACTCTGCATGTCATGTGTGGTCTGGTGTCTCCTTACCAGCAACAGGTCCCAGGTTCAAACTAGTCAATTCCCTAAAAAACACGCTCAGAGCGTCGTTGCGCGAAAGTGGTAGAAAGACACGATATAGAACAAACAGACACCACGCAGAATGTTAGAACCTCAGCAGTTTGGTCCCTTAGGAATTCACACACATTTGAAAATTTTGTATTTCTTGTTTTGCAAGTAACATTCAGATAAGCGCGAATCATTTCCATATTCACACTTTTAGTAGTACTTGAAATTGGCTAATGACACATTGATATTCGATATGATGTGTTTCTGGAGCAATTCTAACTTATAGAATTCTCGGGCGTCCGCCGGGAACACGTCGTAAGTTTTCCACTATGATTTGGCAGAGTGGTTGTCATCTTCGGGTGGTTGCTAATGGCTGCAGTTATGCGCGGGCTGGCGTCCCATTCGTCAATTCTTCCCTGCCGCCGAGAGTAATGGTGGTGGTGGTAGGCGTGGCTTCACCCGACAGCGAACTGTCCGTTCCGGTTCGTGCAATATCTCCTTTACCAGCAGACCTCACTGTACGGGTACACTTCTCTTTTTCTCGCCTCAGTGGAGGGTTCTATGCCTGTCTCATTTGTAGGTACAGTTGTAAACAGTTTTGAGCTCTATTTTCAATGGCCTATTTAATCACA
Source organism: Schistocerca americana (assembly GCF_021461395.2). Taxonomy (NCBI): domain Eukaryota; kingdom Metazoa; phylum Arthropoda; class Insecta; order Orthoptera; family Acrididae; genus Schistocerca; species Schistocerca americana. The sequence goes on from NC_060121.1 coordinate 303,534,588, forward strand.
CCATCCCATAAGGAGGTTGTGTTGTAATCTACAATATGGCCGACCATAGTACAAAAACTAACCTACAGCCGAGTCAGGCATGGAACCCTGCAATGATCCGAGAAAAAAAGTGTGCTGCCTGTAACCCCCCCCCCCCCCTCCATTGAGGATAGCGCGGAGCCTGTAGACCGCAGCTTGGAGCCGCCGACGTCACCCTACCACCACCACCACCACCCACAACAGCAAATGCAGAAATAGCACCAGGAGCGGCGAGATGGAGGGAATAGCGGAAAATGTATATAAGACGCCCAGCTTCTAGAAAGAAATATGAATTAAAAAAGTAAATAAATTGTCGCTGTACATCAAAAGGCTGAAAAGGGTATTGCAAGCCCTCAAGCAGCCTGCCCGTCCCCCTCAGCGAAGGGAATGAAAAGTGCAAAAACTTTCTAATCCGGCGCTCTTAGTTCCAAGGAGAGCAGTGGTGAAGGATAAATTTTTTTGAGATCTCACGTAGCTGCTGGCCCTGCCACTCGCTGGCCACGCCCTTTTATTTGATGTAGGAGCACCTGGAATGTATGAAGTGTAATCGACTTTGTCTTGTCATTTTACGTGTAACAATACAGCTGCCACATTTGCCAATAGGCAAGGAAAACTATTTTATATGCTTAATGAGCTCACAAGTATATTGCTGTGACACATTTATTTACAGCAGTCTACAGTAGTGTTTTGTAGATAACAATGCATGATAATCTAACATGAAAAACATGGAAAACATAGTATCGAATGTAGTGTAAGCCCCCTTACCCTACAGGCATTTCTAATAGGTGATTTGTCTGCTATGCTCGCATTGTTGTGCTCAATTTACATGCTATGTAATAAAACAGAGCCTCTTTTGTTGGAATTATTGTTTCACAACTCATTTGCAGGTCTTCCAAAAAAAAAAAAATGAAACATGTATGTGTACAACTTTTTGTTGTCAAGACGAGATTTACCAGAGGGTCCGTCCTGGCTAAGGTTAAAGTAATAAAATGGTACCGCAGCCATATCACTGCCAATTTGTCCTCTGAAGCTCGTGTTACTTTACGTTTTGAGTTAGTCTACTACATACACGAATTCCAAGACAACCAATATGAAGCATATCTAGGGTTCCCATTTATTCCGATTCTTCCGAGACAGTCCCGAGTTTTAACAAAATTCCCAGGGTCCTTAAACTACCTCTGTGGACAACAAAGTGTACCGGATTTTCGTCGTACATAGTGTGACTTTTTTGTTTCTAAACTAATCACCTGCCCTGATACAATACATTTTTCGCCTCAAGTTTTGGAACGCTGGCATTACGCTCCGTTCTCACGAAGAAAGTAAACTGTATTTGTTGTCAAGTTCGACGTACACTTCAGTTCTTTCGAAACTCGGCGGTCCCGCGATCCTGTAAGGTATTGCACGTATTCTGACTTCGGTGTGTTGTACTATTCTAAGGCGTGGCTCAGGTTTATTTACTTGTTTTACGTGTTCCGGACATGAAATTATTAAATACTGATACAGCATTATTAACATACAGAGATTAATTACATACAAAGTATAAATTGTAGAGAAAATTCAATATAATAAAGACTGAAAGTAATAATAAAAATACGACGACTGATATGTACAACAAGAATTTATACAATACAGACAGGAAGATGTGTGGTAAAGTGCCGGACTGCAAATCGAAAGGTCTTGTGTTCGGTCTCCGGGCAATTTTCTTTCACGTGTGGTAATGCTTGTCCAAGTGAAAAAAGCAGAGTTGGACAGTGGGTCGGAACCCACGTTAAATGCTAGGTCTCCTCATAACTGGCTGGATGAGTCAGTTCAAAGGTCGGAGGCGGGCAATAGCATGCCACCTCCAACTCACAAAGATCAGAAATTGATAACTAATTATCTGTGAAGATAGTTTCAGACATGGATAAGCAATTTTGGATCAAGAAACCACATTTGCGTCCCACACAGTGATGCATAACAAAAGATTATGACTGCATCACTGACAGAATTAAATCACTGTTCGATAATAAATTCTTGTGCTTGCCGACGAAAATCAAATCAGTTTGACGAACATGATTGTGCCGATTGCTATGGAACAAATAATGAAGGAAGTGAAAGAAGCATGGTTTATTTCAGTTGTGATAGAATCTTCTACCCACACGAACTTCAGACTGGTTCCTTTACTGATTAGGTTTTAAAATTCACGTAGTAGTCGTAGTCGTAGTTAGTGAACATTAATGCTGAAAGTGCAGAGAATCTGAGCAGAAAGTTGTAGGAATTCAAATTATAGAGGAAATAAAAAGAAAGGGAAAAATATTATTCTTAACTCGCAAGAAAATAGTGAAAGAAATTTAGTAAGAGTAGCATGTCCTTGATCATACAGCGCACAGTGTTCGCCAAAGTGGCCCAGACAGTTTACCCATTGATATACAGATTATGATTTGTAAAATCTATCAACATTTCCATATTTATGTTGCACGTGTACAAAACTGAAATCACTTAGTGAGTTTGCTGAAGTAGAATTCAAGAAACTTTTAGATCGTAGTAAAACTAATTTGTTATCCCTTTTATCAACTGTGAAAGATTCAGTGATGTTTCACAAGCATTAAAATCCTACCTACAGTTCGTTGGCCAGTGTCCTATTATCCAGAAGAATTTATTCAAACATTTCCTCTCCTTCATCCTACTAAATTTCCTTTCAAGATAATTAAGTATTTTTTCCGTCGTTTTCTGTGCACTAAAAAAGAAAATGTAAGTAGAAGTTGCAGACAAAAAAATACAGTGCTCAACAAATTAGAAGCTAGAAATTCCCAACGAGTTATTATTTATCTGCAGTAAAACAGTCGTTACATGATTTGGAAAGTGAGGGACTGGTGACACTTGATCATTTTAATGATATCACCACGGGTTTCTGTGATAACTGCTTTGGATATATTGACAAATGATGGAAACCATTTCTGAAATCTCTTCATCCAATGAGGTGGATCGCCCTTAATGAAACAATGAGCTAAGCTAATGCTCAAGAACTGCATAGTTTTGTACAGTCTAGTGCTACGAATTGTTTGACGACTGCTGTTGTGTAAATAAATAATGTGAAAGTAAACTGCTGGATTGGAATACGAAATCAAATGCGTCGGTGAAAAATAACAGCAAACTTTTAGTCACTTTCACACATATTAAAATTTGGCTGAATTTTCGCTTGCCATTCGAGGCTCTAATGCGTCAGTCGAAATTGTATGCTCAGTAATTAAAGTATTGCGCACAGGTGAAACAATAATATTCAGATTATAAACAAAAGCTGTGACAATGATAAAAACCACATTTGTTAGCTTCCCTTGTGTAGGTTTCTACAATCTGATAGCAAATGAAAATAAATTTATAAAGCAAACACACCACCGAAAAGTGCTACTCAAATACTAGTATGTCTGTACCACCTTCTTCAATGCAAAATGTATGAAATTTGAGTTTATATTTACGTCGAAAATGTATATACAAAACTGCTGGTAACCTCTCATCACTAACATGGTTGATTATGTGAAAATAAATGAAGTCAATTTCTACCCTGTCCCGATTTTTACTCATTTGTCCTGCATTTATGTGTGTTATTTTGAAAATCCCTCAATTCTGCTAAAAACAATATGGGAAACCTAGACATGACAGATGATAATGACTGACTGGTGTGAGCAGTAACGCAAAATGGATTTCACCGCAAGCATGTATCCTGCCAGGACAAACAAACAGGGGCTTCACGCGATGCCGCTGACGGACAATGTGGGTGACCGCTTTCGGTTGTCCAGCGGACATTTCAAAACATTGTACGAACGTTAACAATGGATGACCGCGCTCCAATAGCGTAGGCTTTTGAATGTGGCGACCGGTCTGCGGTCATCGGGACCGCTGGGAAGAACACACGGATTGCGTGCGTGATGTGGAAGTTATCTCAATGACGAAAGCCTTCAGGTGCATCAGAATTCAGGAAGCGTCGAGGTAATTTATACTATTTTGTACTTGTATCGCAGCTTTTCGGAGAAGATTCGTCTGACGTGATTCCACCATTACAATCACAAAGCGAGTTGGAGTAAAGCTAGAGCACTGGACGGTCATCCAGATTTAAGTTTTTTGTGGTTTCCCCAAACACGACTAAAGCTAATGCCGGGATTAGCTGTTTGTAAAGAGCGCGGTCTATTTCCTTCCATAATTCGAGGTTCTGCTCTGTCTCAAATTATCTCGGCATAGATGGGAAATAAAACTGTACTCTTCTTGACTTCCTTTCTATCTCCTAAAGCTAAGGAGCTTGCTTTTAATATTACAGTTTACTATTTTTCTAATTAAGTGTTAGAATTCAGTACAATGTTGTTCGTTTGTAGCGTGAACCAATTTTTTTAAGAACAACAGAAGGTGTTACTGATTGGAATAAATAATCTTCTGCATCGAATAATAAAAAATGAAAAAACGCTGAGGCGTTCCGAGGTAGTAATTTTCTCAGTCGTAAAAGTGAGGGTTACAACATTTTTGTCTAAGCCTGACGGACACCTCGTGGACAGCTGGTCGATATTGTAAGAAGTCGATGGTGGAAGGCGAGAAATATTTATTCCCGAAGATTCGGCGTTTGAACTTTTTAGACACTGACGGCAGGGTAGACGCAGGTGCAAAACAAGTGTCTTGTGAACGCGTACTACTGGCCACTAATTTTTATATACTTGTCACACTTGATCTCTTTGCGCTTGACTTATGCTTTACAAGTGCAAGTTTATATTTCAGATAGGGAAGCTCCAAGTGTGAGTTTATGTTTGATGTAATCCTAGAATATTGCAAACTTTTGTCGGAAATGTTACCCTCAGCAGTTCTACTGTTTTTTGTAGCGTCTCCACACATCAGTGTAAGGAACCACCTCCACTACACTAGCTTAATAACAAATCGCAATCGTAAGAAAGCAACGAAAGATGCAATATGTGACTTCTTCAGCTGCAAGCCAACAATTTACAAATACACCATGCAAAATAGATTTGATTGAATAGCTAAACTGAACGGATGGGTAACAATAACTAACTTCAGTCACGAGGAAGAGTTATGTATACAATGGATTCTGATATACAATGGGGCCACCAATTTAGCAGTCTCAAAGACACCAGTAATTTACCAAGTTAGTTAGTTAGTTACTTACATATTCCATGAATCATTTTGTATGATAAGTCGTAATGTTGTGGGAAGAGTCATTTTACATTCAAATCCCAAAATAATTTGTACATATGGTTACATTCTGAACATTTCTAAGTTTCTTTTCTTTCTTTATATATATATATATATATATATATATATATATAACATTAGGAAAAGCATACGAAAATGTTGGATATAATGTGGAAATGTATCAACATTATTGATATATCGACATCATAACATTGATGTATGAACACTGGTATTAAATCCACAAAATATATATCATATCTATATTTCTGGTATATCGTCATCTCACCATCTAGGACGTACCACACTGTAATATCATGATTGCCCAGTGTGTACTCAGGCCATATGAGCAGCGAGATTGTCAGCATGTCTCACTGCATTGTAATTCTCTGACTGAGTAATGTATGTGCAGGACTTACTGTACTGTAGTGCTGTCAATGGCCAGCGCGTCTTCAAGATTTACTGCTCTGCGGTACTGTAAGTGACCAGTATGTGTGTGTGTGTGTGTGTGTGATGAGATTTGTCAGTGTGCATTCAGGATAGATTGCACGGCGGTAAAGTGAGCACACTGTAGCTACTTCTTAGGCCAAAGTGGATACAGAGTTTACTGCACTATAGTGCTGTTAGCAACCAGTGTGTGTGTGTGTGTGTGTGTGTGTGTGTGTGTGTGTGCAGAATTTATTGCACTTTTGTATTATGCGAAGCATGCATGTCTACAGGACTTACTACACTGTAGCAACATGAGCGTCTAGTGTTTGAGCACTGAGCACTACTTACCAAGTCGTAGGGATGTGAGAGTCCAGAGGATCTGTAGGATTTACTGCACTGTACTGTTCCGAGTGGGCAGTACATCTACAGGACTTACTGCACTGTAATGATGCGAGCAACCAGGGTCTGTAAAGACCTCATCACGCTGTAGTCATATGAATGTCCAGTGTATGCATAAGACTTACCACACTGTGGTGATGTGGGCGTCCAGTCCATTTGAAGGACTTACCGCACTGTATGCTTCCATTACGTGTGACGGACTTACGGCACTGCAGTGACCTGAGCGTCCTTTATGTGTGAAGGACTTATCACAACGTAGTGATGTCTGTGTCCGTTGTGTCTGAAGGACCAACCACAACGTGGTGACGTGAGGGTCCAGTGCGAATGGAGGACTTACCGCACTTGCCGGGGAAGCGGACGGCGAGGTCCGCGGCGTGCGCGCAGGCGGCGCGGCGCAGCTCGCACTGGTTGCGGTAGGTGCGGCCGTCGCTGGCGCAGACGGGCCGCGAGCCCTCGTGGTCGCCGTAGTCGGGGCAGGAGGCGGGGCAGCGGCACGACGCCGAGCGGCCGTCCCGCGAGGGCACGCAGCGCGCCCCGTGCCGGCACGACACGCCCACGCACGGGTCGGGCACGCCCGCCGGGAACACGTAGCACGCCCCCGCCCCCGCCGCCAGCGACATCGCCAGCGCGACCACCCACGCCGCCCCTCCCAGCGCCCCCATCACTAAGCTCGCACGGTGTCGCCCCACATGGTTCGAACCACTCGCCTCCTCTGCCAGTTCTCGCCTACTCGTCGCAGCTCCTCACCAGTTGGTCGCCTCACCGGTGTCTTACCGATTCGTAACGACGTTGGGAAAGCATCTTTCCGTGGAATCAGTTGCAAGTTTCGGACATCCTCTCTCCTTTCCGCTCCTCCGCAGGGGGGAACTCGTACACTTAACAATTATCGTGTTAATGCGAAACCAACTTTCTCCCCACTTCCTTTGGTACACTTCTGTTGTTGTTCAGCTGCTAAAAGTTCAAGTAGTTATTGCATATCCGGCGGTCACCGATTGCGTCTGCAACTATTGTTTTTTCCTGTAATCACCATTAGATTTCCTGAATAGTGCTTAGTCGCACGAAACTTTTTGTGAAGCTGTTTTTCCGCAGCGATTTCTCGAGTTGCTGAGAGATTGACAGTGAATTCACTTTTTGTTACGTCTGATCTACAAGACCAGCGTTATATGTGGCTGACAGATTTCCGAGATGTCTTCATGGAGAGATATGCTGTCTTCCAGTCAGTCCTCTTCGACTTGGTGAGGCGGTGCGGTGACAACACTCGCAAGTGTCTTTCGAAATCGAGCTCTGTAAGTTGAAAAACCGAGTATACAGTACATGGGACAGCAATTCAAGTACGTTGTATATTAAAATGTAGACTGTAAAGTGTAGGGAGTTTCTTTTGTAACGGGAAGGACAGGAGACTGGATACACACACTCCCTTTCCCTTCGTTTATTTATACCCACTGCAGCAGCAGTCTCTCTCTCTCTCTCTCTCTCTCTCTCTCTCTCTCTCTCCCTCCACACACACACACACACACACACACACACACATACACACAAACGTTGATGGATAACTACCACACTTTCAGAATCTCTCATTCATTCACAAATGCAGTAAAAATTGAATTAAATTAAATATCGTATCGGATTGTTGTCTGGGAAATAGCGCGAGGTGGTCTCAGCCGTCTAGTCACAAGGTCTGTGCTCCTTCGCGCACATAGGCTCGTCTGTTCATGAATATCTGTGGGTTGCGTCGCACATGTGTTTCTGGAGTGTAGGTGAGTGTAATGGATGTGTGTATAGTGTAGTGTTATGTTTTGTGTTGTCTGACGGTTGAAGAGGGAAGGGAGTGGCTGAAACCCAGTGTTGCAACATAGCCTACTCTTCTAGCATGGCAACAAGTAGGCCGCTGTGCTTAACATCCACACCCAACCGACGGATCGTCATACACAGCGTCACATGCCCTCACTTCATGAGACACTAGGATCAGGTTTGGAATTTAATCCAGGATATTGGCGCAAAGACTGGTGATCAGGATCTTTATGCGAACACCTCTCTTCCCCTTGCAGGGCAAATACTGGCAGTGAAAATTCCATCCATCACCGTCACACCAGCGTTCGAACAGGCTTATCTCTGAGTCGAGCGCCACTGCACAGGCTTGCATTACTCACATCTGCAGTGGAGGCTGGTGACAGTGCAGTTATTGCCCAAAAGAAGAGCGACAAACACTGACGATTCAAAATATTATAACCACTACCATACATAAGAGTGAATGCCATGTTGTGACATTTCGGCCATGCGGTGAGAAAAGTACGTAAGCGGAGCATACCCGAATGTGAGCATTATAGCCACGAATTAGCAGCAAATGAGGAAGTCCACTGACATCGGCGGCCTTGACAAAGGGCAGGTCCTTATGACCAGGCATCTGGGAACAAGCATCTCCGAAACGGAGGAAGCTGGTCGGCAGTTCGTGTGCTGCTGTCGTGAGCATCTACCGGCATTGCTTGAAGTGTAGTGAAACCACGAGTGGGTGACAGTGTGTTGGACGTCCACAACTCATCACACGACGTGGAGCTCTGAGGCTTGCTCGCTTTGTAAAGTGTAATGGGCCGCGATATGTGGCAGTGCAATCCTGGTACAGACATACAGACAGAGTTGTTTCGGAGTACACTGTTCAGTGCATATCGTTGATCGTGGGGCTCTACGTGCTCCCACGCTAACCCAAGATTGTCAGTTATGGTGGCAGTCGGCATGGGATCATCGAAACTGCTCTGTGGATCAATAGAAACGTCGTTTCTTGTTATACAGTGTCGATGGTCGCGTCCGGACATGCCATTATCCATGCCAACGACGGGTAAAAACTGGCAACACGTCGCTGATGCAGGGCTATGGGAGCAGTATTATGCTATGGGACTTGGGCTTTTGTGGGGTCTGTGGTAATAATTTGAGACACCAGACTGCTGTGGAGTACTCGAACATTATTACAGACCAACTGCTAACCTTAATGGTTGATGTCTTCTATGACACCTGTGGCATCTTCCAGCACGATAACTATTAACGTTATATGGCCATAATCATGCTACAGTGGTTTGAGGAACGTGGTAGTGAACTCACATTAATGTCTTAGCCCACAAATTCACCTGACTGAAACCAAATCTAACACATCTCGGTCGCCATCGGGCGCCAGCTGTACATCCACAAACCACCGGCAGATAATGGAAAACGATCACGAAAACAGCTCAGAAACAGATGTAAGATGGGCAGTGCCCTCAAAACGTGTAGAACACTATTTCTGTAAGTCTTTCAACGCCACAACGAATTCTTGACGATTCGCGTTCTCTTTAACGTCAGTGAATTCAGGGAAATGTACCGTTTCTTTTCCAGAGATTGCCCCTTCCACAATGCGATTTTCTTTTTAAATGCATCTCCAGTAGTAAGTAGTATACCACCATGCGTCTTACTGTGAGCTGTGAGTAGTGAAGTCCACTTAAAGTGAGAGGTAGGCAATCCATTCTGGACATTCTGATTTCGGTTCCTGCTTTTCTTTTTAGTCCAGAAACTCAACAATAGCGGTTCTTAATTCGAAAAATCGTTACAGGCACACCCCTTGACTTAACCAACGTTCTATGCGGTAATACATAACATCTCCATACTCTTCGTTCTCTTCGAGCGAAAACTCCTGTAACTGACGACATTAATAATGCGTCCAAGTTCATAAAATTTACCGTGGATACCACCAATTTCATCACGTGCTCTAGGCCTGCTATTTCTCGATTTACAAAACAATGAATCCCATACGAATGGGCTGTCAATCCTAGTAATTTTTTGCACTTTCATCATCAACTAAATCTTTAAATTATGTCCGCACGGTTTTATAATGCTGTTCGAGCGTAAATGTGCAGTATTCGTCGATTATGCGACTGCATAATAGGTACTGAGAATTCTCATCCTTCCATTCCGTGATTCCCATTCATTTTTAAATGTGACGATAGATCGCTAGATTGCCTCTTTCTGTGCAAGCAGCCTTTGGACCTATGAACTTCCTTTATACCACAAATAAATAGCGAAGGAGAAACAACGTCGTTACTAAGATTCTGCGCAATTGGATGAAAGTTGTGCCGACTGCAAAATGCCACCCTAAATTCCAGAAGAAACAGTATCGCATCGTGCCAAAACGGACCGAGCCTCGTACTGCACGACTGCAACGCACAGTGCACGCTTGAGGTTTGGCATGCCATGGCCTACCCTGATTTTGACGATTCTTGTCACAATGTTCAAGATGGGAAACGAGTAGCGCAGTATTACGACACGACGTATAGTGCTTAGAAATGGAAAGAGCCTCGCTCTTTCATGTCCAGGTAGTATACAATGAACCCTAATTTATCTGATTTTTTTGTTATAATCCTATGTGAAGACGAATTCTGCGGATTTTAATGGTAGCTCTGTATAAGTCACTATTCTTACAGACTTCCGTTGGGTATTTTTGAACGGCATTGCAATGTCTTCATGCAGACGAAGCAGCATCTCTCACAAACGCTGCAGTCCCCATTTGTTTCCGCTTTTTTAATGTCTGCTTCTTAATAAGCAACCGGGACAAGTGAGCAATGCACAAGGATGAGAGATCGAATATGTGGTACACTCATGTCCAGAAAAAACAACACCTTCAACGACTGAAGATTGGACATCCGTATCCATAGGACATGTGTATTATTATGTTCTGCAGAAATAATTAGCATTTCAGTTACCTCGGTTCAGTATGTGGACTGTTGCCTAGTGGGCACTGGGTCCGCCATGAGCCCTGATAACTTGTTCCATGAATGAAGGCATCGAAGCGTATAAGGCGCGAATTGTGTCCTGCGGTACAGCCATCCACACTGTATTCACCTGTTTCCAAAGTTCAAGTTGATCTGCCGTGGTCGGCATTGGACCACAGTGCTGCACCCTTAGTTTCACCACATTCCACACATTTTCGATTGGCGACAAGTCTGGTGATCTGATGGGCCAGGGTAAAAGGCTAGAGCCAGTGGCGCCTGCGGCAACATGTGGTCGTGCGTTGTGATGCTGAAAAGTTGCATCTGGGGTGTTGTGAAGAAAGGGTACGGGTAAGGGTTGCAGGACGTCATTCACGCAGGTCATACTGGTCGCCGTGCCCTGGACACACAACAACAGTGATTTGTGGTTGTATCCAATAGCACCCCACACCATAAGGCCTCGAGTTGGCACGGTATGTCTTGGGCGAATCAGCCACTGTGATGCCGCTCTCCCAATCCGCGGCGAACCAAAATGCGGCCATCATTTTCAAACGAACAGAACCGGGATTCGTCTGAAAACACTATATGATGATATTCCTGTCCACAATGACGTCGTCCTGTACACCATTGCCGGCTAGCATGTTTCCGCGTATTCGTCAAAGGTAGGCGGAGAAGTGGACGACGCAAACGCAACCTGCACCGCAATAAACGGCGACGGAATGTAACCCTTGATAATATACGATGTTTTACACCGTTGCTCCAGAGCCGAGGAGGACGCAGATCTTTCCTGTAAATGCCATTCGGATGGGGTGTCGATCTCGGGAGTGCGACCTGACCATCTCGTCGTGTTCTACGGCCTTCCGTGAAACATTCTACACACACCCGTTGCACTGCCTAACTACACGAGCAATTGCCCGGATGAATGCATCACATTCTCTCATGGCAAATATGCGCCCTCTTTTAAACTCACTGATTTGACGGTATGGTTCGCGAATACCTCTGCGAGGCATCCTGAACGTCTGCTCATGTCACACTGATCCATTACCTTCGGTTTATGTCAACAACGAGAGCCACAGGCACATTTTACCGGTGGATGATCTTGCGCGGCGATACCGATGTTGACCTCGAACCCATGGGCAGAGAAGGTTCAAATGTTAATCATTTGGTTCAAATGACTCTAAGCACTATGGGAATTAACATCTGAGGTCATCAGTCCCCTTGACTTAGAACTACTTAAACCTAAATAAGCTAAGGACATCACACACATCAATGCCCGAGGCAGGATTCGAACCTGTGACCGTAGCAGCAGCGCGGTTCCGGACTGAAGCGCCTAGAACGGCTCGGCCACAGCGACCGGCGCTAATCATTTCTGCAGAACATACTAATGTACACGACCTGTGAATAGGAACGTCCTGTACCTAGTCGTTGAAGGCGTTCTGCTTTTTCTGAACATTAGTGTACATTGTAACGAAGTTACTTTATTACTTCTGTTTCAGGTATGGAAGGGTAAATAAAACGTAATGTATAATCAGGACTTGCATTTATCCACACCGAGGCGACTAGAAGTTGTTTTAAGTGCCAACAGTTTTCCTGAACTGTATTACGCGTGGTAATGTGCTGTAATTTGGTGCCTCCATACTTCTGTCTACCCCCAGTGTATACGTGAAACATAGTTACTGATTCATCTTCCAGGAGTAGGTTGGCTTTATGTGTACGTAATGTACCAGTGCAGTGTACAAAACTTAGGAGGAGAACAGTTGGACAGGCCCGCCACAGCTCGAAAAATATATGTTCGAGATTATCCAATTGCAGTATGGTGAGGGGGGGGGGGGGGGGGAGGGATGCGGGTGGCGAGCAGCCAGCCACACTTGACATGAAGGCTATCGTGCACTTGTAAAACAGGCAACGCAACGAGCACGTTACATCGAGAAAGACCTACGACTGGCTGACAGCTGCCACCTATCACCCGACTCGCTAATACCACCAAAGTTATTTGAATCAAATATAGCATTGCGCTGCGAGTGGACAGAGCGCGCGAGCAACCCAAGTCTGGAACGAGCGACCACACAATGAAAGGCAGAAAACGTCTGCAAACCAAGAATATCACTTTTAGGTATCAACATTGATTCTGCAAACAACAGTCCTGTGAAAACGAGCTGGCTATGTTCGTCCACGAGAAGAAAACAAGCTTTATATGGACTATAAGAGAAACTTCGTCATTTACCTAAAGGGTTCCTGGAAAATAAAACAAAATATGTCATTCGTAACGGAGAGACATCCTCGGATGTAAAAGTAATTTCAGGTGTACCACAGGCGAGTGATATAGGACCATTACTGTTCAAAATATAGCGGGTGGCCCATTGATAGTGACTGGGCCAAATATCTCACGAAATAAGCATCAAACGAAAAAACTACAAAGAACGAAACTCGTCCTGCTTGACGGGAGAAACCAGATGGCGCTATGGTTGGCCCGCTAGATGGAGCTGCCATAGCTCAAACGGATATCAACTGCGATTTTTTAATACGAACCCCCATTCTTATTACATATTCGTATAGTACGTAAAGAAATATGAATGTTTTAGTTGGACCACTTTTTTCGCTTTGTGATAGATGACGTTGTAATAATCAGAAACATATAAGTACGTGGTATCACGTAACATTCCGCCAGAGCGGACGGTATTAGCTTCGTGATACATTACCCGTGTTAAAATGGACCGTTTACCAATTGCGGAAATGGTCGATGTCGTGTTGATGTATGGCTATTGTGATCAAAATGTGCAACGGGCGTGTTCTATGTATGCTGCTCGGTATCCTGGACGACATCATCCAATTGTCCGGACTGTTCGCCGGATAGTTACGTTATTTAAGGAAACAGGAAGTGTTCAGCCACATGTGAAACGTCAACCACGACCTGCAAGAATTGATGATGCCCAAGTAGGTGTTTTAGCTGCTTTCGTGGCTAATCCGCACATCAGTAGCAGACAAATGGCGCGAAAATCGGGAATCTCAAAAACGTCGGTGTTGAGAATGCTACATCAACATCGATTGCACCCGTACCATATTTCTATGCACCAGCAATTGCATGGCGACGACTTTAACGTAGTGAACATTTCTGCCACTGGGCACAAGAGAAATTACGGGACGATGACAGATTTTTTGCACGCGTTCTATTTAGCTACGAAACGTCATTCACCAACAGCGGTAACGTAAACCGCCATAATATGCACTATGTGGCAACGGAAAATCCACGATGGCTGTGACAAGTGGAACATCAGCGACCTTGGCGGGTTAATGTATGGTGCGGTGGCCCCCATTTTATCGATGGCAATCTAAATGGTGCAATGTATGCTGATTTCCTTCGTAATGTTCTACCGATGTTTTACAAGATGTTTCACCGCATGACAGAATGGTGATGTACTTCCAACATGATGGATGTGCGGCACATAGCACGCGTGCGGTTGAAGCGGTATTGAATAGCATATTTCATGACAGGTGGATTTGTCGTCGAAGCACCATACCATGGCCCGCACGTTCAGTGGATCTGACGTTGCTGGATTTCTTTCTGAGGGGAAAGTTGAAGGATATTTGCTATCGTGATCCGCCGACAACACCTGACAACATGTGTCAGCGCATTGTCAATGCATGTGCGAACATTACGGAAGGCGAACTACTCGGTGTTGAGAGGAATGTCGCTACACGTATTGCCAAACGCATTGAGGTTGACGGACATCATTTTGAGCATTTATTGCATTAATGTGGTATTTACAGGTAATCACGCTGTAACAGGATGCGTTCTCAGAAATGATAAGTTTACGAAGGTACATGTATCACATTGGAACAACCGAAATAAAATGTTCAAACGTACCTACGTTCTGTATTTTAATTTAAAAAAACCTACCCGTTGCCAGGTGTTCGTCTAAAATCGTGTGCCGTATGTTTGTGACTATTACAGCGCCATCTATCACAAAGCGAAAAACATGGTCCAACTAAAACATTAATATTTCTTTACGTACTACACGAATATGTAATAAAAAATGGGGGTTCCTATTTTTAAAAAAAGCGCAGTTGATATCCGTTTGACCTATGGCAGCGGCATCTAGCGGGCCAACCATAACGCCATCTGGTTTCCCCCTTCAAGCTAGACAAGTTTCCGTATTTGTAGTTTTTTCGTTTGACGCTTATTTCGTGAGAATTTGGCCCGCTCTCGATCAATGGACCACCTTGTATAGAAATGATCTTCTGGATATCACCGGGTGGTCCATTAGGTTTGGTGCACAGATTAGGAGTTGACCTTCAACACAAAAAAATGTAATATATTGAGTATAAAGAGACGGAAAGACACGTTACTGTATGAAACGACCACGATCCTAGGAAAGAATCATTGAAAGGATCCTCAGGGAAGTGTAGTCCACCTACGACGGACACAAGCTATAAAACGCTCCTTCGACCGTACTTAAATGTTGCACGCCCGTCTGGGACCCGTACGAGAGAGAATGATAGAGGAAATAGAGAAGATTGAAGGAATAGCAGCGAGTTCCGTCCGAGGTTCGCTTAGTAACTGCGAAAGCGCAACGTAGATGCTCATTCAATTCCAGTCGCAGAATCCAGAACAGAGGCGCTGTGCATCACGGAGTGGTTTACTTTTAAAATTCCTAGGGTGTATGTTTCCAGTGGTGTCAGACAATTTATTGTTTCCTCCCATATATATATCTTGGAGAGACCACGAAGGTGAAGTTAGAGAGGTTCGAGAACCAACAATCGTTCTTCCCAGGCACCATTAGCGACTAGAACAACAAAGTGGGGAAAGTGACAGTGGTAGACAAAGTATCCTCCACCATACACGAGAAGGTGTGTGACGCAGCCATGTTTACTTTGTAAACGCGCAAAGCGATGTGATGTGACAATACTGAAAACTACCACAGATGGAGTGAACGATGCCTTGACGCGGCTAGCAAGCGCACTAAACTATATTTCCAACCTGAAGACGATTAGAAGTGCAGATACCTATTAACTTACCCTTATATCTTATACATGGTAACTATGACATGAAAATTAAAAGTATTAACGATTTGTTAATTAAGTATAGATGCTAAGTAAGACCCTAACGTGTTCCACCAAATTTAGGTTAAAAAGAGGATCTATACTATCTGATCCAAGGTATCTGGACACCTATTATCTCCTACATCTACATAGATACTCCTCAAGCCACCGTACGGTACGTGGCGGAGCGTACCTCTTCCACTAATAGTCGTTTTATTTCCCGTTTCACTCGCAAACAGAACGAGCGAAAACGACTGCCTTTACGCCTTCGTAGGGTTTTAACTTCTCGTATCTTGTCTTCCTGGTTCTTAAGCGAAATGTATGTTGGCGGCAGTAGGATTTTTCTGCAGTCAGTTTCAAATGCCGGTTCTGTAAATTTTCTCAACAGTGTCTGTAGAATCCTCCAATGAAGCTGTACTCTCGGACAGCTAGCCAACATACAAGCAATTCATATTAATTGAGTTTATTACAGTAATTTAATTGACAATACTTAATTTGCGTATGTACAAGGTGCTGCCTCCAGCAATTGGCGACATGCAAATAATCAGTGTCCTTCGAAATATCAATTTCCACGCAAGTTATTGATACGGGTGACAAGTTTCGGACCTTCTAATGCGGCTCTACTGGTGCGGCTCTTCTAGATCGGCCGAGGCTAGGCGCCGCGTCGCTTTTATCGTCCTTGTGTAGAGGTCGCTCTTGTCGGAGTGACGTCCTAGTCAGTGAGCTATTGGCTGACGTCTCACAGCCCTCTCTACTGTATCGTTCCTGATCTTCCTGCCGGTGCTTGTCGCTACGCCGGAACAGTGCTCATCGAAAAGAACTTCGCCTTCCCTCCAGGGATTCACATTTGGGTTCCCGAAGCACCTCTGTAATACTTGCGTGTTGTTCGAAACCACAGACAACAAATCTAGCAGGCCGCTTCTGCATTGGTTCGAGGTGTTCCTTTAATCTGACCTGGTGCGAACCCCAGACGTTCGAGCAGTGCTCAAGAATAGGTCCCTCCAGCGATCTATATGCGGTCTCCTTCACAGATGAACCACACTTCCCTAAAATTCTCTCAATAAACCGAAGTCGACCATTCGCCTTCCCTACCACAGTTCTCACATGCTCGTTCCATTTCATATCACTTTGTAGTGTTACTCCCAGATATTTAAAGGACATCACTGTGTCAGGCAGGACACTACTAAAGCTGTGTCCGAACTTTACGGTTTGTCTTACCTACTCATCCGCATTTTTCTACACTTAGAGCTAGCTTCCATTCATCTCACCAACTATAAATTTAATCTAAGCCATCTTGAATCATCCAAGAAACTTGGACACCTTCCCGTACACCACAACATCAGCAGCAAACAGCCGCAGATTGCTGCAGACCCTGTCCTCCAGATCATTTATGTACATAGAAAATAAATAGTGGTCCGAACATACTTACCAGTAACACTCCTGACGGTGCCCTTATCTCTGATGAACATTCGGCCCCGGCCGCGGTGGCCTAGCGGTTCTAGGCTCCGGAACCGCGCGACTGCTACGGTCGCAGGTTCGAATCCTGCCTCGGACATGGAGGTGTGTGATGTCCTTAGGTTCTAAGTTCTAGGGGACTGATGACCTCAGATGTTAAGTCCCATAGTGCTCAGAGCCATTTGACCATTTTTTTGAACATTCAGCGTCGAGGACAACATACTGGTAGTTCTTCTAGCCACTCACTTATCTGGAAACCTATTCCATGCACTCGTACCTTCGTTAACAGCCTGCAATGGGCACTTTCAAATGCTTTCTGGAAATCTAGAAATATGGAATCTTCCTTTTGCCCTTCAGCCATACTTCGCAGTATGTCATGTGAGAAAAGGGCAAGCTAAGTTTCGCACAAGCGATGCTTTCTAAAACTTTCGGTTTCTAGGGAATTTATTATATCCGAACTCACAATACGTTCTAGAACTCTGCAGCAGATCGGTGTTAAGGATACTGGCCTGTAATTTTGCCGGTTCGTTATTTACCCCTTCTTGTATACAGGAGTCACCTATGCTGTTTTCCAGTCGCTTGGGAGTTCGCGCCGGGCGAGAGATTTACGATAAATGCAAGTTAAGTAAGGAGGCAATGCCGTAGAGTACTGTTTGTTTTAATATGACGTACGTCCACCCTAAGGCTTTACGATGGTTTGAACACTTTCAACGATGTATTGTAGGTCTGCGGAGTAATGGCACCTTACTGTTCATTGAGAGGCGAAACCAGAAACGTTGTGATTTTGGACGCTGGAGTCTGCAGCGAAGTCGACATAGTAACTGATCCAAATGTGTTGCATTGGATTCCTGTCGGGACACTGGACAGGTCAGTCCATTTCAGGAATGTCACGAAAACTGCCGCTCAGATGCAGCTTCATGACAGGGTGCATTGTCATGCTGCTCAAATAATCAGCGTCCCCGAAGTGTTTCTCTGCTGTACGCAGTGAAAAATAGAGTAAAACATAATCATATACTTCTGTTTTTAGCGTTTACTTAAGCACAAGAAGAAGACCACACCCAAACCACGAAAAACACCCCCATACCGGAACACCACTTACTCTGTACTTCAGTACTGGCACTACACAAGATGGCAGGTAACGTTCTCCAGGTATTCGCCAAATCCAAACCGTGTACATGTTTCATCACTCCAAGTAACCCGCTTCTAGTCACATACTGTCCAGTGGAGTCGCTCTTTAGACCATCTCCAGCGTCACTTAGCACGAGGAGCTGCTCGGTGACTGCAACTTATTCTTTCTAAATTCCTACCCAATGTGACTGTGCGAGCTACAGTGCTGGTATCACTTTGAAACTCACAAGTTATTTCCTCCGCTGACTACATGCGATTTCTAACAACCTTTCTCCGCAATGCTGTACGGACCCTATCCGTCAGTGCATGAATTGGGCACGGTCTTGGTTTAGCTATGGTTGTTCCTCCTCGTTAACACTCCACAGTAATATCACCAACAGTCGAGCTTGACAGCTTTAAAAGAATTCAGTTTTCCTTGATGGCTTTGTTACTCAGGTGTCATCCAGTCACTAATCCACGTTCGAAGTCACTGAGCTCTACTGAAAGACCCTTTCTGCTCTTACTGCTTCTCTGCTGACAACAGAATTCGCACCCTTGCTCGGCCTGGGCGCACGGTAGACACCAATGTGTTGTTCAAGCTTGTCCTCTTGGTTTTTGAGCTGTGTGACCTGGCCTCTGGTGACGTGAGTGGGCCATATTGTCACTCTGTGGCGGGGAGTATTACTCCCGTGACAGGCCCGGACTGACAACAGAAAACTCCCTGCCTATGTTTGTACTGGTAGCACCGCCTAGTAGTGGTCAGTTCCACGTTACACAGGAGTGGCTGGGAGTCTTTGATCAGGTAATGTAAGTATTCAGTAGATATAATTTAAGTACAAAGATGTTATTTCTGCAAATATTTAAGCGTAAAAAAACTTCACAGGATCGGGTAAAAGACTGACACACTTTCTGAAGAAGTAGAATTTGACGTAAGATACGCTTTTTGAATGGAGATACACATTTAGAATATAAACTGACAGTACAGCCGTCTTTATCTCAGTAGGAGTCTCAAGACAACCGCTGTGCCAACGTACAAGGCAGCAACAGATTTAATTACGTCTCTAATGAGCGGGTTCTCTGACAGTAAGAGTCTTCGAAAACCTCGTTTCCGTTCCGTGCCGCCGTTGTCGCAGTAGCCACACGCTTGCAGGAGCCCTTTATCTTTTGATTCTTCTTATAGAAATGTCCTTAGACGGCGCAACGGGAGTGGTGGCAAAGGAAAAGACAATTTTGGCTTGAATAATTAGTTTCAGAGTCCTTTGCATGCCTCAGAGAAGACTACATTATAAGCACTCACGGCACTGAAATATTAAACGGCGTTCCCAGGTACTGATCAAAGGGCTGCTCTCATAACTGGAGGCTATTTACAACATTAATTGAGTGAACATGCAGCGTCCTATAGTACATACACCGCTGTAGAAATTATATTAATAACGTCTGTGATCTTGGATTTTGTTGAGACAAGGAGGCCGTTTCTGACAGGTAAGAGCTAACTATAAGATGATTTCTGTTCTGCTGGAGCACTTAAATAAATACCACAAAGAAACTTTTTCCTTTTAAATAAATTTATGGTCGATGTAGTTTTAAAATTAGATAAGATCTTAGAGAATTGTAAGGGGCTCAGTATGTAAGAGCCTTATTGTTCATTACCCTACTGGAGCAAATGTAATTTGCTGCCTGCGATATAAAACATCTGTGCTGCAATAGAATCGCAGGTCAGAGCAGTGTCGGCAGCAGTAATAATCACTCGCTCCTACAGAGCAGTCGCAATAGTTAGTTGTTATGGAACAGTCACAATAGCTCGCTGTTACGGAGAAGTCGTAGTAGCTCACCGCTACAGTACACTTCCTAGCATGTAAGAACAATAGCAGTCGCCACTGGTGCAGCGCAGTTTATTGCCATGTAGTGTAAGGTAAACTTTATTATTCTTCATCGCCATGCGCGTACTTAAATTTGTTGTCTGAGATGTCAATATGAATTTGTTTCAATCTTTTTGAGTTTTTTCAGCACTAATTAAGTCAGACTTGAAATATTCAAGAAAGAAATATGGCTTTTACCAGGCAGTTGAACATGACGGACTCAGGAAAGGTCTGAGTTCAACTGACCGTATTCAAGCAGTACGCACACCGACAGAGAAATGTGTGGGGTATGGTATCCCACTTCTTTCATAGACTACCAGACGGTGTTCGGTACGATCGAAACCTGGGTTGTACTGAGGGCGATCAACAGAGGGCATATTAACTACAGATGCACCAACTCAGTCCGCTGCTTTTACGAGAATGTCACTCCACATATGAAGATGAAGGAAGTCTGGATGACTGGAAAGGTCACCCTAGAAGAGGCGTCAGACAAGGAGACAAGATCTCACCTAAGTTATTCGTGTTGGCTCTGAAAGGTGTGACCAAGTGTTTGCCCTGGAGACAGAAAGGTGCCAATGCAGATGGAAAACGTCCCAACCATTTTCGCTTTGCAGATGATATCATCCTATTTAGCACCCACTGAAGCGAAATGACAATGGTGATCCGAGAACTCAAAGTGCACCCCCCCCCCCTCCCCCCCCGCTCCGACAAGTTGTAGCCCTCAAAATTAACCTTCAAACCAGCTAAGTCACGAACCCTGTCAAAATTACGGCTTCCATCATTCCATCAAAAATCATCCTCTGGAAGTAGTAAATGAATACATTTATGTGGGACATAAAATCCAACTTGGAAAAGATAACCTGACGCAGAGATCATCCGTCGAATTGGTGTAACCTGAATGACATTCGGGAATCTTGATTACATTCTCCGTAAACCGACCATCCCTATAAATTTAGAAATGGAGGTTTATGTCACATGCATCCTGTCAATAACAGGAAACTGACTCAAAACAATGACAAAAGCTGCGATAATCGACTCCAGGTATATCAACCGACAATAGAGCAATGCTTGGGGCGGGTGTGAGAGACAGGATCAAGAACGAAGAGATATGGAGGAGAAAAGGGTTTTACGATGTTGTCAAGCGGATAGTGAGACTGGAGTGGCGTTGGGCAGTATATGTGGCCAGGAGCAGAACACTGATGCAGTGGCGTCCGAGGGAGTCAAAGAGAAGCGTCTCTGGCGAGATGGAGAGACGACATCCAACGACATGCAGGAAGAAACTGGATCCAGACCGCCCAGCAAAGATGGACATGGAAATCTTTGGAAGAGGCCTACGTGGAGGAGAGGATATTTACAGGTTGAAGAAGATGATAGGAAGTGATATGAAATGGGATGAACATGTGAAATTAGCGGCAGGGTTGGTAACAGAAAACTTAGCCTTGGTGGGACGGTTCTGGTTAAGTGCTGTGCCTGTGGAGAGAACCATATACAAGTACAGTAGAGCACTGCTCCAGCGGGTGGACCATTATGGCCGCAGACATCGAACGAATTGAGAGATATGTTCCTAGAATTGTAAGAGGTGACTGCAGTCAATACGAAAGTGTAAAGGAGTAGTGGATAATCTCAGGGGACTTAAATGAGAATCTTTGGAACAAACTGGACGCCGTTCCCCTGAAATTCTGTTGGATAAATTTAGATAACGACATTTCGAGACAGAGTGCTGCCTAAGTGGTACAACTCGCGACTTGATCGTAAAAATAAGATAGAGAGATTAGGATGCTTGTCGATGCATTTCCCCCCTACTCTATACACGAGTGGAATGTAACAGAGTTTCGTAGATACACTACCAGAAAAAAATTAGTTCACTCTTTTAGAGATTTCCAAGTCACACAAGATCTATTGTTGCAACGGTACATATAGAGAACATAAAATAATTACATTTACAAATCATTAGCAGAAGCGCTTCTGAGGCACCAGGTATCGACCCATGCTGCAACACCCATATCAGCACGTGGTGTAGCCTCCACGGGCGCCAATGCGAACGCTGGCGCTGGCATCCAGCGAATCGTACAATGATGAGTAATGTCCTGGGATACGCCACGCCTGCTCAACCTGTTCATGTAGTTAGATAAGAATTGTCAGCCGACGAGTCGCACGAGTCGCTACGCGCCCCATCATTCATACCCCACACGTGCTCGACTGGAGACCAGTACGGAGATCGTGCTGGCGAGGGAAGTTGCTTCACGTCTTGCAGAGTACGTTGAGCTTCGCAGGGAGTGTGTGGGCGAGTATTATCCTTTTGGATTGACGCATCACCTTTCTGTTGCAAGAACTGCAAAGAACAGGTCTAACAATATTCTTCACGTACCGAGCGGTAGTTAGCGCCCCCTCCAGAAACACCAAAGGTGAATGAGAGTTGTAGCTTATCGCAACCTAGACCATAAGGCCTGCGGTAGGGCCAGTTTGTCTTGGACGAATGCACTATACGAGACAACACTCGATAGGTCTACGTATATGCGCAAAAGACAATCACTTGCCTTCAGGCAGAATCTGCTTTAATCACTGAAGACCACAGACTGCCATTCCATCTTCCAGATTATCCTCTGACGGCACCAGCCGAGCCGTTCACGTCGATGCCGTGGCGTGACTGGAAACCGGGCTAGAGGTGTGTGTGCCCAGAGTCCCACTACCAGTAACCGGTTCGCAATAGTTCGTGTAGAAACGTCTACGCTGACAAACCCCCTTATATACACTAAGATGGCATCTGTCCTTTCGGACATGTCCGAAAGAACAGATACCATCGGTGACCATGCAGCTCGTTAGAATGAAATTACAATGAAATGGACACCCTTAGCTGCTTACAGGCGTTGACATACGTCAACGGGGACAGATGAAAATGTGTACCTTGACAGGGACTCGAACCCGGGATCTCCTACTTACATGGCAGACGCTCTATCCATCTTTTTTTCTTTCTTCCTGTTCGTTGTTGATTGCTGTGTTTGGTCGTTGCGGACGTCACATGACATCCGCTTAAGTTCGTTGTTGATCCTTTCACTCAGTTTTTTTTATTACAGACGACCGCAGGGATTTATCTCTGGCACGCCTCCCGCGAAACCCACATTCTCAACGTATTGTCCCGCACTACATTCGTAGTGCCCCCGGCCATTATACTCATCACTCGCGCCGCGTTGCCGATTTCCGAAAGAGTTCGTGCACTGTTTGTGCATTCGCAGAGAAGAAGAAGATGGTCAAGTGGCCGGGGAGCCTTAACTGTATATATACTAAGATGGTATCTGAAAGAACAGATAATACGTTGAGAATGTGGGTTTCGTGGGAGGCGTGCCAGAGATAAATCCCTGCAGTGGCGCTATCCTCTGTGCCCTCGCTGGCTCAGATGGATAGGGCGTCTGCCACGTAAGCAGGAGATCCCGGGTTCGAGTCCCGGTCCTGGCACACATTTTCATCTGTCCCCGTTGACGTATGTCAACGCCTGCAAGCAGCTAAGGGTGTTCATTTCATTGTAAACCCTCTTATCTCTGCTATGGTAACTGAACGATCTGCCACTGCTGGCTTTACAATGCGGTGATCGTGGAGGTCGTCTGTGCTGCGTGGGCGTCCACAACCTCGTCTACGGGTTTGGGAGTGTTCACGTGACCACTGATACCAGCATCATTGCACTACTGACACATCACGTCCAACTTGTGTGGCACTTCTCCGAAAGGACCTACCCACCATAAGGAAAGCAACAATTTGAGTCCTTTCAGAGCCACTCAGTTGGCTGTAGGAAGCACGAGTGCGTCTCCGTGTCATGGTTGCCTGCTTGCTTCACATTTTGCACCACACCTAGCATTCCTGCTGTGAGAATTCCCTATTGAAGAGTAGACACAAAGGGTCCTCTGGTAGCTATGCCACTACGCTATCTGTTGGTAGACGATGTTGAGACTGTTATTAGTACATCTACTATTCCCTAGGTGGTATATGCCGTCATCAGATAAAAATTGACGCCGTCTTTCCTGTTGTACTCTGTTTTTTCTGTTTGTGTATTTATACGTAGTACCGTAGTGCGATGCACTGCGCAACAGCCTGAGAAGGACGTACGTGCACGTAAGTGCAGAGAACCTACAACTGTCTGTACCACGTCTCGTGATAAATGATTAATTATTCTCCAAAGCACCTGGTGACATTCTAAACTAGCCTGCCTCCCTCACATAAATATTATTCTCATTCAACACAGCCACTTCCTGTGTTGCTCTGAGAGGATTTATGACCACACTAGGACTTCGTACATTCTTTAGCAGCCCTCCAGTGCTCATCATACGTGGCTGCTGAAACAAGTATTTATTGTAAGACATATGCACTGAATTATAAACGATGTAAAAGGGAGTAAAAAGTTTCATTTCAGTTTGATTAATGCTACGGTTTATTTTACGTTAAATACTAAGCTGTAATGATTAAGTAATTAAAAATATGGTGCAGTTTGATTTTCTGTTCCTAATTAAGATGAATGATGTCCCTCTTTTCAAAAAATAACGATCTAAGCAGCTCACCAAAGTCCATTGCTTTTTGGTCGGACAGGTCCTTTCTTGCAGTACATTCAAAATCAATATCCAAAGTTCAGACAGAAATATTCATGAAAGACTCACGAATGTTCATTATCTTCCCACCTACAACGAATTATTACTTAATATACACGTATACTTGGAGTTCTTTTACTATTGAGTGATATTCTTTCAAAGCGTCTGTCGGTAGCAATTTATTGCTTCTGAGTCGGAAGCAGTGTGTAGCGTGTATCATCTCTGAATCTGGAGCTGCGCTATAGTGGAAAATATTTAGTTTCTTGCACTCTACTTCGTCTCTAGTTTCCCAGAACTCGCTTCACCTCGCGTCGTATGATAAAAGTGCAAAATGAAAGGTACGAGTAAAATAATACGTGATCACTACGCGTGTAAGATCAAAATCTGACCTAAAATCTTTGTAGATAAAAGGCAAACATACGTTCATAGATTTTTAGACATGGAAAAAGCTTTTCACAATGTTTACTTTGAAATTCGGGAAGCAGCAGGGAGCGAAAAGTTTTTCGCAACTTCTACAGAAACCAGAATGAAAGGGCATGAAAAGGAAGCAGTATTTGAGAAGTGACTGAGACAGGATAGCAGCCTCTTCGCGTGTTTTTGAACCTGCACATTGAGCAAGCAGTAATGGAAACCAAAGAGAAATTTTGAAAGGGGATAACAGTTCAGGAAGATGAAATACAAATTCTGAGGTTCGCCGACGACTTAATGGATCTACCAGAGACAGCAAAGGACTTGGAAAAGAAGGTGAACGGTGTATATGTCTTGAAAAGAGGTTATAAAATGAACGTCAAGAAAACTAAAACAAGGGTAACGGAATTTAGTCGAAGTAAATCAGGTGATGCTGAGGAAATTATACTAGGAATTGAGACACTAAAAGTAGTCAAGTGAGTGAAATAAGTGATGATGGCCGAAATAGAGAGAATGTAAAATGTAGATTGGCAATAGCAAGAAAAAGATTTCTGAATAGGAGGAAGTTGTTAACATCGAATATAAATTTTAGTGTAAGGAATTGTTTTCTGAAGACATTTGACTAAAGTATAGCTTTGTACGAAAGTGAAACGTGGACGAGAAGAATACTGAAATTAGATGAGTAAACCGAATAACTAATGAGGAAGCACTGAATCGAGTTAGGAAAACAAGAAATCTTGACTAAAAGAAGGGATCGATTTATATAACACATTCAACGAATCGTCAGTTTGATAATGAAGGGACGTGTGGAGATTAAAAAATGTAGACCAAAGCTCGAATACAGCTAGCAGGTTCAAATGGAAGTAGGATGCAGTAGTTATGCGGAGGCAAATGGGCTTGCACAGGATAGAGTAGCGTGGAGAACTGCATCAAACTAGTCTTCGGACTGAAGACCACAATAACAACGGGTGTAGAGAGATATTGTTTTTATAAATTTATTCCTGTTGCACGGACGCTGTACATGTCAGATGTGGGTTTATTTTCAAACAAATACCTGTCTGGCGGCTTCTTCACTTCTCACTTGTCGTAATTGTTGCTGTCTTAACTAAAAACGCCGTATCAGCTATATAGGCTATGACTTTACTGATTGTAAATATATCTACACCTACATTTGTACTCCGCAAGCCACCCAACAGTGTGTGGCGGAGGGCACTTTACGTGCCACTGTCCTTACCTCCCTTTCCTGTTCCAGTCGCGTATGGTTCGCGGGAAGAACGACTGCCGGAAAGCCTCCGTGCGCCCTCGAATCTCTCTAATTTTACATTCGTGATCTCCTCGGGAGGTATAAGTAGGGGGAAGCAATATATTCGATACCTCATCGAGAAATGCACCCTCTCGAAACCTGGACGGCAAGCTACACCGCGATGCAGAGCGCCTCTCTTGCAGAATCTGCCATTTGAGTTTGCTGAACATCTCCATAACGCTATCACGCTTACCAAATAATCCTGGGTGTTGGTAACATGCACGAGCACAAGAAACAGATGTTTAACACATGTGAGTTCCAAAGCTGATACCTGTATGAAGTTTAAACACTTGACCATAGGAAATACCACTGTCATGTTGTTTCATTTCAATACATTGTTTCTGGAATATTTAGCAAGATATCATGCAGTCTTGCATAAAAAAAACCTTTCTAGCATTTGGACGAAGGGTATGCAAGCAGCCTAGAAGTCTGATTTCTTGGTAAAGCTAAAGCTCATTACTATTTAGGGCCTTCGGCGGCGGACAGGATTCTCCATCTACTTCTGCATAGATACTCCGCAAGACACCGTATGGTGCGCTGCGGAGGGTACACTGTACCACTACTAGTCTTTTCCTCTCCAGTTGCACCCTCAAATAGAGCGAGGGAAAAACGACTGCCTATATGCCTCCGTGTCAGCCCTAATTCCTCGAATCTTATCTTCGTGGTCCTTACGCGCATGTTTGCGACAGTAGAATCGTTCAGCAGTTAGCTTCAGATGCCGTTTCTCTAAATTTTCTCAGCAGTGTTTCTCGAGAAGAACGTCGCCTTCCCTCCAGGGACACCCATTTGAGTTCCGGAAGCATCCTCCATAACACTTAACGTGTTACTCGAACCTACGGTAACAAATCTAGCAGACCGCCTCTGACTTGCTTCGATGTCTTCCTTCAATCCGACCTGGTCCGGATCTCAAACACTCGAGCAGTACTCAATAATAGGTCGCACCAGCGTCCTGTATGCTGTCTCCTTTACAGATGAACCACTCTTTCCTAAAATTCTCCCAATAAACCGAAGTCGACCATTCGCCTTCCCTACCATAATCCTCACATGCTCGTTCCATTTGATACTGCTTTGAAACGTTACACCCAGGTACTTAAAGGACTCGACTGTGTCAATCAGGACTCTAGTAATACCGTAACTGAACATTACAGGTTTATTCTGCCTACTTCCTTCCTCCTAATTCTGTCAGAGACAGAAAAGGTCTTGGAAGAGCAGTTGGACGGAATGGACTGTGTCTTGAAAGGAGGATATAAGATGAACATCAACAAAAGCAAAACGAGGATAATGGAATGTAGTCGAATTAAGTCGGGTGATGCTGAGGGAATTAGATTAGGAAATGATACACTTAAAGTAGTAAAGGAGTTTTGCTATTTGGGGAGCAAAATAACTAATGATGGTCGAAATAGAGCGGATATAGAATGTAGACTGGCAATGGCAAGGAAAGCGTTTCTGAAGAAGAGAAATTTGTTAACATCGAGTATAGATTTAAGTGTCAGGAAGTCGTTTCTGAAAGTATTTGTATGGAGTGTAGCCAAGGATCGAAGTGAAACATGGACGGTAAATAGTTTGGACAAGAAGAGAATAGAAGCTTTCGAAATGTTGTGCTACAGAAGATTAGATGGGTAGATCACATAACTAATGAGGAGATACTGAATAGAATTGGGGAGAAGAGGAGTTTGTGGCACAACTTGACAAGAAGAAGGGACCGGTTGGTAGGACATGTTCTGAGGCATCAAGGGATCACAAGTTTAGCATTGGAGGGCAGCGTGGAGGGTAAAAATCGTAGAGGGAGACCAAGAGACGAATGCTCTAAGCAGATTCAGAAGGATGTAGGTTACAGTAAGCACTGGGAGATGAAGAAGCTTGCACAGGATAGAGTAGCATGGAGAGCTGCATCAAACCAGTCTCAGGACTGAAGACCACAACAACAACAACACCCCCATTAACTTACATTTTTCCACATTTAGAATTAGCTTCCGTTCATCACACAAAATAGAAATTTTATCTAAGTCGTCTTGTATCTTGCAACAGTCACTCAGCTTCAACACCTTACCGTCCACCAGAGCATCATCAGCAAACAACCGTAGATTGATGCCCACCTTGTGCGCCAAATCATTTATGTATAAGGAGAACAACAGCGGTCCTACCACACTTTCCTGGGGCACTCCTGACGATACCCTTGTCTCGGACGAACACTCGCCGTCGAGAACAACATACTGGGTTCTATTATTTAAGAAGTCTTCGAGCCACTCACGTATCTGTGAACTTACTCCATATGACCGTAACTTCTTTAACAGCCTGCAATGGGAAACCGTGTCAAATGCTTTCCGGAAATCTAGAAATTTGGAATCTGCCTGTTGCCCTTGTATCATGTGAGAACAAAGAAGCTGAGTTTTGTCCGAGCGATGGTTTCTAAAACCATGCTGATTCGTGGACATAAGCTTCTCAGTCTCAAGAAAGTTTATTATATTCGAACTAAGAATATGTTCAAGATGTCTGCAGTGAAACGAAATTAGGGATATTGGTCTGTAATTCTGCGGGTCCGTTCTTTAACTCTTCGTATATACTAGAGTCACCTAGGCTTTTTTCCAGTCGCTTGCGACTTTGTGCTGGGCGGTAGAGTCACGTTCAATGCAAGCTAGGTAAGAGGGCAATGCCGTAAAAGTACTCTTTGTAAAATAGAACTGGGATTCCATTCTGACCTGCTCATTTATTTGCTTTGATAGGCTTTTCCGTTATGCTGTACGGCACTATAGGGCAGAAAAATACATAGCAAATACCTGTGACAAAAACTTTCTCTTGTCACGCAATTAGTATGCAGAAATTAGTTTACACTTTCTTAATGCTCTTCACGGAATCTCGAAATATTAGCAAATGTTTTAACGCTCCCTACGATAATAGTACACAATGTGATCCATTATGAGCCCTGTTTGGGCATTAAAACGGCGAAGTGTGATACTGGCGACGTGCACAGCGCTATGTAGAAGGTAGAGATCAGATGGAGCAATCTGTGTACTCAGGGCGAATGTAAAATAGCGTACTGAGCGTACATCCTCCATTCGGAGAAGGAACGTAAAACAATTTGGCTTTACTACCTTAAGATATGGTGAGGGAGGGCTACTTATTATGTCCTAAAAGAG
Organism: Schistocerca americana; assembly: GCF_021461395.2. Lineage (NCBI taxonomy): Eukaryota > Metazoa > Arthropoda > Insecta > Orthoptera > Acrididae > Schistocerca > Schistocerca americana. The sequence goes on from NC_060121.1 coordinate 303,564,213, forward strand.
CTCCCGCACAGTTACTTTCCTCACATTAATGGCCTGCGGTTGTGAACTCTCGTGAGAGTCCCAAAACCTAAAGGGACAGCGACCCTTTATCACTTGTCAGAAACACCTAACCATTGCAGCCTAACATAGCACAAATAATTAATACGTTTTGGACAGATAAAAATTTGTACCTGACTAATAATCAAACACGGCCCTCCTGCTTAGCACGAGTAGTCGCCTTAATCATTCTGGCCTTTCCAGTATTCATAATAGACACAAACACTCATTTTCCCTTACGTTTTCCACTACTTTACCGAACAAATCAACTGAACTAAATTCGCAGTCACCATAAGAATGGAATCAATTGGGATGAGTTCAGTTTAATGAAACGTCAGGAAATGATAACCGTGAAATAAGTTTTGAGATGATAATCATGAAATGCGATGGTTATGCAGTGACAAATGAAATTGCGTGCTATAGTGGAATTTGATTCCAGAAACTGTGCTAATTCCGAGCAGTGATCTTATCCAAATAAGCCATCCGAGCACACCATAGCGGATTACACAAACTATTATTGTCACTTAGAAGATCCTCTGTCAGTTTCATTCCTCCAAGGAGAAAGAATCTCTAATTCTTTATTTGGAAAAATTGGAGGAAAACAGAAATCAATTTACCGTTCTTAAACGTGGTAAATCTTTTGTCGTAGAAGTGTATAGGGGGTATCCCACTGTGAAACAGGACAAAAAAAGAAAAACCCTAGTGGATAACATAGAAAGCTCAATAATGTTGTCATATACAGAGATATCCAACCGCTAGAAAATTGGTGCGAAATGCAGGAACATCTGCTAAGGATCGACGTTTGATGCAGAAATTAGCACTCGGACCTCAACACGAACAAATGTTATGTACTGTCCGTTAACAAGCGGAAAGACCCGTTGCTGTTTGAGTACATGATTACCGGACAATCACTATAAACAGTACTGACGTTTTTCTGTGGAGAAGGTGGATCAAAAACGGTACGTTCAAAATCTAGATGGCAAGACTCGATTGGCCAAATAGTGTATGAATTTTGATTATCATGAGAAGCAGAAGTTAAATGAAATTTTGTGGTAAAGTATTTATCTGTGGTCAAAGTAAGGGATGATAACACACGAACTTCGTTGAGTTTCGAAGCTTCAAAATAGGGTGCAGGTGATGTGTAGGCCTTTATCTCTGCAAATGTGTAGACGTAAAAGACATTAACCTCTGTTATTTGGAAATTATTCATAATTTCGCAGAAGTCCTGAATAAGTTCTCCAACAATGTCTGTGCGTTTGATCTAATCTGCAATTTCTGCTGTATAAACAATAAGAGAAACCAGTCAGACAAAAGTTTGAAAAGAACTTCTCATGCTGAATTTCCAGGAACAAACACAAATTGTGTGTTGCATAGCAATTTGGGAATATTCACGTAAAAAGTTTTTGACATATATTTGTGTGTCAAGATTTGAAAGATGATTGCTGGTCATATATACTTTCTTTGTTATACATTCTCTTTATTAAAAAAAAGTACAGGGCTATTACAAATGATTGAAGCGATTTCATAAATTCACTGTAGCTCCATTCATTGACGTATGGTCACGACACACTAGAGATACGTAGAAAAACTCATAAAGTTTTGTTCGGCTGAAGCCGCACTTCAGGTTTCTGCCGCCAGAGCGCCCGAGAGCGCAGTGAGACAAAATGGCGACAGGAGCCGAGAAAGCGTAATGTCGTGCTTGAAATGCACTCACATCAGTCAGTCATAACAGTGCAACGACACTTCAGGACGAAGTTCAACAAAGATCCACGAACTGCTAACTCCATTCGGCGATGGTATGCGCAGTTTAAAGCTTCTGGATGCTTCTGTAAGGGGAAATCAACGGGTCGGCCTGCAGTGAGCGAAGAAACGGTTGAACGCGTGCGGGCAAGTTTCAAGCGTAGCCCGCGGAAGTCGACGAATAAACCAAGCAGGGAGCTAAACGTACCACAGCCGACGGTTTGTAAAATCTTACGGAAAAGGCTAAAGCTGAAGCCTTACCGTTTACAATTGCTACAAGCCCTGACACCCAATGACAAAGTCAAACGCTTTGAATTTTCGGCGCGGTTGCAACAGCTCATGGAAGAGGATGCGTTCAGTGCGAAACTTGTATTCAGTGATGAAGCAACGTTTTTTCTTAATGGTGAAGTGAACAGACACAATGTGCGAATCTGGGCGGTAGAGAATCCTCACGCATTCGTGCAGAAAATTCGCAATTCACCAAAAGTTAACGTGTTTTGTGCAATCTCACGGTTTAAAGTTTACGGCCCCTTTTTCTTCTGCGAAAAAACGTTACAGGACACGTGTATCAGGACATGCTGGAAAATTAGCTCATGCCACAACTGGAGACCGACAGCGCCGACTTCATCTTTCAACAGAATTGTGCTCCACCGCACTTCCATCACGATGTTCGGCATTTCTTAAACAGGAGATTGGAAAACCGATGGATCGGTCGTGGTGGAGATCATGATCAGCAATTCATGTCATGGCCTCCACGCTCTCCCGACTTAACCCCATGTGATTTCTTTCTATGGGGTTATGTGAAAGATTTAGTGTTTAAACCTCCTCTACCAAGAAACGTGCCAGAACTGCGAGCTCGCATCAACGATGCTTTCGAACTCATTGTTGGGGACATGCTGCGCCGAGTGTGGGAGGAACTTGATTATCGGCTTGATGTCTGCCGAATCACTAAAGGGGCACATATCGAACATTTGTGAATGCCTAAAAAAACTTTTTGAGTTTTTGTATGTCTGTGCAAAGCATTGTGAAAATATCTCAAATAATAAAGTTATTGGAGAGCTATGAAATCGCTTCAATCATTTGTAATAACCCTGTATCAGAAGTCCCTGACGCCTTTACATTGGCGCTCGACTCGGGGAGTAAGCCGATTTGAATCCTGGTGGTGGATGGAATTTTCACTGCTGGTATTTGGTCAGTAACGCTAAGAGAGGTAGTGATATAACGTTACTGATCACCAGTCTTTGTGCCAATGTTCCGAATTACATTCCAAACCTCTCTGGGATCAACATGTGCGGAGGAAGAAAAACCTTTCCCACCATGCGGGATATCCCAGCCAACAATGCCATACGACTTTTACATTTTTTACTGGAAGTAGTGATATACATCAGCTATCCGGCTGTATGTGCGTGCAGCATTAGGAAAGAAGATGCGAGACTGCGATTCATTTCAGAAATTCTGAGGAAGTGTTGTCCACCCAACAAAGAAGACAGCTTACAGAACACTCGTTCGTACTAACGGTATTTGAGTACATCTCTTCAGTCTGGGATTTTTATTAGGTGTAATTAAAGCACCGCGTTTCCTCAGAGGTTCATTCAGTAAGCGCGAAAGCATCATGGAGATGCTCTGCAGAAGCTACAAGAGAAACGTTGAGCATCAGTGTACGGTTTGATGGTAAAATTCCCATAGTTTACGTTCGTGGAAGAGTAACCAACATTTTGTTGTATCCTGTATATAACTAGATAAAATACCACAAAGATAAAAAAAGATCAAGTGTTAAAATTGCGAGATATTACTTTCGTGGGGGACTTAACCAAAATTTATTTCGTTCTGTACATAAACAGCGAAAAGACCAAGAAGAGAAAAGTAAGAGGATTGGAAAGCTCACACAGAGGTTTACGAACAGGTGCAAAAGTAACAGGAAGGAGGAGAAATGACAGACATATATAAAGTGCCCTCCAACACACACTGTAAGATGAACTGCGCAGTGTGGATGTACGATAATGGCCTCAGTTCAGCAACGGAGAGAGTCCACGGGTCTCTTAAGGTGTACTACATCCATTCGAAGCTACTCCCTGATGATCAGAGCTTAAAGAGATATTAAATTACGGGGTTGTTGATTGCAGCATATGACACACTGTTCCAAACGGTCCTAGACATTTTCTGCAGGGTTAGTAGGGTAGCAGGTTATTCACCGAGCCAGCCGGAGTACGTCAGTGTACCTAAGTGTTCGTCAAACCAGCAATGTATAGGTCTGCGCATGGTTGACAGAAAAATTGCAAGATGTAAAAATCCAGTAAAGATCACACGCGAGTTGGGATGGCAATTACTAAAACAAAGGCGTTTTTCCGTTCGGCGATGTCTTTTTACGAAATTTCAATCTCCAGCTTTATCCTCTGGATGCTAAAATATTTTGTTGACGTCAACCTACATGGAGAGAAATAATATCGAAATAAAATAAGAAAGATCAGAGATCGCATGGATGGAGTTAAGTGTCCGTTTTTCCCGCGCTTTTCGAGAGTAGAACGGTAGAGAAATAGTGTGAAAGTTGTTCTATGAACCCTCTATCAGTAACTTGTGTTTGAATATAGCTGTCTTTGAGTGGTTATCTACAGCCACTAAATATTTGGAAAAAATAATTTTTTGTGCCAACAGCTGTACAATTTTATTTATTCTTTGCCGGTTTCGGTACTGGCTGCCATTTTAACAAGAGATACTGCAAGGTACAAAGCCGGATAATACAAGTATGTGATTATCCACAATCTTACAACATGAAAGTAAGTGCAAAATTGTTGAAGCATCAGCTACTAACATAATGTGCATCGACTGATCAAAAATACATCTCCGCCAAATCAAGTATAACATACGACGAATTATCGCAGTAATAGTTTCATTGAATTTCCACAGTAGTAGATTTACACAGTTGAAATGTGGTGCCATTTACACACTTGGTCTTCACATCAATTAACCAGCTAAAGCTGAGTCAGAGCATGACCTATACAGGAAAACATTATTTCGTCGATATATAGTACACTGTGTATAATGCAGTCCAAAGATAAAATTACTCTATTAATACAGGAAGAGCTTACACGTTCATCAAAGAACATCAGGCTATAGTTATGTTTTGCCGGTAAATCTCTTGTATTGTTTCTTTGATTACAGAGCAAATGAATAAACATTCAGTTTAAGACGGCATCTAGTAGTAGTGGTGCAAGAGTGCAAGAGTACATTACCCATAAATGTACGGCACGTTTACACACAAAATTAAATAAGCCCTGAATATAAGTATTTTTCACTCCCAAATCGGAGTAATCTACCCTAATCAAATACTCCATATGTATTATATGTTTACTGTGTTACACAGCATTGTGCAAAAATCGTGATCTTAGCAAGTTTTATGTATATCAGCAGTGAATGTATTTGCAAGTATTGTATTCATAAAATTTATGTAGGTCATCCATAACCGTCACTGGAACACATTTCCATCCAGAAAGGTCACAGTCCGTAGTAATTCACGGAAAGCCATCGAGAAAACCAGAAGTAATATCTGGGATTCCCCGAGGATGTATTACAGGCGCTGTGCTGTTCCTGATGTACATAAACGATTTAGGTGACAATCCGAGTAGGATGAGCACCAAAAGGAATTCGCTAAATTACACGATAAATCACGCAAATCGAAAGGCTGAAAATTCAACTTAATACTTAGGGATTACAGTTACAAATAACTTAAGTTGGAACGATTATACAGATAACGTTGTGTGTAAAGGAAACCAAATACTAAGATTTATTGGCAGAACAGAGAGAAAATCCAACAGGTCTCATAAAGAGACTGGCTACACTACGCTTGTACGTCCCCTTCTGGTTGGTTGCTTGGTAAACAAACAGCGAGGTCATCGATCCCATCGGATTAGGGAAGGATGGGGAAGGAAGTTGGCTGTGCCCTTTCAGCGGAACCATCCCGGCATATGCCCGAAATGATCTAGGGAAATCACGGAAAACCTAAATCAGGATGGCCGGAGACGGGATTGAACCGTCGTCCTCCCGAATGCGAGTCCAGTGTGCTAAGCAGTGCGCCACCTAGCTCGATCGTCTTCTTCTGGAATATTGCTGTGCGGTGTGGGATCCGCATCAGATAGAATCGATGGAAGACATCGAAAAAGTTCAAAGAAGGGCAGCTCGTTCTGTACTATCGCTAAATAGGGGAGAGAGAGCCACGGATATGATACGTGAATTGGAGTGGCAATCACTAAAACAAAGGTTTTTTTCGTTGCCGCAGGAACTTCTCATCAAATTTCAATCATCTACTTTCTCTTCAGAGTGTGAAAATATTTTGCTAGTGTCGACTGTCATAGGGAGGAAAGATTATCATAACAAAATAAGAGAAGTCAGAGCTCGAGCAGAAAGATTTAAGTGTTCGTGTTCCCGCACGCTGTTTGAGAGTGGAATGGTAGAGAAAATTGCTTGAATGTGGTTGGATGAACCTTCTGCCATGCAATTAATTGTGACTTGCAGAGCAATCATGTAGATGTAGGTGTAAATTGTAGGACATGTCTTACTTGTATTGTCCTGTTTTGTACCTTGCAGTATTTCCTGCGAAAGCGATAGCCAGTACCGAAACCGGTATAAAATAAGTAAAATTCTACAGATATTGACACAATAAATTATTTATTTCTCAACGTAAGTGTGAATTTCAGAACAGTCATGTAAATGTTGATGTAGATGGGTGCTGTGCTGTGACCACGACTGTTTCCATCTTGGAAGGTTCAAATGGCTCTGAGCACTACGGGACTTAACTTCTGAGGTCATCATCCCAATAGAACTTAGAACTACTTAAACCTAACTAACCTGAGGACATCACACACATCCATGCCCGAGGCAGGATTCGAGCCTGCGACCGTAGCGGTCGCGCGGTTCCAGACTGTAGCGCCTAGAACCGCTCGGCCACACAGGCCGGCCATCTTGGAAGTCTTGAGCGTCCACAGCGTACTTGTCGTCAAGATACAGAAGAAAGGCAACTCTTGGTCATCGAGAACGTTAAAAATGAACATCATGGTCCTTATTCACAGTAATCTGAAGCAGTGGGGTCAAGTAATGGTACAAAAGAACCCACAAACAACCACAGAACTATCTGTGGATTAAGCGCCACATTAGGCTCTCAGTGTCGTCGAAGCATTGCGTAATTTGAAAAACGAAAAATCGTGACTTGTCCGACGACAATACACGTGTCCGGTCAACTACTGTCGAGTTTCTGTGTTGGTTGACTCCTTGAAGATGTGCAGCTTTCTGTATCGCTGTGCCTTCTGCGAGCCAACTGAGTCGAAATTTCCATTACATGGAGTTTCCTTCGCAAAGACCGCTGCGGAACTGGTTGAGAAAGATCTGCGTCCGCTGACAGATGTTATTCCTGTCGCCTTCGAAATCGAATGCCTTTGACAAAAGGTGACTCACGTCACTGGATCCTATCGGATAGGATTTTTCTTACGACAACTGTTCTCATGTCGTTTTATACGGCTGCGTGTCGTAAACCATTCCTTTCACACACACTGGACCGTCGACGCTGATACATCAACGATTTGGGCAGCTTCATTCACGTTATGGTGAAGCTTTTTTCTGACATTTTATCACGTCTCCCCATCGACGCTCTTACTCCGCTGTTCCCATACATCTGACCGGGACAGACACATCACTTTGCTGCCGTAACATATGTCAGCGGTGGAGGTCGCATGACCGCCGGTTACCGTTACTATATCACGTACAGTCGTATACGGTTCCAAAGTGACCAGTGCGCTCTTTTAAGGGGGTGTTAGAATTTTTCTCGCTGAGTTTCTGATCTTCCCTACCATGTGTTCTACTCTGAAAACAAAAAGAAGTTGAAATTCCGCTACTTCCCTTTTGGAGGATTTTTATAAAACCTAGAGTAAACAGGCTTTAGAATATGGGACTGGATGCTGTGACCACATGTGCAAACACGACCCACAGCAATTACGCATACTATCACGTGTATGAAACAGATTTATACGACCAGCAGTAGTGATGGAGTTCCACATATTTAAAATATCATAAATTTGTCCTTCTTATGTAACATCCGTATTGTAACATCGCTCTTGCAATGCGAGAGTGCTTGGAGTAGAAGCACAGAGCTGTCTATCCGATCGGATGAGAATACAAAATCATGGGCTGCACAGACTGTTAGGGGTATTACTGTAGATATTGTGATCATTGGTACGTTAATATGCACTCAATTCAGTTTGTTAGTTGTTTTTTTATCTACGTCTAACAGTCTTCACGCAAACACACCACGCTGTTTATTACCTGACATTTTCTGCACCGTCGCAACTGCAACGCTAAGTGAATTGCATCTGTCACTATAGACTGACTGTGTTGCGTCCACATGTCCACACTTCGTCACATGACCTCGTACGCAGGCGGATATAATCATTAATGACTTGCTCTTGCCACATGTAGTTGGAGGTACTGACCAACATAAAAATATGCTACTGCTAATAGCTATAGTTATTAGCCTGAAAATGAAGTAAACTTTGATGTAATCTTGTACAATACACTGCCCTCAGTCCCAATAAAACATCTGCACTTATACCTCTAAAACACCATGTATATTGAATATAATTTGAAAATAGTAGTTGTTAAAAACAAATATTATTAGTATTTGTGTTAATTACTGACGACTGTAACATTTTTTCAGTACACCTTGCAAATTATTTCTCTCGTAAGCAGTAATTTGGTTATGAGACAGTCTGTAATAAGAGTATCTCTATTTAAGATGGCAACGATAGTTTGTCAGGAACGGAGTTTTTGCATAGCTGTAGAAAGAGAATAATTCTGTGTTTTGTCGCGTTATGATGTACGTTTTGTGTGCTATCTCTCTCTCTACATAATGTTGGGACTACGTATTAAAGCTCCGTACCTTCCTTAATGGATTCGGTAACAACAGAAATACGTCAGCTGCGTGAAACAAGCAAGGGAACAGCTCACCTATGGGACCATTCGAAAAAAGAACAAAAATATTTCTCCATGAGTCTTGAGCTGCTGCTTGAAGGTAACCGATTGTATTAACATCGAAAACACATGTAAAATTGACAGTGTCCTCAAAACCTTTATAAAACTATCGTTTTAATCCTTGCAAGGCCACAATGAATTCTTCAAACCTCGCGCTTTCTTTAATGCCATTGAGCTTACGGAACTGTACTTCGTCAGAATGTGTCAGTTCTACAATGATATTTTCTTTTTAAATGCATCCTCGTCAAATCACAAAGAAGTTACCTTGCAGTGTCGTACTGTGGCGGCGTGTAGTGAAATCCACTTAAAATGTGAAGTTTGAAATCCATTCCGAATGTTCTAATTTTTGTTCCTTCTCTTCATTTCCCTTCAGAAATTCAACAGTAGCTTAATTTAAATCGAGGAATCGTTTCAGGCATGCCCCTTGGCTTAACCAACGCACAGCGCAGTGATAATATGGAGTCTCCATACTCTTCGTTCATTTCCATCGAAAACTATTGCAAATACAAATGGAATAATGGATGCGACTACAGAAATTTTACTATTCGTATCACCAATTTCTTCAAGTGCTCCGTGCCTGTAAATTTAGCAGGAAGTGCTTCTTGATGTACAGAACAGTGAATTCCATCTGTCGATCGTTGTAATTTTTTTCTTTCGTTGTCATCTAAAAGTTTTAATTGTTTCTGCATGGCACTATAACGTCGTTCTTAGGAAAGTAACAGAACTCGTCGCTTATGCAAATTGAGAATTCTCATCCGTATCTTCTGTCATTCCTGTTCATCTTAAAGGATTATGACGATAGGTCGCTAGAGAGTCTCTTTTTGTGCATACAGCCACTGGACCTATGAACGTCCTTAATACCACTTACAAATTTCGATGGGTAAACGGCGCTCACACAACGATCCTGCCAAACTAGGAGAGTTGTGCCGACTGCAGAATGCCGCACCACAGTGCTAAATGAAATGTAGCGCTATTCCGGGTTGTTTCGAGAAGGGCCGAGCAAAGCTTAGGAACAAGCCAGGCCTCTGCCCCGTGCGACCTGCAAACGCTGCACGCGTGAAGTCTGGCACACCGTGGCCGGCCATGTTGTGAGTATTATTAAAATCCGTTTATTGGCTAAAAATACGAATCCATGACTGCCGCTGCATCCTGTGAAAACTGCACACCGGTAACACTTTCCGTTTTCGCAATATTTGTGGTGCAAGTTTAGATGACTCATCCTGCCCAAGTGTCTGTGTAGCTTGTTTTACATGGGTGTGTCTTCTATTCCCACAACCTGCAAATACTAGGGGAATTGTGCAGGGCTGTTTTCCACTTTCAGTTAGAATATCACATTTATTTCGCTCATACAGCCAGCACCATACTGACGTCTGTGTAGCCGCTTTGTTTACAGAGGAGGTAGATGATAATGCCCATGGTTGTCACTAACTGTCAACACCTATTTTGAAACCAAGTGTGAAGTGGTATTATACATGATCACCCGACTGGCCCAAATACGGCATATTGCCCAAAGAACTTAATCTAGCAATATATTTGAATTTTTTAAGGGGCACAATATCTACGCAATTGGAAAACGCAGCCTCCCCCCCTCCCCTCCACATAGTTCACTGTGCCACGTCATTTGCTCATCATGGGGCCACTTCAGTTTGGACGTGCGCTTGGCCTGGAATCTCACTGACTGAGGTAGAATTGTCTTCAGTTATGGGCCTCACTTCGAAGTAAGCACCATTGACCAGTTAAGACGGGTCTGAAGACGCCGTAGACAACTGTGGGATACCAACTTGACTGTCGCCCACCACATTGCCTGGTGGGTCTGGGGGATGCCATTTAATTCCATAGCAGGACCCCACTGGATGTCATCTGCAGCATCCTCACAGCACAGTGGTACGTTGACGATGTTCTACGCTTCGTTTCGTTGCCCTTCACGGCAAGTCATCCTGCGCTTACATTTCGATGTCCGTCCGCACACGGTGAGAATTTCTTAGTGTTTGCTAAACCCTATCTTGGCCAGCGAAGTTGTCGGGTCTCTCTCCGGTTGAGAATGTTAAGAGCATTATCGGTAGGGCCTTCCAACCAGCTGGGCATTCTGACAACCTAACGCACCAATTTGACAGAATTTCACACGATATCTCTCTGCAGGACATCCAGCAACTCCGTCAGTGCCAAGCCGAATATCTGCTTGCGTAATGGCCAGAGGTGGACCAAAGCGTTATTGGCTTGCTCAATTTGTGAAGCTCTTTCTCTTGAATAAATCATCCAGTTCTTCTGAACTTGTAATCCTTTGTTTGTCTGAACATGTACATCAAACTTAACGATTTCCGACCAATTTGGCTAATTCCTTCATGATGCGTCTTCCTTTTTGGTTTTAGAGCATACTAAGCCCACTTTCCGTTCCATTCCTGTTTGGTGCAGGGTAAGAACATCTCTGTGTGTGCTGTTATTAATCCTATCTTTTCTTCACGGTTCCTATGGGAGCGTTACTTTAGGCGTTGCAGGGTCATCATTTAACGGTCGATCTTGAAACTTTGTAAGTAGGCTTTCGCGAGATTGCTGGTGACTGTCTTCTAGAGTCAGTCAGTTCAGGTTTTTCGCGATCTCCGTCATGCTTTCCCGTGGGTGAAGAGAACCTGTGCTGCTTTTCTTTGTATATGTTCGTTATGCCCTACTACCTCTGTTTAATATGGATCCCACGTACTTCAGTAACATTCTAGGCCGGATTGTACGAATGTTTTGTGAGTAATCTCGTATGTAGAGTGACTGCATTTTCCCAGTGTCCTACCAATGAACCACAGTTTTCCACCTGTTTTTCCTACGACTATTCCTCTGTATTCATTCTGTTTCATATCCCTAGATTAATAACGTAATTGTAAGATACTGTGTTCTTTATTTCTTTTTCTGAAGATACAGGTATTGTTCAGCATTTGCAAATGCTAAACATGTCATTACCAGGGAGTGGAAAACTTACGTACTTGTATGGTTTAGAGCAGAATGTATTTAGCTAAGATTATTTCGGAAGGAACTTAGGAATAAAACATTTGCTTATCTCTAAAGTCTGAAGAATGCGCAGGACAACATACAATGAAAAGTACCAAGATAACAGAACGAGAAATGAGGACCACATTATAAGCAGGCACGTTTTATAAAGAGAATGTTTTTCCAGAGGTGGATGTCGTGTTAAATTTTGCCGTCTATTTGCATGGATTAGCACCTGGGAGGGGCGGTTCTAGGCGCGTCAGTCCGGAACCGCGCGACTGCTGCAGTCGCAGGTTCGAATCCTGCCTCGGACATGGATGTGTGTGATGTCCTTAGGTTAGTTAGGTTTAAGTAGTTCTAAGTTCTAGGGGACTGATGACCTCAGATGTTAAGTCCCATAGTGCTCAGAGCCATTTGAATCATTTTAGCACCTGGGAGGAATCAACGACCTCACTAAGAAAACAATCGCTGGTTTAATGATTTGATGACGCTTAAATATTCATATCCGTTTCTGGAAAGTCAGTTTGCTGTTAATGTTGTGAACGATGGCTACCTCGTTTCACCGCCAGTTGTAAAGAATTCAACAACTTTAGATTTGTAGTCACAGAAACTGGAAGAGGACGAAGGACTAAAAGGACTGGAACTTGCTATTTGTTCAACTATTGAATTTTGGAAGAGATTTCGAGAAGAAAAATACCGCCTAACAAATTTTTGGTAAGAGATCTCAGTTTTTAGGATCACTTGTCTGTGACCCCCTGCACTCAACACTCAAAAAATGCATTAAATCTAAATATCTTTACGAATTAAATTATGTGTATTTAAACGAACTTGTGCGAATTGTGATCACTAGTTACCAGAAGTTTCATACTGTTCATAACAGAAATGAACGCTGGAAAATGCAAATCATAAAAGTAACAACTTATTTCTTGTTATGTAATGAAATATCGTTCAAATATGTTAGTTAATAACGAAACGAAAATATTTCTTCATTAATGTTTGCAGTCAGTCTCTAAACGATGCAGTTTTCTCCGTATAAGCTCCCAAAGGTAAGGGTGATGGTCACTCATGTCGAACATTTTCGGACAGACCAACAGCTCCGAAAAAAGCAGTGACGTTGATGTTGTTATTCCGACATTTTTCGTTTTTTTTTTCTAGTCAGAATATCCAAGGCTCGATCCGCGTTTTCTCAGAGAATTCCCTGTAGGATTTAATATGAGTTTTACATATGAAAAAAATGAACTTTGTACTTGTGAAAACAGATAATTCAAAACGAAGTCGCCTATAACTAAGTGATCGAACTAATTCTCAGTTTAGAGATTAAAAGGGCACACTAGCTGTTAGTAAAGCACAGTGGGGACGACTTTATTTTATGTGCTCTAAAAATGTCCTCTGCGTGTCATTCAGTTTAGCAGTTATCTCGATAGCGATATTCTCTTCACAGCTGAAGTATGACGCGAGTGCTGTGACGTATTACAATGTTCTCCTATTGTTCGGAATATGAAAGGGATGGAGGCAGCCGAATAGTCAATATCTCTGCAGCTTAGTGGCCATTGATTCGCAGCCAGTCATCTGTAGCGAATAAAGGCGCTAAGCAGCGAACCGGCAGCGGGAAGCTTCGATTTTTCAGGGCTTACTGTGTTGGCTTTCGTTTCATCGAAAGATAGCTCGAAAGAGGAAAAATCATACATCTAGAGGTTAGTATCTTCCAGCAGCGCACAACGTTTGTGCCAGTCGATAGGTATTTTATAACCAATGACTGTTCTCTTTAGAGACTGCGCAGAACAACATACAGTCATAAGTATCAAGATAGCATAACGAGAGATCAAAATTACATTGTAAGTAGACACGTTTCATAAACAGGAAGTTTTTCCAGAGGCTAATGTTATGTTAAAAGCTGGAAGTAATCAGGGAAACAAACGGGAACCGTGCCTTAATTTTGTGACTTAGTAACAGAACTCTGAGCTCTGAACGGCTGTTTAAAAACATGCACAAATTATTCCTTGTTGCTGAAATTTTATCTCAATCACAACTTTTGACCTTTGCTGAAGTAGTTACGAATTTTTAACCGATGTATTTTCTTACAAATGTGTTAGGTTTTAAAATCTATGTTCGTTGATTAGCACTCGGATGGAATAAACGACCTAGCCACTCGACTGCAAGTTCTTGACCGGCGGTAAACCGAATACAGCATTCACGTCTCTGTTGCCGACATGACTCAAAGACGGAAACATTCTGGAGACTCATGACTGTCTACTGCGGTCTACTTTCGTTTAATGTGGCTCGCTGTGTGGTGGTTTTGGAAGTACTGTACTGTGACTTCCTAGATAAGCAGTAGAAAATACGACCATTTTACGCAAGAATGAGAAAAAAATGGTTCAAATGGCTCTGAGCACTATGGAACTTAACTTCTGATGCCATCAGTCCCCTAGAACTTAGAACTACTTAAACCTAACCTAAGGACATCACACACATCCATGCCCGAAGCAGGATTCGAACCTGCGACCGTAGCGGTCGCGCGGGTCCGGACTGTAGCGCCTAGAACCGCTCGGCCACTCCGGCCGGCAAGAATCAGAAAGTTCACTTCAAACACTATAACATTTTTTCCAATGTTTCGCATTTTAACGACTAATATTTTTCTGCCTGTTAAATGTCCTTTCGGTCGATGAAGAGTCTCGCATGAACAGGTGCAGCCTCTCCTACATGGGCTCTCGATCTTTATGTTCGTTCTTCTTCCATGCTACACTGTAAGAATTCCGTAGATGTCATTTAGCTAACTTCCGTCCCGGGGGGTACGGGGTGGTGACAGGAAGGGCAACCGGCCACCCTCTGAAACTAACATTGTCAAACTCCATAGCAACAACCCAGACCCGACAGTAGCTGGAGCGGGATCCGGATATAGATAGATCTACACACATACTATTCTTAGTTATTTTATGTTTTATTCAATTTCCATCTTGAGGTGCAGGTAATTGAACGTCTCTATGCCTCTGGACGTTCCCTTAAGTGTCTTCCACTATTTTAATTATTTCTTAGGGTGATATAAGATGGTGACTGTAGAAATGTGACTCAGTCTTCCTGGAATATAGATTTTATAAATTTAAACTGTAACATTTCGCGATAACCCTGTCATCATTCTTCTAAGAACGTTTCTGTTACATTTTAGTATGGGCTATACCGAGCTGCTGCGATCACGGCAGTGCGTGTTTGCCTTTAGTGTTTTGTTTTATTTGGTCTTCAGAGTTTGTACTCTATTTAACCATCAAAAACACATGTTTACGTTGTATATGTAATTCTGTACAGAAAATGCATGAATGCATATTTACAGAACTGTGCCGGTTAAATTCCGTCACCGAGCCGTTTCGAACAACTGCCGAAGGTCGGTTGCAGACACGGTGGATTTTTTTCGCCGCGGTCCATTGACGGTCGCCGCTCATACGAATCTAGTTTTTGCACACGCGGCTATAAAATGGTCAGACACTTATTGACAGTGTATTTTCACCAACAAACTAGTTCACTAAATTTTACTGTGTTATTTAAATTGTTTACTGCTGTTAAGCGCACAGCGTTACCTTAAATGAACAGAGATTAAATTCTAGGTCTATTGTTATTATGTCGCGACACGTTGCCACAGTCGGAGCGGCTTCCCCCGTCGGAGGTTCGAGTCCTCCCTTGGGCATGGGTGTGTGTGCTGTCCTTAGCAGTTAGTTTAAGTAGTAGTGTAAGTCTAGGGACCGATGCCCTCAGCAGTTTGGTCTCATAGGAACTTATCACAAATTTCCAAAATTTATTATGTCGACGAATGTTTGCTTGCGAGGCAGTGGTTTTGCTATCTTTTGCCCTCTTTTCAGCCTTGGCCAAGGTGTCACGTGGGTGCTTCTATCGTTTTATCACTTCTATCTAAAAAGGTTCAAAAATGGTTCAAATGGCTCTGAGTACTATGGGACTCAACTGCTGAGGTCATTAGTCCCCTAGAACTTAGAACTAGTTAAACCTAACTAACCCAAGGACATCACAAACATCCATGCCCGAGGCAGGATTCGAACCTGCGACCGTAGCGGTCTTGCGGTTCCAGACTGCAGCGCCTTTAACCGCACGGCCACTTCGGCCGGCATCTAAAAAGGGAAATAATTAAGTACCGCCCACGTCAAGTATGCACAAAATATTAAGTAATTCTTTTTTTAGTTTTTCAGATATCTAACAAGTGGATTCCCCTCCAGCGACCTTCATGACCCCGTCAGAGTAAGAAACTCAACAGCAAGAGTGATCGAGAAGTTTGTCCAGCTCTATGGAAGATTATGCAGAGCCAGTGTTTGCACGCCCTTACAAAGGAAATGTGACAGACAGCACAAAATGGATTTGAACATGCACAAAACTTTTCCCATTATGTAGGTGCAGTAGATGGAAGCATGTCCCCATCGAGGTTCCAAATAGAAAGTGGATATATGTATTATAAATACAAAGACTATTTTTCGGTTGAGTTAATGGGTATTGCAGATAGTAAGTACCTTTTGTTTATGTGCACTTTGGTAGCTATGAACAAGATGTTTACTCGTATATTTTTAAATACACTCAACTTTGCAAATCAACAGAAAGCAGTTCAAAATATCTACCTGACAACAAGTGCCTACCAGGTGCAGGAAGTCAGAAAGTGCCACATTTTTTTGTTAATGATGCAGCATTTGGGCTACATAAAGGGCTTACGCTGGAACACATTTAACAGTTGACAAGTGAATCTTTAATTATCGATTACGCCGAACAAGAAGGCAAATACAATGTGCGCTCGGTATACTCAGCAAGAAACGAAGAATATCATAACAATCATCAAATGTCCAAGCACAATTTGCTAGTGACTATTTTAAAGCCTGCGATATTCTTAATAATTGTGTTAGGGATGGAGATGGCTATATGGTTGAGGATAGATAAATTATCCGGCGGGAAGATATTCATGGACAGAGTACAACAATAGCCTCAAAGGAAACAATGTGAAAAACATTCAACGTAAATATTTCGTTTCAATTGCAGGGAGCACTCACGGGCAAATGCCCAAGAAATAAAGGCATTTCGAACAGTATGGCGTCGACAACAGTAAAAAAAAAAAAAGAAAAAAATAGTCGTGTGACGAGGGCCTCCCGTCGGGTACCCCACTCGCCTGGTGCAAGTCTTTCCGTTTGACGCCACTTCGGCGACTTGCGCGTCGATGGGGATGAAATGATGATGATTAGAACAACACAACACCCAGTCCCTGAACGGAGAAAATCTCCGACCCACCCGGGAATCGAACCCGGGCCCTTAGGATTGACATTCCGAGTTAACAGTCAAATGGGCTGCTTTCGCACTGAACATAAGTATTCCAACAGAAATACGGAACGTTTATCTTCTATTATTGTAACAATAGAAGTAACTTGCAAGCACAATAAACCTTTTCGCAAAAAAGTGACGTTATCAATGAGTTTTCCAAGAATATTTATATTACTAGAAATAAATTATTTGTTAATAATACCCCACCAAAACCGTTACGATGATGAAAAAACACATAAATAATAAAACCAAGAAACGCCTTTAAGTTCCTGTGCCACTATAGACAATGAGCCCTACTACTTTTAAGCTCTCTGATTCGAATTTCTTCTAGTAGGCGATATACACGCGAAAAAAATTATGCACTTAACAAAATGATTTCTCTCCCTTTCGTCCAACACATCAATGTTGCTCCGAATTCCCTGGCAGCTTCACGCCAAACGATTCTGGTAGCGTCTCAGTCATGAATATGTCGACGGTTTTGTCTCACAAAACGGTCCTTTCTTGAATTAATGAAATTAAAATGTCGTCATTTATATACGGATTATTCACATTTGCAACGGAAAAACCACTTAATAACTGTGTACACTCACGAAGGTTCAGCTACCACTGAAAAAAAGAAAAACTCTCGACGTTAGGAAAAACATTTGGGAACGTACGCCACTACTTGGGCGGTGACGGTTAAACTACCGTTGCACCAGTGGCAGCCGGCGGTAGCACAGCCACCGCCGACGGCAGGTTTACCGTTTGTTTATTTCTCCGCCTGACGTGGAAGCTGTAATTTACTGCAGTGCACTACTGTTGGAACGGTGGCGACGGACAATTGATCGCGGCGGAAAAGTCCACCGTGTGTGTAACCGCTGTGGCACGTCCCGGGCGCACCGCCGTAGAAGTACACACGCTCGCCGCTGCTAGTGTGAGCGCTCCGGTGCCAAGTTCTGCGATGCGACTTCCCGAGCGTGCTCTTCGCAGTCGAGCGGCCAGCAAAAAAACATAGCCTATCGTCATACCGGCGGCGCATGTGTTTTACTGTGGAACGTGTCTCGACATAGCGAGAAATTGGAATTATCAAAAGGATTCGCCGCCAGTATGTTAGCTTGGGTCGGTATCGACTAAATTTACCCTGTATAAAGGGGAGATTCATTGAGGAGAAAAAACGCTGCGATTCCCTGTTAAGTCGGTTGCGGACATTCTATAATCATGGTTAAATCGTGACTGAAGTGAGTTGTATCATCACACGGACAGTGACGTGTGCC
This sequence comes from Schistocerca americana, assembly GCF_021461395.2. Lineage (NCBI taxonomy): Eukaryota > Metazoa > Arthropoda > Insecta > Orthoptera > Acrididae > Schistocerca > Schistocerca americana. The sequence goes on from NC_060121.1 coordinate 303,582,527, forward strand.
CGCGCAGGTGATGTTGACTGCGTTAAGCGTAATTCCGTTTTTCTTATTACGTTTTCTGTTCATTATTGAATAGGAATCATAGGATACATGTTAGTTAACATTGCCGACTGAATACAAATTCTTGCCTGTTTCGCCCCACGGGTGTTTGTGATAATTTGTAGCCTTTATTACTGCACATGTTGAGGCTACTGCTTACTTTTTGTTGGCCTCATTTAAACTATGTTGTGTTTTTTGAAACCTCTGTGGATCACGGTTAGGCGTTGATCTGTTCAAGGGCCAATATGAAATTGAAATTATATGTGATTTCTAAAGGAATGTTATTTCACAATGAGTGTAGTTTTTATATTTATGCACAATAAGTACTGTTGTGTATTTTATTTTTATTCGTTGCTCGTTGAGTTTTTTTATAATCTGTGTTAACTAATTATGATTGTTCGCTGGTAGTCCGCCTCTTGGTTTGGATCTCATTTGAAATCATATCTTAATTTGTAACAAAGATGCTTCGTGCTTGTTGTTGCACGCCTTTCAGCCCGTCACCACCACTCTTAAGTAACACAAAAATTAAAAACTGAAGCTGTCATAATTTTATCTACAGTAAATTTTTAGCAAATCGCCTTAAAAGGTAGACATCCTTATATTACTGGTTCACAGTACACAGAGGTGATAAAAGTCGTGGGATACATCCTGACATCGTGCCAGTCCTTTACCCCAGCGTAGCGCGGCAAATCGTCGTGGCCTGAACTCAACAAGTTGAAAGTCCCCTGAAGAAATACTGAGCCATGTAGCCTCTACAGCCGTCCATAATTCCGTAGTTGCCGTTGTAGGATTTTATGCACGAACTGAACTCTCGATTAAGTCTCATAAATGTTCGATGGGATCCAAGTAGGGCGATCTGGGCGCCAAATCACTCACTCGAACTGTCTAGAATGTTCTTTAAAGCAACCGTGAACAAATGTCCCTGTGACATGGGTGTTATCACCCATAAAGATTCCATCATCGTTTTGGAACATGAAGTCCATGAATGACTGAAAATGGTCTCCAAGTAGCCGAACATAACCATTTCCAGTCAATGATCGGTTCAGTCGGACCAGAGTACTCAGACCATTCCATGTAAAGACAGCCCACACCACTATGGCGCCATCACCAGCTTGCACAGTGCTTTGTTGATAACATGGGTCCATGGCTTCGTGGGGTCTGCGCCACACTCAAACTCTACCATCAGCTGTTACCAACTGAAATCGGCACTTGTTTGACGAGGCCACGGTTTTCCAGAGATCTGGTGTCCAGCCGATATGGTCACGTGTGCAGGACAGCTGCTGCAGGCGATGTTGTGCTGTTAGCAAAGGCACTAGCATCGGTCGTCTGCTACCATAGTCCATTAACATGAAATTTCGGAGTACTATTCAAACTAATACATTCGTCGTACGTCGCACGTTATTTCACTCAATGTTGCTTGTCTGTCAGCACTGACAATTCTATGCAAACTCCGCGGTCGTTAAGTGAAGGCCGTCGGCCACTGGGTTATCCGTGGTGAGAGGCAATGCCCGAAGTTTCGCACTCTCGGCACACTCTTGACACTGCGGATCTCGGAATACTGAATTCCCTTACGATTTTCTAAATGGAGCGTCCCATATGTATAGCTTCAACTACCATTCCGCTTCAAGGTCTGCTAATTTTTGACATGCGGCCATAATCACATCAGAAAACTTTTCACTTAAATGACCTGAGTACAAACGACAGCTCCGCCAACGCACTGCCCTTTTATACCCTGTGTACGTGATACTACCGCCATCTGTATTTGTGCATATCTCAATCCCAAGACTTTTGTCACCATAGTGTATTTCTTAAATTTAGTCGTAAGTGATACAGGGAAATGGAAATATGAACAGTGTGAGGGGCAGTCAAATGAAACCCGAACAACCGGAACAACTGGACCATGGAATGATTGCATTCAACAGGAATCACCACATGCACTAAGACATCTCTATGCCACTGCGGGACGAGACGACCAATTCCCCTTTCGTATAACGCGATCGGCCGCTGGTGGATCCACAACCGCACCCATGCTTGCAGTTCCTCATCCGACTTTAACCGACATCCACGCTTGTCTTTCTTCGGGTCGCCAAAGATGTGAAAATCGCACTGTGAAAGATCTGAGTTGTCCGGAGAATGCTGCAGTGTTTTCCAATTAAATCGCCGAAGCGTAATCTTCATCCGATTGGCAGTGTGAGGTGGGAATTCTCGTGCGACAGGATGATTCCGACAGACAGCATTCCGACAGCCTGAGGGCAAACAGGAAAGCCGACAGTGGAAGCATCCCACATCTCTCCCGGAAAAGAAATCCAAAGCTGTTCACATTGTTTGGTAGGGTCGTGATGACCTCCCTCTTAGACAGCAGGGGCTCTCTGCTCGTCGTGGAACTACAATCATTGCGCAGAGTTGTGAAGACACTTTGCAGAAACTGCGATATGTCATAAACTCAAAAAGTGATCTGAAGAAAGCTGTGCGTGGACGTCGGTTTCAGTCGGACAAAGAATTGCAAGAATGGGCGCGATTGTACATCCGTTAGCGTCCGACTGCGTTCCACGAAACACGAACTGTGGAATAAATGTATAAACAGCTGTGGTAGTTGCTTACGAATGGAGCCATTCCATGGGCTCATTGTGGCGGGTGTTCGGTTGTTATTTGACTACTCCTTATATTAAAAATTACACATTTTCCCCTATACTCTTAAGGCAACTGGCTATGACTTTATAGAGGCGAATATGTTTGGTAAGTAAAGCAGAAGAAGCTAACTGTGGGAGGTGATGTTCCATATTAACCAATGTCTTCAAAAATTCCGATCTTTCACAGTCAAATCTGGGCCAGGAAAACGAGATGCGGTTTATGTCAGCTTCTGATTCAGAAGCATTCTCATATACAGGAGAGCCGTAAATGTTTATTCTGTGTAGACGAAGAGAAAAAAGGGCATGGTTAAATAGGAGTCAAATGATGGTGGAGATGGTTGATGGGTCGAAATGAATCCTTATACACCACGGCCTTGTAGGAATTTGGGGTGGTAATTCCTCACAGTATGCACTTTTCATTTGTTGTGACACGTTCCACATCTCTTCCTATAGATATTATCCGCGGCTCTTGGCCTCGCGTAAGTCGTCTATATATTGAAGTTTCAAATTTAAGACTGTTCCTATAGATGTAGTTTCCTTCGCTGAGACGTCAGCTTCCTCAGTATAGCGGATGCCAGCGTGGGAATGCGATTACGGCAAACAGATTGTTCGCCCCCTCGGTTTACTGTGAACATATTCCAGTACCACACCCAACGCATAACATTTGGTAGTCTCATTCCATCTCCGGTGTTGAACATTTTAAGGAAACTCTGGAAAATATCTTTAAGAAGAGAGTTGAAGATGCATTTCAGCGAATGTGCAACGGATCGTGGCACAAAAGCGAGAAACATTTATTTCTGGAGTAAAGAAAACCCACGTTTTTACGAAGAGCTTGAACACATCCCATCACATGTTATGATCTACGCTGCGATGTCTGCAACGCACTCGGTAGGTTCGTATTTCTCTGAAGGGGCTGTGAATCACATTGCATGTCTCATCATGTTACATGATTGGTTTATTCCACATCTGCGAGATAGAGGACTGCTCGGCTGTGTATGGTTCCAGAAGCAGGAAGGAACAGCATATTATGCTATAGCTGTTAGAGAATATCTCAATGAGGTGTTTCCTGATAAATGGTTTGGACGTGGTTCTGTCCATTTCCAAGCACCTTTGGAGTGGCCTTCCAGAAGTCCGGATATGTCACCTTGCGAAATGCATTATGGGGGTCCATTAAACTGAATGTTGCTGCCACACGTTACGAGGCAGTTGACGAACTTAAGGCTGCGGTTCGACCTGCATTTACTGCCATCACGCCAGCAAAGTTTGAGGCGTCATGTCACGGATTGCGCGGCCCCTCCCGCCGGAGGTTCGAGTCCTCCCTCAGGCATGGGTGTGTGTGTTGTTCTTAGCATACGTTAGTTTGAGTTAAGTAGTTTGTAAGTCTAGGGACATATGACCTCAGCAGTTTGGTGCCTTAGGAATTCACACACATTTGAACATTTTTGAGCAGTGTTGAGGAGAATTTCGTATCGTTCATGGAGGAGTATCATACTCTGTTAAGGGAACGTTGGTGTACACACAGCCACTCTGGAATAAATAATAAAGAATAGTCGCACTACATCAAAGTTGTCCTCTGCCACGAGCTCATATGTGTGGACATCTGATTACTGTGTAGAATTAATCACACGAGAATGTTGTCTGCGAATTCCTGTACAGTTGGAATGAACTTTCCCAGCATCCTTCCGGCAAATCTAAGTTTTCTTTTAGCGTTCCGTAAAACTGATTGACCTAATAGTAGCATGTCGTATTGCTTCGTTAGTATTACCCCTAAATATACGATGTGATATGCTGAAGATAAATCTTGTGACCTACAGGACGGGGCAAATGAAAGTGTCCCAGACGAGTGGATACGACTGGACATGAATGCACACATATAACCACACCCCTTGACGCGCGCACCACCTGTACACCCACCAAGTGATTCACACCATTTCAGAGCGTAGTGAGCGCTGTGTTAATGTGAGTGGAGCAGTGCAGAAGGGACGATAGTACTCACAATGGAGCAGGGGGTGTTCGTTGTGGAAAGTTACGCGACAACAGAAACGTGGAAACGGTGCCGTCAGAGGTTTGTTGAAGAAAAAATGGTATCAAAGTGCCAGGAAATAGTGCCATGCAACGCTTAGTCTGGAAATAGAGTCAGACAGGATCTGTTTTGAATAAGACAAAAACATTCTGAAAAGTACCAGCACACCAGAAAATGTGGCTGCAGTTCACCAGAAAATGCCTCAGAGTCCTACCAAATCAACCCTACTCCTATAGCAAGATATAAGCGTGCAACGTCGAACACGCGGACGAATACTTTACCCGGACATGCACTAGAATCCCTACTGAGTGTCTGTTGTTCCTGCATTAAAACCAGTAGATGCTCCTCGGCGCCTCCTGTTTTGTGAGTGGCTGTTTATGAGATAAAAATGAATGGCTTGGACATGAATCTGTTCTTTATGTCTGATGAAGCCTGGTTTCACCTGAGTGGTTGTCTCAACTCACAAAATCACAGGTTCTGGGCAGTGGAGAAACCGCATACCCGTATTTAAAAATTTAAAACGACGTCATAATACACTCACTAAGAGCTATAACCTTTTGTTGAAGGTTTAACACGGTAAGAGAAATGTTACAGTTAGAAACAGTGTACACGTCTTGAGGTAACGTAACACATGTCGCGCAAATTACCCACATCATATTCATTCGGCATATGAGAGTGAGATCACCTAGAGACTTCCGGTAGAGTTTAACGTAATTTCGAACTTTGACGAAACTTTTACTCGCTGACACCCCTCACAAAGTTTACCGCTTACTACATTTCAGCATCAAGAATCACGTAATTTATTGTTTTTTTACTGCTAACTTTATTGCCAAAACATTTCGCAGACAGTATCCACGTATACCACTGAATTTACCAGCAAAGTTATGTCATTGTACTACAAGTTGTCGGTCGTGCGGTAGCGTTCTCGCTTCCCATGCCCGGGTTCCCGGGTTCGATTCCCGGCGGGTTCAGGGATTTTCTCTGCCTCGTGATGACTGAGTGTTGTGTGCTGTCCTTAGGTTAGTTAGGTTTAAGTAGTTCTAAGTTCTAGGGGACTGATGACCATAGATGTTAAGTCCCATAGTGCTCAGAGCCATTTGAACCATTTTTGAACCACAAGTTGTCCAGGAAATATGACTTTATACGCAGTGAAGTGCGTGAAAAACTAGCTTTTGCTTAAAACTCAGCGCAGATTACCCAGATTATATTCTTAACGCCAACTGATTAACACATCAACTCATTTGTAAAGTAATCAGTTGTTAGAAGGTGTTTTACACATGGTGTTCGATTCTTTAAGGAATCACGGGTGGCGGCTTTACTGGTCGGATACTATCGGATTCTTTCTCTTTGTTATGGACATTCTCCTTTTAAAGGGGCTACTATTCTACTACAGAAACTATTAGTACGTGGGGCTAGCCAGTATCAGCCAGTGAAATGATGAATAATCTGATTGTGCTTCAAATGGCTCTGAGCACGATGACACTTAACATCTGAGGTCATCAGTCCCCTAGAACTTAGAACTACTTAAACCTAACCAACCTAAGGACATCACACACATCCATGCCCGAGGCAGGATTCGAATCTGCGACCGTAGCAGCCGCGTGCTTCCGGACTGAAGCGCCTAGAAACGCTCGGCCACCGCGGCCGGCTCTGATTGCGCATCGTAAACAGTGATCTAATACGAATATAAATCTACAAGAATGTTAAATGTTTGCTGCAATATCTTGCCACCTTACATGTCTAATACCATGGTAAACAAGACATGAACAGAAACCATGACACACAGAATGCTATGGTACATATGAGACTACCGCTACGAAATAATGACAGAGATTGTTGAAGCAAAACCTCCAAGGAATGCCTGGTGCATGCTGAAACATGTATCTCGTCCGTCCAAATGCTCATACAACGACGTGAAACTGTCAGAAAGGTCGTTCTTTCCGACATTGTTCAACTCGCGCATCACATTAGCTTGAATATCGATTATGTCGTCAAAACATTGACCTTTAAAGTGAATTTCAGCATTATGTCGTTTGGTGGTAGGTTCGTGTTCATAACACCAAGTCTCATTATTAATGATGATCTCTTCCAGAAAAGCATTGTGCACATTTCACGTTTCAATCAAGTCGCGGCACGTTTCCATACGTCGTTGCTTTTATTTGGGAGTAAAAGTGTGCAGGACAAACTTTGTATACGCTTTTCTCGTCTTCGAAAGATTCTTGAGAATATATTGGAAACCTTATTTAGAGATGTTGCTGAATTGCGATTTGTGTCACAGCAACGTTGACACACTACGGGCACCGACACTACTTAACACTGCCTGCTAACAAGTGGCTCGTGGAACGCACGTCTGTCGTTTACAGTAGCTATTCAAGCTGCCATCGTAGTTAGTGGAATGACGTGGCTTATGCACCAGGAATAGTCAGTCTCGGAAGCATTTAGACGAATGGTGTATGTGCGAAAGAAAAATAATCAAACTGTTTCTTGAATAAGGTGGGAAGACCTTTCGTTTTTCTTCGTAAACACGTTAATTGAGAAGAGCGACAATATCCGAGAACGAATAATTTTTGTGCTGGTCTGAGCTGTCACCAGCACATCGGCCGGCAAAGATGCAGCGTGAAGATCGATAGTAGGAGCTGGACCAAGTGCGTCTATCACAAGAGTGGTCAGAGACACACCAGAAGCAACACGCCACCAACGCCCTCTCGGCAGCAAGTATTTAGGCCGCCGGCACTGACTCACCTTTCAGTATGGCGTCTGTCAGTCCATTCGCAGTGCAGGTTTACTTCATTGCAGGTTACGACACTACAAAGCGACCAGATTAGTGACTATAGCGGGACTTAAGCTTAACAGCAGTGAGACTAAAGTTTGTAACAGCAAGATTACCGATATTGTCTGCAAGAGGAATGTAACTGATGAGCTTGTACTACAACACATGGACTCTGTTCAAGTTAAGTATCCAGTTCATGTGAATTAAGAACCGTGTTAATCCACGTGTGCATTTGTGTTGGAGAAAGAGGATACTGGCCACAGATAACATCATCTCCTCCCCACCCCCCACCCCCGCCCCACCCTTGCTTCCTTGCGGTACAAGACTGTACAATTTTAATAACTCCGTGGGAATGCCTCAAGCGCTTGTAGTCCTCCCATTCCTTGCATATTTTATTGCTTCTTCTGCTATGTATATCTGGAAAAAGCGAAACTTTCGGTAATTTATTGGTATGTAACTAAATTTGTAACATCCGCATTTAGTTCCGGCAACGGCCTTGCCGCAGTGGTTACACCGGTTTCCGTGAGATCACCGGAGTTTAGCGCTGTTGGGCGATGGCCGGCTCTTGGATGGGTGACTATCCAGCCTCAATGCGCTGTTGCCATTTTTCGGGGGGCACTCAGCCTCGTGATGCCAATTGAGGAGCTACGCGACCTAGTTGTAGCGGCTTCGGTCAAGAATACCATTATGACTACCGGGAGAGCGGTGTGCTGACCCCACGCCCCTCCTATCCGCATCCTCCTCTGAGGATGACACGGCGGTCGGATGGTCCCGGTAGGCCACTCGTGGCCTGCAGACGGAGTGCATTTGGTGCCACATTTCAAAAGCTGACAGTTCCCCCTCAGGTTGTTTCCACAACAGCTAGTGTGCTACAGCAGGAGCAGAAGGCGGCCAGTTCTCCGCGGCCTAATGACGTACGGCGTGGGTGGAGCGCTGAGACCGTGGCGGCCGCACACGCTGAGCCAGCAGCGAGGCGCCCTGTGTGTTGTGGACGCGCGGCACACCCAGCTTGTCGTAAAGGGCTGTGTGCGTGCGCTAGCAGGCAGCGGCCGTAATTAATACGCCGCCTAATGACCAGAGGCCGGCGCGCCGGCTGGCCTATGATTTACTGCCGTGCCCAGCCATTACAGCGGCGCACGCACCCCGCTGACACAGTGACGAATGTCGCGAAAACAGCTGCCCACTGCCGGCTTCCGCTGCAAAGCGTTTGTGCGGCCCGTTCCGCAGGTAGGCTCGTCCTAACTAACTGTCCTCCGCAAACACGTGGCCTCTGCAGCGCTCGGCGCGCATTCCTCATCGCACACTGTAGCAACTGTGCGGCAGACACGAGTCGTAGGTCCGCAGCTGTGGCAGCTTCGCTGGACTGGAATGTGTATAAGACCCGTCTGTTGACCGATACCCTCGTGCCACATGCCCCGTGCTGTTGCCTTCCTCTTGCAGTATTTCATTGGAGGCAAGTCCAGTAACTCTTCTTTTACGATACCGGACTTAACATCAACTTTGCGAATTTTTTTATGTTGAACAATATCCGCCCCGTGTGACATATTGGCACAGCTGCTCCAGCACCAAACTAAAACATTTCTTCTAGAAAATATACTGCCGGAAAAAAAGCTTAGTACATTCTTTTAGAGTTTCCATTTTAGTCAAGATTTATTGTAGCAAAGGTGCATACGGAGAATATGAAATACACTCGTGCTCATAAATTAAGGATAACTGCTGAATGTGGTGCCACACAACGAAGCACTACACAAAACTGGCGCTAACAGCATAGGCACATAGGTAACACACACGACACAGATCTGTAAGTCCACGGTACTGGTGATAAGTTGAGAAAACTGTCCCGAAACACATGTGCTACAAAACGCCACTCTTTCCTGCGCACGTACCCCGACAGCAATATGGGATATGGTCACCATGCACACGTACACAGGCAGCACAACGGGTTGGCATGCCCTGGATCAGGTGGTCGAGCAGCTGCTGGGGTATAGCATCCCATTCTTGCAACAGTGCCTGTCGGAGCTCCTGAAGTGTCGTAGGGCTTTGAAGACGTGCAGCGATATGTCGACCGAGAGCATCCTAGACGTGCTCGATGGGGTTTAGGTCTGGAGAACAGGCAGGCCACTCCATTTGTCTGATTTCTTCTATTTCAAGGTACTCCTCCACGATGGCAGCTCGGTGGGGCCGTGCGTTATCATCCATGAAGAGGAAGGTGGGACCCACTGCACCCCTGAAAACTCGGACATTCTGGTGCAAAATGACGTCCCGGTACACCTGACCTGTTACCGTTCCTCTCTCAAAGACATGCAGGGGTGCACCAATCATAATGCCGCACCACACCATCAGACCACGACCTCCATACAGGACCGTTTCACGGACATTAAGGGGTTGGTATCTGGTTCCTGGTTCACGCCAGATGAAAACCCGGCGAGAATTACTGTTCAGACTATACCTGGACTCGCCGTGAACATAACCTTGGACCACTGTTCCGATGACCATGTACTGTGTTCGTGACACCAGACTTTACGGGCTCTCCTGTGACCAGGGGTCAGTGGAATGCACCTTGCAGGTCTCCGGTCGAATAAACCATGTCTGTTCAGTCGTCTGTAGACTGTGTGTCCGGAGACAACTGTTCCAGTGGCTGCGGTAAGGTCCCGAGCAAGGCTACCTGCAGTACTCCGTGGCCGTCTGCGGGCACTGATGGTGAGAAATCGGCCTTCTTGTGGTGTTGTACACTGTGGGCGTCCCGTACTGTAGCACATGGACACGTCTGCTGGAATCGTTGCCATAATCTTGAGATCACACTTTGTGGCACACAGAGGGCCCCGTGTTACGACCTGCTGTGTTTGACCAGCCTCCAGTCGCCCTAGTCGTCTACCCCTCATAACGTCATCAATATGTGTTCTTTGAGCTATTTTCAACACACGGTCACCATTGGCACGTCTGGAAACGTCTGCACACTTACTCGCTGCACTGTATACTGACATGCACGAAGACATCTCTGCGTATGTGGACTGCTGCCAGCGCCACCGTCCGACGACCGCAGGTCAAATGCACCGCATACCCGTACCCCGAGGTGATTTAAAGGCGCAAACGGCACGCCAGAGCCGGTCGGGGTAGCCGAGCGGTTCTAGGCGCTACAATCTGGAACCGCGCGACCGCTACGGTTGCCGGTTCGAATCCTGCCTCGGGCATGGATGTTTGTGATGTCTTTAGGTTAGTTAGGTTTAAGTAGTTCTAAGTTCTAGGGGACTGATGACCTTCGAAGTTAAGTCCCATAGTGCTCAGACTGCTACGCGTCCCCATCTGTTCCTTCCGAAGTGTCAATTTTAAAGTACTCCTGAACAGATTATAGAGTAAATTAGAATGTCATTGAGGGTATTTTCTTCCAGATTATAGTGCAAAGAGCCCACGAGTAGTTGCAGCTGTCTGTCGAATAGAGCACAACGTACTACAGCTTGTTTTCACCGGTTGGCTCAAAATCGTTGGACTGGACGAAGGTAATAAGTGCCTTGGTCTGCACTTCCACCTGGTTAGACTATCTTAAGTTTCGTTTCTCCGGGGAAAGTTAAGACACTGTTTGCTACGATATAAGGATTGCACCAGATGGTATAAAACGACTTGTTACTGCTGCCTGTGCCGAACTCTCCGATGAAATGCCACGAGGGTCTTTCAATAATTAAAGAGACAAATTGGTCTGGGAAAAAACTGTTAGTAGGGCATGTTTGGTACTTTTATGGGTTTAAGTTGGGATCACTGGGATGAGCCCTAATCAACTGATGTGTCAACATTGTTTTTTTTATAACCTCAAAAATTCATTTCAAGATGGCGAGTCCGCTTGAAACGTCCACATTAGTTGAACAATGCTCTGTTATTCGTTTCTTATTTGCTGAAGGCGAGAAACCAGTGAATATATGCTGCAGAATGTCTAAAGTTTATGGTGAAGATTGTATGAATTGTACAAATTTACAAGTGGGTCGCGACTCAGTGACTCACGAACACCGTTCTGGCCGACCGTTTACAGTTTCAACTCCGTCACTTGAAAGTCGAATTGATGACATTATTCGTGCCGACCACCGTATGTCTGTGGAAACCATGGTTGATAAGGTTCAAGTTAGTACTGGTACAGTTCACAACATTATCTGTAACAAGCTGAAGTACCGCAAAACACGTGCAAGGTGGGTCCCAAAGGAATTGACGCGGCTACACAAGGAAACAAGGTCGAGAGTATGCACAGACCTAATGAAACGTTATGAAAGAGAAGGTGAGCACTTCCTCAACAAAATTTTTAACTTGTAATGAAACTTGGGTTCATTATTATGAGCGAGAAGCAAAAAGACAAAGCATGGAGTGGAAGCACACCAAGTCACCTGTCAAGAAAAAATTCGGAACACAAGCATCAGAAGGAAAAGTCATGTTGACGCTGTTTTGGACTGGTGGAGGTCCAGTTTTTTCTGATTACCTCGAAGAGCAGCGTACAGTGAACAGCCAATACTACTCGGATTTGCTTTTAAACAAGGTGAAGCCAGCCATGAGAGAGACGTCGTGGATCTCAGAGAAGAGGTGTGATTCTCCAGCAAGACAACGCACGTCCTCATATTGCTCAACTAACCAGTGGAACCATCAACAAAAATGGGCTGGTAAGTACTGCCTCATCGCCCTTACAGTCCTGATTTAGCCCCTAGTGATTTACATTTGTTTGGTGCACTGAAGGAGGCATTACTTGGGAGGAAGTTCCAGGACAATGAGGAAGTGAAAAAGTTTGTGGGAAATTGGTTCAGACATCAAGATAAAGAGTTCTTTACAGGCAGTATAAATGAAGCTTGCATACCGTTGGAAGAAGTGCATAAATGCTCAAGTGGACTATGTTGAAAAGTAGAAAAAGTATTGTTTTGTAAAAATAAACGCTTTTGTCTCCAGACCAATTTGTTTATTTAATTATTGAGTGACCCTCGTAGAATGTGTGCATCGACCTTTACATGGCAGACTGCAAGCTTGTAGTGAATAAGGTGGTCGGCATTTTAAACACCTCCTTTGAAGGTCAGTCCTCTGTTTTCTTCAGAACCCAAAGCAATGGTTTATTCCCTTTTGCCTTAAGTTATTGCTGAAACATAGTGCATACAACTGCTGGTATTTAAAACTATTGGACTGTGGTTGGTCATGAACTTCTCATGCAGTGGAACCCCACTTATCCTTCCCTCATTAGAGCAGATCTCCAGCTCATCCAGAATTTATTTCCTACTTGTTTTAGCGCATTAACTATACGGCATTTGATACTCCAAAAGTAATAGTGGCAACAATCGATGACAGCAATCATTAAATTTAAATTCAGCCAACCACCGTTTACGGGTCATGCCACGTTGTCAGTTACCAAGTCAACAGTGTCGTGTACAAAAATGTATAGATCCAGGCTTAGAGATTTTAAATAAGATCAAAAAGTTAGATGCTCTGCGTAACCGTCATTAGTAAGAGGCTAAAATGGTCACACAATACTTGTTGCAGGTTGCCTGCCTACCAGCTTCCAGGAGCAACAAAAATTTGATTTTCATTATTTCATTTAATTATTGATTGAATATAATCTACTCATTATGAGGGATATTATTACGTTAAAAGTTTAGCACAATGAGTATTCAAGTTATGCTATGTTGTCATTATGGTCACTAAAATACAGAATTTTATACCAAAGTTTACCAAAAATGTGATAAAACATTTAGAGTTAAAAAGCACCTTGCGCACATGGCCATGTACGTGTATGTAGCGCTCGCATATGATTGTTGCTTCTTCAAAATCACAATAAACAGTAAAATGCGCATTTGCAAATCTGTTTACGTTTGCGTGCTATGCAGTGTTGAAAGATTTGCAAACTACAGGTACATGTTTATCTGACAACAGACGCTCCCTCAATTTAAGGAATCTTTTCGTGCTATCATACGTGCTCTTCACTAGCTCTAAGATGATTATACAATTTTCGTACATCTTCAAATAATGAGATTTCTTACTAAAAATGATAACGATTTTAAATGAATTATCCATTTTTTAATTTCGGTCCCAAACTCCTATAAAGTTTTTCACTAATCTAGTTATTTTACAACTCACTTTACGAAAGTTTTATATCAATTTACGTCAGTTTATCGATATTTTCAAGTTAATTCAGTGATAATTTTCCAGGTATTTTAGGTCACAAACGTAGTTTCTCAGTAATAGGCTACTGAAAGAAATACTATTGTCATTATAATTTACTCTATTTTTCTTTTGTTAATGGGCCATTTAAAAATGTGATTTTTTAAACTAAATGCACATTCTAGAGATTATTAAAATCCTTGCGTAGGCTGCGATTGTGGGTCCTTGGTTACACATCATTTCTATGAAAACGACGCATCTATAGCACCTTCCATTTCAGAAGAGCGTGGGATGCAAGTTTTAAATCATTCAAACCCTCTGCATCTCGCATAATGAACACAGCGCTAAAATTAAAAACATTCGGGTTCATATAGAAAGGCACCGACAGTCTGTCTTACAGGCTCCAACTGCGAGTGGAATAGCGTTGGGCCGGGGGTGAATTTTTGATGCACTGTGGACGCCTTGCTGCACATCGTACTGTGGCTTGCGGAGTGCATATGTAGATGTAACGAAATGTGGTGATTATTTGGCGTATGCTGTAGCAGCTTTCAACTTTTGAGAAACTAGTGCTGTAGCCATGCATTACTAGAGAGGAATGCTTTCATAGCTTCAGTGCATCTAGACCTTACTGTTAATGCCCAGGTCCATTCGGCAGTGGACCAAGCGGACAGGGTCGTCTCCTAGCCTCTAATGAAGCTAGCTGTGGACGGGACGTTAATCACCAGAAGAGCAGTAAGAAGCGACGTATTATACCGCAGGGCCTACATCGTGTGTGTGTGTATTCGCCGTGGGTGATGTGGCTCAACGCTGCGCTGCGACGCTGAAAGCGCGGCTCGCCTTTCACGGCGGGAAATTGGGTCCATACTCGGGCCCAAGGCGTTTTCACTGTAGGCGAGCCGGCGCCGTCTAACTAGAGCCACTGCGGTCGCCATAGCAAACTCACGCAACGCAGCTGCCCATTCCACTCACAGCATCAGGACCCGTAATTCTGATGACTCGTTCTGCCACCTCAATGCGGGTATTCTCAAGAACACTGAGGACATCCTATCTTCTTCCACGGCATCTTCTCTTACGTTAGATGAACACGTTTCATTGTACAAGGGTTGGAAAATAAATAAATCAGACATATACAGGCTCAGGTCTGCAATTTGGTTCCTCAAATATGTACTGTTTCTCCCGGTATTCTGTCTCGTCTGGACAGCTTCTTCATCGGTCAGGACTTGGTGGGCAATGTTTTAGATCACTGCAGTTGTTCACATACAACGCAGTTGTTGAAATACCATTCAAGTCATAAGAAGTGTTCAGTATTTGGTACGACGAACAGCAAGTAACCTTCAACATAAACATAAGTAGTAATGTAATGGATGTACAAAGATGAAACGGTTTCCTTACACTGTCGGCAGTTAGTCATTGAGATGCATCATTCGGGTTGGTTACTGGGATCAGCTATCAGTGAGATTGCCCAGTTGACCACTACAATCAGTCACTGAGCTTCATCACTCTGATTCAAATGGTTCAAACGTCCCTGAGCACTATGCGACTTAACTTCTGAGGTCATCAGTCCCCTAGAACTTAGAACTACTTAAACCTAACTAACCTAAGGACACCACACACATCCATCCCCGAGACAGGATTCGAACCTGCGACCGTAGTGGTCGCGCGGTTCCAGACTGTAGCGCCTAGAACCGCTCGACCACCCCTGCCGGCTCACTCTGATTCGGTAAATGGATTTGAGCGTTGGCTGTGATTAGCTGCTGGCATTGATCAGTTGCTGGAATAGGTCAGCCGCTGGAGTTGGTCAGCCAGATAGGAGTGGTCAGCCCATTGGAAGTGGCTGACAGCTGGAAGTGTTAGGCCACTGGAGGTGGTCACTGGAATTTGTCAGAAAAATAAAGCACCTAGGAGAATACGTCCAGAACGATTTAAGTGATTGATTCCCAATGCATGCTAAACGTCTGGCCATAAATACAGTAAATTACCCCCTATGTTTTAGTAAATAATGTTCGATCCAGATATTTAAACTAATAGTGCACTCTGATTAGAGCTGTCAGCGTAATAATTCAATTACTGTAGGTTGTTGTATCCTCCGGTCAGTGATTGGATCATTTCAGCAGTAAAATGGAAAAACGAAACAGCTTTGCAAATGCCAAATTACATTATTTTTTCTTAATATTTAATATTGAACAATAGATAGTTACAATCTTCGATGATTTGCATCCATGCTACAACTGAAAGTCTTTCAATGGATGCCTCCACTTCAGTTGTCCTCTTTGTCTTTTCTTATTTTTTGGAATACAGTATTATATTGGTCATCTGAAACGTTTGACTGTCCAATAATGGAGGCCATTTCATGTCATTTTCATTTGGTAGTAATTATTCTGCTTCTTGATCCATTTTTTCTCTCTGTCTGTTAATAATTGACAACACACATATCTCCATTGCCCGATCAGCTATTTCTGAATGGTTTCCAAGTGAAAAGTCCATGTCTTGGTTTCCATGTGGAAAGTCCATGTCTCATACCAAAGGTAATACACACCAATTCTAAACATTCCTTTAAAGTCACGTCGGAAACTTAGATCGGAAAGGCTCTTTAGTGCACCAAAGGCACACCAAGCCACGTGAAGTAGCTTTTTATTTCTTAGTCAGTCCATCCAATCCCTGTCTTCAGCTGTCCTAACTAATGAACTAATTCTATGACTTCATTGTTTATTTGTTCCATTTTTTCGTACGTTGATTACCCATTATTTTAGTCTTATTATAATTTATATTCAGGCGTATTTTCGATCACTTTCCATTACGTTGTTCCATTCGTTAGTGAAGTTTGTCTGCACCAGGAGTCTTCTTTAGATTTTGCCTTTATCCCATACCCTTGTTCCACATCGACAATGGTCAGCATAGTTATTACCGTATTTGGCGCTGTTAATTTTAGAGGGTAGTCGAATGTTCTTCCTTCCACCTCCCCTTTACCACCCTCCCTTCCCCTCACCCCCTGCCTCAAGGAACGGAATTGGTGTACCCCAACCACCTTCGTGTAGTGTTCTCCATGTGAAAGTGTGGAAACACATTGTAAATGTTTGCAAACCGTGTAACTAAGGAGCGGCTTGAGTACCAGCTCAGTGCTCACCTACTTGGATAAGGGAAACCGCCTAAAAACCCGATCCAGGATGGCCGGCACACCGGCCCTCGTCATTAATTCACCGGCGGATTCGATCCGAGACCGGATCGTCTACTCGAATCCCGAAAGCGGCGCACATTTGGCCAGAATCCCGAAAAAGTGACCATTAATTTAAAAAAAAAAAGTTCGATCTTGAGTCTTACAAGCGGCCAGCTATTTCTCCAGAAGGTGAATTTCGTTCGGATGTAGTATTTATCTTCAACGGAATCAGACAGACAGTTTTTTAAACGGAAGCTATTACAGAAGGTATGTACTTAATTACGAATCTTACTTCATTATGTTATCGTAATTAGCAACGGTTTTTGTTAATTAACTTCTAGCCGGAATGCAAGCAAAAAATTGTAAAATGCTGACGAAAAAAAGAGAAGTTATAGATACCATGACATTCCGTCTCATTTTTCGTTCCATTCTCAAGTATGTGCTATAACACTTGCGAATCAACCTCAAAATCCAGCTACTAGCGGCAACTCCGACTCTGAGCCACTTTTTACACGATAGTTGCAAAATGTCGTTATTTACAACGAGAAAACAAAATTGAAATCTTACTAAAATACGAATAAAACATATGCACACATAGTCATACAGTTTCTATTTCTACAACATTGCTGATAAGTTATTACAAAATACAAATATAATTGCTAAATAAAAAATAGATAAAATGCATTAAAAATATAAAAAAATACTTTTTATAAAATAACATTATCCGACATCCATAAGCTTTTTTCTTGATAAATTTTATTTTGATAAATTATATTTTACTACTACATATTATTTCTTGCGAAACCATCCGTGAGGAAAGTGAAAACTGTCGTCGGAAGCTGTTGTCCTCTTCGCACCTGCTGCAGAGGATTACAAGGAATCAGATGCTGAGGATCATGAAGAGGATACAAATGTCGGTCAGGAAGAAAATGAAGAACGAAATGAAATTTATGAACAAGAACCAGACAAGCAAGAAGATTAAGAAGCCTTACGTAAAATTCAATCTTTGTTACTAATATACATTTTCTGTAATAAAGCCTGTAATAGAGGCAGTTTTTTTAATAAAGGTTATCATTAAAATTATAAATGATGAAAATATTTTTCAGAAGGGTCAGAAATCAAATTATGCATACCTATCTTTGGGTATATTCTATAAGATTTTGCAATTTTGGCCAGGTTTTTCAGGATTCTGGCCCAGTGCGGCGTGCTAACAAGCGCGGCTACCCGGGTAGTTTTCCCCTGCGCCTTGGTTAAATAGGAGAATATCACTTGCAAACATAAGGTGGTTCAGGTATGTTCCAGTAACACGTAGTCCATCCTCGTTTTCCCATTTTAAGGATCTGCCCCGGCAGCTGATGGCAGCAGATTCTAATGCAGATCGAAATCTTGAGTGACTGGTACCAATTCTTTGCATTCTTTAGAAGACTTTGCATCTGATGTCTGCAGTTCACAGACTATGATCAGTCTGTTGCAAAAACTAGGTGATGCTGCCAGAGAACAGAGCTGGTCATCATTTAACGACAACGGTAGAATTTACTCGTGTGAGTAAGAACAGAGCTTTAGGCAACATACATCAAATTGCACCCGTTCATTTGAGATTCTGAATGTGTATTACAGCTGAAATGTGTATTCCATCTGTGCAGAATTTCTTATGGTTTTACGTTTTACCTATGAGAAATTGTAAAATTCCAAAATGCATATGTTTCTTGTTTACGTCCCGTTAACTCAACACGAGGCTAACACAGAAGCGTACTATGTTGAACGAGTCACAACAGAGAAGGCTCTTACGTAGCGTTTTACTATTTAGAAACGTAAAAGTATTTCCTGCGTATGTAACTGGTCTCCTTTCATTCGTGGGAACTGCCATACATCAATGGAAAAGAAAAAAAAATCGAAATTACGGGGAGAAGCTGGAATAGTTGTGTATTTATATCAGCTTTTCGGTGGGAAGAAGGTCTCACTGAAGATTTCTTAAGTCCGGATTGATCATCACTGGACTTCGGCTTAATCTTGTTACTAGTCTTCACGAGTCTGCAACCGAATGTTTACCTACTTCGCTCAGTGAGCCGGTGCGGTAGTTCAGCGTGTTCGGTCAGAGCGTTAACTGCCCTCTGTTAAAAAATAAATAAATAAATAAATAAAAATAAATAAAAAATGTCCGGAGTGACTGGATCAACGACGAACTTGGACGGGTATCATGGAACGTCCCCACCAAACAAATGCAACAAACGATGATGAACAAAATGAGATTAACAAAAAAGTGGTAACGTGCTTGCGTTCCATACAGTGGGCCCGGGTTCGATTCCTTGCAGGGTTGGAGATTTTCTCCGCTAATGGACTGGGTGGTGTGTTATCATCACCGACGCGCAAGTCACCCAATGTAGCGTCACCTGAAATAAGACTTGCAACCCGGCAGCCGAACTTCTCCGGATGTAGCCTCACGGTCGTCAATGCCACACGATCGTTTAATTTTTTTTCCAATCAAATGAAATGAAATGATCGTATGGCATTGTTGGCCGGGAGGCCCCATGCGGGGAAGTTCGGCCTCCGTATTGCAAGTCTTTTTAGTTCATCTACATCTACATCTACATCCATACTCCGCAAGCCACCTGACGGTGTGTGGCGGAGGGTACCTTGAGTACCTCTATCGGTTCTCCCTTCTATTCCAGTCTCGTATTGTTCGTGGAAAGAAGGATTGTCGGTATACCTCTGTGTGGGCTCTAATCTCTCTGATTTTATCCTCATGGTCTCTTCGCGAGATATACGTAGGAGGGAGCAATATACTGCTTGACGCCTCGGTGAAGGTATGTTCTCGAAACTTCAACAAAAGCCCGTACCGAGCTACTGAGCGTCTCTCCTGCAGAGTCTTCCACTGGAGTTTATCTATAATCTCCGTAACACTTTCGCGATTACTAAATGATCCTGTAACGAAGCGCGCTGCCCACCGTTGGATCTTCTCTATCTCGTCTATCAACCCTATCTGGTACGGATCCCACACTGCTGAGCAGTATTCAAGCAGTGGGCGAACAAGCGTACTGTAACCTACTTCCTTTGTTTTTGGATTGCATTTCCTTACGATTCTTCCAATGAATCTCAGTCTGGCATCTGCTTTACCGACGATCAACTTTATATGATCATTCCATTTTAAGTCACTCCTAATGCTTACTCCCAGATAATCTATGGAATTAACTACTTCCAGTTGCTGACCTGCTATATTGTAGCTAAATGATAAGGGATCTTTCTTTCTATGTATTCGCAGCACATTACACTTGTCTACATTCAGATTCAATTGCCATTCCCTGCACCATGCGTCAATTCGCTGCAGATCCTCCTGCATGTCAGTACAATTTTCCGTTGTTACAACCTCTCGATATACCGCAGGATCATTCGCAAAGAGCCTCAGTGAACTTCCGATGTCATCCACCAGGTCATTTATGTATATTGTAAATAGCAACGGTCCTACGACACTCCCCTGCGGCACACCTGAAATCACTCTTACTTCGAAAGACTTCTCTCCATTGAGAATGACATGCTGCGTTCTGTTATCTAGGAACTCTTCAATCCAATCACACAATTGGTCTGATAGTCCATATGCTCTTACTTTGTTCATTAAACGACTGTGGGGAACTGTATCGAACGCCTTGCGGAAGTCAAGAAACACGGCATCTACCAGGGAACCCGTGTCTATGGCCCTCTGAGTCTCGTGGACGAATAGCGCGAGCTGGGTTTCACACGATCGTCTTTTTCGAAACCCATGCTGATTTCTACAGAGTAGATTTCTAGTCTCCAGAAAAGTCATTATACTCGAACACAATACGTGTTCCAAAATTCTACAACTGATAGACGTTAGAGATATAGGTCTATAGTTCTGCACATCTGTTCGACGTCCCTTCTTGAAAACGGGGATGACCTGTGTCCTTTTCCAATCCTTTGGAACGCTACGCTCTTCTAGAGACCTACGGCACACCGCTACAACAAGGGGGGCAAGTTCCTTCGCGTACTCTGTGTAAAATCGAACTGGTATCCCATCAGGTCCAGCGACCTTTCCTCTTTTGAGCGATTTTAATTGTTTCTCTATCCCTCTGTCGTCTATTTCGATATCTACCATTTTGCCATCTGTGCGACAATCTAGAGATGGAACTACAGTGCAGTCTTCCTCTGTGAAACAGCTTTGGAAAAAGACATTTAGTATTTCGGCCTTTAGTCTGCCATCCTCTGTTTCAGTACCATTTTGGTCACAGAGTGTCTAGACATTTTGTTTTGATCCACCTACCGCTTTGACATAAAACCAAAATTTTTTAGGATTTTCTGTCAAGTCAGTACATAGAACTTTGCTTTCGAATTCATTGAACGCCTCTCGCATAGCCCTCCTCACACTACATTTCGCTTCGCATAATTTTTGTTTGTCTGCAAGGCTTTGTCTATGTTTATGTTTGCTGTGATGTTTCCTTTGCTTCCGCAGCAGTTTTCTAACTCGGTTGTTGTACCACGGTGGCTATTTTCCATCTCTTACGATCTTGCTTGGCACATACTCATCTAACACATATTGCACGATGGTTTAGAACTTTGTCCACTGATCCTCAACACTATTTGTACTTGAGACAAAACTTCTGTGTTGAGCCGTCAGGTACTCTGAAATCTGCTTTTTGTCACTTTTGCTAAACAGAAATATCTTCCTAACTTTTATAATATTTCTATTTACGGCTGAAATCATAGATGCAGTAACCACTTTATTATCGCTGATTCCTTGTTCTGCGTTAACTGTTTCAAATAGTTCGGGTCTGTTTGTCACCAGAAGGTCTAATATGTTATCGGCACGTGTCGGTTCTCTGTTTAACTGCTCAAGGTAGTTTTGTAAGTAGGCTGTTTAGGTTTTTTTATTGGTAACGCCACCTCTGTATGAAAATCACTGGCTGTGCTGTGTGCAATCTGTGGCTGCTTTGCATTGTTGTAATACTCGCCATTGTCGTGTTGGGCAGCGGCAGCTGGATGTTAACAGCGCGTAGCGTTGCGCAGTTGGAGGTGAGCCGCCAGCAGTGGTGGATGTGGGGAGAGAGATGGCGGAGTTCTGTAATTTGTCATGATCTGCTATATATATATTATGACTATTAAGGTAAATACATTGTTTGTTCTCTATTAATATCTTTCATTTGCTAACTATCCCTATCAGTAGTTAGTGCCTTCCGTAGTTTGAATCTTTTATTTAGCTGGCAGTAGTGGCGCTCGCTGTATTGCAGTAGTTCGAGTAATGAAGATTTTTGTGAGGTAAGTGATTTCTGAAAGGTATAGTTTAATGTTAGTCAGGGCCATTCTTTTGTAGGGATTACTGAAAGTCAGATTGCGTTGCGCTAAAAAAATATTGTGTGTCAGTTTAAGCACAGTCTTGTACAATTTTTCAAACGGGACGTTTCAGTTTTCAGATAAAGCACTTAAAAAATTTTCACTGGATTCTTTGTCCCTGCCACCCGTTATGAACGTTTGAGTTTCCCAGTCTATATCCGGCAAATTAAAATCTCCACCCAGAATTATAACATGGTGGGGAAATCTACCCGACGCCACTTCGGCGACTTGCGAGTCAATGTTGATGAAATGATGATGAAGAACACACAACACCTAGTCATCACGAGGCAGAGAAAATCCCTGACCCTACCGGGAATCGAACCCGGGACCCCGTGCGGCGGAAGCGAGAACGCTACCGCAAGGCCACGAGCTGCAGACTCTAATCAAATGACATTCGTAAAAGTGCGCAATATCTCGCCAGGCCAGTTTTCTCTACTCATTAGCAGTTGGAAAAAAATTTTGAAAATCTCAACATTGAAATTTCTAATTAACACTTTGAACATTAATATTTCTTTACAGACCAGGACGTTTGCACTTGTTGTGCGTTGTCTATGTATCGATCATAAAACTGATAACACTATCACAACATACCATTATGTGCCTCAGGATTTCGGACTAAATAATTTAATTTAAGCAATCAGGGTATACAATCAGTCACGACAGCGGCTTACAACAGAATGGAGGCATAGATTTAACTAAAATTCTGTAGACATAGCAGCGTCCGTTGTAAGAGTGCCAGGAGTCCCCTGTGAATTAGACTACCGGGTGGTACGCGTGTCTGTGGTGACCGGTATGGCTGTGTCCTCTTAATTCTTTAGTAGAAAACAGGTTGACAGTCTTCGTACCCAACGAAAATGAAAAATGCGACCCAAAGTGTCCTCTTTCACTGCACTCGATATTTTAAATGTTATAAAATAGGTAACTACCGCATATACTCATTACACATTTCACGTAGTGAAGCTACATTCCGTGGCAATACGCATTCCGTGTCCAACACCAATTCATTCAATACTGAAATTCGAATTTCAAGTTAAATAAGAAGTTCTTTAGACCAGAAAAGTTTTTTAAATGTAACATCCACTGTAATATCATTGTGAACAGTTATTGATGATGATGATAATGATAATGTTTGGTTTGTGGGGCGCTCAACTATGCGATCATCAGCGTCCGTACAAATTTCCAGTCTTTACATCGCCACTTTCGCGAATGATGATGAAATGATGAGGACAACACGAACACCCAGTCCCCGGGCGGAGAAAATCCTTAACCCGGTAGGGAATGGAACCCGGAACCCCTTGATCCAGAGGCAGCAATGCTATGAACAGTTATTGTACAGGAAAAATGACCTTGCTTGAGTAAACTGACGCAGAATCTTTGTCCACAACAATACAGAGGTTGGGGCTACCATAAATGAAAAAAGAGAAATTATTGTTTAGACGTGAGATACTTCAAAAGTTTTTTAGTCTCACATAATGGTAAAAAACGTAGGGCAGTTCGCATTTGTTTACACGAACGGTAACAGAACGAACGCACGTAATTACAGTACAGTATCCGTGGTTGTAAATCTGGAACGGGAGCCTAATAGTATATTCCAAGCTCTAAAATTATGATATTCCTGGAGAAAAGAAGTTTATCTCAAAGTTATTAACGGGCTCGGAAAAATTACCCCTGTGAAATACAGCTCGTCTTATTCACGCTCACTATCTGGTAAATAGTAGACCCAACCGCACACGTAGATTATGTCTTAATAGATATCCGTAAGGAGTTCGACATTAATAACCATGATATGATCGTAGGGAGTTTTTTCATGGATAGGAAATTCAAAGAATTTACTACTAATCGCGATCAACACTCAATGATACACTGGAATTTCTTCCGTGCATTCTACTGTGTATTCATGACACGTTTCAAAACCCTCATCCTCAGATCTGTAATATCAAATACATAAATCAGTCAATTATGAAATACAAAGGGTATTTCAAACAAGATATGGAAACGTACTGCAGTATACCTACAATATAATATCAGAGCATGTACCCGTCCAACAACCTCGTCAAACGACCAGAATTTCATAGCATATAATGCCAGCCTGCCAACAGCGCCATGTGACGCTTACGGGAAGCATAATAATGACTTGGCTTTGAGAGCGTTGCGTCTAAAGATGCTAGCATACAGTTTGTAGATACGTATGACACCATTTTACATCTACAAAGTTGAAGTTAATGTCAGCCTTTAGCCTTTCAGAGAGGTGCAGACGCCATGAAGACGACAAAGAATACAATAAGATGAAAACTGTCAGAAATTTACCCTGAACGATCGTGAGGCATTGGCTACAGATATAAAAGAACTAATACAGAAATACTATTTGTGTAGAGTGCTGGTCGTTAGTAGATCCCTGACAGTTTATATGTTAACGGCTGCTGTATATTTTTGTGCTTCTTTTTATTTTTTCTTGTCCTGTTAATTATGTTTGAGTCTCGTTAACGCGTTAAAGAATGACATTAACTTAATATTTTTTGTATTTAAGCATGTCACGCTGAATTAAGAGATATGGATTAACATATCTGGGCGTAACGCTCTCGCCACCTGGTGTCTACCAGGAAACCCCAGATTTTTAAAGAATCGAATTCCCATGTAAGCAGCTTAAAACGTCTGATTACTTTACAAACAAGCTAATGTGTTAAATACTTTTCTTTAAGCATATAAGCGAGGAAATGTTTAGAAAAAGTTTGAAATTATGCTTAAAGGTTGTTGGAAGCTGAAAATAGCCTCTAAATTCGCGCGACAATTTATGCAAAAGTTAGCTTTTCTTGCATCTCAATGTTTTCGTCGCTATATTTCCTGAACTGTGAGTCGTACAACGATACAATTTGGTAGTAGATTCAATGATATATGTAGATTCCAAATGCAAAGTGTGTTGCAAATAGAGTTAGTAGTACAAAATAATAAATTAAAACGTAATGTCTGATGATTAACAGGGCGCCATTTTAAGCAATAGCTAGTTTTTCGCGCATATAAATGTTTATGACGCCATATCTCTCAAACTACATGTCGTACAATGATACAATTTTGCAAGTACATTCAATGATATATGTAGATACTGTCTGTAAAGTATGTTGCGAAAAATTTGAACCTAGTCTTGGGTAGAGTTAATAGTAAAGATGTAAACAATTAAAACGTCATTTCTGTGCAAAAGTTTTTCTGCCCGTCATTTTAAGCAAAACCTAGTTTTTCACACATGTAAATATTTATGATGTCATATATCCTGAAATGTGTTTCGTGCAATGATATAATTTTGCAGATTATACCTGGTGCTGAATTTTGACTGTACGAACAGCGAAGTTGTAGTAATTGATAAACATTTTTTATTTCATTTTTCTTTTTTATTGAAGTGGAGTGGAGTCTAGAATTTGCCTCTTCCGAGTCTATGTTCATGAGGTCAGTTCAGCTTGCATCACTCACGGCAGGCACTCATAATGACGTAAAGGATTGGACTGACTCCAGTGACTGGTTGCCGGTCTCGTAGTCAAACGTTATCGGATTCTTAGCCTATTTACGTGTATTACATAACATTTATGTATGTTTAATGTCATTTGGCAACCATTGCACCAGGCACTGGTCATGTGCAGACGTCTCTGCAATTTGTAACAAGTTTCTAAGGCCACCTCCTTCCAGTAAAGAACTGCATCAACTGTGAACAACCTTCTCAGCTGCATACTTTACCGTCACGTCATTTACATATATCGTGAAAAGCAGCAAAAATATTAGATCAAATTTTAGAACGAAATATGGACGGGGAGAAAAACAGAAAACAGGGCTATTACTTAAGGTCACGTGGATGACGCGGGCATTAGAGTCCATTACCACGTTCGTATCCTTTATATTAGGGTAGTGGAGAGAGGCAAGTGTTGAACTGAAGTTACTGAGCGTAAGATTTAAAATTTAATATGTAGTGAAGTAAGAGCAATATTTGCGTAAATAGTTTACAACCAGCTGACCTACAGAACAGCTGTTAAACTTAGTTTTAATGGCAGAATTGAATGACAAGCTAAGGCGCGACTCGCATGTGATAAAAGTGTCTGATAATGGCTCTATGACCGGTATGGCCGAGCGGTTCCGGGCGATTCAGTCTGGAACCGCGTGACCGCTACGGTCGCAGGTTCGAATCCTGCCTCGGGCATGGATGTGTGTGATGTCCTTAGGTCAGTTAGGTTTAAGTAGTTCTAAGTTCTAGGGGCCTGATGACCTCCGATGTTAAGTCCCATAGTGCTCAGAGCCATTTGAACCATTTTGAATGGCTCTATGGTGAAATACGTTCTTTTATTGAAGTTAAATGATTTGAAAGTGCGATATAGACCAAAACAGAAATAAAGAGTAGGTATTAGAAACAAACACGACTTAGGTACCGCTAGGATGTGAAATAGTGTGGTCTTTTCAAATGCAAAAGGCTGCATTCGGCTGAAGTGATTTTGAAAAAGCACAAAAACGTTAACCTGGTGGCTCCATTAGCATTATGTCCACTTGCTTCAGAATGAGATCCCAGAGCAGTACCAAGTGGACCATCTCGATAGGCAATTCACGAAAAATATATAAAAAAGGATTTTATATCTAACATAGAAATTTGTGTGCGAACGGCAACAGCAATGTAACACGTCAAAACTCGTTAGAAAATTGCATCTTGCCGAGGTGCAACCAACTACTCTACCCAAGACTTGGTTCAAATATTGCAAAATATGGAGACGAACCATCTTCACGATATAAGGAATAAGGTTCCGTCAGATGACTTGTCCCGTATTTGCTTGATAGATCGTTAATTACACAGAGCACAAATAATACAGAAATGCACAAGTATACAGCCCTCGCGGCATAATAACTATGGCAAGAAGGCTGCCAATCAGTGTCCAAATCAGCACCGGAAACCCAGTGGAGAACAGCCAACAGAGTACGCACACATAATCCCAACAATCTGCTCGAACATTGATACGCACCACTTGAAGATAATGAACACGTTTGTGGGCTAAAATTCAAAGGGAAAGTAAGAAACTAAAAAAAAAAAAATGCAAAATATAAGGAAGAATGTAGCTTCCGCATTATGTGTCATTGCCAAGTAACATGATGAAGCTCGGTCTATACCTACAAAGGATTGCTACAGTGTAGCACAGAAGGTAACTGAAATAAATACGCAATGATATCGTTCCGCCATGGAATAGGAAAGGGGAAGAAATCAAAAATTTTCTTAAGTTCACGCTAGCACAGCCACAGGCAACACCAGGCAGAGGTGGTGACATAGCTATACAGCGAAAAGAAACACTGAACACTGTAAGTCGGTCGCGTAAGTGAGCACAGGTTGCTACGTCGGCATCAACCTACAGGCACAAGTTACACAATCAGCGAAACGTCCACTGTGAGAGGGGGGACAGAAATATATTCGTTAGCTGGGAGCCCCTGCAAAACGAACAGAAATGACACTTTTATTCACAGAAAATAGTTACACTGAATCCACCGAGATTCATAATGGTCTCCTGTACATTACGAAAGACGAGACACGGTTCTTAATAGGGCGTGTGGTCTCCACAGACGACAACGGATGTTCTGCAGTGCGCTTCCATGCTCACATCAACGTCTTTAAGGAATCCTTGTGGTACGGCGTTCTATTCCCCAACCAGGTCGGTTGACATCTGCTAAATGGTCTTTAGTGCATGTGGACGTGCTGCAGTATGTCTCCCCAGTGCATATCACGAGTTCCCGATGGGATTTAAGCAGGGGGAAAGGTGAGGCAAGTCCATTCGCCTAATATCCTCTCGTTCCAAGAGCTCCTCTACTGGCGCTTTTCCGTGCGGTCGCGCATTGGCACCGATAGAAATGAGGTCAGGGCAGAATGCACTCCTGAAGAGACGCACATGGGGAATGAGGACATTGTCACAGAAAGGTTGAGCGATGAGTATACCGCGTTCGAAGATATGTTAGTACACCCGTACAACATTTTACCTCCCTGCACCATTACCCCTGGAGTCCCAGAACGTTCATGTCGACACTGCTGTATGTAACCCCAATGGCGAGAGATGAGAACACGTAACGCACCCTGCAACATAGTCGAACACGATTGTTTCGGTGGTCCAGGTATTATGGTATGGGAGGCATAAAGGTACATAGGTGTATTTCCCTGCAGTACACCCTTACAAGGGAAACTCGCCATTGCAACCCCCTCAGATTTAACGGTAAGATGGATCAGTGGATAGCCTGTCAAAAACTGAACACAGATCAAGCATGAAAGTAGGAAGAAGGTGTACTGAACGGTGAAACAAAAAAAAAGTAGAAACAGAGCAGTGGAGAAGACGAATGGCACCGTAGTTAAGTAGTTACGGTGTTGGACTGTCAAGTTGGCGAGTTGTGTTCAAATCTCTCTCGTTGTATATATATATAACTATGAACTCTCCGTCCGGTCACTGAAACTTTTGTTCTCTTTCTGTAGTCTTGACAGGTGCATACTTTATATTGGTTATAGAATATGAGTCATGTGGTAAGAATATGTTACCGTCGCAAATGAAAACAACAAATAAAACGGCTGTGAACTATGTTACAACACAGGATTCAGGAATCAAGTCTTCCATTATGGACCGCAACTTCAAAACCGTTAAAACATATATTTTGACAGAGCACAGAGAAACTTGTAAGGTCGCTATAATTTTGCACCTTACAAGTACTCATCTACATACTTTACCATGATTTACAACCGGAATTAGGTATCATTTGATAGGTTGTATATCGAATATATATAAATATTTAAAGACGACTGACATTGTCACGTACACCTTGTAAACAGTTGTTAACGCTTATTGCATGGAAGGTGACGGAGTGTCTTTATTATCAAAACGGCGTAATGAATGATTGGCTATACTAGTAGAGGTTGGAACGCCAGTGGAAATGAAACGGCAGGTGTAACTCACGCCCTGGGTGGAAAAGCCCGCACAGGTGTGTTGGTCCTGCTTCACACATGAGGTGCCAGGACGGACGGTCAGGGCACCTGAGCGCGGAAGCACAATACAGCGGCGGCCGACCGGTTTGTAGTGGGGCCGGATGGATAACCAGATAATACTTCGGAAACTCTGAAAATCTTGGACGCAGCAGACGAGAACGATTAATCGTTACCTCGGAAATCTCAGGTTGGGTTATTTCCGAGAATTTTTTTCTGAGAACCTATCATTGTATGAGTATAGGTATTCCCTCGCAAACTTTTTGCACTAAAATATGGTTGGTCGGCGTTCGGAAGAATCTGTAGAGAAGAGGATATTCCGTGGTTTCGAGAATATGATTCGCCTTTTTAGTTATGAGGGAGGAGAGCCGAGCTTTGCTGGGAAACCAGCGGTGGAGAGAAGAGTCTTTCGTTTTGAGCGCCCGAGTTTGACGGTCGCTCCGTATCAGCTTTTGTTGGTACAGACGGACTTGCTGTCTTTTCTCTCAGAAGATTTTACGGTTAGAACGGTTAGGCACTGTACTGTTGCGAACTTATACGATTCTGGACCCCGCCTACGGGTTGGGAGTCGTCGTTAAGTACGCAGCGTTCAGTGATTGAGAGCACTTCTTCTGCCTATACTCACGTCGAGACGTTATCTGAACTCCGTCCTTGTGAGTTTGCGTTTCTCGTCTGTAGAACACAGAGAGGAGAAGACAGTATTAGACTGTACTAGTCAGAGGACCATCTTGTGCCGTCCTATTGTTTGAATGAGTTTTTTTACATATTTTGTGGCTGGAGTTCTTCCGTCGTCGCAGACGTGTACGAGAACCCTCACTCCGATGCACCGGACGCGGTACATATGGTGATATTGCTAATTGCTTCTGCTTATTATGCCTATAAAGCTAAACAGCTGTGAGCACGTAAATTTTATTTCCAATGAGGTTGCACATCACTGTAAATCATGTTTGAAAGTAGTGTCTTCTAGTGTTTGGTACGTAGATGGTGTCAGTCGTCTCGCGTTATTTATATTAGATTGCATGGCCATAAAACGGGCAGATTTGAGCAATTGATCAATCGTATTAGTTATGAAATTCATTTGTATCTGTGTATGTCCATTGGACATAGGTATATAAACACTTGTAATATAAAGGGGTTTTAATCTACAGTAAATGTATAAGCGGAAACAGCATTTATTTTTGGTCATTACTAGTGCCCTTAATCATTCATTTATGTTTATGTTGTAATGTATATGTTAAAGTGAAAGAAGGAGGAGATACTCACCATTAAGAGACCGTACTTCAGGAGGTAGTCAAATAGGGCCAAATCTTCATTTTCGCGTTCAGTATTTCCGTTGCGCACATTCATTTTACACCCGCCTGGAGTAGCATCTTGGAAACTGTGCGATTGTGAAACTGTTACGTTCATTTGTTGCAGCTTATGTGACAAACTATTATGTTTTCATCATTTCATTGGGAGTGATCACATTCATATCGGACAAAGAGGCATATCTCACTTACTCACCCACCAGTCGTACAAATCAGGTGAGTCGGCAAGAGAATCCTATCTGATGATACATGTACTGTTACTAATGCCATATAAATCCCTACCTTACACCTCGCTGTTGCAAACGGGCGTTACAACACGACACAGACACAAATTTGAATGAAGCGAACAGTGGTTCAGAAGAAAAACTGCAACGAGCGAGATCTGAACACGCCTTGCCCACCTATCAGTCCAACACCGTAACCACTTCTTCTTTTTGCTGATATCGTATTTTTCGTTATTGTTCATTGCACTTGTTTTAGGGTGCACATTCCATGACACCTGTTCAAGTTCATCGTTGATCGGTTCACCTTTTTTTTATTACAGAGGTCAGCTAACCCTCTGACCGAACACGCTGAGCTACCGTGCCGGCGTTAACCACAACACCGTCTTTCTTCTCGGCTTCTTTATATTGCACTTCTTGTTGTGGGACATTTCACTATTTCTATTTTGCTTCATTTTTCGCAGCTCAGCAAAGGTACTATGAGGGTGTTTTTCGCTGTTACGATGTGAGCTCCCTAGCGTGCTTAAGAAAACACTAAATGGGGAAAGTAATGAACACATTTTAGAGCACTGTGTACTGCGAACAGCAGAGGAACAGTTCGGAGAGGATTATTTTTTTATGTCAGATAGACGTAGTAGGCTGTAAAACAGTATCTGTGAGCAATGGCTTGTGAGCAATAATATTTATGGCCCTCCCAAAACCTCGACCTGAACTCAATGGAACACTTTTGGAATGAGTTAGAGCGTCGACTACCCACCAGAACCCACCGTCCAAAATCACTACCTGCTCTGGTTTCGGCTTTTGAGGAAGAATGGGCTGCCATTCCACCACACACATTCGTATACCTCACTGAAAGTGTCCCCTGCAGAATTCAAGTGCCGTTGTGAATACAAAGGGAAGACACACTCCATATTAACGTCCACTAATATGTTCAAATGGCTCTGGGCACTATGGGACTCAACTGCTGTGGTTATCAGTCCCCTAGAACTTAGAACTACTTAAACCTTACTAACCTAAGGACATCACACACATCCATGCCCGAGACAGGATTCGAATCTGCGACCGTAGCGGTCGCACGGTTCCGGACTGCGCGCCTAGAACCGCGAGACCACCGCGGCCGGCCCACTGATGTGTATCTGGACACTTTTGATCGGATAGTATACTGACTGCAAACGTGTCGACCCAGAAAGAAAGTGCATTATGTACTTAACAAAACACAATTTCTCAACTTCAAGTTTAAAAGATTTTCCCCTTGCCCTCATTACTACGGATGGAAGTGTTGTGGCTCTGAATGGCTCTGAGCACTGTGGGACTTAACATCTGAGACCATCAGTCGAAGTGTTGTGAAAAGTACATACTATGAGAATTCTACTTCTATAACCACACTAATCCCTGCAAATCACATTTAAGTGCTTCGCAGATGGTTCATCAAACCACCTTCGCAGTTCTATATTTTTCCAATCTCGTATAGCGCGCAGAAAGATTGGACACCTATATCTTTCCGTACGAGCCTTGATTTCCCTTATTTTATCATGGTGATCGTTTCTCCCTATGTAGGTCGCTGTCAACAAAACACTTTCGCATACGGAGGAGAAAGAAAATAACTGGAATTTCGTGAGAAGATTCCTCCGAAGCAAAATACGCCTTTGTTTTAATGGTTTCCATTCCAAATCCTGTATCATTTCAGTGACACTTTCTCGCCTATTTAGCGATAATATAAAACGTGCTGCCCTTCTTTGAACTTTTTCGATGTACTTCGTCAATCCTATCTGGTAAGGATCCCACACCATGCAGCAGTGTTCTAAAAGAGTGTAGGTAGTCTCCTTAGTAGATCTGTTACATTTTCTAAGTGTCCTGCCAATAAAACGCAGTCCTTGCTTAGTCTTCCCCACAAAATTTTCTATGTGTTCTTTCCAATTTAAGTTGTTCGTAATTGTAATTGAATATACGGCCTTTAGATTTGACTGACTTATAAAAAATGGTTCAAATGGCTCTGAGCACTATGGGACTTAACTGCTGTGGTCATCAGTCCCCTAGTACTTAGAACTACTTAAACCTAACTAACCTAAGGAAATCACACACATCCATGCCCGAGGCAGGATTCGAATCTGCGACCGTAGCGGTCCCGCGGTTCCACACTGTAGCGCCTAGAACCGCTCGGCCACTCCGGCCGGCGACTGACTTATAGCGTAACCATAGCTTAACGGATTCCTTTCAGCAGTCATGTGGATGACCTTACACTTTTCGTTATTTAGGATTTATTGTCAATTTCCGTACCATACAGATAACTTTTGTAAATCGTTTTTCGATTTCTTTCATCTTCTGATGACTTTACTTGTCGATAAACGAAAGTGTTATATGCAAACAACCTAAGACAGCTTCTCAGATTGTCTCCAAAATCGTTTATATAGATAAGGAACAGAAAAGGGCCTATAACACTACCTGGGGGACCGCCAGAAATCTGTTTTACTCGATTACTTTCCGTCAGTTACTATGAACTGTGACCCCTCTGACAGGAAATCACGAATCTAGTCACATAACTGAGATGATTTATCATAAGCATGAAATTTCATTTCAAACCGATTGTGTGGTACAGTGTCACTAGCCTTTCGGAAATCTAGAAATAAGGAATAAATTTGAAATCCCACCCAATAGCACTCAAGACTTCATGCGAGTAAAGATCTAGTTGTGTTTCACAAGAACGATGTTTTCTAAATCCGTTTTGACTGTGTGTCAATAGACAGTTTTCTTCGAGGTAATTCATAATGTTCGAACACAATATATGTTCCAAAATCCTGCTGCATATCGACGTTTCTGATGTTTGACTAGTCACCCTTACTTTTCTGTCGAGAGAGCCACACCATCAACAAGCTTAACCTTAATATATTAGCATTAAACCAACGCATGCATTCAAGCAAATAAGCTGTCAGAGACACGCAGGAAATTAATTTTAAAAATAAAAAAAACAGCTTAATTTTGTCATGTGGCTAAGCGGATGGACATACTTTGAGGCAGGAGCTAACTGCAGCACTGCTACAGCGGATTTAAGCGGTCACCTCGAAACTACTGAAAATAACTGACCAAATAACACAAACAACTACTCGCTACGTGAACATTAATATTCTGCTGTCGTCGTGAAAACATTACCCTTTTGCACATTTGCACATAAATAATGAATCATCACCGAGGGATCATCTACGAACACCATATCAAAATAATAACCCCTTGGAGGATTACGGCATTTTTACAGTTTCCGCCCGCGAACAAATAATATGCTGGAATCCACTGCAGTTTGTCTACATTGGTGGACAAGCTTACATGAGTAATATCGCTCTAAATTCACAGCATCGTGTCTGAAACTATTAATCTGTTCGTTCTGCTACATACAAATGCTGATCAAATTATCGACATTATAACAAATTCTATTTGCAATATTTCAGCAGTAATACTACTTCAGCTGATGGTTCTGTAACAAGCAATCGTAGAAGATCATTCAGTCCCAGAAACGATTTCTGTTTTCATCGACACTGGATGTACCTCAGTTATATTGACATGAATGTCGCCACTGTCGTTTTAATGTATGTATATGCTTTCAGATAAAGTATGATCCAGATCATGGAGTCTGACTGAAACAGATCGCGTAATAAATAAGTAAATTTTAAAAGGAGCTTAGTGCCAAATCAGATACCGCTTCTGAAGTACATAAAAATTGTGGGACGCAACCAATGTCAAATATTCCGTTTATTTTCGCGATATTTCTGTGAATATTTCACCGAACCATGTGTCACGTTGGCCACCAGAAAACTTCCAGCCCCGATCCTTCACAGAATCGAAATTCATTTTTTGTAACAACTTCAAACGTCTTATTACTCTAAAAATGAGTTCATGCGTTAAATACCTGATGTTACGCATATAAGTGAGGAAAATGTAGAAAAGGTTTGAAATTATGTTTAAAGTCTGTTGCAAGTCGCTAAGTGCTCTCATTAACAAAGACTTGATGAGTGTACTCTGAGTAAATTGTGCTCCGTTGTATGCAAAAGCTATTTTTTCACGCATCTCAATGTTTATTACGTCCAATGCCTGATGCTGAAGTTTTACTGCATGAATAGCGAAAATATAGTAAACTTTTGTTCTTTCATCATTTTGGGGATGGGGGGGCGGGGAAGCGTCATCGAGAAAAAGTTTCATTAGGTTTGAAATTATGTGCAAAGTTTGTAGGAAAGCGCTAAGTTCACTAATTCTCAAACACTGGATGAATTTAGTGTGGGTAATTGGGTGCCATGAGTTACATTGGCTGATGACGTATATATAGTTCGAAACTGGTAATGCTTGTATTAACTATGTTAAACATTTAACATACTATTATGCCCCTTAATGGACGGATTATGACAACATTTCAAATATTTAAATTCGGTCAATAACTAGATGAAGCATTCAAAACTCAAACTTTTGTTGCTCCTGGAAACCTTTAGTTAGGCAGCCTACAACTAGAACCGTGCATCATCAATCGGATTAGCCCTTTAGAATTGGTACGCAAGCGACATCATGCGCTACCAATATGTTCCAAAACGCCACGCATAAGAACGAGAGGTTTTCGCGGTTCATACCTCGGATTCTATTGGTGATAGAAAGGTAGGGTCAAGTGCTTTGGATACCTCTTGGGATAGGGACCATTTGTACACCCAACAGAAGGATTGTCTTACTGTAGCTATTCTAGAGTACGGGGTCAAATTTTTAATATTATATACATCCTCAAGCTTAGACAAATGGAGTAAATCGGTTGGTTCTTTTTGCATTAGATGTGGTTTACGGTGCTCCTTAAGGGTCTTGCGGAGGCACCATTTACTTGATGGGCGTTTCCTGAGAAAACACGAAAAAAGCCTTTTTAATCATTTTTAGGCGTCAGCGACGGTTATTTAAATAACTAACCGCAGCAAATTGTTCAAATTTTAACGGTGTATTCTCTAAGTACATATGTAGAAGCGAAAGTTACGGTTATCAAGAGACGCCCCAAAAACATGGTTTTTGGGAACCAAAACCAAGCCGCGGTTTACAAGACGGCTATGCACAACAAACGGCTGAAGTTTTCACGATATATTTATATGATCTCTATCTCGAATACCCTTGAAAATTTTATTCATATCTTGATCTGTTCCCGAGATAAAAAAATTAAAAGTTACCCTACTTGTACACGTGTAATAGGGGCGTAAAATCCTGTGTGCAGCGAAAACTTAGTTTATAAAGTGACTTAGCGCGGAGAAATATGCGATAAAATGTGTGTTATCATCAGAAGGGTTCTGGGAACCTGATGCTGTTGTTGTACTAAAGTACATGCAAAATATTTGTGTCGATTAAACCGAGGCTGAGTGTAAAATCATGTAGTTTTGCGTTATTGCAATTTCACATATATAAACTCTCAAAATTTTACTGATCCATGAGGTCATTTTCATATGAGTGAAATGCCCTGCTACAGCAGGGAAAAGAAGGGAAGCAGCGGAAAAATTCTCCCATAGAAGCACAAAAAAAGCGAATATGCTCTTGTTTAAAAGACTCTGACTGAAATGCGGGGTAGTAGCTGCCTTATTCTACCTCCCTCGGCACCTCTAAAAATTTTCATAAAAATTTTGGGATGCGAACATATTCGCAGTTATAAATGATGACTAACTGAAACCCTCAGCGGCCGACGGGTGTTGTTGATATACCTCGATGTGGACAGCTGAAAATGTGTGCCCCGACCGGGACTCGAACCCGTGATCTCCTGCTTACATGGCAGACACTTTATCCATCTGAGCCACCGACGGGACTGCTACGGTCGCAGGTTCGAATCCTGCCTCGGAAATGGGTGTGTGTGATGTCCTTAGGTTAGTTAGGTTTAAGTAGTTCTAATTTCTAGGGGACTTATGACCTAAGATGTTGAGTCCCATAGTGCTCAGAGCCATTTGAACCATTTTTAGAGCCACCGAGGACACAGATTAATAGCGCGGCTGCAGGGACTTATCCCTTGCACGCCTCCTGTGAGACTCACATTCCCGGCTGTCCACAATTCTACATATGTAATTTACCTTATAGACATTTGCCCATTCACTCATTACTCGCACACTGTTGTTGACCGTGCAGCTTTTCCCTGGAATAAATGATGACTAACTGAAACCCTCAGCTGCCGGCAGGTGTTGATATACCTCGATGTGGACAGCTGAAAATGTATTTTACCTTATAGACATGTCTATAAGGTAAAGTACATATGTAGAATTGTGGGCAGCTGGGAATGAGAGTCTCACGGGAAGCGTGCAAGGGATAAGTCCCTGCAGTCGCGCACTTCATCTGTGTCCTCCGTGGCTGAGATGGATAGAGCGTCTGCCGTGTAAGCAGGAGATCCCGGGTTCGAGTCACGGTGGGGCGCACATTTTTAGCTGTCCACATCGAGGTATATCAACAACACCTGTCGGCAGCTGAGGGTTTCAGTTAGTCATCATTTATTCCAGGGAAAAGCTGCGCGGTCAACAACAGTAATCTGTTCTTTCGAGAGCAGTTACTGTCTTCATATATATATATTCGCAGTTCTTATACGGAGAGACTGATGTAGTGGCTGTGCGAAAGAGATGGAAAATAATAAAGCTGCAAGATAGGACACCTACTGATACATCTACATGGATACTCCGCAAATCACATTTAAGTGCCTGGCAGAGGCTTCATGGAACTACCATCATGAAAATTCCCTATTATTCCAGTCTCGAATAGCGCGTGAAAAAAACGAACACCTATATCTCTCCGTGTGAGCTCTGATGATTGTTTCTCCCCATGTAGTTGGTCTCAACAAAATATTTTCGCATTCGGAGAATAAAGTTGGTGATTGAAATTTTGTGAGAAGTTTCCGCCGCAACGAAAAACCCCTTTCTTT
Source organism: Schistocerca americana (assembly GCF_021461395.2). Classification (NCBI taxonomy): domain Eukaryota; kingdom Metazoa; phylum Arthropoda; class Insecta; order Orthoptera; family Acrididae; genus Schistocerca; species Schistocerca americana. Next base: position 303,619,996 of record NC_060121.1, read on the forward strand.
TGATGATGTCCACCCCAAATCCTGTAGCATATCAGTTACACTCTCTCCCCTATTTCGCGATAATACAAACGTGCTACTCTTCTTTGAACTTTCTCGATGTACTCAGTTAATCATATCTGCTAAGGATCCCACACCGCGTAGCAGTACTCCAAAAGAGGACGGACAAGCGTAGTGTAGGCAGTCTCCTTAGTGGATCTGTTACATTTTCTAAGTGTCCTACCAATACAACGTATAGTTTGCCTTCTCCAAAACATTTTTTATGTGCTCTTTCCAATATAAGTTGTTCGTAATTGTAATTCCTAGGTATTTAGTTGAATTTACGCCCTTTAGACTCGATTAATTTATCGTGTAACCATGTTTAACGGATTTCTTTTAGTGCTCATGTGGATGACCTCACACTTTTCATTATTTAGGCTCAACTTCCAGTTTTAGCACCATAAATACATATTTTCTAAATCGTTTTGTAATTTGTTATGATACGGAATAGACCATAAACGACAGCATGATCGGGAAACACCCTAAGACGGCTGCTCAGATTGTCTCCTAAATCATTTAATTGGGTAAGGAACAGCTGAGAGCCTACAACACTACCTCCTATTTTACTCGATGACTTTCCGTCAATTATTACGAACTGCGTCCTCTCCGGCAGGAAATCACGAATCCAGTCACGTAACTGAGGTGATATTCTAGAACGACGCAATTTCACTATAAGCCGGTTATGTGGTACAGTGTCGAAAGCCTTCTAAAAATCTAGAAATACGGAATCAGTTTGATATCCCTTGTCAATAGCACTCATCACTTCATGTGTGTGAAGAGCTATTTGTGTTTCTCACGTATTATGTTGTCTATATTCTTGTTCACTGTAAGCCAGTAGACGGTTCTTTTCGAGGTCATTCAGTAGGTTCGAAAACAATGTATGTTCCAAAATCGTGCAGCATATCGACGTTAATCATATGGGTCTGTAATTAAGCGGATTACTCCTACTTTTTTTCTGAGTATTTGTGTGACTTGTGCAACTTTCCCGTCTTTGGGTACGGATCTTTCGTCGAGCGGGCGTTTGTGTATCATTGTTAAGTGTGGAGCTATTGCATCAGCATATTATGAAAGGAACCTAATTGCGATACAGTCTTGACCGGAAGACTTGCTTTTATTAAGTGATTTAAGCTGCCTCCCTACTCCGAGGATATCTGCTTCTAAGTTACTCATGTTGGCAGCTGTTCTTGATTCGAACTGATAGTAGACAGTGATTGTGGTATAGAAAGAGCGGAGGAGACACTGGCAGAATGACAGAAAGAGACGAACCCAGTGGCAGTGGAACATAGTTGATAGTGACAGAACGATGCTAGGAAAAGAGTGGAGGAGACATTGAGAGTGGGAGAAGACTAAAGAGAAGAAGGAAGCAGAACTGCGTGAGAGCCAGTGATAATGAGGGACAGAATCTATGACAATGGCAACGTGGAGGAGGAAATATTGGCAGTGAGAAAAGACAGCATCACTGGGGAAGACAGAAATAGATAGCAGCAGTTAGAGAGAGCGAGAGGGAGATAATAGTGAGTTGAGACAGTAAGAGTATGAAGAACGGAGGAGGCTGTGGCTGTGGGAATGGAGATGATGACAGTTAGAGAAGCACAAAGAGACGATGACAATGAGCTGGTCTGAATGACTGAGTGAGAATGGGCTAGTAGAAGTGGATGGTTGTGAGTTACTGACAGCGATGGACTAGAGGTGCGAGCGAGTTACAATTAAGGGAGCTTGTGGGTCTGAGAGGTGACATGAATGTTAAAAAGAGCGCGAATATATTCTCCTGCCAAAATCTATGAGAAAATTTTAAAGGTGCAGAGGAAGGTCGACAAAGGTATCAGGTATCCCACTTTTCAGTCATAATCTTTTAAACAGAAGCAATATTCAACTTTTTTTGCTCCGATAGCGGCGTATTTTCAGTGATTTTGATACTGGACGAACATTCGAGAGGCACGGTGTTCAAACACTACACCACCATCCAATTTTAAGTTTTCCGTGATTTCCTTAAATCGGTAAAGGCAATGCCGGGTTATTTTCTGTTAGAAGGACACTCACCTATTGCGTACCCTAATCTTGTTCTGCCAGAACGTATGTTACGGAATGTTAAACCTAGTCTTCGTTCCTTGCTTACTTTGCATGGGAAATCATTTTCCTCTCGTGTGCACAAATGCATTCAGAAGAGAGACAGAAAGATGATTTCTGTTCTGAATTGTGTCATGATCGATTGCACCGAAAAACCCATCGAATAGCAGAGATGGCACATCAAATCGCCCCCTTTAAATGTGGAGAATATTTATGTCATAACTCTGATTCTAAAAGAGTTTCTTACATCTAATTGAAAGAAAGTCTCTGGACATTTCACAAACTTACTAACTGCTATCACTTTCTGAAACTTGATCACACATCTAAAATTTCTTGATGAGGTCAAATAAGCTGCGTAATGAAATATGAAGCGAAACTGACATGCAGACTTTTGAAGTGGCTTCAGATCGAACTTTTCGTACCAGGTTGAAGTCACACAGCAATTATTTATTTAACCATCCGCTCTTTATAAAATAATGTATTTCTTTGGACACAAAGCTGCATTGCTACATCATTCCACTGATTTGTTTTAATAGGAAGACGTCAGAATGTTATCGTACCGGCAATACAAATGAAAATGTCAAGTTTACTTCGAGGAAATCATGTAAATGCCTACATGTGTTTGTAGCTGACTACACAGAATTGCTTGATGAGCTTTTACTGTTTGCAGGCAATTTTTTAATCTTGACAGGATATTCCCGGAAAGCAGTTACATGAGTACCCATTGTAATTAGAATGAAATAGGATCAAGCGTAGAAAAGTACCAATTTATGAGGTACAGTTAAACTGTAAATGTCGTATGGCACTGCTAGCTGGGATATCCCGCGGGGTGGGTTCAGCCACCTTTCGGAAACGGTGTTCTTCCTCCGCGCATATTGCTCCCTATCCTAGCAGATACGTCGTATGTGTATTTTTAGAGTGTAACTGATGCATGTGTACTTTAGTGTTACGTTTTGCATTAAAAGATGATGATGAGAGAAGGGAGAGGGTGAAATGCGGTGCCGGAAAATAAGGACAATACTGTACAATAATTGTTCAAGTCATGTGAGCAGTCAACAGCAATAGTGAATGATGTTAGTCTAGTGACGGACAGTTCCCTGAAAATGCAAACTGAATTGCCTCCGATGCCAGATCTGTACTTTCTGAGTTAGTGTAAAGTACATAGCAGAAGGTAATTTTTAGTAGGCCATGTAGTAAATATTCCTTCCATTCCATTAACAAGTAGAGAGTGTGTACCATTTTCCATTCGTATATTTACAGAGTTGTCAGGCGCAGTTTCTCTAGTGTTTCATCAGATACTTGGGATTTTATTTCACATTGTGTAGCTGGAGTCACTCCAAACAAACACTGCTCGTCAAATGTTTCATGCGACGAGAAGTGCCGTCGTAAAGCGTGATTTGTTTCCTTTTACAAGCAAAATGATTTTTAAAAGAGGACTTTGTGTGCCCATTCGATAGAGCGCTCCCAAATTAGTCTATATGTATTAACTGGGACAGTAAAACTCGAAAAATAACCAGTACTCCATCATTGAAGGAAGCACTGCCCTGGCCCGCATTGGCCGCTACCGTCAAACTCGGCAGCGCTACTGAGTCGCTGCTGCAGTTGGTGTGGAGAAAGGCAAATGAAGTGCTGAACACCAGAAATATTGCACCGACAGTGAGGCAAGGTGGAGGGAGTGTCATCATCTTTGGTTACTTGAATCACGAATGCGTTGCAGAACTAGCCGTTATATTTTAACGCAGTCGGTTATATAAACACTTTGTGTAACAGTTTAGTAACAAATGTACAGGCGCTTGGAATCGAGAGATGGCTTTTATTCCATCAAGATAACGACTCCAAACATTAACACTTATGACCCATGGCTGGTTGCTTAGCAATAGCTCATCAATTACGAGTTGCTCCTCAGTCACCGAACATAACCTAGTAGAAGCTACGGCGTCGATATTGGAGAATCAAATTAGGAAACGGAAGAGATCATCATGTAATGAGTCAGTTAGGCACTTGATAACAATGACTAAGTCGTACAAATGAAAATCTGAGTCAGGCTAAGACCCGAACCTGGATATCTTGCTTGCGCCGTCCGTCCGATAAGATCTGATACTGATTTTATTCCTGGCGCATAAGCGACGTCAGCGCAGTAATTACGGCGACAGTGTGAACTAACAACAGCTGTAGACAATAGGTGAGCCTACGATGAATAAGTTGTGAGCAGGCGGTGTTAAGTAGATGACGTGCGGCCGTGGCGTGTCAGCGTCATTGCGTCACAAATCGCTGTGGAGTAACGAATTGAACATCTGTCTGTACATCGAGTGTTCAAGGTATTCTCCAGAATGTTTTGAAGAACAGAAAATTGTTTGCAAAGTTCGTCCCGCACACTCTGCATCCAGAACAGAAGCAAATACGTGTGTACGTCTGCCGAGGCTGATTGAATTGGCATAACGCAAACCATTTTTTTCTGCAAAAAATTGTCACGAGTGAAAAGACTTTGTGTTATCAGTGCGAACCTACCACAAAATGATAAAGTTCGGAATGGGTCTCTGGTGAAAGAAGGTGTGAATGTGACGCGCGAGTTGAACAAACGTTCAGAAGACGGACTTGTTTGGGACTTTCACATGATTGTACAAACGTTCTCTGCATAGTACTCAAGTGGGGGAGGCTATCTAGAACACCCCAAGCCATCATCTTAACTTTTCTCTGTTTTTATTAATTCAGTCTCGAAACTGGACTGAAGGGGTATGGGTAGCAGTCACCTTAACCGTAAGGCAGGCTGAGCACGCCGATCGTGCTGCTATTCCCACACACCCTGTGAAGGTACATGTGTTGTAGTATAGGGATGTGAGGAAAAAATCAGTGACAGTATAAGTTTGAGTCAGGTTTGAAGCCGTGCCTAGGCAACTTACGAAGGCCAGGTTCGAATTTTGGTCTGGTACAGATTTTTATTTGTTAATATCTGTTACTGAAGTCTCAGCATTTCTTAACTATTTTTACTGATGTTATTTAGTGCCATTAGATTTCAACTGACTTCTTCTTCTCCGAATTCAAGGATTTCATTGAATTTCATTCACTAAATGTGGGTGAAATAGTTCCTGAAGTCATACATGATCTATTGGATTCGAAACTTAGAAGTCCATATGCCGTGATAGGAGCCGAGGGCCTCCTTGCGAAATATTAGAATTTACAGAAAGCCTGAAAAAAGATATCGTGATAAGGATATTTCTTTGGACTCAATTTGAGTTTTTTATTTTTTGCTTTTTGTATACAATTTTCTTTATTGGTATTTCATGTTCGCATTCTTACTTACAGTTAAACAATTTACGGCAACTTGGACACAAATGAAACAGAAATGAAAATTAATTGGCAAATCATGTGTCAATGAATACTTCATTTTTCACTGCAGTTCTCCGCATCTACGTTATCATCGTCATACCTTCCGTATCACTACAGCAGCGATTTTTAGTTGCTCTTGGAATTTTCTAGGTTGGTTTCCGTGAGGTATTAAGTTTCGTTCTTCAAGTGACTGATGGCTTAGATTTAACAGAGTTTCTGTTATAACCTTCCCTCCCGTCAAATACGCCTGTGCCGGCCGATGTGGCCGAGCGGTTCTAGGCGCTTCAGTCTGGGACAGCGCGGCCGCTACGGTCGCAGGTTCGAATCCTGCCTCGGGCATGGATGTGTGTGATGTACTTAGGTTAGTTAGGTTTAAGTTCAAATGGCTCTGAGCACTATGGGACTTAACATCTATGGTCATCAGTCCCCTAGAACTTAGAACTACTTAAACCTAACTAACCTAAGGACAGCACACAACACCCAGCCATCACGAGGCAGAGAAAATCCTTGACCCCGCCGGGAATCGAACCCGGGAACCCGGGCGTGGGAAGCGAGAACGCTACCGCACGACCACGAGATGCGGGCAGTTAGGTTTAAGTAGTTCTAAGTTCTAGGGGACTGATGACCTCAGATGCTAAGTCCCATAGTGCTCAGAGCCATTTGAAATACGTCTGTGGTTATTGGGGTTCCCATATTTCTGTCAGTCCAGGGCTCCACACAGACCATTCTACTCATTTGAGCAATGTTTAATACACACTGTAAAAAATGTTTTACAGCAGATCTTTGTAATGAATGTCTGCCTGTGACATTCGAGCAATAATTTCAACCGAGAGCGTCAAAAAATGCTGCTTTTTGTATACGATGTGAGGATTAAACTGGGTGCTTTCGAACACTTAATAAAATTCGAACTGCCGACCATAAAAGGTGAATGCTAGTGCGCATGCTACCCCAATACTAAAAGGTGTGCGTTAGGTGTTTTTCCTTTGGTCGAAGACATTAGCAATCTGTCTCATATTAGTGAACAGTCAGTCAGAAGAAACTCTTTCCGTAGCCGTATTAACTACCACAGACCAGACACATACCAGAGGCGAAGGCAGTAACCATCTTGTGATAGAAATTGTTTTATTCTCTTTTTCTAGGCTCGAGTCAGACAGACGGGATTATAATCGATTTCGATTTCTTAGGAGTCATCGTCGGATGATCTGAATACGTTACATAGTGACCCGACTCTATCCTGGATAATACAATAAAAGAATAACTACTATTGATGACACGAATAAAAGAATAACTACTATTGATGACACGAATTCAGCGACATAGCTCTGCCATTTGCTTGGAGAGAAATTATGAAGTAAAATGTTCTGAACATTGACATTATTTTTGTTGGTCGCATGGTGGGAAGAATTTCACACAGAATTGTGAGAATCGCTTGAGATAAGAGATATTTTATCAGTTACGTATCGCGCTTCGGAGACTTCAATGGAAGTTCCTTTAAATGAACGCCTGACTTCATCAACGTCGTTCGGTGACATGCTGAAATTCATTTACACCAAGTTGTTAGTAAGACATATCCATTCGAATTTGACGAAGCTTACCTAGCGAACGTACTGTACCAGTTGTGAGATTTGGAAATTTGTTGCTTTGTTGGGAAATTCCTTACTTCAATTTTCTCTGTGCAATAACTACCGTTTCGCACATTAATGATGATGATGATGGCACGAAGTGGACAACCTCTTTTCGTATGATGTAAGCCCGTCCGCTCTTGATACACGTAAGTACCATTTTCCATTTCCATTTTCAGTATCGTTATCAAGCAATTAATCATTATTAAATATTATTGTAGAGTTACAATGATTTACTAATTAATAAAGATGGGACACTGAAAATGTTGTACTAGCAATATAACGTAAATAAATTTCGACGTATTTTTTTGGGAATTTGAACTGCGTCGAACGGCGCTACATTTAGTTACGTCGAAAGACAATACACCAATAAACCTGGAATTATCTTAGCGCCGCATTTATGTCTCCGTCAATGACATTAACGTTCGCGTGACGCCCCAGTGAATCCGTCTCAATAAAGATATAAAAATCGAATTTATGATGCGATTTTATTTTGTACTGTTTTCCAGTTGTTTAACTGAATTTGTCTCGTTGTGAACTGGTGTTTTGGCGCCATTAGAGGTGTATTTGATAATATTAAGTTGATATCTTTATCTCAGCCATTAATACGATTACGAAAAAAATAAGCATCTTTGCGATTATTCATCTCCTTAGCAGTGTTGTAAGTATCCATCATTTATGCGGTAAACACGTTAAATAGGTCAATCAGTATCATTTACACAGTGATACGAAGAGATGTTAATTTATAAATTCAGTCAGTCAGTATCATTTACGCAGTGACATGAAGAGACGTTCGTTTACGAATCCACAACTCAGAAACTGGAAGGAACTTAAGTGGAACTTAAGTCAGTATCATATACGCAGTGACATGAAGAGGCGTTCGTTTACGAATCCACAACTCAGCAACTGGAAGGAACTTAAGCGGAAGATGCAAATTCTATATGGATTCTAAATGTGCGCTTACTGCATAGTTTCTCAAAAGCCCCAGAAATCACTGATAGAAACAGTCATGTGCATTCGTGTGTGACGGGTGTAACACACACAAGTAGATGCAACAATAATGTGAATGATAAATATGTATAAGGCAGATGCAAATACTAAAACTGTTGACTCAGTTTCAATGGTACATAGCTACATGCCAGTATAAAAACAGAGGGCAGGAGCCAATTCGGTGGCACAGACGTAGGGTTTTTTTTCCATGGACGTCAATCGTTCGTTTGACAGTAGAGATAGTACAAGAGTCAAAGTATGCAAATGTATCTGTGAACCACACGAAAGCAAACAGAAACACACACACACACACACACACACACACACAAGCACACACATATACACATAGTACATGTCTAGGCCTACACAAGTCCCCACCACCACACATACCTCCACCCACACAAACATAAAAGCACACACACATGCAGAAGTGCATCTCCTCGGAGGGGAAGCAGGGGAAGGGGTAGTAGTAGGGGAAGGTGTGTACAGTCTAGGAGAGGACAGTTAAGACACCCCCCCCCTTCCCCCCAAGGAGCGGTCGGAGGAGCGGCCGTGTGCGATGTGACGCAGTGAGAGGAGGCCGTGCTCAGCACAGTACTTACCGTGGGGGCTGGCGGCTCGCTCGGCGGACGGCGGCCTCCGGGACGGGTCCTGAGCGCCCACTGCCGGCAGCAGCTGTGCCGGGCCGAGGCTGCGGCTGACCCGGCGTCATATTGATTTGCCCTCGGCCTCCACCGCCGCCGCCACCGCCCATCTCGCCGCCCCCGCAGCTGCCGCCGCCGCCCCCAGTCTCCTAGTGTGCACTACCACTCCACACGAGGGCTTCGGCCACTTTACACTGGCCACCCGACGGCGGTGCTCCCTTACACGTGTCTCGAGACGCCCCTTCCAGGGTTACCGCTTTGACACCCTCCGCCTCAGGCGCAGCTCAGTCGCCTCCTTTTTGCAGACACTCTGACGTCACTCGCTACAGAAAAGACACGAAATACGAGGTGTGATAAAAAAGTAACGGCAATTCTTTTAATTTCGTGGGCGTTATACATCGGATTTTTTCAGCTTTTTTAATCTTGTCGGTACACATGTTCCTGATGCATGTTTGCATTTCCACCCGTTTTGAATATTTAGTTCGTTGTTGACGGTCGAAAAGGTTACACGTGTTTTCGAATGCTCGGCTAATTTTACTTTCGAAGAAGATGGACTGAAGAATTTACATTAAATTTTGCTTGAAACATGCAATAAAGTGCAGCACCCAATTTTCAATGATGACTGCGACTATGAGTGAGAAGAGAATTTGCGAGTGGTGTAAACATTTGAGAAAGGACCGAGAAGACGTTGAAGACGAAGACCGGTCTGGAGGCCATGACACATCAATTACTGACGATAATGTGGAATAAGTAGAGAAAAGGTTCTGGAAAATCACCGAATCACCATCGGAGAAGTTGCTGATGGTGTCAGCATATTATTTGGCTCATGCTAGGCAATTTTTTCGGATGTCTTGGGTTTGAAACGTGTAGCAGCGAAGTCTGTTCCGAAACAGCTGAATTTCAATCAAAAACGACGTCACGTAGATATGGCTCAGAAACCTTTGAATGAAGTCGACAGCGATCCAGAATTTCTAAAGAAGGTTATAAAAGGCGACGAAACAGTGTTGTACAGGTGTGACAGCCGTGTCAAGGCCAATGGAACCTGCCTGAAGAGCCAATACCGGTGAAAATACGACAAGTACGATCGCATGTGACCGCTATTTTCTTCGATTACCATGGAGCAGCGCATCATGAGTTCTTGCCTTACGGTCAATAAGGGATACTACCTGGCAGTTATAAGCCGTTTGCGTGAAGCAGTCCGATGAAAACGCCAAGAGCTGTGGCAATTCTACTCGTGGAAACTGTATTACAATGATGCTCCTGTTCGTATCTCAATACTTGTTCATGTTTTTTTGGCAGAAAAACACAACTGCTGTGTTGCCTCAGCCACCGTATTCGCCGGACGTGGCCTCCTGTGACTTCTTTCTATTCCCGAGGCTGAAGACAACCATGAAAGGATGTCGTTTTCTAGCATTGATGACACAAAAATAGAATCGTTGATGGAGTTAAAACATCACAACAAAAGATGAGTTCCGGAAGTGCTTCCTCGACTGGAAAATGCGTTGGCACAAGTGTATTATATCTGAGGGGGATTACTTTGAAAGGGAAAATGGTGATGCTCCTATCTTCACAGCAAGAAAGACAAACTTGGGGTACATATTGATGAAAAGCTTAGCTGCTGCGATGACATATCGGGAGTAGTGGGTAAGACCTCCAAAATGATGGAAACGTACAAAAGAACTACAGTGGTGTGCGAAACTCATGGACGACAGTAACGTTTGCATGATGTGTCACTGCCAAGTAACATAGATCGATGAAACTTGGACCACGCATAGAAAGAACTACTATAGAATGTTACTTAAGGTATCTAAAACAAATGAGCAATGAGTCGAACAGAAATCGCCTTTTTATTCAAAAACAATAATGACAGTGAGATCACCGTCATTCATGATGGTCCCCTGGACATTACAACAGGCGAGACATAATTCTTAATAGGGTGTGTGATCACCAAGGACGGAAAATCAAGCTCGGCAACGTGTTTTCATGCTGGCCACAAGGTTGGCAAGGAGTTGTTCTGGTAGGGCGTCCCATTCTTGAAATAGCGCGGATGACAAGTGCTGGATAGTCGTTGGTGCCTGTGCAATACCTGTCCCCAACTTGTCCCACAAGTCCTCGATGGGATTTAAGTTGGGGCAACGAGCAGGCCAGTAGTACAATGTATAATAAGGTTGACCTTCGGTGTGCCGCGTTCAAAGATTTGGAGGTCAGTACGCTCTTTCAACTTTATGGCTCGTCACTCCATAACACCTGTACCATCAATACGACCTTCGACAACGTGGGACGTTCCCCATGTGGCGAGAGATGGGAAAAGGTAATGCTTCCAGGAACATTGTCGAATATGATCGTTTTGTTGGTCCAGGTGTTATGATGGGGGAAGGTGTGGTGTTGCAGGGGCTTACTAACTAACCTCCAATTCTTCGAACGCGGTACGTTCACCGCATTCGCCGGTCAACGACACCGTGACACTGTACTCCTCTCGCATGTGTGTCTTTTCACGGGTGCATTCGTCACTGACTTCGTATTTATGGCTGACAACACGCGATCGCATCAGACAGTGAGGCTGGAGAAGCTCCTCGACAGCTATTCGGCGACTTAAATTCCATCGAGCATGTGTGAGTTGGGGAGACGTTTTGCAGCATTCCACGTGCACCAACGACCATCCAGCCGTTGATAATCGCGGTAACGAAACTCGTCACCAGTCTTATGGCCAGCGTGGAAGCACTTTGGAGAACATCCATTCCTGTCCGTGTTGGTCATATATCCTGTAGGGAACCATCTTCCGCCTTTTGTAATGTCCAGGCGATTATTATAAAACCGCGGTGAATTCGGTGGAATTATTGTCTTTGCATAAAAGTTCATTTCTGTTCGTCTAGTTGCGTATTTGTTTCAGTTACCCTCGTTACTATACTGTAGTGGTTCTTTCTATGTATGGTCCAAGTTTAATCAATCTATATTACTTCACAGTGACAAATCACGCGAAGGATAGGGAGGCTATTCAGAAAGTAAGATCCGATCAGGCATGAAAAGTAAATCACAGTGGAAACCTGATGAAGCTTTGCACAGATGTGTTGGGCAGTCTCTCTAGTACGCCTGTCGATCGCATTACGTCGCTCTTTATAGTTCTGAGCGCACAGTGAGCATGCAAAGATGCCTAGATAAGTAGTGTTTTCCCCCAATATGAGCACCTGTAATAGATTTCTCCTGATGTCATGTAGCCCACATAACATAACTGTCATGCGTATCCTTCTTTGTGATAATTCTCGGCTGCACGCTGCAGGGGCAATGAGGACGCTCCTGCAGCGTTTTTGATGGAAAGTGTTTGGTCACTCACCATACGGCCCGGACGTGGCTCTCCGTCTTTTACATCTCTGCTCACATGAACCTCTGGTTATGAAGATAACTTTTTGGCAAAGACAACGAACTGTGGACCAGCCTAGAGAATTGGCGAAAAGCACAGGTGGCTCCCTGCCTTCTATGATGAGGGTATTGGAAAGTCGGTACAACGCTACGACAAATGTCTAAGTCGGAGCGGCGGCTATGTTGAAAGTAATTTTTGATTTTCACGTGGTTTCCATTTCGCGACCGACTGGACCTTACTTTCCGAACAGCCCACGCACTTTCCTCCTTAAGTTTTGCAGATAAGTATAGTAATAACAATCTACCACAGTCCGGCATAAAAGCATAATATCACAGCTGCGTATTCCCAGCAATAGTCCGTTCTGGAGTCAGCGCTTAGGTTCACAGGCTGAATCGACATACAATAGTTGTGCGTCGAGGACACAGGAGTGTGATAGTGAGGTTATTTGGGGCACTGCGGACCATTCCAGTGGAGTCATAATATATGATGCACGGAAGATACCCGGTAGGCATTAGCATTAGGTACAATACTGCTTTATAGTGCCTAAAAAGAGGAAGATGTCTGGTGTTAGAATCAGTAATAAACGCCAGTTGAAAAAGTGGAGGGACGATGTATAGCAAAGTCAGTGGGACAATACTGATAACTGCCGACGACCTCACTCTCTCTTCCCGAATATCTGGGGTAAACTGTGCCGCCTCGTGCTTATGGACGCAAAGACACATGGTCAGTTCTGACTGTGCTAAAACTTTAGCTACAAATATTCAATAAAGACACAAAAACTCCTGAAGACATGCTACTGAAAATATAAAGACAGCGCTGAAATTGCAATAAAGAGGCAAACTCTCTAAAATTATTGCCATGTACGTAAAGTTATTATTAACAAGTTATTAGCATTTATACTGCAAATTGTTTACAAAATCGATAACAGATGGCATAGACACACAATGTATGTTCACAACACACGGCTGTATAAAGTTCGACGTCAGCTACAGAATAATCACGGTTTTATTATTGTTGAACAAATACACAAATTGTTATAAATAATTTATTGGTGAATTCCTGAAATACTTTTGTAGCGAAGATTTCTCCGCATGTTCACTGCAGATTAGTATCAGCTGGAGTGAAGTGTCACGTTACCCCTTTTTTTCTGTTTTCATTTAATGATAATTTAGGAGGCTAATGTTTGTAAGATGACCATATGACTGACGTAATACTGGAGCGGCAAACTGAATAAAGATGTGAACTTGACTAGTTTCTCGTCGTTCTGTTTATGGTGTGTAAGGGTTAAATAAAATTGTTCATTCAGTGAAGCATCTATTAATGTTATCACAGACTGCAAATTAATTAAAAGCTTAAGTCCTGTCATTGGATATCACCTGATTAACAACTGAATCACGGATATTTCAACCCTTCTAAAGCTGACAAAGTTGAGTGGTCGTGACGTGATTGTGAAGTGGATAAGCGAAGGAACAGCTGCAGCTAAACCAAGACCAGACAGATCTCATGTACTGACGGACAAGAAACGTCGACCACTGCAGAGAGTGGCCTTAAAAATCGCACGAAATCAGCGGAAGGGATCATTCGTGAGTTCCAAAGGGCTACCAGCAGTCCAGGTATTAATAGCTGTGTGCAGGGGGTGAAAAATAACGAGGTCTGAGGTCGAGCAGCTCCTCAAAAGCCACGGATTCATCTAGTCATTACCACGCGACGCTTGAAGTTACAGCGACGTCGCTGGTTCAAATGGCGCTAAGCACTTTGGGACTTAACAGCTGAGGTCATCAGTCCCCTAGACTTAGAACTACTTACACCTAACTAACCTAAGGACAGCGCACACATCCATGCTCGAGGCAGGATTCGAACCTGCGACCGTAGCAGCAGCGCGGTTCCGGACTGAAGCGCCTAGAACCGCTCGGCCACAGCGGTCGGCGACGTCGCTGGACGGTGGACTGCTGAATGATATATCAAGCTATGCCCTGTGCCAGTCGGCTGTAATGATTTGCAAATGAAACGGCACAATTTCAGAGACTTTACTGGTCTCATACAGATATGATTTTATGCTTATAGACTGAAGGCCGGGAATCGAACCCGGGTCTTCGGCTTACTATGTAGGTGCGCCAGACACTAAGTCACCTTGTCACAATGTTTCGCACAACTGCACAGAATGCTCTGGAAAGCCTCCTTCCTCTACCCAAATTCTCACTGTCACCCCATTCTACTTTAAATACCCTTACACACGAACAAAATTGCAAAGGCTCTCCATGTTCTGGCGCAGGTCCTCAACACCGAACGTAAATGAGGCATCCAACCTGAAACCCAGGTACAGGTACTTATACAAATGAAATGACAATTTCAGAAAAGCCAGGAATCGAACCTGGGTTTCCTCCTTACTAGGCAGGTGCGCTAGCTACTAAGCCACTTTGGCACAGGGGTCCGAACAACTTCTTACAAATTTTCACTCGCCGCTTCTGTCTATACACATAAAAATGGTGTCTATATGAGAGTAGTAAAGTCTCTGAAATTGTGTCACTTCATTTGTATCAGTACCTGCACCTGTATTTTATGCTGAATCCCCCATTTACTTTCGATGCTGAGGTGCTATTCCAGAACATGAAGAGCCTCGGCAATTCTGTTCGGGTGTAAGGGAGAATTTAGGTTGGGGCAGCAGTGAGGTTTTGGATCGAGGAGGGAGGCATGCAAGGGTAACTCGTGCAGTTGTACTAACCGCTGTGACAAAGTGGCTTTGCGGCTAACGCATCTGACTATTAAGCAGGAGACCTGAATTCGATTCCCGGCCTTGGTACAAATTTTCACTCTCCGCTTCAGTCTATATACATTAAAGGGAAGATTTTTGGTTGACTAACTCGTGGAGAGCTTAGTGTGTAGCGAAAACAGTAAAGTACGGTGAAGGTGGTGTTACGGTATGGGGGTGTCTTTCGTGGATAGGGTATAATCTCCTTAGTGCTCTTCAGAAACGCTAAATTCAGAACGATGCGAACACATTTTACAGAATCGCATACTGCGTACAGTAGAACATTTCGGAGACGATGACTTTTTATATCAGAATGACAATCCACCATGTCGAAAAGTAGCATCTGTAAGGCAATTGTTTGTAGACAATAACAACCTGGAATGGACTGGGCTGCGTAGAGTCCCGACCTGAACCCAAGGAAGACCTTTGCAATGAATTAGAACGTCGACTTTGCTCCAGAGCCCAGTGTTCAACACACACCGCTACCTTCTCTGGTTTCGGATCACGAGGAAGAATGGGCCGTCATTGTTCGTTAGACACTCAGATATCTTATGTAAAGGGTCCCCAGCTGAGCTCAAGCTTTTTTGTTCAGGTAATATATTAAATCCGTAACCCACTGTGCAATGCACGGCGGAGAATATTTTCTGTCACACTACAGCACCAACCCAATCTCCCTTATCCAGTTCTCATCGTCCCTGTGCGAAAAATACGCTGGAGGCGGCAGATATGTAACTCAGGCAACTGCGGATAAATTTCCTCTAAATTTATCAGAGTTTGCCAAAATCAATGTCGTATTTGTTCAAAAGATTCTCATTTAAGCAAAGCATCTATGTTACGTTAATTTAATTTTGTCTTGTCTAAAAGAAGGATTAAAGTGAAGGTTAGCACCAATTATCACTATACAGAAGCATGGCTTCATTTTCTCGTAACTAGCAAAAACTGCATCTTCCTTGTCGAGATCTAGAGCAGCATTTAGGTCGTGAATATAGCAAGCGTTGTATCTCCGGCGTACATCGCACTAACTGGCCTAGGTACTTTATCACAACGAAACTGCTCTGCGTTTAGGTATCTTTGTATACGAGGAAATAATGGAACGGAGACAGCACACTGGGGCGGTAGCAGAACAGACGCCGGGAGCAAGAACATTTAGCCGATAACACGGCCAGATAACACAGTTTCGGTCTGGCGCAAACAACCCAGTAAACGCGGAGACTCCGAACATATCTGTAGACGGTACAGCTTGAAATCCGGCACGGGCCACCATACGGCTGACACAAAGAGCTTTAGGCTGAAGCATTATCATTTGGGTTGACAAAGTGACGGCAAGTGTCGAAGTGAAATGGTATCGTAATAGAGTTAATATTAGTTACATAAACGCTTCTGAATATGTTTAAGATTTGTGAAGTCTTTCCTGAAAGTGTCGTCAGGTGTGTATTTACATCTCCATACTTTTATCAGAGTGAAACGTGGACAGTAACTAGAATCAATATGAACAGAACTGATGTTTTCGAGATGAGGTGTACAGAGGAATGCTGAAGATTTATTTGAGTAGACTCGATAACTAGTGAAGAGTAATTAAGCCGAATCGGGGAGAATAGAAATTTATCTACGAATATAACTAACAGAAGGGGTATGTTGACAGGACTCGTCTGAAGGCATCAAGGAATAGTTAATATGGTAATGGAGGAAAGTATGGCATGCAAAAATTGTAGATGTAGATCTAGTATTGACAAAAGTAAAAAGGTTCGAGTGGATGTAGGTCGTATTAGTTATGTGCATACCAGAGGAAATGAATGGGGTAGACTTGATTGGAGAACTGCAACAAACCAATCTTCAGACTGAAAATGAAGAATGGTTTGTTGCAGTTCTTCACTCTAGTCTACCCTTCACAAGTCTCTCCGTTTGAGTGTGTATGTACGGGAGATGTGATACTAGGGGGAAGAGCATCAGCGAAGCACTGAAAGACGTAGGAATCTGGAGCAGAAAACGTTCATCCATACAGGGGTTAGCCAGAAAGTAATGCACCCCATTTTTTCTTCAACATTTATTTCTTGAACATAATGAGACTCACACGAAAGAATGATGTTTTATCTACACACCCTATTTTTCTAAGTAATCTCCAAGCCGTTCTACGGCCTTCCTCCAGCGCGAAACAAGGACGTGTACGACCTGTCGGTACCAATCCTTATCCTGGTGGCGGAACCAGTGCTTCACTGTGTGAATCACCTCCCCGTCGTCCTCAAAATGTCTTCCACGAATGACATCCTTTAATGGCCCAAAAAAGTGGAAGTCCGAGGGGGCTAGGTCAGGTGTGGCAGGTGTGACAGCCGTGGATGGTCTCCCCGACCGCTGCAAATCGTGGAGCTCCGCTGAACCGCCTTCTGATCACGTTACCCTTCGTGCTCTGCGACTAACTGTACTTCTGTCGACAGCAGATGCTCCATAGACTTTGCACAAGCGTTTGTGAATATTCCCCACAGTTTCTTTCTCTGCGGTGAGAAAGGCAATGACGGAACGTTGCTTGTAACGTACATCACCTACAGACACCATTTTGAAACTGTCCTGCAGCTGTGCTATCCGTCGGAAATGACGGAAACTTAGCGCGCTCACTCAGAAGACTTCAAATAATACATACATTTTTTTTTTGGTCATCAGTCTACTGACTGGTTTGATGCAGCCCGCCACGAATTCCTTTCCTGTGCTAATCTCTTCATCTCAGAGTAGCACTTGCAACCTACGTCCTTAATTATTTGCTTGACGTATTCCAATCTCTGTCTTCCTATACAGTTTTTGCCCTCTACAGCTCCCTCTAGTACCATGGAAGTCATTCCCTCATGTCTTAGCAGATGTCCTATCATCCTGTCCCTTCTCCTTATCAGTGTTTTCCACATATTCCTTTCCTCTCCGATTCTGCGCAGAACCTCCTCATTCCTTACCTTATCAGTCCACCTAATTTTCAACATTCGTCTATAGCACCACAGCTCAAATGCTTCGGTTCTCTTCTGTTCCGGTTTTCCCACAGTCCATGTTTCACTACCATACAATGCTGTACTCCAGACGTACATCCTCAGAAATTTCGTCCCCAAATTAAGGCCGGTATTTGATATTAGTAGACTTCTCTTGGCCAGAAATGCCTTTTTTGCCATAGCGAGTCTGCTTTTGATGTCCTCCTTGCTCCGTCCGTCATTGGTTATTTTACTGCCTAGGTAACAGAATTCCTTAACTTCATTGACTTCGTGACCATCAACCCTGATATTAAGTTTCTAGCTGTTCTCATTTCTACTACTTCTCATTACCTTCGTCTTTCTCCGATTTACTCTCAAACCATACTGTGTACTCATTAGACTGTTCATTCGGTTCAGCAGATCATTTAATTCTTCTTCACTTTCACTCAGGATAGCAATGTCATCAGCGAATCGTATCATTGATATCCTTTCACCTTGTATTTTAATTCCACTCCTGAACCTTTCTTTTATTTCCATCATTGCTTCCTCGATGTACAGATTGAAGAGTAGGGGCGAAAGGCTACAGCCTTGTCTTACACCCTTCTTAATACGAGCACTTCGTTCTTGATCGTCCACTCTTATTATTCCCTCTTGGTTGTTGTACATATTGTATATGACCCGTCTCTCCCTATAGCTTACCTCTACTTTTTTCAGAACCTCGAACAGCTTGCACCATTTTATATTGTCGAACGCTTTTTCCAGGTCGACAAATCCTATGAAAGTGTCTTGATTTTTCTTTAGCCTTGCTTCCATTATTAGCCGTAACGTCAGAATTGCCTCTCTCGTCCCTTTACTTTTCCTAAAGCCAAACTGATCGTCACCTAGCGCATTCTCAATTTTCTTTTCCATTCTTCTGCATATTACTCTTGTAAGCAGCTTCGATGCATGAGCTGTTAAGCTGATTGTGCGATAATTCTCGCACTTGTCAGCTCTTGCCGTCTTCGGAATTGTGTGGATGATGCTTTTCCGATAGTCAGATGGTATGTCGCGAGACTCATATATTCTACACACCAACGTGAATAGTCGTTTAATGCCACTTCCCCCAATACATACATAACGGTTCGTATTCGTAGCATTGTTTTTGGCTGAGAAAAAAAATGCGGTGCATTTCTTTCTGTTCAACCCTCGTAATTATTTGACAGAACTGTTCCACTTGGATTGCAATGTACTGTTATAGTTCCTAATTCGAAAGAAGGCACGTAATGACAGGAGCAAGTATTACCCGATCATCAGTTTACTACGACATCATTGCAAAATACTGAACGAATTATTTACAGAATAAAGGAAACACTGGTAGAAGCTGACTGTGGAAAGGTCAGTTTGGGTTCCAGAGATATTTACGAAGTTGCGAGGTAATATTAATCTTACGAAATATCTTAGGAGATATATGGAAAAAAGATTTAGAGAAACCTTTTGACACTTTGCAGGTAGAAGAGAGTAGAAGAAATGACGCGGAACTAGTCTTTGACGAGGCAGTGAGACAAGGTTGTAGTCTGTCCCCGATGTTATTCAACCTGTACATTGAGCAAGCAGTGAAAGAAATCAAGAAGAAATTGGGAAAGGGAATTCTAGTTCAGAAAAATAAATAAAAACTTTGAGGTTTGACTGTGAAGTTTCACGATGACTTTGTAATTCTGTCGGAGACAGGGTAAAACGTAGAAGAGCATCTGAAGGTAACAGGAAGGAAGGAAGGAAGATTGCGAATTTAATATCCTACCGACAACGACGAAATTACAGGCGGAGCCTAAACTCGCATTGGGGAAAGCTGAGTAAGAAAATCGGCCCGTCTTTTAGAAGGAGCTATACTGGCATTTGCCTCATGCGATTTAGGACAAACACGGAAAAACTAAATTTGGATGGAATGAAGCGAATTTGAATCGTCGTCCAGGCGTATTCGTGTCCAGTGTGCTAAACACTACGCCGCCTCGCTCAATGCAGTTGATTGTGTCTTGAAGAGAAGATATAATACGAATATCAACAAAAACAAGAGAAAGATAAGAGACTGTAGTCAAAATAAATCAGACGACGCTGAGGAAATGAGATTAGATGATGAGACGGTAAACATGATAGGTGAATTTTGATATTTGAGCGTTGATAATGACCGAAGTAGAGAGAAATCTAGAAACATAATTGGACTTAAACTATTAAGATCTGCGTCCAATGACACACGCACCTAGTTGATACTGTGGCGGTGATGATTCTTAACTCATGTAGCATTAGTTATCTCCAAGTGATAAAAGGACGTTCAAATGGTTCAAATGGTTCTGAGCACTATGGACTTAACATCTGAGGTCATCAGTCCCCTATAACTTAGAACTACTTAAAACTAACTAACCTAAGGACATCACACACATCCATGCCCGAGGCAGGATTCGAACCTGCGACCGTAGCGGTCGCGCGGTTCCAGGGTGAAGCGCCTAGAACCGCTCGGCCACTCCAGCCGGCAAAAGGGCGTTATGGAAATAAATCTCCAGAAGCAACTACACTACCTTCAGCATCACATAGACGGTAGCCTACGTTACACTTCAAAGATCCTTCCCAACATAAAAGAAAGATGAAAAACGTCATTCTTCTCACAGGGGAAGGGAGCAATACATTTTCTGTCAGGACACTGTAAGTTCGCACAGAAAATTGAACAGCGCACCATAGACGCTTGTGATGTGAAGCAGTCGGAATTCCGAACCACGTCGTTAGGAAGTATTCGATTAGACAAGATGCTAAAAACTAGGACGTGAACATCACTGGTAATATACCAGTCTATAGCCTAACAAGGGCTAAGGAGCTGTGGCACAAAGTGAACTTGCTGACAGCCAAAATATTAGCTTACGAACTGCAAGCCTACATAGCAGAGAGACAAGCAAGAAGAGGCCATATACAGAACATCATGACAACGAGACGCACCAAGATGGACCATTAAGATACAGTGACCTTTCAAAAGCAGGGAGGAAGTGAGTGTCGGGGAGGATCAGGAAGGATTTCCTGAGACCCTGTACCATAATTCCTATCACCTTGTACACCAATAGAAAAGGTACGATAGGTGATAATGTCTCTGTCATAGTACGATTCCAATCCTTGTAATGCTTTATCACTACCTCGTACTATAGCAAGTGTTAACCAAGAATTACCAGGAACAAGTTCTGTAGTAGTACATGAAAAGTTAATCTTGCATCCAACAAATGTGATTGGACCGGTCAGTAGTTCTTCTTGAGAAACATTATTAGGAACAAAACTGAACGTGTCCACTGTCTTGTACACTGGCAATCTGCTCCTTCTTCTATACATTCTCCTCCTGTACGGCATGGCTGTGTGCTCCGTGCGGCTGCCTCGAGTCGAATGAGCATGCTGCTGCCTCAGAACAGGATGTACTTGTCAGTAGTTCTTCTTGAGAAACATTATTAGGAACAAAACTGAACGTGTCCACTGTCTTGTACACTGGCAATCTGCTCCTTCTTCTATACATTCTCCTCCTGTACGGCATGGCTGTGTGCCGTACAGGAGGAGAATGTATAGAAGAAGGAGCAGATTGCCAGTGTACAAGACAGTGGACACGTTCAGTTTTGTTCCTAATAATGTTTCTCAAGAAGAACTACTGACAAGTACATCCTGTTCTGAGGCAGCAGCATGCTCATTCGACTCGAGGCAGCCGCACGGAGCACACAGCCATGCCGTACAGGAGGAGAATGTATAGAAGAAGGAGCAGATTGCCAGTGTACAATCGTACTATGACAGAGACATTATCACCTATCGTACCTTTTCTATTGGTGTACAAGGTGATAGGAATTATGGTACAGGTGTTGTACATACTGATAAACCATTTTCATTACATACAAGAAACAGGAGACGTGTTAATGCTAATGAAAGAATTAATGTTTGGGCCAAGATTGATGGTGTGTTAGCAAATTATATTAAAGTACAAGGTGACATTACTGTATCTGCACCTTGGATGGCATGGCAGCACAGCACCTCTGGATCCTGAGCTGTGCCTCAGCGACTCAGCGCTCCAAGGGCTGATAACACAGAGAAAATGAGCGAATCTAGTTTTACCTCAGATACTAAATACAGTAGTGTGGAGCGGTGCTGGGTTGTATAGTGTTGTATAGTTTAGTATAGTATAGTCTACAACTGTAATTTACGAAATTGGTGATGTAGTTATGCTGTGTAGTACAACAGTACCTTCTGGATCCCGAACGAACATTTACCGGTGCGCCAGTTCACCAAAGGGAGGTTACCTTTTTGGTAAATGTTTTCTGTAGTTTTTTCCCTTAACCAGCGTAATGATGAGTTATACTAATACATTTGAAATCATAAATTAAAATATTACGTGTTCTGTTCATGAGTACCAATTCATATGTAAAATCTGGTTTTTTCTTCTACCTAGATTACAGACTAAAATAAAATGGCAAATGAATAACTTGAATAAATAAGTGTACACATTCGGTACAGTCTTAGCCCTCGGAATCCAACATCACCTATAGATGCTAAAGTATACATTTCTGATATTACTAAAATGATGCTGCGAAAGTTTTATGATGCCCAGTTGAATCCCCATTCTGATATAATAGTGACCAGTTTCTGTCCATATTTGCTGCTGTTTCAGTCTCTTCCTATCTTGTCCTACTGTTTTCATCTCTGCGTAAGTACTACACTCAGTACTGTCGGTAATTTGTTCCTCACACTCTAGGCTAAGCCTTACCCCACAAAGCTGCCCTTACACTGATCCTTCCAGTGGCAAGTTAATTATTGTTTCCTCACCCACTAGCCTACCTCTTCTGCTGGTAAGATTTTTGCTTATTCTCGTTTCCTTATTAAGCACCTCATCTACCAGTACTTTGCAGTTTACATAGTTCTTATGTTCGTCCTGTAGCGCTACGTGTCCAACTTCACACTAGGTTCGTCTCCAACATACTCACAGTCTACGTCAAACCTCCACAATTAACTGTGACGTAGATGACTTGTTTTTGGAATTTCTCTCTCCGTTCCACGTCTGCATTCGACACCATTAATGCTTCTTTGTTGTATGAAGTTCAAAAAAAGTCTGGAGTACCATAGCACCAATTTATTCAGATCCGTGGAGATTATGCTGAAAAATATATATATTTTTTTTTATCAAACGTATTAATTCAGACATTCACGTGGGAGCTAAAGAAGTGCAGTCACCGGAATGTGTCATATGAGGGCAAATTTTCGCATCTCTAAATATTGCACACTGTCTAATAGAATTTTGAAGTTTCTATCGGCACTGAAAATATAAAACGATTTTTCTTTTTTTTTTTAGCGAAAATGGACAAGCGATTACCTTAGATTTCGTGTATTAATGAATTAGTGCTTCCCGAGTCCGTTCTCGTTTGTAATACGGAAAATATTTTCCGTTACTGCTTCAGTCGAGATCGAAAGAACTGTCTATGGTAGGAGCAGATGTCCGTCATACAAACATACAGGTGGCTAATCTTGCTGATTGCTTGTTGATCTGCATGTTTCACTCTCTCGAGACGTCCGGTACTCTGGCAGTATTTTCCTCCACGTCCCTCTTTTCCCTTAGCCACTCCTTTCTCTTGCATATTCACATCTTCTAACCCTATTTTTTCCTTGCATTAAATACAAAAGCGGCGGCTCACAACTGCGTTACGCGCTCAACTAATTTGTGGGTTTTCTGAAAACATATGTTTTGCACGCTTGTTATGATTCAAAAGAAAATGAAGTTAAAATCCGGGACAGAATTACATTACGTGCGTGCGGGTAAGTAGATTCAGAGAATCTCGTAGTTGGTTTGTTACTTACACCTTCCTTAAATCTTATTATATTCAGCACAACATTGTGAAATTGCACGTGCTATATTCGAAACAGCGAAAAAAAAAACCACACACTCATACACACACACACACACACACACACACACACACACACACACACACAGCTCGAAATTAATAACTTTCCCCATAATAACTACACTGAACAGCTAAAGAAACTGGTACACCTGCCTAATATCGTGTAGGGCAAACGCAAGCACGCGGAAGTGCCGCAACCGACGTGGCATGGACTCGACTAACGTCTGAAGTAGTGCAGGGCTGTTCATAAATCTGTAATAGTAGGAGGGGATGGAGATCTCCTCTGAACAGAACGCTGCAAGGCATCCCAGATATGCTCAATAATGGTTATGTCTGGGGAATTTGGTGGCCAGCGGAAGTGTTTAAACACAGAAGAGTGTTCCTGGAGCCACTCTGTAGCAATTTTGGACTTGTGTGGCGTTGCATTGTCCTGCTGGAGTTGCCCAACTCTGTCTGAATGCACAATGGACATGAATGGATGCAGATGATGCTTACAAACGTCACGTGTTTGCAAACGTCACGTGTCAGAATCGTATCTAGACGTATCAGCCAACTGCACATGCCCCACACCATTACAGAGCCTACACCAGCTGCTGACATGCAGGGTCCATCGATTCATGAGGTTGTCTCAATACCTGTACACGCCCCTCTGCTTGATACAATTTGAAACGAGACTCGTCCGAGCAGGCAACATGTTTCCAGTCATCAACAGTCCAATGTCGGTGTTGATAGGCCCAGGCGAGGCGTAAAGCTTTGTGAGAGCAGTCATCAAGGGCACACGATTGGGCGTTCGACTCCGAAAGCCCTTATCGATTATGTTTCCTTGAATGGTTCGCGTGCTGTCAATCGTTGATGGCTCGGCATTGAAATCTGCAGCAATTTGTGGAAGTGTTTCACTTTGTCACGTTAAACGACTCTCTTTAGTCGTCGTTGGTCCCGTTCTTGCAGGATCTTTTTCCGGCCACAGCCGTGTCTCAAATTGTTCGGGCGCCGACTATAACAGCACAATCAAACTCACTTAAATCTTGAACCCTGCCGCTGTAGCAGCAGTAACCTATCTGACAACTGCGCCAGACACATGTTGTCTTATATAGGCGTTGCCGACCGCAGTGCCGTATTCTGCCTGTTTACATACCTGTGTACTTGAATACACGTGCCTATACCGGGTTCTTTGGCGCTTCAATGTAGAAGCCTTATAGTGGTTGGTGGTTGGAAATGTAACACTGATTCGGGTGTGCTAGTTAACTTTAATTCTCAGTAATATCAAAAGTCTTGTTTATTAACAAAAAATATAGCTATAACCGTGGACAGCTTATGTAAACTCAAAACTGTGACCCATGAAGCAGAATTTTACTTTGCCATGCTATCGATTCACCACTAGAAGTATCTTTCATTCGTTCCATTTTGTAGGCTGTCGGTGACCCCAACCAGTTATCTACATATTCAGTGCGTTTTAAAAACATTCATATGATTTGGCAAGACTGTATTATTGATGCGAGTGTAGAAACTTGCGGTAAAGTTTGATTTTCGCACTGAAACTAAAAGGTTACATTGACGAGAGTTCTAAGGTGCCACTCACACATTACATGATCAAAAGCATCCAGACACCTCTTAGCAATGGGGACTTGAGCACTAGATGTCAGGGGAGGTGGATCCGCCAGTATAAAAGGACGTGTAGAGTATCATCTTCTCAGTAGAGAAACAGTAACAGCAGAGTGGGTCGCTCAGGAGAGCTCATTGATTTCGAACGTGGACGAGGAATAGGGTGTCACTTGTGCATCGAATCCATCATGGGCATTTCAACCCTTCTAAAGCTGCCCAAGTCGACTGTTGGTAATGTGGTTGTGCAGTGGACACGAGAAGAAACAGCTACAGCTAAACCAAGACCAAGCAGACCCCATGTGGAGACGGACAGGGATCGTGGAGCACTGCGGAGAGTGGTTTAAAAATACCACGAAGTAGGAGAAAGGAACTATTAGTGAGTTCCACAGCGCTACCATAAATCCACCTAATATGGACACTGTGCGTAGGTAGTTAAAAATAATGGGATACAGTGATTCAGCAGCTCGACATAAGCCCCACTTTCGTGTAGTCGGCACTAAGCGACGCTTGATTTGGGGTATAGAGCGATGCCACTGCACAGTAGGTGACTGGAAAATAGTGGTTTGGAATAACGAATCACTCTATACCCTGTGGAAATCAGATGGCAAAATTTGGATCTGGCGTGAAGAATGTTACTTGCCATCACGTGTAATGCAAACGGTGAAATACGAAGGAGCTCGTGTTGCAGGGTGGAACTGTTTTTCGTGGTTACAGTGTGGTCTCGTTATTAGGCTTAAGAAAACGTGGAAGTATGTGAACACATTTGTGTTATGTACTATGTACAGTACAGGCACAATTCGGAGACGATGATTATTTGTCTCAGCATGACAATGCATCTTGTCAAAAAGCAGCATCTGTGAGGCAATGATTTGTGAACAACAACATTCCTGAAATGGAATGGCCTGCCCGGAGTTCCGACCTCAACCTAATGAACTTCCGTCGGATAAGACAAATTGTCGACTTCGCTCCAGACTCCAGCGTCAAATCCTCCCTGATTTTATACGAGTGCGTAGTGTCTGTTCCTTCTGTCATGTCCGAAACAACAGTGGTTTTGCCACTTCAGTAGGAATGGGCTACCACTATTCTACAGACTTTCGGACAACTCACTGAAAGAGTGGCCAGGATAATTCAAGCCGTCGTGAAGGCGAAGGATGTCCACAACCTTTATAAATGTCCATTAGTATGTGTTTCGATACTCTGATAAAGTTGTATATGATTGCCTGTCGCGGCCTCACTGGTGCAGATAGGTCGCTCGCTAGCGCGCATGTTTCAGATATCAAGTACGTGGGTAAGATCGAGACTTGGTTTTTTCTACAATTGTGAGAATGCCGAAAATTTCGTTTTTGAACAGGGCAGAACATCATATTATTAGCAGCTGCTCGTAAGAATGGTTCTTAACAATGATCTGCCTCGACGATGGATCAACCGTTAAGTGGCGCACGAATCTCGCACTGCATCATAGGCCTCAAAGGTCCCTTCATCTGATGGAAAATGATTTTTCTCGCCTTTTATGTGCCTCCCCTTCCAAGCATCCTTGGATGAACTTCGATACCGCAAAGCAACATCAGTGAATGCAATAACTCCAGGTACACTCGCGAAAGTATGGGACGAGTTTGACTATCGTATTGCTGTTTGTCGTGCGTCCAGAGGAACATTTGTCAAAAGTAGATGAAAACTTTCATGTGCAATGTTTCTGTTTTCGTTCATCACTTCATACCTTGCTGCTGGTCGCTGCAGTCCGTCGTAAATTACGCAGACTTCCACAAGGCGTGACATGTGCTTTTTGAGCGGGAACAGCAACTGTATCGCTCACAATCCACCTCCGTCGAAATGTTGCATCCTGCAAGCCTTATTGTCCATTTGACTTGCTGACACACCATAAATCCAGCTCGTGTTTGTTTTAAGCTCACTTTTAACTGTCTATAAGCAACGCTACCGTACCGTACTTAAACCGTCCCTTCCGCGCCGCGTAACCTCTGTTCTGCATCCGAACAGTTCCAGAACACCTCTCCCTCTACTGCCAAATTCACGCGCCACCCTGCATTGTCCGCGTTCTCGTGGATTTCCCTCACTTTTAAACATTAATTTACACTATTCCAAGTATTTACAAATAGACATACCATAACATTACCATATTCAATTACAGTCATTATATATATATATATATATATATATATATATATATATATATATATATAAAACTAATATTAAATTAATATTTTTACTATACGTAATAATATTATCCTAGTTTAACGCTTCTTTATTTCGTCGTTGACACAGTAGCACGTCAACAGCCGGCCAGCTTCGCCGTATACGAGGTGCTCGTTCAAAGACACCGCTTTGTCAGAGTCGCTTATGTAAGTATATTTTCCATTTGCTGTCCTTATCGTCACTAGATTGCTTTCCCATTCGTCACTGATCCGCTTATATACTTTCATTAACGCTAGTGGTGGGCAGTGGTCATAATGTCTTAGCTCGTCAGTGTATACGAGGAATTCCATACAAACCCAATATTCTTTCGCAACGAAATTCCCGTTGAACTAATACCAACTGATGAAATAGCAGAATGTCCCCAAGTCACCGTCCAAGAGGGCATCATCGGAGAATTGGGTTCGTCTCTTTAGATATTTAAGGCTTAAGTATTCGACTAACAGGACATGTGTTGGGTTCGAGATCACAGATGCAAAAAATGATCTTATATTTTCAGACTGTCATTTCTTGAACTTCTCTAATAGGATAAGAGAGGCTACCGAAAACATAGATTTTTATAGTCAAACTGGGAGCGTAAGGGAGAGCGTAAATGTTTGTCTCGTAGTCGGCACACCAGTTGCTACCTTATTTACTGCACGAAGCTGATTAATAATTTTTTCACGTCTGTTTACCACTTCCTTTTTTGTTCTGGGCAGTTTAATTTGTAATCATTGTGAAGGCCCAGATTCAAATGACACGAAAGGCGTGTAGAAAAGTGTAATAAGACAAATTTTGAAAGAGTAATGAATACATTAAAATGAAGAAACAAAACGAATACATATTTAGCAAAGCTCCGGTAGTATTCTGTAATCAAAAGTTAATAAAACCGCTGGAAGTGTACAGAATTTTATTGGAAGTAGAATTCTTAAAAGTGTGCGGAACAAACTGAATCATAAAGTTTCTGCGTAAGCGAGAAGCCACGTAGTGGCTACGTATTTAGCAAAGTTCCAGTAATATCGCATAACGAAAAATTAATAAATCCGTTAAAAGCATACAGCTGTAACGCTTAATTATCAGGAACTAGAAAGAGGAAGGGGTGAAGTCGGACGTTGCTTCAAGAAAGAAAAATTATTCAATAGGTCTGTGTGCTTAAGCGAGGTTTGTTCACTCGAAGTGCACAACGGATAACGATTAGTTCTGTGGGGAATTTCACTTTCCCCTAGAATATTTAAAACGCGGCCCTTAGTCTGAAGATGTAAAATACTGCAATCCGTGTTTATATAAGAGATAAAAAGACTATAATTTTTCATATGGTTAGTCAGGCCTGATTAGAATTGCTCAGATCTTTGTATTCTCTGAAACGTACGAGTATATTAAAGGACCGGCCGGTTTGGCCTATACGTATTGACGGGCAATCGCCATATTCAGTCCGATAGATACCTGATGAGCGGAGCGATTTTATTCTCTAGTTTCGTGGTGTTTCAATGGATATCTCTCTTTATTGGACGCATAGATGGCTTTTCTGAACCATTTACCAATCCTATCAGACATAATAGCTACGTACGGGATCGTAAAATAAATTTTTCCGACGTATGCTTTTTTAATGGGTGATAGGGTACTCTGGTAATGGTTGTTAGTTGAGGCTTTCGATTGCATTTGCTGAATAAGAACATCAATAACGTTTGGCTGATAGACGTTAGCATGTGCTATGAATTTAATTGTATCCACTTCTGGCTGGTAATCTTGTTCCGAGAGCGGCACTCGATTACCGCGGTGAAGCATTGTACGGAGAGGAGCCATTCTATGTTGCTCTTGGTGATCAAAAGAGCAATTAATGATAGAACTAATCTTAGTTTGTTTCCGGAATTTATTAAAATGAACTTTACCGTCTTGTAATGTTATTTCCAGGTCCAGAAATGGAAGAGTGAAGCCAGAGAGGTCTTCCGACGTAGGCATACACTAGATATTGGCGTGAATTTTATCGAAATCTTTTTGAAAAAGTTGCACTTAAGCGTCGGTAAAGAAGTAAAAAATGTCATCGACATATCTTTGAAGGTGTTAGGGGATGGGTTGAGGAGAGCCTATATTAACCTGAAACATGTCGTGAGTTAAAAATTAAAAGCCATACAACTGAAGCAGTGATTTTCATGTATCTTACGATGCTCAGTTGCGGATATTCCCCCAATGGGTTTATTTGTACCTTTATGATCATTTGCTTGCGAGAATACACGACTGCATTCCCACCAGAGCTGGGAACACTGTGTATTGATGCAACTGTTTGGGCGCCCTTCACAATGACATGTGTGTTTGGTTTGGTCTGAATTAGTTATCGTATTTTCCTACAATGATAACTACTCGTCACCTCACTTGACGCTAAACTGACCTTGTGTTGCATATTTTTTTCCGGTAAAGTGTACTAAGCAATAAGTGCTGTAGTGTTTATCCTTATGGTAGACCGTTACTAGTTTCCATAGCAGGAACAGTTTTGTTTCTCACTGTAACAATGAATTTCATATATCTTAAAAGACAGATTAGATTTTCCAACAAGTATGTCTGGTATGTCTATTCGTTCAATATTATCTTCCAGGAACTCGAGGCCGCTCCCTCAACTCCATAAATACTGCTGCAATGTACCTGTTGGCGCTCACTCTCAAAGTGTATCGTCAGTGTTACAGTCGCGTTGCGTTGGTACCTTTATCTTTCCTGAAACTCATCTGCAAAAGTGGCAATGTACCGTGCTCTCCACGTCAAAAATGGAGCCTGTGTTTGTCTATTCTTGGCAAGAGCCTAAGTCAACATAAAAGAAAGCTGATAGTTCGAAAGGTTTTCGCCTCCGATCCACGTTTCTCGGGTTTCAGTATGGGTACTATAGTTTGGTTACGACGAATTGCTCAGGGACAGGTCTGAAAGATACGGAGGCGCTGCAGTGCTCATTTCACGGAGGAAAAATAAATAACCTTATTTCCGTCTTTTTCTTTTTTTCCCCCCATTTCGTATTCAACATTGCGAGTAGCGTGCAAGATGAACGATTCGTTATCCGTCTCTGCATTACACCGAATTTATCTGCAGCTTTAGAAATATGTCGTAAGTGTGTAATTTTTCACAGTGGCACGAATTACACTCCGTTAAATACAGATTTAAGATCAGTTTTTAGTTAAGTAGCATTTCACAGGGTTTTGTTTACGCGAGCGCGACTCCACAAGTACTTCAGATTACGTCATTTACTGCATCAGTTATGCGGACCTTAGCGTGTTTTTCCGATGATATTAATGCAAATATCATGCATTATTTTATTCAGCTGGGAAGAAAGGAAATGTCTGCGGTGGGCGTGTGTTATGCACGCATACGGAGATGTATTGCCGCTGGCTGCGCGGAGGTCTTAACATTTCCGCCTCCCAGTAACAGAGAAACAGCCCTCTTCCTCTTCCAGTGCTTTTCTCCTTCTCTTTTCTTTTTCCAGTGCCTCTCCTAAATGTGTTTACGTCCAAGGGCGCATTCAGAATCTCAGCTGGGCAGTCGGCGGGAGGGGAAACAGAGAGGGAAGAGGAGGAGGATTCGTTGATGGTGCGAAGCGGGAGAATTGGAAGAAACGAGAGAGAATACCCTACAAAATACGATGAAACGCATTTTTATTGACAAACTGTGTTTATCAACCACTAAATACACTAATACTAGTACCTACTACCTACAATACACTTAATGGAGAGAGCATAGTTTGTGTGAGATGTGCCATATTAATTTGTTGTATGATAGGTAACTTCGAAATGTTTGCTAATATTTCTATATTCACATTTTTAGTAGCTTTAAATATTGGCTGAGAAAATGAGAAAAACACATAGCTATCAGAAGGTACAACGCTTCTGGAAGTTTCCAGAACCCAGAACTGCATAGCATTTTCAGCTACAAAGAAAATACTTATACAACAGTATCAGAAAACACACGCTACTTACTTCTTCCCATGGAAACGTCATGTGCAATAAACGATACACTTTCAGGAAGAAGCCTCTTTGACTTGTATTGAACAACGTTTTTGCTTTGATTGAAATATTTTAATTTTATGAGTGAATTATGGAACAGCTTACACCGTTTTGTACTTCAATACTTTCTGCGTGAAGTATAGATTCATAGATTCATTAGGGGATAAAATAATTCCGTTTTCTTTCTATGAATAGCTCTGAGCATTTCATTATTGTTCTCAAGTTGAAGTATGCGGTTGACTACAAATTTCTCCGACTGTATGTCTACATCTGCTTCTACGTCTACATCATTCTCCGCAAGGCACAAACGGTGTGTGGCGGAGGGTAGTTCTGGTACTAATAACTGGTCGCTCCTTTCCTCTTCCACTCGTGTAGGAAGAATGATTGTCTGTAATCCTCTGTGTTGTTATAATTTCTCGAATTTTCTCATCACAGTCACTTCGTGATATGTCTGGGGGAGGAAGTAATACGTTGTGAGACTCTCCTGGGAAGCCTTATCTCGAAATTTCAATAGTAGACCTCTCTGTCATGAGCAACACCTCTCTTGCAGCGTCTGCCACTGTAGTTAGCTGAGTTATCTCTACAACACTCTCTGTAGTACAGCGGCTAAAATAGAAACAAATCACGGTTCATCGTCCCGTCGACGATGAGATCATTAGAACGGAGCACAAGCTGGATTTGGGAGATGATGCCGAAGAAGATCGGTCGTGTTGTTTTCAAAGGAACCATCCTGATCATTTCCTTATCTGATCTGAACCCCGATAAGAATACAACTCTGCAGTCCTAGTGCATGTAGGCATCCTCGCACCCTAGTACCATAGCACGCCGCTATAGGAGCCCAAACAAACCGGCCCAGCCCATTGATAAAGTGGGATGGACTGGTAGCTCTGGCAATGTGGTGCGGTACTGTGGTGAGAGAATTCCAGCGTGTAGTAGAGCTACAGACACGAACCTGCAGACAAACAAACAATTAATTACGTAACTTCATTTTTTCGAGGTGACAACTACATCTTTATGATTAGCGCTCGTACATGAATCGCGCAAGTAATTCTAATTACCTTACTTTGAGCAGCGAATACTTTTGTACCTTAATCAAGAGTTTCCTCGAGATACTGTTTCCTAACGACTCGAAACGACAAAACATAAACACTATTTCGTTTCTTTTGGCCACTTATTTGGAATAAATATAAGCTCAGTATTAAGTAAAGTTTACCACATTGCTTCTTTTCGTGCGCCTTTCCACGAAATTATTGGTTTCACCTTTCTTTCTTTTCTTCTTTTTCTTCTCCAATTACATTTTATTCTGAGAAGACAGTACAGAGGTAAAGGAGTCGAAATATTTGAATTCTGCGTTATGTAGCGATCGAGGAGAAGTCAAAATCGGATTTCTATGAAAACTGGCTAAGAATCTCAAGAGAATGGATACTGTAATTCCTGACGAGAATATTCTAACAGCATTTCATTCAGTAGCAAGGGTTACCGAATGCTCGGAATACAGCAGTAATGCATTTTCACTGTGTGTTATACAACAGTTCCTTTTTGTCGTACTGAGGTAAAATTGGCTAGGTGAGCGTCCATTGCCCACCAATAGCTCGAAAACATTAGCAACGTTGTCTTTGCTGAAACTACACTACTGTTTATAAAAAGTCAATCGAACAGAAGCAATGTCGGCCGCGGTGGTCGTGCGGTTCTAGCGCTGCAGTCCGGAACCGCGTGACTGCTACGGTCGCAGGTTCGAATCCTGCCTCGGGCATGGATGTGTGTGATGTCCTTAGGTTAGTCAGGTTTAAGTAGTTCTAAGTTCTAGGGGACTGATGGCCTAAGATGTTAAGTCCCATAGTGCTCAGAGCCATTTGAACCATTTGAACAGAAGCAATGGTCTGCAACGCGCCACGATAAGACATGTAGGGTAGCGGACACACAATAAGTGATTTAAGTGGCAGCGAGGTGGAGTGCACGTAGGCCCAACAGCACCCTCTTTCGTGTCATCTGAGAGGTCAGTATTACGCAACGCTCAGTCTGTGCAGAGCCGTCATACGAAGTGGAAACATGTAACCTAGTGGCACTATGCCTCGCCGACATCACATGGTGGAATATGGGCCTTTGAGTGAGTTCGAACTTCGCACAAGGATTGGTCTTGGGGGAGGGGGGGGGGGGGGGGGAGTTGTCGATCTGTGACACTGCGGTTCGTCCAGGCCACCCTGCTTCAACAGGAAGGTACCAGTGGAGAGAAGAGTACTGTACACAACGCAGACAGGGCACTGGATGACACAATGTGATCACAGCGCATGATGACAACCATTCTTGTCCGCTTGGCCATAATGGACAGAAGAGCTTCATACACAGTGTTGACTCTACCTTGGGGAGCTGCAACGGGTGTAGACATGTCTGCGTCGATGGTTCGACGCCGTATTTTGCTGGGTGTACTAGTAGCACGTGTACCATTGCGTCGGCTTTCATTGACCAGAACCCGCCAACGCCACAGACTCCAACGGGCATGTGAACGCCAACACCACTGAGTGGCAAAATGTAATGTTTACGGACGAGTCCCGTTTCACCTTATCCTACTGTGATGGCCTCATACGCGTTCAATACCTCCGCTGTGAACACACTCGGGCAGACTGTATTGTTGAGCGGCATTGCAGGCAAGCGCGAAGTGCGATGGTTTGGGTCGTCATTGCTGCAACAAGCGATGTCGCCTCCTACGTCTTGAGGGCAATCTGAGCAGCTACCACTGCATCAGAGAGGTTTCACAGCCCGAGGCACTGCCCCTTCAGCAGGCCGTTCCACATGCCACAGTTCACCAGGACAACGCCTAGCCGCATGTGACAAGAATGTGTAAGCCGTTTACGAAGAACAACGGGTAGCACTAGTTTCTTGGCTGCGCTTTCGCTTGACAGGTCACCCATCGAACATGTCTGGGATATGATAGGTCGGGAACTTGTTTGTTCAGATGTTCCTGCATCCACAGTTGATGCCTTGTGGACGCACCTACAAACTGTGTGGCAGAGTATTCCCCAGCAGCATATTCAGGCACTCTTTGATGGCGCTGCACCGTACTGAATTTCCACACTCACAGTGCATGTACAGGTCTGTAAGGCTAATCATGTGTGTAGTGTCATGTCCCTGATGGGTGGAATAAATTTCATCGTGATCACGCCTCTGACTCTTGGTGTCTCACTTTTTTTCAGACAGCAGTATATAAAATAACGACGAAACCAACGTTCTTGTAAGGATGAGAATGTTGAACGCTTTTTAAACGACAGATCGACTGAGCAGAAATTCCAAAGACGAGATCCCCGAGAGACAGTAAGATAAATAAAGATATCAGGAAAGAATTATAGATACTTAATCTGAATGAAGAAATACTGAAGTACTGGAGCAAATAGAAAGAGCATGTAACAAGGATGCACGAATTCAGTGTTGCATTGTGCGTAAATAAAAAAAAAAAAAAAAAAGAGGATGGAAGGAAGACTGGATGACCAAAGAAAAGCTGGGCACAGCAAAATACTTGAGACCAGTGCATATTATAAATGCTCAAGTTTTGATGCTGATGATGGACTATCGCCTCTAAGAATATAATTTCCATTTTCTTCTGGTACACGTCTTATTTGGTACACACTATCTAAATTGGACGCCTGTTAATGGACATTAAAAAAGGATGTGTCCGCCTTTAGCCTTTGTGATGTTTTGAACTCTGCTGATGGCCTTCTGGTCGCGAATGGGGGTTTCAGACTATTCTCTGTCTCGGAGAATACCGCGGGACTTATTGCCAGCAGATCTAGAGGTCAGAAACTGAGTGGCAGACAGCGGAAACTGTGTGGCAGATAGTGTCGCGGTGCTACGCCCTATTTTATACGCGAGTAATTATTTCATTGGAGGTGGAAGGGTCTTCGCAATTGGAAGTAATTTTCGGTCGCGTAAGCTCCGTGAATTCTGATAACCGCACTAGTGACTTTGCATAATTGTTGTAAAGCATATACACCATCCAAATTAAAGGGCGCAGAGCTTCAACAATGTATTGAGATTTTAACAGATTAGTTTGTTCTTTATTTGATGGGTTACCACTTTCTCCTGGAGTGTTGTGACATTAAAATAAAGAGGAATCAAATTTCACATATGAGAGTGTACCGTATGAACTACTGCATAAAAGCTAAGAATAACAGGTCAAGTATCTGAGGCTGGTCTACCAGTGTACTGTACTAGAAGGTAGTTTTTTGTTGGAACTCACTCACACACCCCTGCTAGACTGCTTACTGTAACTGGGAGTTTAAACTGTATTCGACTGTGTAAACCAATGTATAAATGTCAGCTCCCAGTCGAGTAATATCAGAAATGTTAGGTAGAATTAAATTAAATCAACAGAGGAAATTTAAATGTTCCAAAATGGTGTATCACGGTGCCGAGAAATTGTATGGAATGCTGCTGTGTAATTTTGCAGGGAGTAATAAGTTTGTAATGAATTCTCCGATACTAGTCATGGTTGTGTAAAATACAACACTGAGAAGTAGCAGCTCGTCCGCCGGTCGCTGTGGCCGAGCGGTGCTAGGCGCTTCAGTCTGGAACCGCGCTGCTGCTTCGGTCTCAGATTCGAATCCTGCCTCGGGCATGCATGTCTGTGATGCCCTTAGGTTAGTTAGGTTTAAGTAGTTCTAAGTTTAGGAGACTGATGACCTCAGGTGTTAAGTCCCATAGTGCTTAGAGCCATTTGAACCATCTTACTCGCCCCATTTACGGCAGAAAGGGAGAGTTGCAGCGGTCAGCGCAGTTCTTCCGGGAGCAGGTAAAATCGGCTTTTTGGTCGTAAAATATGGCAGTTGTAGGCCCGGACGTAGTTGGTGGCAGACATAATGTCGCCGGAGACTGACGGGCGACGTTGTGGTTTACCGTTAAACTTCCGAATGCGAACTTTCCTAGAACAATCAACTAATAAATTACTTTCTCTTCCGGCTCTAATGACTACGTCGTCGACCGGACGTTGAAGCTTAATCTTTCTCCTTTCCTTGTTGGCCGACTCTTCGTTTAGCGAAGTTATATTCTGAGAGATCTTCTATGCTTTTTATCTTATGAATAATTTGTAGAGAATGAACGTTCAAGCGAAGAAACGTCCCGTGAAACTTCTCCTAAGCTGGTTTTGGAGTCTGTCGTGTCCTTGGACGATAAATATGAAGCACTCGCTTTGTTACACCCGTGCAGACGGCCGGTGATAGTCTATCTATAGACGAAAGGCAAACAGCGGTACATTTTGCAAAGCAACAGAAGGGCCGCAGGTTTCAAACTTTCAGCAAGCGCCGTGCTATGTTTGTCCAGCTCTGCAGCAAATGTCGATTCCACCCCTGCCGAAATACGGGAATGTCAATCCAGCTGACAGACATTTCTCTCTGGGTACGGCCTCGAGAATATGCTCCACTGCATGATCACGTCTGCGTGTCGATACAGACTGTATATCACTGTATTTCCGCCTATTACCTATGTACCTTTAGATGTGTACTTAGGAGATTGAGGAGGACGATCAAATATGATCCACAGAGACACATAACAAGATTTAAATTCCAGTACATTTTGGCACCAATACGAATGTCTTTCATTTGTGGTTATTTATGAGGTGCCATCAACTATCAGACAGATAACGTTAAACGTTTTATACTACATTAGTCTTATTGTATCT
Organism: Schistocerca americana; assembly: GCF_021461395.2. Classification (NCBI taxonomy): domain Eukaryota; kingdom Metazoa; phylum Arthropoda; class Insecta; order Orthoptera; family Acrididae; genus Schistocerca; species Schistocerca americana. Next base: position 303,657,056 of record NC_060121.1, read on the forward strand.
GCACGACTAGGGGTCTCTGGGATGTGGAAAGAAAACAAATATGTACATTTTATCTACGTTAAATATGATGAAATGGTTTTAACATTATAAAATATTATTGTGTTGCAGTGCTCATGTTCATTATGAAATAAACTAAAACATAAATTTTAAGACTTTCGGCTGAAGATAACCTTCAGTTTGATTGGAAAAAGTCGCTCACCTGAATGTTCTATAATGCAATATTAAAGTACATCTTACTTACAAGATATTTGACATGCATAAGCAAGTTGTTATCAAGTCGTTGAATGCATCTGCGTCCAAGTCTCTGATTATTTTCTGTACTGACGTTACCCCCGCTCCCCCCTCCCCTTTAAGTCTTTGTTCTTAGTATTGTATTCACTCTTTCCACTATTTTTTGAAGAAGGAAAAGTTATATATATTGTGAATCAGTTGTCAAAATTACCAGTTCTTGAAGAGGTCTCTGCAGGATGCTCTAGAAATAACCCAGATATAGTCCTTACAATAAGCTTCTTTACCATGAGAACACTGCCCCTGTTAATTTGATTTTCCGCAAGAAAGATTTACCTAACTCTTTAATGAATAAAAATTTGCTGAACAGTTTATTCATTTTTAAATAATCTACAGCAGTAGCCATACGTACTGAAAACATAGCTGGACTGAGATGATAGAATGACGACTTTCAGTACCGGATGACGTTGCTGGTGGTAAGCGTTTCTAGGTAGAGTCGTGAACCACTTTCTTATATACCGAAAGGTATACAAGCAATAGACAAACACGCATTATTAATTCTAAGCTCTAGTTTTTCTAGTCTGTAGCGTTAAAAACTAAACACTGTTTCTGTTGTATTTCATTGTTTGAGTAGACAATTTGTGCAGCTTGTGGTATCCTATGAGAAGAGGATAACTGTATGTACTGAAATCTTGTCTAAATTTAATGATATCATAATCCATTTGCGTTAATCCATCTGTAGACTTTTTCGAATACTTCGATACCTACTTTTTCAGTATTATTATACTTGTATCATGTGTAAAATGTACGAAATTTGTGCCCTCCGACAATGAACGTTGAATTTCATTTGTATATATCAGAAACAGCTTATGACGCATAATACACACCTATGGTACCGGTACACCATGTGTGATTGCCTCAAATTATGTGTTCTTACTGATGTATAGGGTACTTGTTTTGGTATAGCCCTGCTCCCTCTCGACCGTTTCCATCTGCTTGACCGGACACAAACACCATCTCGGCTTGTTCCCGACATAAATACTGGACCATTCAGCTGCTTACAGTACGCTGCGTCAGTCACACAGCCTGCAACACACAAGAAACACACGGTACGTGGTCAGAGGGACTTTCATTCGTCAGCGCCATCTACTGTGGCAACGATGCATTTCCGCACACATTCCATAGGATCTTTTTTCCTCTGTTTCCAGTCCTGCGATCGCAGGAGAGCTTCTGTGAAGTTTGGAAGTTAGGAGACGAGGTACTGGCGGAATTAAAGCTGTGAGGACGGAGCGTGAGTCGTGCTTGGGTAGCTCAGTTGGTAGAGCACTCGCCCGCGAAAGGCGAAGGTCCCGAGTTCGCGTCTCGGTCCGGCACACAGTTTCACTCTGCCAGGAAGTTCCAAAGACAGAAGAAATTTTCTTCTACATAATTCAGGTTGAATTTTTTCCGACTTGATTTCCAATTTAACAGATGGTAGAACTCACTAATGTGTAACTGAAGTCGCCTCGTAAACGCGCACAGTGTTCTAGTTATATAGACAGTTGGCCATAGAAATTACCAGCCTTCCGCATCTCTGAATTCCTTCTTCTCTTTCCAATCAAGGAGAAAATCTTCCATCATTACAGACTCTTTGATGAGCTGCTGAAATGCAGGGTATCCTGTGGATCCGTACCGGTTTGGTAATTTGGAAATACAGCGGTGCGCTTTATATACGCTTCAAAATATCAGAGGCTATTGGATCTTATTGCATAGCAGAGTGATTAGCTCGGTGGTGGACCACGGGCTGAGAACTTACGCTACTGGAACGAAGCTGAGAAAACACTCAAAGTGTCCGGAGCAAGTTGCCCTCTTTGTACGGAGTGTTTTGCCGCCCAAAGTAGACGATTAAAAGTAACAGGCCCTCGTTACGCTTCGTTGCTGTAAACGCTACAGTGCGGAATTCCTCTGAAAAATTTCGAGTATTGTTCTAAGGCCTGTTCCAGCATTGGTCTTCGAACTGTAGAAAGAGATACGTTAGTATTTTGTGTATGGGGTCGATGAGGATAAAAGCATTATTCTGCTAAATAATGAATTTAGTCAAGAGATGTAAATTTTAGTAGTCTTGTACAGGATAAAAAAAAAAAAACAGTTGGGGCTTTCATTAAGAAGCATGAAGATAGAGAGAGATGAAACTGAGATGGGGTTCAGTGAACACGGCATAAGATAAAATATTCACCGCTTTCATTCTTTGTTCCTATTTTTTCTTGTTGTTCATTAATAATTTATACCGCCTCGCTTGAGGGTTCTGTTGCTTCTCATAATTAGACTGTTGTTTTTGCAGGGCATTTCATGTTGTTGGGAGGACGCAATTAAAATACACATTATTTTTTGAAACGATGAAAAATATAGAGGACAATAATGCCCATCTGACACGACTACAGAACGCATGCCTGACTTCCATTTCGTAAAAATTTATCTCCACTGTCACTGCGGTGCCAGCATTGCTCCACCAATCCCATTATTTTTTGAGTATTTGAATTTATGTGAATTCTAAGCTTCAAAAGACAGAAAATTACTACAGCTCTTTTTTTATGTTTGTTTCAAATAACTGTAAGTTCCGCTGGTACAACCGTCTACACTTCAGAGCGATGGTGTCAATATTTTGGACTTCTCTAATAAGAAAATGGTTCAAATGGCTCTGAGCGCTATGGGACTTACCATCCTAGGTCATCAGTCCCCTAGAACGTAGAACTACTTCAACCTAACTAACCTAAGGACATCACACACATCCATGCTCGAGGCAGGATTCGAACCTGCGACCATAGCGGTCCCGCAGTTCCGGACTGAGGCGCCTAGAACCGCTCGGCCACCATGGCCGGCGGACTTCTCTAATAGACACGGATAATACTGAAACGTTTTGATGAACCTACATCCAATTCTCTACGAAAACTAGGATATCCTGTTTGAAATTTTCAAGGAACTTAACAAAAAATCATGATCGCAGTTGAAATGCGATAAATAGCGGCAGAGTACAAATGGGGCTAGGCGAAACATATTTTACGTATGTAGAATGTAAGATGATTATATAGCAATAGAAACTGATGAAAGTTTTATTCATCGTTTCTGTAAGCGCTGCAGTTGACGCAAGAGCACAACGTTACGGTAGTTTATAACTGTTCCAGAGCTTTTATTGTCGCTCTTATTTACAGGAAAGGGAAACGGAATGATATTTCAACTCTTTTATCCGAAACAAAACGCATGCAAAGTTTTGTTCCCACAGTGTGTCTATTGTTATTTATTATCATCTGGAGTTCTTGTATGTGAATGGAAAAACGAACGACTTTAAGACAGACGTAGCAGAGCTTGGTTTCAAGAAATAAACGAATGACCCGTATTATCATTCTTTACTCTCACACTCATGTCTACAATGTACATTTTTTACACCGTTATCCCGCATTCTCAACCTGACGTAGGCCAGATCATTGGTGATGAAGAGAACATTTTGTGTGTTAATCTCCCCTATTCACAGTATTTTAAGAATAAATTTCCTAATATCTATATATTACAGCGTCTCTTACATTCTCAATTAAAGACACTGCCACAAGAAAATTTAATATCCGCAAAGGAGGCTGAAGATCATTCCATTATCAAGACCTGTATTTCTTCCAGAAATTAGAAGGCTCTTTTAATGAGCCTTAAAAAATGGTGTTGAATATATGTTTTTGTTGTATTGCTGCACGTAAGTTATGCTAGTTAAAACACTTATGTTCTTTGTAACACGGCGGACATCTAACACAATGTTCTCATAACTAGAAGCCTACTAGTGGAAGGCTGCAATTCCAGCAACGCACAACTTCTGTTTTCGTAGTCTGAGATGAGTGTCCGTTCCACATGACGTCAATAAACCCATCACGTGCAGTACATCGTGATCTCCACAGTAAAAAAGGTCTTCTATGTCAATACAGAGCCTGCATCAGCGGTGCTGAGCCTCGCGCCCATGAGCCAGTACGTACGGTTGTCTTTAAAGTATTTTAATTGCTCCCTGGACTCGAGCAGTAATGCCCTCCGCTGACGTTCAGGTGTGCCGTCCACCATATTCTTCATACTATGCCATAGAAAATGGTCGAGGTGTCAGATCTGGCGACCCTGCTGGTGGAACTCGTCCACACCCACTAATCCGCCGACTAGGATATGCGACCTTGGGGTAATTCCGCAAATTGACTTCAAAGTGTGCTGGATCTCCGTCTTGTTGCAGCCGAATGTCCATCCGAACATCTATTGGCAATACATCCAATAATGCAGGCAAAACATCTCCAATAAATGTGAGGTAGATCAGTTCTGTTAGGCTGTTTGACAGTAGATATGGCCCAATGAAATGGTCACCAATTATCCCGGCCCATATGTTAATACCGTCACTGTGTTGGTGGTTTGGAGTCGTCTCTGCACGCGGATTTTCGCCCGCCCAAACATGCATGTTGGCCATGTTTGATATACCATCTCTAATAAACGTGCATTCATCATTGAACTCGGGAATTGTGGCTGGAGTATGCACTGTTGTAAATACCATTGCGCAGACTGTACACGTCGTGTGTAGTCCTCCTCCTGTAATGCCTGGACTTTCTGCGGATGGTGTGGAAGGAAGGAGCTGGTGTTCCTGTACAAGTCACACGGCACTTTTATCCGTGTGCAGCGCCTGTGGCACTTGACGGGTGGTGGTTGCTAGGTCCTCTACCAAGATTGTCAGTACGTCTTCCTCCAACTGTAGGGATCGAGCCGAGTGTGGTCGACCCGCATCACGTTTCGGCACTACCAGAGGACAAACAGTAGACTGCGGATAGTATTCGCAAGTATCAAGCATATTGCTACTACTCTACTATTACGATGGACACAACTCTGACAGACAATACATACGTTCAACTTCCCAGCTTCTCTGAGGCATCTCTATATGGCCACGAACGTGTAATGATATGGATACGTCTGTTTGGAAAATTTTCTGTATACATTCTTGCAGCAGCTCTCCGACTGAAATCCGCTTTGCAGTGTGCAAGTACCATATTGGTCATTTCCGCAGCTGTGTTCTTCTTGTACACATCGCACTGCTGTCAACAACGTTACTGAACTGACAGACCACACAACGACCACATAGCTCACAAGGGCTATGCGGAGGAATATAGCGCATGAGCAAGAGTGTTATTGGACTCAGGTCATCCACCGCAGTACACAGATGGCTGAAAGGTTGCATACCTTCCGTATTCAGACACCAAAACGATTCGTCGGAACAAACCGCTATAACCGTTCGTTCTCAGACTTCGACACTTTTCAGTGCCCAAGCCGTGAGTTTCCAGATATTGATTCCTTCTTGAAAATCGATCAGTTTGCCTTCCCGCGCAACATACTGAGCGTTGTCGATGTTTTTTTGGGACACCCCGTATATAGACAGTGGAAATATCAGACGTTGTAAGGGCTTGTTTTCACAAAACGCGTTTTCACTGTTATTGCTTTCTCGGTACTCTGTTGCGCATTACTAGACTTGTACCAGCCAAAACATGAAGAAAATGTTTCAAACATTCATTGCTAGATGGCGCATGGTCTTTATGTCACGTAATGCTTTCCTCTGGAGTTCCACGTGTCAAAGCCAACGTCTCCTTCATTTAACTATGACCTGTTAGTGTGGTAGAAAGAGTGCGTGTAAGTTTTTGTTTTTATCAATAAAACATCTTTGTAATGGAAGGATATAATATGAGTTACAAAAACAGAGAAAAAAGTTGATTTTAACAGACAAAACGTATCTCTGGAAAATGTCAGGAACAGCCACTTCATCCCGATCAGCACAGCGAGTTTTACAGTGAACTTTGCAACATCTGACGCCAAGTATGAAGCTGTGTAAGAAACAGAAGTCAATAATGAAAGATTTTTTCTTGAATTTAGTCATTCTCTTGTAAAAAGTTTAAAGAAGTTTGAAAAATGGTTTTTGTTCACAACTTGTGAAAACATTAACGTTTTATTTCAGTACTTGTATTATTACAAGTAAAAGGTACTGTCTCAGTACTAACGGAACCTGAAACAAAAATTTTGCTAGGGATACTAGTCAGTTCCCTGGAACTGCACCAAGAGAGTTTTTAAAAAATTATTTATTTTCCAATTTGCCTCATTATTTTTTGCAAGAGTGAGACGGGCAGCATAAAATATCTTCTCAGTCTTTTGGATTCAAATAAGATATGTATGAAACGAGATACATTATGTTTTGAATCTCCTGACAAATGTGGCGTGACATTCACGTCGATTGAAATTTTGCGACTCTTCACATACAGGAATGCTTGAAAATGAGTTATAAACAAGATAGACGATTGACAACAAAAAGAAGGGCTGTGCAGAAATTGTGGGTGCTACACAGAGAAAAGATAGTTGAAAACTACAAAAGGAAACACAAAACGTAGGAGAAAAACGCAGAGAGAAAATTCCTATTTCTTAGTAATATTCAATGGCAGGCTGCGGAAGCTATAACCACACTTATATTCTAGTACTTTTGTAAAAAAGACGCGGAGAGTAACCATTATTAAGGATCAGAGATAATAGATATTCCTAGAAGAATAAAATACTAAAGATACGTAGGATGATACATATGTAGAAACAATTTGAAATTAGAAGCAGTGTGGATGAACGCAAGAATCCGATAACACAGGAAAAAATGAAAGAATATTAGAAACCAAAGAATAACAAATAAAGATGAAGTAGGTCAATAAAAAATTAAACTACTGCAAAGTGACACAACAGTGCCCATAAGTTGAAGGATGTTTGAGATACAGGAGCCAACACCAAGCACCTCGAAAAAGATAAATTAAAAGATACCCTGTTAAGGACTGTGGGTAATACTCAAAAAGTGTGGTGCACTTCTAACAGTGGCATAAAGAACGCCACAATGATGGATTATCTTATGGAGACAGTATCGTAAGGGAAGCGGGCTATCGGTTTTCAAATATTTACGTAATTCTTTCATTTCCGATAAGCCACCTCCGTTAGGTACAACACGGTCAACGTAACAAAATTCCTCTCAGAGGGTAACACTGCTCTGTTGCTTTATACCATAATTACATTAACAAGATAGTTTTATTTCACGACCTGCCTACAACTTTAAGGTTATGGTACAGCAGTAGTAGACAGGAGTGCTATAAGTCGTTCATAATACGGCGTCCCACGTATGTCCAAATGCTCTGGGGAGCGAAATGGTCACTGTGAACATGTGATGAGATGCTGCAAGTATTTATCATGCCACCCCTGGGCGGCCAGACGCAGTCATTCATTACATATGACATAGGTCCATATGCACCATGAAAGGAGGTAGATGCTGTCACTGTATCCGTTTAAATCACATGCAGTGATGATGGTGCTATTAACAAGATGCCGAAAACACTGACCTCGCCATACCAGTACACTACAACAATATTGTATGTCTGTAGTGTTTTCCATGGGGGGGAAGGGGCGCTGGATAAAGTGATGACGAGAATCACTAACTCCCTTAATCACTCTGCTTGCCATAAAATAGGGTTAATAGAAACACTGGGTGAACAGAAACGAAACTTCAGAATAAAAAAAAAGTTTTATGCTATCGTGTCGGAAGGCAAATGGGAATATCACTCGAAGATTTGTTTGTTTAGGTTTATAGTGAAAGAATATAAAATGGGAGTTACGAATTTTAAAGTTGACGAAAGTGTCAGTTGAGGTTATGTACAGTCAATGACAATCATCGGATGTGAATTTGCTTACTTCTATATGTTTAAATCTAAATTGTGTTATTTTAATTTAAATACATGGTAAACAAACTTGTAATTTTGTTTCATTTACTAAATGTTCAGTTTTAAAGTATACTTTAATGTGACTTGTGTTTCGGCTAACTGAATGTGTACGGTTGTATTTTCGTAATTTGTGGTGTGAGTAGAAACAGTAATGGTCAGCGTTTCTTCAGAAGAAGACCAAGAATTTGAACCATCTCGCACTGTTCTGAACCTAGGAGATTATGCTGCGAGTAAAGTATTAGGTCGATGAGTAAGTTCGTTGCGTTTTTGGTTTGCATGTAGGTATTACGGTTGCTACAGGCTTACAAATATTTATCGATTGTTATTTTTTATTTGTATTTCAATGTTGCCTATTGTGTGTACATACTGTCACTTGAGGATAGTGAGTGGAGCTATGGACGCTAAAAATGGAGTGCAAAGTGGAGAAATCGGAACGTTTCCGACATATTCTTCTCTCTGAGTTCAGCACAGGAGCGACAGCTGCGGTGGCAGCCAGAAACATCTGCGCCGTGTATGGGGATAAAGACATTGCACAGAGCACGGCAAGAACATGATTTTCTCGTTTCAAGGAGGATCGTATATTAGTGACTCTCCAAGTTCAGGAAGACCTTCAGGGTTTGTTGAAGAGCTTTTAAAAGCATTAATTCACAATAATCCATGTCAGTGTACTCGAGAACTGGCAAATGTGATGAACTGTGCGATGTTTGCACTTGCAATGGGGAAGGTTCAAAAATCGGGTGTATGGGTATCGCTTGATCTAAGCCAAAATCACAAGAATCAGCCGGTGGCCACATGTTCATCTCTGTTTGCTCGTCATCAATTGGCTCGTGAACAACACCAACCGTACCTATCCTGTATAATTGGTGGTAGCAACAAATGGTGTCTTTATGATCGCATAAGGAAAATAAAGGAATGGGTGAGTCCAAACAATGCAGCAACTCTCCGTACAAAGACCTGCGTACATCCAGCAAAGAATATTATGCATCTGGAGGAACAGCGTCGGTGTGGTGCACTACGAATTGCTTCCCTCCCCCCCCCTCCCCTCCCCCCCCCCCCCCCCGACCCCTTCACAGCTGACGTTTATTGTGAACAACTGAGACGTCTTGCAGACGCAGTCCAGGAAAATCGACCAGGTAGACTGCGTGAAGTGATGCTACTCTACGATGATGTCCGCCCGCATTCAGCTAGACTGAAACAAAAACAACTGTATAAAAGTTGGCTCGAGAAGTCATTCCGCACTCACTTTATTCTCCTGATCTTGCGCCCTCAGATTTTCAACTTTTCCACTATCTATCGAGGAACCTACAAGACAGTTGCTTTCCGGATGTAAATGCGCTCCGAACAGGGCACGACGAGTTTTTGGCCTCAAAACCACATCACTTCTACAGCCGCGGAATCAGTAAGTTCCCCTAGCGTTGGCAGAGTTTTGTAAATAGCGAAGGAGAATATATTATCGTAGACGTAAGCCTCTGTTATGTGTATGTGTCATGTTCATTAAACTTCTCGAATACCACTACGAACTTATGCACCAACCCATTAATATCGTACGATCTTTCACCAGCGGTGAAACTACAATGAACCACGACGGATCGTATTTTATTACTTATAACATAACCACATCAGACAAAAAATTAGTCGTCCTCAAGAGACATTACCGTAATACTGTATAACGCACCTCTGTCCTTGATTTGGCGGGGAACAGAGTGCACGAGGTTTTTCAGGTGGGCCACATCAAGGTGAATAACTCGCCCACTGATGGTCAGATCTTGCAGAGCTGTCTAGTTTCGGGGATGTTCACTGTTACGTTTCACCCGCTGTTTCCGAATACTCCTTTCCACGGGACTGAGATATGGTGATTTAATGGCCCAGTCGAGGTACGGGCTCAATTTTTCGAAAGACCTCCTTAGTGCGCGCCAACTGTACATAACGGATGTTCCCTAAAAATTTAATGTTTATGGATCATTAGTTTAGAAAGGGCATCTAAATGGCAACAAAATTTTGAAGCTCTCTTTCGTCGCCTTACTTGATGAATAAAGAGAAAGTCGTTTCTAGAGGGCCTCAGAGATAAACAAAGAATGCTGCTTCCAAATTGTATTTCCGTAGAGCCAATACTCTAGGCTGGGAATTGATCCTTAAATTCTACCGAGTCGCATATAAATGTTTACGGTTGAATATTGACAGCCGCTACGGTCGCAGGTTCGAATCCTGCCTCGGGCATGGAGGTGTGTGATGTCCTTAGGTTAGTTAGGTTCAAGTAGTTCTAAGTTCTATGTGACTGATGACCTCAGAAGTTAAGTCCCATAGTGCTCAGAGCCATTTGAACCATATTGACAGCCAACTGATGAGAAATGACTGCTGCAAGATCCGCCAAAAAAGATATCCTCAACAGGCTATACGCTTCGACGCACGCGAGACAAATCAGTAGTGTTTGTCCAGAGTTCGGAGACTAAAGACATGTCATGCTGGCCTCACGTCGGTGACAGCAGATCTTACTACACTCAATGCCTGATTTCATTCATATAGCAAGGAGAGATTTGGATGCCTCTACTACGCTTGAAGATGGAATTCAATTTAAAATTCGCAAGTATAGCGCAAAGCGCAATTGCAGGGTTAGGATCAGGATTGTTAGTCTGAGACTGCAATAATCCCATGTTTTGCTTGTCAGTTAAAGAAGCCTCCTTATTCTCCAAATAATAATTATTATTCTCCACATATAATTAGTAAATAGGCTTTGGTTATTAAATGTTAATGTAACTTTGAAATTGAAATAATTTGTCAATCTGGCACTCAGTCGTTATTAATACTTGTCAAAATATTATTGGTCATGATGATCTCTGAAGTTTTTGAATAGACTTAATTTATGAAATCCCTTCTTACAAGCAATTTGGTATTTAAGAGGACCCAAGCAAACTACTTTTTATTAAATTCATTCTTAGTAACAATAAGCTTTAGCCGCTGCTGCTGCATGCTGCTGTGATTTGCTGTAAACCGCTTGGAAAAATGCAGTCATCTAAAGAGGTGAGTGCAAAGCTTAGGGCCAAAGCAGAGACACTGACACACCACAACATGTCGTGTACTCTAAGAAGCCAGATTCAGTCTGATTTGTAAGTTCTTATTCAAATGCGCAGTCAGATAGCTTATCCAAATGTTAGTTTTAACCTCATCAAATAACGATCTGTTCAGGCCTTAAATGAGAGTGAAACTGACACTTATACAACATGCACACAGTATTAAGTACGTTATATTCCAATTACTGACAGCTCATGTTGGTTATCGAGTCCATTTTAACAGACGAACACAGGCTTTATTTGTTGTATTTACGTTACATATATTTGTTGTAGGTACGTTACACAAACTAGGATGCGAGCTAGTGCGCCAGATACTGAGCTAGTGACTGAGACTGAGAGTGTCTGAGAGACAGATTGCATGAGCCCTCCGGGCAGCGGCGACGATCTAAATACTTGTGGTCGAGAGGGCGTTGGCGGATTGCTGCTTGCGAGTGTCTTTGCCCTCTTTCCTGATAAGCACGCTTGATCCAACACCCACTATCGATCTTCTTGCTACATCTTTGCCGGCCGGTGTGCTGACGACAGCTTACGCCAGCACAGTGTACATGCTGAGAATATACATACATTGTACAATGTGTATGGACGGCTAAATAAATAAATAACAAACAAGTGATACCTACTTTAGCCCCTTGTTGTTGTTATTGTGGTCTTCAGTCCAGAGACTGGTTTGATGCAGCTCTCCATGCTACTCTATCCTGTGCGTGCGTCTTCATCTCCCAGTACTTACTGCAACCTACATCCCTCTGAATCTGTTTAGTGGATTCATTTCTTGGTCTCCCTCTACGATTTTTATCCTCCACGCTGCCCTCCAATACTAAATTGGTAATCCCTTTATGCCTCAGAACACGTCCTGCCAACCGATCCCTCCTTCTAGTGAAGTTGTGCCACAAGTTTCTCTTCTCCCCAATCCTATTCAATACCTCCTCATTAGTTAGGTGATCTACGGATCTAATCTTCAGCATTCTTCTGTAGCACCATATTTCGAAAGCCTCTGTTCTTTTCTTGTCTAAACTATCGTCCACGTTTCACTTCCATACATGGCTACATTCCAGACAAATACTTTCAGAAAGGACTTCCTGACACTTAAATCTATACTCGATGTTAACAAATTTCTCTTCTTCAGAAACGCTTTTCTTGCCATTGCCAGTCGACATCTTATATCCTCTCTACTTCAACCATCATCAGCTATTTTGCTCCCCAAATAGCAAAACTCATTTACTACTTTAAGCCCCTTGGAGTTGCATTTTACAATATATGTTGTGAGTAGGAGCCTAGGGCTAATAATGAACATTCCCACCAAATTTGACGTTGTTATGACCAGTGGTTTAGGCCTGTGGGTTGTTGCGTGAGTCATCCACTTCCTCCTTTTATATTTTCAGATACATGTCACACAGTACAATGTGACTGGTCAGTGTTTTGTGTTTTCGGCAGCTGAATCGCCGCCGCGAACGGCGGGAAGTAGTTGGCGGCCAATCGCCGGCAGACACTCCACACCCCCAGACCGAGCACACGAGTAAGAGGCTCTGGAAACGGTCGAGATCGCAATAAGGGTGGAGTCGCCCTCCCGCTGGGAGGTCTTTTTCCGCTGTAAAGTTGGGCCGTCGCGAGCAGAACCCCCGCTAACGGGCCAACTTCGGAGATCATCTCCGGCCGACTCGCCGCCGTAAAAACCTTCGGCTGCTGTAACAGTTGGAAAGTTGCTCGGACTGCAATCCTGGCCGCATAAAATATTTACTCTCGGCAACTTCTGCTCCGCGGCAAACACAGGAGCCGCCGCCCAGTTCACTGAGCACCACGTCCCGGGGTAGGCGCGGCCGAGCTCATCTGCCGGAAACCTGGACTCCAGCGGCAGGTGGGCTGCCCGTCTGGAACGTGTTGCCATACGCGCTTCCGCTCGTCCGGATCCGTTCGCAAAAGTATGGGCACTGCCATTGATTAACCGGGTTCCGAAACTTTAAAACCGGGAAGCTATTCACTGGTTTCCCTGAAAGTTCGATGTTACATTTTAAATGTGCGAGCGAGCGTAGTCATGGTGGATGGTCGGCTGCACTCCGAACAATTAACATTTCTACGCAGTTTTAGATTGATGGCACTGTAAAATGCTAAGTTACTTGCTTGACTTGGATATTTGTTATCATTATTCCTTGGTAATCATAAAGGTGAAATTTCTTGGCACCACTGTGTTGTGCGACAGACTGAACTGGAACGTGGGTCATTTGCCTTTCACGGGCTAGTACCCTATCGACTGAGATTATCACCATCAATGCATCCTTCAAATTATTTAAATTAAGCAAAAAACTGAAAAAGGGACTATACCAGTATACATTTTGTATCCACAATAAATATACTTTTTAAACAACATAAACTGATTTTGAAGATAAAACCGTTTCAACTGTAAGTATTTATAAGCATGACTGATTTAGCAGCATTTTGCTGCACAATCAGGTGCAATTTGTACACCGTTTTTCGTGATCCCACAGATGATCATATGTGGCCGGTTTATGACCACTTTCTCGACGTTAGGGGACCCGATAGCTCACAACATACTGGCACTCACGTGAGTGGAATTTAGTAGTAGTTTACCTACCTGATAGTTTACTATCAGGAAGTCCTTATTTTAGTTTTGTCCTTTCTATGTATCAAGAGAGCGTATCAAGGGGAGCGTTCTACGCTGTTTTATGCTATTTTATAATTGACGTCCGCTGCTCAGCGAAAGATTATTGACTATGAACGCTGAGTCATCCCATCCTCTTTTCCGATATGATTTTGATTTGTGTGCATGTTCATCCCGTATATCCATTCATTTTAGTTACGTTTCTTGTCCTACATGAGTTTTTGTCTACTACTTTGTGCAGACTGCACCTAATGACGCAGCCCGCATCTCGTGGTCGTGCGGTAGCGTTCTCGCTTCCCACGCCCGGGTTCCCGGGTTCGATTCCCGGCGGGGTCAGGGATTTTCTCTGCCTCGTGATGGCTGGGTGTTGTGTGCTGTCCTTAGGTTAGTTAGGCTTAAGTAGTTCTAAGTTCTAGGGGACTTATGACCACAGCAGTTGAGTCCCATAGTGCTCAGAGCCATCTAATGACGCAGCTAAATTGTTGCGAAACTGGTCGTGTTAAAAATAAAGAACTTACAGCTGAAGCTATTTTATCTTCAAAAGGTATATCCTGGCTGTGGCTGCCCTGACTACAAAGTCTTCAGAATACAAACTGAGTTTAATCTCTTCATTCAGAAGATTTTCTCTGTGCTACAAAAAAATGGTTCAAATGGCTCTGAGCACTATGGGACTTAACATCTGTGGTCATCAGTCCCCTAGAACTTAGAACTACTTAAACCTAACTAACCTAAGGACATCACACACATCCATGCCCGAGGCAGGATTCGAACCTGCGACCGTAGCAGTCGCGCGGTTCCGGACTGAGCGCCTGAACCGCTAGACCACCGCGGCCGGCTCTGTGCTACATTGATGTATCTTCTGAACTGGGTTTAGATGTAAATTAGACAAATTAAGCAGCAGTATTGGAATACTTACCATAGAATATGTGTTTTCTGAAATAAGCATTTCATGTATATTACAAAAAGGTGATCATTTGATGTTAATGTTAACGGAGTCAATGATGTGTCAACTTTGTCGTAGATGAAAGTTATTTGTCTTATTTTTGTTGACTAAACTATGTACTTAGTGAAAATTAGACCTGAAATACAACCACATGAACCGCAACGCTATTTCAAAGACTACTTTGGCTTAATGACGAGTCTCAAAACATTCTGCTTTTTTAAGTCTACTTTCCTTGTATTTTACATAATTTTCCCAACTGTCCTATTCCATTAGGTGAATTATTGAAATAATAAAGAATCGTGAAGGTGGTTCGATGAACCCTCTGACAATTACTTAAAACTGATTTGCAGAGTACCCATGTAAATACCCATTTAGACGTAGCACCTCATCTCCTATCTGGTACAGGCGAAAGTAAGGCTGTGAGGGCGGGTCGTGAGTCATGCTTGAGTAAAAAACGATAGGTCTGTCTGTAGGGCAGTTGTCTGCAAAACGAATGATCCGAAGATCGAACCACGGTTCGACACAAAGTTTTAATCTGCCATCAGCGCTCACTTCACAGCAAAGTGAAAATTGATTTTCCTACCTTTGACAGAGTTCCTTGAAATCCTTTTGATGTGGGGAGGCAATACCTTTCCATTCGCTTGACACTCCAACAAAGGGAATTTTAGAGGTTTTATTAATGGACTGGAGCCACCAGTAGACCGAGGTACTTTTGGAAAGAAGAGTTAGACGGTTCTGGCAAAGCACTCCGCAGGCATAGGTGCTAAAGAACAATAGGCTGAAATGCTGCGAGTAAATTATTTTTATGAGATGATCTAACGAAGCTTTTGCGCGAGCAACTTCCTTGTCTCGATCGACTACTTATGGTAAGTGAGTTCACAACTGCGCCTCTGATGTGTTTTTCCTGTACTGGGTGTAAGCCAGCTGGTGTGGCCGTGCGGTTCTAGGCGCTACAATCTGGAACCGCGTGACCGCTACGGTCGCAGGTTCGAATTCTGCCTCGGGCATGGATGTGTATAATGTCCTTAGGTTAGTTAAGTTTAAGTAGTTCTAAGTTCTAGGAGACTGATGACCACAGATGTTAAGGCCCATAGTGCTCAGAGTCATTTGAACTTTTTTGCATGTCATTTAAGAGCTTTCTGCTGCGAAGTTTGAACCAGAGCCGTGAAAGTGAATATATGGGGGGCCAGCCTTTTATAAAAAAGTTGAAATATAACAACAGCCTTAAAGAACTACCAATGATGATAACTTTTTTAATGAATGAAAGCAAAATTTAACGTGCATGTTCTTGATAAAGGTCAAATTATTTATACTATTGAGAAGCGAAAGAATTGGAAAAGCGTCGTCTAGATATTTCAAAACAATAATGTTTACTTACTGGATGAATATATACCTACAAAACCATCAGACAATATTTAGAATGCAATATATAGCGCCTTTGTGCTACATCTTTATTTCTTTTTACTTTCTAAATGCCAAAAAACACCCAAAAATGTTTCTCCTTCAGTAGAGCTCACTTTTTTCACTGGTTGAACAATTTTAATTAAATAACATTTCTCATCTGTTTACGTTGATATTTATGCAGACTGCAGCTTTTTCTTTGTTTGTATTTTGTAAAGTGAAATAGCGTTTTGCCTTCAGAAATCTGATTCCTTGTGTGAGAGAACTGTCGGAAGAAAAATATCAGTCCTCATATAATCTTTGGAATAGGTAACCAAAACAAACAAAAAAATAAAGATTTCAAAACAAAAAACACAAAATCTATTACTATAATCTGAATGAGCGAAGCTAGTACAGGTTAACTTATCATATTAGCAGACTATGCCACCACCCCTGTTTCTGCACATGTGCAGTGAGTCTTCAGAATGATCAGAATTTCAGAACTTCACTCTCGACACAATCGACTGGTCACGGAAGTAACTGTGGCCCACTCGCGATGTGATTGGCGGTTGATTTACATGCTGGCATGTGACGTGCACCCACCACTATTAGTCGATTTTAACCAGAAAATTGCTTGTGGAAAACAGACTTAAGGATGTATCTTCGTGCCCACGCTGCATTTCGAACCCAACGGAATGGAGCCTGTTTTAATCTCTTTGAGTGAAATCATTGCGCTTTAGGCGGTTAAAATATTATTTACTGCGATTGCAATTTCTACACACGGACATTGCCCAGTATTGTGGGATGTTGTAACTCACTCAGTAACATGTAGCTAAACGAGATTTTGACTTAAATATCTACCATATCTGCTGTTATTTCGCCAGCTTTCCAACGTGTGCTTGTATGATGTATGGAAATGCGGAGATATTTACTCCACGACATGCATTTGCATTTACACTGCTCGGAACATTGTTCCAGCATGTCACAGGTTTTTGTTATTGACTGGGTTACAATATCTCACAATGCTTGACAGTGACCATGTATCGAAATTGCAATCGCAATAAATAAGTATTTTGACAGCCTAAGGCGGAATGACATCAGTCTTCACCAAAATTCTGAATTTTTAACGTTCCTTACAATCGCTAAGTGAGTTTTTCAACACGTCTAGACGAAAAGTAATCTTTCTTAGAATAAAAATGTCATTATTTGGGTAAAGAAATAATGGAAGGCGTAAAATTGCGCAATTTATATACGACGGCTAATCGGTACCAGCTAGCAGCTGCACTAGCACATAACCACACTGAAGGGCCAAAGAAACCGGTACACATGCGTAATATCGTGTAGCGTCCCCACGAGCACGCAGGAATGCCGCAGCACGACGTGGCATGGACTTTACTAATTTCTGAAGTAGTGCTGGAGGGAACTGACAACATGAATCCTCCAGGGCTGTTCAGAAATCCGTACCAAAAGGAGGGGATGGAGATCTCCTCTGAACAGCACGTTGCTAGGCAACCCAGATACGCTCAATAATGTTCATATCTGAGGAGTTTATTGGACAGTGGAAGTGTTTAAACTCAGAACAGTGTTCCTGGAGCCACTCTGTAGCAATTCTGGGATTGTGGGGTGTCGCATTGTCCTGCTGGAATTGCCCGAGTCCGTCGGAATGCACAATGGTCATGAATGGATACAGGCGATCAGACAGGATGCCTACGTACGTGTCACCTGTCAGAGTCGTATCTAGACGTATCACAGGTCCCATATCACTCCAACTGCACACGCTCCACACCATTACAGAGCCTCCACCAGCTTGAACAGTCCCCTGCTGACATGCGGGGTCCGTGGATTCATGATGTTGTCTCCATACCTGTACACGTCCATCCACTCGATAAAATTTGAAACGAGTCTCGTCCGAGCAGGCAACAGTCCAATGTCGGTGTTGGCAGGCGCAGGCGAGGCGTAAAGCTTTGTGTCGTGCAGTAATCAAAGGTATACGAGTGGAACTTCGGCACCGAAAATCCATATCGATGGTGTTTCGTTGAATGGTTCGCACGCTGACACTTGTTGATGGTCCAGCACTGAAATCTGCAGCATCTTGCGGAAGGGTTACACTTCTGTCACGTTGAACGTTTCTCTTCGGTCGTCTTTGGTCCCGTTCTTGCAGGGTGTTTTTCCGGCCGCAGCGATGTCGGAGATTTGATATTTTACCGGATTCCTGATATTCACGGTACGCTCGTGAAATAGTAGTACGAGAAAATCCCCACATCATCTCTTCCTCGGAGATGTCGTGTCCCATAGCTCGTGCGCCGACTATTACACCACTTTCAAACTCACTTAAATCTTGACAACATGCCGTTGTAGCAGCAGTAACTGGTCTAACAACTGCGCCAGCCACTTGTCTTATATTCTGTCTGTTTACATACCTCTGTATTTGGAAAGGCATGCCTATATCAGTTTGTTTGGAGCTCAGTGCATGTTGGCAAAATTTGAGATAGCCTTGCAGAAAATTTAATGTGTTGCAACTAAAATAGCAACTGTAGCTAAATTATTATTCAGTAACGAAAGCCACAACGAAATTTGTGGCATAATGTGATGTGATGTTTGGTTTGTGTAGCCCTCAACTGCGCGGTCATCAGCACCCGTACAAAGCCCAAATTTTTTCACACTCCAATATTTTACGCAGTCCAATCGAGCCACTATCACGAATGATGACGACGATGAAATGATGAGGACAGCACAAACACCCAGTCCCCGGGCAGAGAAAATCCCCAACCCGGCCGGGAATCGAACCTGGGACCCCGTGATACAGAGGCAGCAATGCTAGCCACTAAACCACGAGCTGCGGACGGCATAATGTGATATACAGGGTATCCAAGGAGGAATGATGAGTATTCAGGGATATGACAGAAGCGATCATACAAAGCAAAAAAGTCTAGTAAATATGGGTTCTAAGAAGCGTACCTGAAGAGATATGGGCTTTTGTCCATCTTCGCTACTGTGTAACACATTTCTTGTACTGAACAAGTGGTCATTGCCCTTAAGACATGGATTTTAGAGCCCATATGTACTGTACTTTTTTGCTTAGAATGGTTGTTCCGAACACACTCCTGAATTCTGACCGCACATACGGGCAACTTAAAGCAGAGCTGTCGCAGGTTAGGTCATCATAACGTGACCGAAGCTAGAGACTAGGAAAGAGAGATTCTACCTTTGCAGAACATTTTTAACAGAATATTGCTATGTACATTATGACGTTGTACATACTGCTAAGAAAAGCAGATAGATGATATTACTAGTAATACCCAAATTCAGTAAACATATGACAAAGTGTGACAGCTTAATTTTATGTCTCCATCACAATTTGCTTTTCCCCGTCTATTACGTATTGTTTCAGTTACGTAAATACAGATTAGAGTAGTATACTGAATTTTATTTTTCATATATCGTAAGTGTGACGATACTTACTTTGTCAACATTCTGAATCTCATCATTTTAGGTGTGCTCTGTATCTGTAATATCTTTTAAGTCGCACGTTACTTTGTCTGTGCTTGCAACATTCGTTTGTCACCTGAATGTGGCCTAAAAAGTCACTGGCGGTTCATTATCAAAGAAACAATCTTTCCAGAATACAAGGGAAATGGAAACATTTCAATACAATTGTAATACATTGCTTTGCAAATTTCCATGTCTCTGGAAATCAACAGTGTCCCTAGGCCTGCTGGTGATTCATGTGCCGGCCTCTGTGACCGAGCGGTTCTAGGCGCTTCAGTCCGGAACCGCGCTGCTGCTACGGTCGCAGGTTCGAATTCTGCCTCGGGCATGGATGTGTGTGATGTCCTTAGGTTAGTTAGCTTTAAGCAGTTCTAAGTCTAGGGGACTGAAGACCTCAGATGTTGAGTCCCATATGCTCTGAGCCATTTGAGCCATTTGATTAATGTGTATTTATGAATTCACTAAATCCAGTCTACAATTTTGTACGCCCAAACAAGGAGATATTTATGTCTCAGCTTGCTCCGCATTAGCAATTTTGTGTATTCACTACGCCACTTTCGGAAGAATGTTTCTTACGGTATCCATGATTAAATTTCAGTATAGAAATGGTTCCAGAAAATTTGTCGTCTATTACCATAACTGTTACTAGTTGAATGGTAGAACGTTTCTGTTATCTAGAACAAGACTGTATATCATACTGGTTGAAAATATCAAAGGTGGAGTGAAACATTATATATCCCCTTCAAACTGGGAACTGTTAATAGGCCATGCGAAGTTGGTTATAGGTATTAAAAAATTCACTGACATCACAATGCAAACTTCGACCAAACATTTAGTTGCAGTAAGTAATTCCTCAGCACATACGAAATAACAGTGATAAGAAGGCCTAAACGTAATTACGGCCAGTGACCACAAGATGAAAATCTTAAAAAGAAATTGGGTTTCGTGTATCGTGGAAAAATAGCTCAAAAATGTGTTGAATGTGGTGAAACTTTGTCAGAGTTAAATCACGAGATATGTGGTATATAAAATCCGTAAACACACCTAAGCACTGCAACGTAATTGTCAGCTTGGTATTGTACGAGCAAAGTAAATGTGCACGAGAAATACCTCATGAAGCGATGTGTGATGTGTTTATAGATGGCTCTGAACTCCATACCAATGAATGCCATTCTTTGACAAAGAAGACGCACTTGGGGTGATAAAGATATACCCCTCCTCCCACTACTCTCCAATATCTCGACATTATCCGAAACATGCTCTACGGGTTGAACTGGATATTCTGATGCTTGCCTAGTGCGCACTGAGGTTTCCAATGAAGTAACGAAGCACGAGTAGAGTTCCCTACCACTGAACAAGTATTAAAGTCTATTACAAGTCTGTGCCATCGCTGTCCACTAGGTAGTTCAGTCTATGTCTACAACGCTGTGACTATGGAGCAGCAGGTGTGAAATACAGTTTACAATTGCAAATATCCACTGCATCCTGTTCCCTTCACAATGTTCGCTCGCAAATTGGTTGAGATAGATCTACATACACTGTCTGCAGAAATTTCTGTCTGGTTTGAAACCGATTTTCACTGGCAAGGGACGGCATTCGTGTCCGGTACCCAGCGTCCGTGATCTCTTCGATCTCTTGACGACTACTGTTCTTATGCTGTGTTACAAGGCTAAAAGTGGTAAACCAATCCTTGTAAACATGTTGGACAATCCGCGTTGCTACAGTAAGAAATCGTATACTTAATTCGCAGTGTGGTCAGGGGCACATACAAACACGCCAGCTCTTTTCTGACATTGTGTCACGTCTCCATGTCGAACAGTCTTCACTGCGCTGATTCCATACAAGCGCCTGGTACGTGCAGACCACTACTCTACCAGGACTTACGTCAGCGGTGGCCACCTAGTACCAGTTACACACTTTTTACAATGCTGCAAAACCATCACTGTGATCTTTCAAGCGGGTTACTAATATAGGATGTTTATGAATTAGTTATAGAGAAGTAGCCTTTAATTGTGAAAAGGTAACGCGTGAGTTACTGCAAAAGTCTTCATGCAATCGTATAATGGTGCAGAGCGTGCAGAGTGTTGTTTGTGGTTTCATGAATCCAAATCCGCTACTACAATTCAGAAACGATTCAGGACTAAACATCGCAAGCCATCACCTCAAAGAGGAACTGTTACTGCCGGCCGGTGTGGCCGTGCGGTGCTAGGTGCTTCAGTCTGGAACCGCGTGAACGCTACGGTCGCAGGTTCGAATCCTGCCTCGGGTATGGATGTGTGTGATGTTCTTAGGTTAGTTAGGTTTAAGTAGTTCTAAGTTCTAGGGTACTGATGACCACAGATGTTAAGTCCCATAGTGCTCAGAGCCATTTGAACCAAACTGCTACTAATTGGTACAAAAGTTTCACCGAAACCGGCGTGTATCACTAGGATGCCGTGTCAGGATCCGCCAGCAGCCTCTGGCGCAGAAAGTCGCCAGTCTTACATTCGCAGTCCAGGTAAATCAACAAGACGTGCCAGCTTACAATTGGATAGGACTAGTGTTACAGTGTGGGAGGTATTACGGAAACCTCTGCCATTCAAATCCTACAAATTGTAACTGTTGTAAGCTTTAAGAGAAGGTGATCAAGAAAAACGAGCTGAGTTTTCTGTAGAAATGGTTTACATTGTGCAGACTAAAGACGACTTTCTTATGAGGGCTGTCCAGAAAGTAAGTTAC
Source organism: Schistocerca americana (assembly GCF_021461395.2). NCBI lineage: Eukaryota > Metazoa > Arthropoda > Insecta > Orthoptera > Acrididae > Schistocerca > Schistocerca americana. Next base: position 303,679,268 of record NC_060121.1, read on the forward strand.
GATTGATCGCGAAATGAAAATCACAGTGAAAATCAGAAATGTTTCATTTGTAACAGTTAGCTACACCTTTCAGCTCCTTCTCAACGTACTCGCCGTTCTGACTCAGACATTCGTCGTAGCGTTGTACCAACTTTCCAATACCCTCATCATAGAAGGCAGCCGCCAGTGCTTTCCGCCAATTCTCTACGCTGGCCTAAAGCTCGTTGTCTGTGCCAAAATGTTGTCTTCATAGCCAGCGGTTCGATTGAGCAAAGATGAAACTCAGTGGGAGACAATTACGGGCTGTATTGTGGGTAACCAAACATTTCCAACTGAAACGATGCAGGAACATCTTCATTGCCCCTGCAGAATGAGGCTGAGAATTGTCTTGAAGAAAAAACCGCAAGACAGTTATGTAATGTTGGTTGCATAGCTTCAGGGGAAAATTCTCACCAGGCCCTCGTACTTGGCGGGAGACACTATTTTCTATAACATCCTTACGAGCTCACTAAGAGCTCAGGAATGAAAAAAGTGAGATAATTCTACCTAGAGTCATACTAGAGACACTACCCAACACATCTTTGCAAAGCTTTATAGGATTTTCATAGTCGTTTCCATTTGGTGACCGATCGTAACTTACTTTCTGGACAGCCCTCGTATTAAAATAGTCTTAACAAAATATCGTACCTGGACGGGCTTGAATATTATATAATGCTTCAATTACAACAAGATATTGGCACAATATTTATTTTCCAGCAAGATAGTGCACCACCGTATTATTATCGTGGAATTTTCGTATATCTATATAGGAATGTGGCGACTTAGGTAGGGCGTGATGGAACAGTATCCTGGCCATTGTGATCACCTGATTAACCGCAATGGACTTCCGTGTATGTGGTTACATTACAGACGGAGTGTTTGTTCCTCCGCTTCTACATCCACATCTACATTTATACTCCGCAAGCCACCCAACGGTGTGTGGCGGAGGGCATTTTACGTGCCACTGTCATTACCTCCCTTTCCTGTTCCAGTCGCGTATGGTTCGCGGGAAGAACGACTGTCTGAAAGCCTCCGTGCGCGCTCTAATCTCTCTAATTTTACATTCGTGATCTCCTCGGGAGGTATAAGTAGGGGGAAGCAATATATTCGATACCTCATCCAGAAACGCACCCTCTCGAAACCTGGCGAGCAAGCTACACCGCGATGCAGAGCGCCTCTCTTGCAGAGTCTGCCACTTGAGTTTATTAAACATCTCCGTAACGCTATTACGGTTACCAAATAACCCAGTGACGAAACGAGCCGCTCTTCTTTGGATCTTCTCTATCTCCTCCGTCAGACCGATCTGGTACGGATCCCACACTGATGAGCAATACTCAAGTATAGGTCGAACGAGTGTTTTGTAAGCCACCTCCTTTGTTGATGGACTACATTTTCTAAGCACTCTCCCAATGAATCTCAACCTGGTACCCGCCTTACCAACAATTAATTTTATATGATCATTCCACTTCAAATCGTTCCGCACGCATACTCCCAGATATTTTACAGAAGTAACTGCTACCAGTGTTTGTTCCGCTATCATATAATCATACAATAAAGGATCCTTCTTTCTATGTATTCGCAATACATTACATTTGTCTATGTTAAGGGTCAGTTGCCACTCCCTGCACCAAGTGCCTATCCGCTGCAGATCTTCCTGCATTTCGCTACAATTTTCTGATGCTGCAACTTCTCTGTATACTACAGCATCATCCGCGAAAAGCCGCATGGAACTTCCGACACTATCTACTAGGTCATTTATATATATTGTGAAAAGCAATGGTCCCATAACACTCCCCTGTGGCACGCCAGAGGTTACTTTAACGTCTGTAGACGTCTCTCCATTGATAACAACATGACAACATGCTGTGTTCTGTTTGCTAAAAACTCTTCAATCCAGCCACACAGCTGGTCTGATATTCCGTAGGCTCTTACTTTGTTTATCAGGCGACAGTGCTGAACTGTATCGAACGCCTTCCGGAAGTCAAGAAAAATAGCATCTACCTGGGAGCCTGTATCTAATATTTTCTGGGTCTCATGAACAAATAAAGCGAGTTGGGTCTCACACGATCGCTGTTTCCGGAATCCACGTTGAGTCCTACATAGTAGATTCTGGGTTTCCAAAAACGACATGATACTCGAGCAAAAAACGTTTTAAAATTCTACAACAGATCGACGTCAGAGATATAGGTCTATAGTTTTGCGCATCTGCTCGACGACCCTTCTTGAAGACTGGGACTATCTGTGCTCTTTTCCAATCATTTGGAACCCTCCGTTCCTCTAGAGACTTGCGGTACACGGCTGTTAGAAGGGGGGCAAGTTCTTTCGCGTACTCTGTGTAGAATCGAATTGGTATCCCGTCAGGTCCAGTGGACTTTCCTCTATTGAGTGATTCCAGTTGCTTTTCTATTCCTTTGACACTTATTTCGATGTCAGCCATTTTTTCGTTTGTGCGAGGATTTAGAGAAGGAACTGCAGTGCGGTCTTCCTCTGTGAAACAGCTTTGGAAAAAGGTGTTTAGTATTTCAGCTTTACGCGTGTCATCCTCTGTTTCAATGCCATCATCATCCCGTAGTGTCTGGATATGCTGTTTCGAGCCACTTACTGATTTTACGTAAGACCAGAACTTCCTAGGATTTTCTGTCAAGTCGGTACATAGAATTTTACTTTCGAATTCACTGAACGCTTCACGCATAGCCCTCCTTACGCTAACTTTGACATCGTTTAGCTTCTGTTTGTCTGAGAGGTTTTGGCTGCGTTTAAACATGGAGTGGAGCTCTCTTTGCTTTCGCAGTAGTTTCCTAACTTTGTTGTTGTACCACGGTGGGTTTTTCCCGTCCCTCACAGTTTTACTCGGCACGTACCTGTCTAAAACGCATTTTACGATTGCCTTGAACTTTTTCCATAAACACTCAACATTGTCAGTGTCGGAACAGAAATTTTCGTTTTGATCTGTTACGTAGTCTGAAATCTGCCTTCTATTACTCTTGCTAAACAGATAAACCTTCCTCCCTTTTTTTATATTCCTATTAACTTCCATATTCAGGGATGCTGCAACGGCCTTATGATCACTGATTCCCTGTTCTGTACATACAGAGTCGAAAAGTTCGGGTCTGTTTGTTATCAGTAGGTCCAAGATGTTATCTCCACGAATCGGTTCTCTGTTTAATTGCTCGAGGTAATTTTCGGATAGTGCACTCAGTATAATGTCACTCGATGCTCTGTCCCTACCACCCGTCCTAAACATCTGAGTGTCCCAGTCTATATCTGGTAAATTGAAATCTCCACCTAAGACTATAACATGCTGAGAAAATTTATGTGAAATGTATTCCAAATTTTCTCTCAGTTGTTCTGCCACTAATGCTGCTGAGTCGGGAGGTCGGTAAAAGGAGCGAATTATTAACCTAGTTCGGTCGTTGAGTGTAACCTCCACCCATAATAATTCACAGGAACTATCCACTTCTACTTCACTACAGGATAAACTACTACTAACAGCGACGAACACTCCACCACCGGTTGCATGCAATCTATCCTTTCTAAACACCGTCTGTACCTTTGCAAAAATTTCGGCAGAATTTATCTCTGGCTTAAGCCAGCTTTCTGTACCTATAACGATTTCAGCTTCGGTGCTTACTATCAGCGCTTGAAGTTCTGGTACTTTACCAACGCAGCTTCGACAGTTGACAATTACAATACCGATTGCTGCTTGGTCCCCGCATGTCCTGACTTTGCCCCGCACCCGTTGAGGCTGTTGCCCTTTCTGTACTTGCCCAAGGTCATCTAACCTAAAAAACCGCCCAGCCCACGCCACACAACCCCTGCTACCCGTGTAGCCGCTTGTTGCGTGTAGTGGACTCCTGACCTATCCAGCGGAACCCGAAATCCCACCACCCTATGGCGCAAGTCGAGGAATCTGCAGCCCACACGGTCGCAGAACCGTCTCAGCCTCTGATTCAGACCCTCCACTCGGCTCTGTACCAAAGGTCCGCAGTCAGTCCTGTCGACGATGCTGCAGATGGTGAGCTCTGCTTTCATCCCGCTAGCGAGACTGGCAGTCTTCACCAAATCAGATATTCGCCGGAAATGTTGATGAGCTGTTACAACGGATTAATACAAGCGACTTCCACCATACATCAAGACTTTCTTCACAGGTTTTGGCAAGAAATTGATTATAGGTGGGACATTTGTCGTGTTACAAACATCTGTATGAAACATTTTTGTAAGTTACTCACCTTTTTCATAATTAAAGGTTACTTTTGTATAAGTAATTTATAAGCATCCTGTATTGCGTCCTGTCGTTGTAAGATTCAGGTAGTTACTGCAGTATCCTCTTGATGACAACTTGTTTAATGTTGAGCTGCAGGTTACGGGCTGGCGCGCATCGTCAGTTAGAGTTACACACAGGACTTACAACTTACGAGGCGGAAAAATATTTGGCACATAGGACATCCGCAACTGAGAGACATGATAATTAATTTAGAGAGATCCACTTCAGTTGTACTAATATTTATTTAAACAAAGACCTGTTTCGAGATTTTAAAATTCTGTCTTCAGGTATATGAAATTATTGTATCTGGTAACACGTAAAATGCGTTCTGACCAGTCAGTGTACGAATTCCAACCATCGCATGTTGGCGAAACTGTCCACCGCCGGGCAGCCGCACGGTAGGAACGCCAACCACTTCTGCGTTACGCCACTCTTGACAACGTTACGGGAACAGGTACAAATTCAAAGGTAATAACTACAGACTGAGAAACAGAAAAAAATAAAACAGGCGCCAGGATTCGTCTGAGGTTTTCTACAAATTAGAGGACGCACTCAGTGCCCCCTAAGGACTTCATTTGCATTACCTGTAGGAGAATGCTAGGTCAGTCGCCTAAATATTGCGTGCAAAATTAAAACAATCAACTCGACTAGAAACCAGGAAACTTAAGATCAGTCGTAAAGCCATTTTCTGCACAGTCTGTGCTTCTGACAACTAGCACCGAAGCTCATGCATCTTCAGAATCGTTTTTGTCTTGCAATGAATAATCATTGTGTTAATATTAATCACTAGATGACACAAAATCATTTGCAGCAATTAGCGTACAACGTAATTTAGAATGCAATACTATATTAAGGAAAGACAAATATAAGGTATCAAATACAGAAAAAAAAAATCTTCAGAGCTTTATTACTGACGATGGAAAGCTAAACATTGCACTTTTTACAGGCGTAACGATAGTGAAAAAGGTGCGAAAAGAGACGGAAAGAAAGTTGTGGGGATAGAGAAAGAGAGAAGGATGGAAAGAAGGAAAGAGACTGAGAGAGGAGTGGAGGTGGGGTAGGGGCGGTGGGAAAGGATTAGTAAACTGTTCGATCAAAAGTACGGCAACTGCGTGATCACATTTTCAAAAGTCTAAGACTGAAAGGCAATTTCAGAAGAAGAAAATTATGATTTAATACTACTAATTTCGAAACGAAAGAATTATATGCAAATTAGGGTAGGCGTATAATGTCTATTTACAAATATTTATTGGTTTTATTGGATTCCAAAACACAATTTGTCGGCATTTACCAGCCAAGTCGAGGCTAATTAGCAGCATCATGAGCACATCTGCAAATTCGACAAACACAGTGGCAATGGAGAAATTTTCTACGATAATATCTGAGATGATAACATGCAGAAGAAACTATGTACAGCAGACGTTCGTTTTACAACCAAAAAGCCTACCGAAGAGTCGCGAATGAAATCACTGCAGGCATTTCTTTCTGTCTGATAACAATTCTACGCTATTAATTTTTGTCATCGATTGTCAGTAACGTCATATGAAAGAAAACGCTTTAGTAACTTAGTTATTATTTGTTTCTACTTTACGTTCACAATCTGACATTAATTTCTGATTCCACGTTTTGCATATTTTATGTATTTCTTTTACATATAACTACAAGAAGTAACATTTAATTAAAATCACGGATAAATGAAGTTTACTTGCTGTCAATTACGAAGTATGTTAAAATCTCATGTGTACACTTATTTGATGTTAAAAATTTATTCGCCTAATAATAATTTCATTTTTATTTTCATCGTAATGTATTATGTTTCTGAAATATTCAAATTAAAAATTTTAATTCTTACAATAAATCATCATAATCGAATCTTTTTGCGATGGCAAATATAAATTTTAAACAGCTGCTACGAAGTTGTTTACAGATATTCTTTTGTTTTGGCTCATATATATGAAACTAAGATATTGCTCTTTAGTTACTATGGTTATAATGTTCCGTAAACTGTTTCTTAATAAACTAAAACACTGAAGTCAGATCTACACAAATGGTGAGAACAGAGAATGGGTTACTTCAAGCAATGCTTAATAGTGTATACTATAGAATTCCGTTAGGTCCGAAGAAACAGTATGAGTAGTACGCCGGGAAAACCATCACACAAAATAACGGCTTCAATCCAGCTTCAGTTGATTACCTACACAGTAACATCACAGGGAAAACATCTGAAAATAACAGTACTTGTACAGCCAACGTTATTACCACTCTTCACGGGAAGCACGAGAAAATATAACCAAGTACTGTACGTTGGCGTGCTTTTCAGTGGAACAATATCACATAAAACCGCAAAATTTCGCAGTAGTAAAGTAAGAATTAGTTCCTTCGCAGACATCAAGTTACACAAAACATGCACGCATAATTCAATGAAGTTAGCCATCTAAACAGTGTGTAAGGAGTGCACAAGTTTAACTATGGCGATTGCGTGTGCAACTAAGTAGGAATGCCGAAACGAAATGCAAAAAAATGCATATGCACTGTAAGTAAAAGTTCGAAAATGGTCAGGCTTTGCTTGGCAATTAACTGAGAGTTAACACTTAGTAAAAGATATCCAAAAAACGTGGACGCATTATACGATGCCAAAAAGGCAAAAATATGAACCTGCTATCAGAAATCAAAATTCTACACACGTAACTAGACAGCCAACAACTGTATACTGAATCAAAAGAACTGAGCTAGCGAACATAAATTTCATTTATAACTGAAGGTATTTTACTTTGAAGACAAGAACAAACGCGCGCGCGCACACGCACACACACACACACACACACACACACACACACACAACACACACACACACACACCTCTGTCAGTACAATACAAATGTTCCATCTTTGTTAACATAAACAACAGCTACTTTCATATTTCCTAACGTGTTATGAATTTGATAGGCGTGCACAATAAACCACTGCAAGAAAAAGGTAAATTACCTTTGTGACATTATGTATACGTGAAAGCAAACTGCAATAAATTTCGTAACAACTGTTGAAAAATTGTGTTTCGTATTGTCTGTGTAAAAATTGTGTACTGAAATGAATATCTGTATCCTAGCGTTCACCCCGTCACAAAGCGTGGCCTGTTCTCACGATGTGACAAACTTTTATTTATCTTTGTGTCCCTACGCCCTTCCTGTCGCCACAGACGCCAGCTACCATAAGGGAGGGAAGTCGTCTCTGCCACCTGTCAGTGAAACGTGTAAATTCTGTGCGGTGTGTTATAGTATTTTAGCTATTTGTGTACTTTTCTTCCGAGGAGGGGAATGGGGATCAGCCAAGCATTTGCCTAAATAAGCATGGAAAACCGCCTAAAAACTACAATCGGGCTGCTTGGTGTACCACATTAATGGTCATTAACACACCGAAAGGATTTCATCTGAGTCTGGCTCACCTACGTGTCCCGCTGGCTATCCCACTGTGCTGTAAACTGTACAAGCTGGTTGTGTACACAAATAAATATGTCTATAAAAAAGTCGTAGAAGCTAAGATTTATGTTTGATATAATCTTTTTAATGAAACATATAATTTTTATGGGAATAAAGGTGCCCCAATATGGCTACAATACAAGGTAGTTGTACGAAGTGGCCAGGAAGTATTGCTGATGTTGCAATTAGTTGCGGAGGGGTTGCCGGTGTTCTCCACCAAGGGTGGAGAATATTTCGTATTGCAAGGCAATGTCTTTGTCCTTGTCTCTAAATGCTTCCCATACACTCTTACCTTTGTTTCTTGCTTCTCTTACCGACAGGGCTGCAGTCGCGTGTGTGAACCAAAACGATGTCGTTTCGCCTTTGCTCAAAAGTTTGCCCCCAAACATGTAGCAATCTATGTTGTTACTTATTTTTTATTGTTGTGAGTTTCTTGTGAACAGAAACTGAGAAGCGGACAAATGAGAGAACTATGAATTTCGTAAATTCAATTAATCTAGAACCAAAGCTATGGGAAGTGAAAGTATTGTGTACAGAGACTGCAATCTGAATTTTGTTCTGTTTTCGTGTGTTGGCGAATAACATTAAAATATAAACAACCATCGTATTTTTTTTTCAAACTAAGCGTAATGAAAATAAGGCATTGAGAACTATAAGGGCCTAAAGACCACTGTCATTGATTTTGAGATTGTAGCATGCTCCTGACATCTGTTGATTTTATGGTGATCCAGCTTATTTTATACCTGTACTCCCAGGCTGTATATATGAACATTCACGGAAGCTGTGTCATAATTTCTTGGATATTTATTTTCTTCATATGGACCCAATGCATAAACCATAATTTTTTTGCTCTGCGATGATCAGTTGCTATCTGGGGTTGGTAACGATGTAGCGTCTATATCATATACGTAGCAGCAATACTTCATAATCAGAGGTGTATCGAAAGTTTTGTCTGAACTTGAAGCCACAGAATGTGCTTGATGAAGATTACGACAAAGGGGAGCACGAAGTGTTGAAATGGCTGATTATCGTAAGTACGGTGCATTTAATATCTGTTCTTCATGTTCTAATTAATTACAAACTTACAACTTTCAAAAGACACTATTGTCAGTACCCTAGACCTCGAAATCTTGTGAATTTATATTAATAATAAATATAATCTTCAACATTAATTAATATTTGATAACATGAATCGGGTACATTATTTTTTCATAGGAAAGTATAGGCTGCTGAGACTTCGTTAAAAACCAATCCAGACTTATGAGACTGATGACTCGTATATAAATTTGATTTCCACACACAGCTATTTTCCACAAAGTTTTGTTTCTTTGGCTCAAATGGTTCAAATGGCTCTGAGCACTATGGGACTTAACATCTGAGGTCATCAGTCCCATAGAACTTAGAACTACTTAAACCTAATTAACCTAAGGACATCACACACATCCATGCCCGAGGTAGGATTCGAACCTGCGACCGTAGCAGTCGCGCGGTTCCGGACTGAAGCGCCTAGAACCGCTCGGCCACCGCGGCCGGGGTTTGTTTCTTTGCTTTGGGCCTTTACAGTTCTCAGTGCCTTTAATATTTCAGTATTTCTACCAATGCGCTGCATGGTTCTGGTACCACGAGGCTCATTGTTGTATAGTGCATTTTAAAGAGATAGATTAAATTTCTGTATGAAGCACCAATAGCTAAAAACCGAAGGGTGATCTCCAGTCGGGTTGCAACTGGTATACACCCTCTCACGTTAGTATCTGTTTTAGCAATTTTATGACCAATTGCTTGTACGTATTGTTTCGACATTTTAGTAAAATTCTGAGAAAGTTATATATCCAGCAACAGCTCGTGAGTTGAAATTTTCTGAAGCATTCCGCTCACGTAAAAAAGAACGTATCCACAAAGCCCAATTTCTCTCTTCTTTCTTACTCGATTCCTTGTTCGATGTAACAGTTGGAAAGCCGTACTCATGCCCACTATCTTGCGTTCGTCCATTTCGTGACAGCAGTGTGGTCCCATGTAAACATTTCTGACCCTGAAATGTTTTGTCGCGAACAATGCCGAGCAACACCGGTCGATAATGTTGGACATGTTGCTGCAGTCTGCGTGGTTGGAATGTTGCTGGACAACACAGTCAAGATATATTGTCGGCAACATGCAACTCTTACAGCTCATATTAACGTACGTTAAAGTGAATCTGTAGTGGTGCTTAAATGTTATGTTCATGACACTCTACAAAACCGAATGCGACATCTCGGTAAATATTGGTACATATTCTTGTCACTGGGATCCTACAGCTGTCCCCCTTTCACTCATCGCTGTTGACAAACCCCTCGACTTTTCCATTATTCCTCACCCTCTTCTACTCTCCTCCTCGCCATTGCTTCTTTGGTACTCTTTAGCCACTCTTTTCGTGACCTTCTCCTTCTTCTTCTTGTTCGAGTAGGCTGCCATGAAAGTGCTCTTTTCGGCCATCTGTCTTCTCCCATTCTTTTGAAATGCCCTAAAAATCCACGCTCCTCTATTCTATCCATAATACTATAATGAGTTTGCGTCTTTTCCCCTGTTACCTCATGTCTTACGCGGTCAAGTCGGTAAATTTTACATAGGCTTTCCAAGTGGTCCACTACTTAAGCTCTAAGACTGTTTTAATTCCTTTCTGTGAGATCCCAACATTCCTTCCCTCCCGTAACATGTTATTGAGTCCGTGATGTATTTGTGTAATCGCATTTTAACCTTTAACCTTATATTTGATGAAGAACGTACAGTATTATATTTTTGGATAGTTGTCTTTACCAGCCTTATACGTTGTTGGATACCTCTGTCACGTCTCTCATCACGTGATACTATTCAGATACTTAAACTCTTTACATACTTTAACTTGATGCCCGCCAATATGCAAATTACTTCCCTCCTCTTTACAACATAGATATTCCGTCTTCTCAAAATTAATTTTCAAATCCCCCATTTTGTATCTTCCAACAACTTTCTAAGCATGTAAGATGTATCCTCTTCATAGTTTCTTGCAATGACCTGATTAGTGGCATAGAAAAGTGTGTACGTACACCGGTTCCGTCCTTCAGCCCCGATGCCCACCCACTTTCTACGCTGGAGATCCAGTGCCTTCCGTACATACAGGGTGATCAGAAAGAGTTTGAAAAGCTTGTAAAGGTGTTGCAGGGAAGATGTTGCTGTGACTTAACTGTTAAAAAAATCGGTAGTTTTCACTGTTTCTGAGTTATTTAGCTTTGAACTTAGCCAGCTAGGTCGTTGCGCGCACAAATTCAAGGACTTGCACCCGCTAAAATGCGGTAATTTCACAGACATCTGTGGGTCTGTTAGTTACCAAGTGTTCAAATGCTCATTGTCAGTTAAATGTGCTTTTTCCGGGGGTGGTAAATTAAAGGTAGGTGAGTGAAATCCACACTTGTTCGGCTTGAAGAAACCACACGGAGAACACGTTTGGCGTCACCGCCTCTGACAGATTGCTTGAATTTACGCACGTGACGACCTGACTGGCTAACTTCAATGCTAACTAATTCAGAAACAACGCAGCATACCGAATTTTCTTCTTAACAGTTTTTTCTCAGCACAACCTCCCCTGAAACACCATTACAACCTTTTCACACTGTTTCTGAGCACCCTGTACATCGTAAAGAGTGTGGGAGACTAACGATAACCTTGCTTCTGTCCTTTAGTTATTGTAAAGGCTCGTCTACAAAAATTTTTCCTCAGTTTAATCGCACATTCAGCCGACTTATAGAGGTTGTAAAACTCCGCTAATCTCTTTGCAGTTTATTTTTAGATATAGTTTACGGCTGCCGGACTATCGGTTTCAAATATAGGAACTTTACATAGAGAATACGCTTCGTTACGAAGAAACTCGACCAAGTGCCTGATATGAACTGTGTCTCTTATAATTTTGAAAAGTAAATCAGTTGAAAAATGGAAAATAATGCCAGTACAAGTCAAATCGTTTTGTTTCATTGACCTATTATTAACACACAACACGCTTCCCTAACAATGCCTAAGTTCTAACAGTCTCGTTTTAACATTTATGATTGCTTCACATTCGCAATGAAGTAACCATTGATCTTACGTTGTGTTTCCACACTAATTAAACAGATAATCACTGATCACGGAAGCCTTTCCATTCACGTCCTAATATCAATATGTTTCCCCAAGGAAATTTCTGATTCATGGACGCGATACTAGCCTAATAACTAATTCCGCAAGCCTTTCCGCGAAATAACTGAATTACTCGAACACTTTTCTCCTACGAGCCGACGTAAACTTTTAACTGTTAATTATACCTTCTACTAATTTATTCACACTGTTTACCCGCCACGCAGCTGCCGGCATCAGCGCGGGGGCTCAACAACGACCGCTGTCTTTGCTCACACAAAACCGGTGGGTGACCACTACTGTTGGGGCATTGTTGTTATTATACACCAAGGCAGTCTTTCCTCCATAGAAAAGGCGCGCTCAGATTCGAAAATTCCAGAAGCGAACGATAAGTAAGGAGTATAATACTGATACGTTAGAACGCCAAATATAGAAGAACTCCTTACAAGCTTTCTGAACTTCTTACATAAACTTTTGGTAACTGCCCTGGACACAGCACTTCGAACAATATCTTTAGCAGCACTGTGGCATTTGCTTTCTCCAGCTATGACCAAATAACTGTTTGGACTCCTTTAGAAACTCTTTTCCACGATCTGTCCTAGGGTAAAGATATTATATACACATATCCTATCTCTCCAAAGCCACTTTGTTCTTCCACTTCAGTTATTGCCTTGTCTGTTCTTTGTTCTAAAATCTTCCCACACAGGCTGCAAACTGAACTTGCGACACTTATGCCACTACACCTTCTATACATTTTCTTGTTTCTTCTTTTATGTACAGGGCTCTGCTGGAATTTCCTCTCCATACCACTTACACTTATTAAATAACTTTTGTATGAGTTTTGGCATATCGATGACGTAAAAGTCGATTGCAGACTGCGGTTCCCATTTGACAGATATGACCTCACGTGTAGCAGGTATACATACTGTGTTTTCTGAGAATTCTGCAAAGATTTCCGCAGCCACGCTAATAAGAAGGAAGAAGTGGATGTGAGCATTGAGAGACAACATCGTTGCAACTATTTTTTTCGCTGTTATTACAATAATCATCCGTAAGAAGCGTTGCCTTGATGCAGTTCTCCACTTCTACCGCTTGTCAAGTATCATCTTAATTCCAAAATAAATGTTACAGCTTCAATCATCAGCTCACGGCGTTATTTATTCATAAATCCTTTCACCATTACTTAATGTTCGGTTTTAAGCTAAGACTCATATTGTCATACGTGCTCTTTCAGTAGCCACGCGGTTAGAGGCGCCATGTCACGGACTGCGCGGCCCCTACCGCCGGAGGTTCGAGTCCTCCCTCGGGCATGGGTGTGTGCGTTGTTCTTAGCATAAGTTAGTTTAAATAGTGTGTAAGTGTAGGGACCGATGATCTAAGCAGTTTTGCCCCTTAGAAATTCACACACACTTGAACATTTGCTCTTTCATGCTTCTTAGTAGGGTGTCTACAGTACAAAATCAAATGGCTCTGAGCACTATGGGACTTAAATGCTGAGGTCATCAGTCCTCTAGAACTTAGAACTTCTTAAACCTAACTAACCTAAGGACATCACACACATCCATGCCCGAGGCAGGATTCGAACCTGCGAGCGCAGCGGTCGCGCGATTCCAGACTGTAGCGCCTAGAACCGCTCGGCCACTCCGGCCAGCTGTCTACACTACATTTCAAAGAGTTTGTAATCGATTCATTTCTGTCTTCCTCTTCGTCCACATTTCGTAACCATATAACTTTATGCTCTAAACATAGCTTTTCGTGAATCTGCTTCTGGCCTCGAGATTCGTATTATTTTATCTTTACAGCTTTATCATTTTATGGAAAGCGTTTTGTTTTGTATGTTCATTGTCGCTGCGCCTTTCTTACACCTATAATCCTTATTTATTCTATTCGTCCACCTCTTCAAGAGGATCTCCACCAAGTTAAAATTGTATTCATGGCGCACATTCGCCAGCTATGCGTGCAGTTCTTTGTGTTTACGTGCGTGGTATATGCTATAACTATCAAGTATCTGTTCTGCGTTTCTCAAATCTAACGGTGCATCTTCTGTGAATGGGTGTGAAAACACCCGAAACCGGAGAAGGTTGTGGAATGAACTAGTACTGCCTGCAATGATACTCTATACCTGGCGCGTAGGCCTAACCAACCTACCCCTGCCCACGGGCGAGCTGACTACGCCCAAGTCTCTAGGATCAAGAAAAATCTGCAGCCATCTCAAAGACATCAGAACGGGCAACCACCAAGTGCAATATCTCTTTCCCAACTGGGGATTGCAGAAACACTGTGGTACAATGAAGCAAAAAGTGAGAAGATTTCGTGGAGCCTGGAATAACTTCATGAAGGCTTATGCAAACGCTGTTGCTTCGTTAGCTTCCCTGGAATACAGCTGCTATAGAACTGTGATATTAATCTCATTCTTCTCCTTTTTCTTTTACTGAGCGTTAATCCCGCCTGGACGGGATCCACGGTACTTATACTTTGGCGTATTTATTATTTTACTTAACTTTGCCACCGGATGACTTCCAGTCGCCATAGTCGTCAAGGTAACCTAAGGAAGGGAAGTCGTGGGTACCACATGTCTGTGAATTGTATAAACTTCGTTCCGTGTGTGATCGTATTTTAGCTGTGTATCGTATATTCCGAGGCGAAAATTGTAGACCAGCCCAGAATTTACCAAGGCGAGCATGGAAATCCGCCTAATAGCCAGCCACAACAGGGCTGGCCGATGCGCCAGCCACGGTCATCAGCCCGCCGCCCGGGTTCGACCCTGGTCCGGCTTACCTCCCCATATCGCAAAGAGATCAGGCTGCGCGTTACTCTGATCGAGCAGATCGGAATGGTGGTATTAATAACTTTCGTACATGTTCATTTGCTGTAAGTTTTTACTAGTTCATCAATATTTTAGTATGGTTATTTTTAATTTGATATTTGTTTTTGTACCAGTCTGGTTCAAAAAGCAAGACAACAAGTCATCTGTGAGAAAATTTTTATTGGTGACCTGACTGGTGTTTTAAGGCGCTGAACGACAAGTCATCAGCGCCCTTGCTTGAAGTAAATAGAGACGGGGGCGGTGAAAATATTTAAAAAATAGTAATAATCAATTTAGAAACGAAGTTGTATAAATAAACAAGAGCTGAAAATACAAGACTGACTTTCTGAGGCTCATAAAATATCATAAAATGCAGACTAAACACAGCAGAATAGCTAAGTAAGATGGAGGGTAAAATACCGGTACTCACTGAAAAGCGCCCAGACTATTGTGGCTAGGTGGCTACTGATAAATAATAGGTGACCTGGCCAATTATGCGACACATTAATTGTTTTGGGAGGGACTCCTGGCATCACTCAAAACCTTAAAATACGAACCAAACTCAGCTCACCTTATTATAATGTAAAATAGAGGGCCGGTACTGTGGGAGACCCGGGAAGAAAAGATGATTAGGATTTAATATCCCGTCGACACCGAGGTCGTCAGATAAGGAGCACAAACTCGGATTGTTATTGTTAAGGATGGGGAAGGAAATCTGCAATGCCCTTTCAAAGGAATCACTCCGGCATTTCATAAATTTGGAAAACATGGTCCAGAGGAGTGATAAGTTGATTCCCGGCGGGGTCGGGGATTTTCTCTGCCTCGTGATGGCTGGGTGTTGCGTGGTGTCCTTAGGTTAGTTAGATTTAAGTAGTTCTAAGTTCTAGGGGACTGATGACCATAGATGTTAAGTCCCATAGTGCTCAGAGCCACTTCAAATAGTGATAACGATCTGGCGATACAATTTGGTTAAAACAACAGTCTAGATCGCATTGTGATATAGACTGTTGTTTTAACTCACGCGGGTTTTGCCTGGAGTGATTTAAGGAAATCACGGAAAACCCAAATCTTGATGGAGGTGGATTTCAACCGCCATCCTCCCGTATGCGAATCCAGTGTGCTAACCACTCTGCCACCATGCTCGGGAGACCCGGTCTGCCTTCCGGTCGTCATACAAAAAGCACTCAATAGAAATTTGCTCTATTCACACCTGTGTTCCACGTCTTTGACGCACTGGTGGCTCCTCGCAACGAACGCAGAAGCAATGAGCCTTCAGTTCGTCGCCGTAGGAATGAGGTAAGCCACGATCGCATTGAAGGTTTCACCGACCGCAGCTTATTACTTAATCCTCACTTCCAGCCACTGTGCCTCCCACCAACACATGGTCTTTAGGATCAGGTATGTGGTAAAAGCCTGCAGGGGGACTGAACAGCGAGTAGGAGTTGGAAGGGAGGAAGTCTCCTTGACAGCTGCATCAAAGAGTTTATTTCCCAGGATCCTTACAGGCCTTGGAAAATTTTTGTTCAGGAAATGAAAGTTCCTATGGCACTCATACATATTACTTTTCCACACAGCCATCATGACTGGCTAATCATTTGTTCCAGTAGTAAAACAATTTGTCGAAACAGGCATAAAAGAAATCAGGGTTCAGGTCTAGGAGACACTTAACAACAGTCCCTGAACGTCAACATATGTCTGAAGGGCGATCGGTCCGATGTTTCTTTATGGGTCCAGATGGATTAAACTTAGTTACTGGGAGATCCCTACTGTGAAGAGAGATTTCTAATACAGTCCACTGGAAATGCCGAACCAAATCGCGCGAACCAAGGCCGCACGCGGTGAGGCGTTGTGGTGCCTCAATCGCCGTCGTTTCTTCCGAAACGCCTGCTCCAACCGTTGAAGTGCTGCACAGTAACTGGCAACATTCACCTGCCTTTCCCAAAGGAATTTAACCAAACGTGTCTCCACTGATAGGGCACTGATGACCTCGCCGTTTAGCACCCTGAACCACGAATCATCATCATCGTCATCCATTCACTGATAGTGTTGTTTTGAATTTCGTACAGGAAAGGGGAAGAGAGAGGGGAAGGGAGACTGTGTGTCCGTGTCACTGATGCTTTCTTCGTTTCAAGCGTCACGCGATGCAGCCAAATTTTGCTCCTTCTAATTATACGGAGCAGGAATGAAACACCGTCCGCCTCGTACTGCATGAAGTGCTGGGCACACAACCTTATTTCCTTGGCTTCATTCCTGCCTGAGAGTTGCAGCTGTATCTACAGAGAACACCTCTGCCGGTATTCTAATGTGTTTTGCACCGGCGCTGAAACTGTTTCGTTCTGGCGGTATCTTAGTTGTTTGTTACTGTCACTGTCGCCCTCCCCGCTTCTTCCCGTTAAATATGAATATAACTTGCCGCAAACTCATCCTCACCGTTAACGGCCACACGCTATAGACTTAAATAATAACAACAAAATATGTGAAATATTTTAAAATAATAATAAATTGTATTGTTTAGTTACCATAAAGTGTTTAAAATCTTGTAATGCAACAATAAGAAATATAGCCTTTGAAACGCACATGCCCGAAAATGCTCAGAAGTACGGTATCTGATCAAAAGTATGTGGACACCTTTTATTGTTAGTGAACGTTAATATGGGGTGTGTGTACCCTTCGTCTTTATCCCGGCTTCAGCTCTGCTGGGAGCAATTTTAATGAGGTGCCTGAATATCTATGGAGGAATGGCAGCTCACTCTTCCTCAAGAGCGGAAACCAGAGACAGTAGATTTCCACTGGGATCAGTTCGAAACGCTGGGCAGGCCAGTCCATTTAAGGAACGTTATTCTCCACAAACCATTGCCTCACTGATGATGCTGTTCCTCTACTGTATACAATACACAATGCTGTAAAATGTGTTCATATCTTTTCACATATAGTATTTTCTGAAGTGCAATAAGGGGACCACATCCTAACCACAAAAAATACCCACATAGCGGAAGACAACCTCCTTCATTCTATGTTGCTGGCACCATATACGATGGCATGTAACGTTATCCAGGCATTAACTAAAACCACCTTCCATCGCATAGCACAGTGCTGAGCGTGATTCATCTCTCCAAATTACTTGTTTCCAATCATCGACTGTCCAGTCGCGCTGCTGTTTACACCATCTAAAGCGCTCATTAGTACTGGCTACTGAAATGTGTGACTGAACGAGTTGGTGTAGTGGTTAGCACAGTGGACTGGAATACGGGAGGAGGACGGTTCAAACCCGCGTCCGACTACTCAGAATTAGGTTTCCTCGGGATTTCAATAAATCGCTCCTGGAAAATATCGGAATGGTTCCTTTGAAAGGACACGTCCAATTTCCAAAAAATGGTTCAAATGGCTCTGAGCACTATGGGACTTAACATCTGAGGTCATCGGTCCCCTAGAACTTAGAACTACTTAAACCTAACTAACCTAAGGATATCACACACATCCATGCCCGAGGCAGGATTCGAGCCTGCGACCGTAGCAGTCGCGCGGTTCCGGACTGAAGCGCCTAGAACCGCTCGCCCACAACGGTCGGCGGCCAATTTCCTTCTCTATCCTTGACACAATACGAGCTCGTGCTTCGTCTCTAATGACCTCGTCCTCGACGTAACGTTAAACCCAATCTTCCTTCCTTGCTTCCTGATATATGTGACTTATGAGGAGCTGTTGGATCATTGCACCCCATTCTGTTTAACTCCCTACACACCGTCATTTTGCTAGCTGGGCTGTTGGTAACACTTTGGAACTCACGAGTGTTTCCTTCCGCTGATTTCAAGCAGTTTTTATAACCACCGGTCGTAATGCTCGACGGTCCCTGTCCGTCAGTATGTGCATGACTTCAAGTCTTAATTTAGCTGTTCATACTTTACTGAGCTGTCCTGAGTGCTCCTTTCGTCTGTTACTTCTTCTCTGCTGACAACACAATACCCCTCGTCTCCATTTATACTGGAGAGCCCGCCTCTCTTGGCGTCTAGTGGTCAATCCCGCATTACAAAGGGGTGTCCGGATACTTTTTTGTCTTATGTAATATTAATAAATAGTACAGTTACCATAAAATGTATAAAATATTTTAATGAAATAATGACAATAGTTCTCCCTCCACCACGAACCATGGACCTTGCCGTCGGTAGGGTGGCTTGCGTATCTCAGCGATACGGATAGGTGCGTGTAACCACAACGGAGGGTATCTGTTGGGAGACCAGACAAACCAGCAGGCTTTCAGTAGTTGCAGGGCCAACAGTCTGGATGACTGATCGATCTGGCCTTGTAACATCAACCAAAACGGGCCTTGCTGTGCTGATACTGTGAACTACAGCCATAATTTTTCCCGAGGGCATCCAGCTCTTCTGTATGGTTAAATGAAGATTGCATCCTCTTGAGTAATATATTCTAAAGGTAAAATAGTCCCCCATTCGGCTCTCTGGGCGGGGACTACTCAATAGGATGTCGTCATCAGGAGAAAAAAAGACTGGCATTCTACGGATCGGAGGGTAGAAAGTTAGATCCCTTAATCGGGCAGATAGGTCAGAAAATTTAAAAAGGGAAATAGATCGGTGGAAGTTAGATATAGTAGAAATAAGTAAAGTTCGGTGGCAGGAGAAACAGGCCTTCAGGTCGGGTGAATACGGTGTCATAAATACAAAATCAAATAGGGGTAATGCAGGAGTAGGTTTAACAATGAATAAGAAAGTAGGGTTGCGGGTAAGCTACTACGAACACCATAGTGAACGCATTGTCGTAGCCAAGACAGACGCGAAGCCCACACCAACACAGTAGTACAAGTTTATATGAAAACTAGCTCCGCAGATGAGGAGGAGATTGAGGAAATGTATGATGAGATAAAAGAAATTATTGAGATAGTTAAGGGAGACGAAAATTTAATAGTGACGAGTGACTCGAATTCCTTGGTAGGAAAAGGAAGAGAAGGAAAAATAATACATTACTGGCCATTAAAATTGCTACACCAAGAAGAAATGCAGGTGATAAACGGGTATTCATTGCACAAATATATTATACTAGAACTGACATGTGATTACATTTTCACGCAATTTGGATGCATAGATCCTGAGAAATCACTACCCAGAACAACCACCTCTCGCCGTAATAACGGCCTTGATAAGCCTGGGCATTGAGTCAAACAGAGCTTGGATGGCGTGTGCAGCTACAGCTGCCCATGCAGCTTCAACACGATACCACAGTTCATCAAGAGTAGTGACTGGCGTATTGTGACGAGCCACTTGCTCGGCCACCATTGACCAGACGTTTTCAGTTGGTGAGAGACCTGGCGAATGTACTGGCCAGGGCAGCAGTCGAACATTTTCTGTATCCAGAAAGGCCCGTACAGGACCTGTAACATGCGGTCGTGCATTATCCTGCTGAAATGTAGGGTTTCGCAGGGATCGAATAAAGGGTAGAGCCACGGGTCGTAACACATCTGAAATGTAACGTCTACTGTTCAAAGTGCCGTCAATGCGAACAAGAGGTGACCGAGACGTGTAACCAATGGCACCCCATACCATCACGCCGGGTGATACGCCAGTTTGGCGATGACGAATACTCGCTTCCAATGTGCGTTCACCGCGATGTCGCCAAACACGGATGCGACCATCATGATGCTGTAAACGGAATCTGGATTCATCCGAAAAAATGACATTTTGCCATTCGTGCACCCAAGTTCGTCGTCGAGTACACCATCGCAGGCGCTCCTGTCTGTGATGCAGCGTCAAGGGTAACCGCAGCCATGGCCTCCAAGCTGACAGTCCATGCCGCTGCAAACGTCGTCGAACTCTTCGTGCAGATGGTTGTTGTCTTGCAAACGTCCCCATCTGTTGACTGCGGGATCGAGACGTGGCTGCACGATCCGTTACAGCCATGCGGATAAGATGCCTGTCATCTCAACTGCTAGTGATACGAGGCCGTTGGGATCCAGCACGGCGTTCCGTATTACCCTCCTGAACCCACCGATTCCATATTCTGCTAACAGGCATTGGACCTCGAATAACGCGAGCAGCAATGTCGCGAGACGATAAACCGCAATCGCGATAGGCTACAATCCGACCTATATCAAAGTCGGAAACGTGATGGTACGCGTTTCTGCTCCTTACACGAGGCATCACAACAAAGTTTCACCAGGCAAGGCCGGTCAACTGCTGCTTGTGTATGAGAAATCAGTTGGAAACTTTCCTTATGTCAGCACGTTGTAGGTGTCGCCACCGGCGCCAGCTTTGTGTGAATGCTCTGAAAAGCTAATCATTTGCATATCACAGCATCTTCTTCCTGTCGGTTAAATTTCGCGTCTGTAGCACGTCATCTTCGTGGTGTAGCAATTCTAATGGCCAGTAGTGTAGATGAATATGGACTTGGGGGAAATGAATGAAAGAGAAAGCAGCTTGGTAGAGTTTTGCTCAAAGCATAAGTTAATCATCGCCAACACTTGGTTTAAGAATCATGAGAGAAGGTTGTGTACGTGGAAAATAACTGGAGTCAACGGAATGTTACACATTGTTTATACAGGGTGAGTCACCTAACGTTACCGCTGGATATATTTCGTAAACCATATCAAATACTGACGAACCGATTCCACAGACCGAACGTGAGGAGAGGGGCTAGTGTAATTGTTTAATACAAACCATACAAAAATGCACGGAGGTATGTTTTTTAACACAAATCTACGTTTTTTTAAATGGAACCACGTTAGTTTTGTTAACACATCTGAACATATAAACAAATACGTAATCAGTGCCGTTTGTTGCATTGTAAAATGTTGATTACATCCGCAGATATTGTAACCTAAAGTTGACGCTTGAAACCTCCGACGGGCGTTTCATAGAACGTGGAGGACGCATAAATTGGCCAGCCCGTTCTCCTGATCTTACACCTCTGGACTTCTTTCTGTGGGGTCCGTCAAAGGAGAATGTGTACCGTGCACCTACAACCCCAGAGGATATGAAACAACGTATTGTGGCAGCCTGCAGCGACATTACACCAGATGTACTGCGGCGTGTACGACATTCATTACGCCAGAGATTGCAATTGTGTGCAGCACATGATGGCCACCACATTGAACATCTATTGGCTTGACATGTCGGGACACACTCTATTCCACTCCTTAAATGAAAACGGAAACCACGTGTGTACATGTACCTCACCCCTCATGGTAATGTACATGTGCGTCAGTGATAAAGACCAATAAAATGGTGTTAGCATGTGGACGTAATGTGCTGTTCCAGTCTCTTCTGTGCCTAAGGTCCATCACCGTTCCCTTTGGATCTCTACGTAATTCGGTACTCTCCGATACACACGATCGAACAGCGGAGGAGTGGTACTCAAGCGTCAACTTTAGGTTACAATATCTCCGGATGTAATTAACATTTTACAATGCAACAAACGTCACTGATTACCTATTTGTTTATATGTTCAGATGTGCTAACAAAACTAACGTGGTTACATTTAAGAAAACGTGGGTTTGTGTTAAAAAACATACTTCCGTGCATTTTTTATGGTTTGTATTAACCAATTATACTAGCCCCTCTCCTCACGTTCGGTCTGTGGAATCGATTCGTCAGTATTTGATGTGGTTTACGAAATATATCCAGCGGTAATGTTAGGTGACTCACCCTGTATATAGTGGTAAGAGGGATTTACGAAGGTTTTAAATTGTAAAACATTTCCAGAGGCAAATGTGGAGTCTGACCACCATTTATTAGTTATGAACTGTAGATTAAAACTTAAGAAACTGGAAAAAGATAGGAAATGAAGGAGGTAGGGCTGGATAAGCTGAAAGAACCAGAGGTTGCTGAGAGTTTCAGAAGGAGCATTAGGCAACGTGTGACTAGAACAGAGGAAAAGAGTACAGCAGGAGACGAATGGGTAGCTCTAAGAGATGAAATGGTGAAGGCAGCACAGGATCAAATAGGTAAAAAGACAAAGCCTAGTAGAAATCCTTAGGTAACACAAGAGATATTGAATTTAATAGATGAAAGGAGAAAAAAATAAAAACACAGCAAATGAAGCAGGCGAAAGGGAACACAAACATTTAAAAAATCAAATTGACAGGAAGTGTAAAATGGCTAAGCAGCAATGGCTCAAAGTCAAATGTAAGGATTTACAAGCATAATCCATCAGGGGAGAGATACATACTGAAAGATCTAAGTCGAAATTAGGCACCGGGAGTCGACGAATTTCCGTCAGAATTACTGACAGTCTTTGGAGAGCCAGCCATGGTAAAACTCTTCCATCTGCTGTACAAGGTGTATGAGACAGGCGAAATAACCTCGACTTTAAGAAAAATGTAATAATTCCAGTTCCAAAGAAATCAAGTGCCGACAGTTGTGAAAATACCGAACAATCAGTTTAATAAGTCATGGTTGCGAAATGTTAACACGACTTCTTTACAGAAGAATGGAAAAACTGGTAGAAGCCGACCTTAGGGAAAATTAATTCGGATTCCGGAGAAATGTAGGCAATACTGATCCTACGACTTAACTTAGAAGATAGGTTAAGGAAAAGCAAACCTGGAGTTGGAATTAAAGTTCAGGGAAAAGAAATAAAAACTTTAAGATTTACCGATGTTCCTGTAATTCTGTCAGAGACAATAGCACTTGTAAGAGCAGTTGAACGTAATGGATAGTGCCTTGAAGGGAGGATACAGGATGAACATCAACGAAAGGAAATCAAAGATAGTGGAATGTAGTCGAATTAAGTCAGTTGATGCCAAGGGAATTAGTTTAGGAAACGAGTTACTTACCTGTAAAGTGGTATATGAGCTTTTTCTATTTGGGCACCAAAATAACTGATAACGGACCTCCGCCACACACCGTTGGGTGGCTTGCGGAGTATAAATGTAGATGTAGAAACTGGAAATGGCAAGAAAAGCATTTCTGAAGAAGAGAAGTTTGTTTACATCGAATATAGAGTTAAGTGTTACGAAGTTGTTTCTGAAAGTATTTGTTTGTAGTGTAGCCATGTATGGAACTGAAACTTGGTCGATAAACAGTCATTTTAGACAAAAAGAGAATATCAGTTTTCGAAATGTACTGCTACAGAGGTATATTGAAGATTAGGTGGGTGGGTAATGTAACTAACGAGGAGGTATTGAATAGAATTGGGGAGACAAGAAGTTTGTGGTACTACTTGACCAAAAGGAGGATCGGTTAAGAGACACATACTGAGACATAAACATATCACCAGTTTACTATTGGAGAGAAGTGGGGGGAGGTGGGGGTAAAAAACGTAGAGGGATACCAAGAGCTGAATGCAGTAAGCAGATTCAGAAGGATGTAGGTTGCAACAGTTAGTCGGTTGTGAAGAGGCTCACACGGGACGGAGTAACTTGGAGAGCCGTATCAAACCAGTCTTCAGACTGAAGACCACAACAATAGCAACACTAAAAGTAACATTTACTTAATATTAGTAAATATTATAATGTTTTACCATCACATAGACGAAATTAAAAATCAGATAGATATAGCTTTTGTAAGGCATATCCCTGATATCAGAGGAGTACATGTTTCAACTAAAACTTTAAACACTCTGAAGTTTGAGAACATCATTATCTTAAAAAGAAAATGGTTCAAATGGCTCTGAGCACTATGAGACGTAACTGCTGTGGTCATCAGTCCCCTAGAACTTAGAACTACCTGAACCTAACTAACCTAAGGACATCACACACATCCATGCCCGAGGCAGGATTCAAACCTGCGACCGTAGCGGTCGCGCGGTTCCAGACTGTAGCGCCTAGAACCGCTCGGCCACTCCGGCCGGTCCATTATCTTCAACAATATGATACCAATAAATGTGTTCTTAATTACCAGTGTTTCGCTGAGCACTACGACGAGGTCTGTAAGCTATGGCTATATGAGAGTGTAAATGAAAGGAATGCTCTTTCTTTCAGTAGTTTCTGCATACGTGATGGATGTCATTTATCTTCTTCTTTTTAGTGCAGAGCCTTTGCTTTCCTGTTTTCCCTTACTCAACTTCCTGTGTATTATTCACGAACGATTTTTGTCGAAATCAAGTAGTCAGCCTCTGAATGTACACTTTTACTTGGTTGGAATGTTACCAGTCAGACCCGGCGGAGGTTCGAGTCCTCCCTCGGGCATGGGTGTGTGTGTGTTTGTCCCTAGGATAATTTAGGTTAAGTAGTGTGTAAGCTTAGGGACTGATGACCTTTGCAGTTAAGTCTCATAAGATTTCACACACATTTGAACATTTTTGTTACCAGTCAGGCTGCAGGCCTATCAAAGAGAGCAGCCCCCCACTCAAGTAGCTGAAAATATCTAGAGCTGAAACTGACGTGTAAGTTGCAGAATTCCTTGCTATTTACGAGACTCTTAGATTTCATGTAACTTAATTATCCCAGTAGACTATTCTAATATGGTTGAGAGTGAGAGCAGAGGAGACGTGAGTCACAAGATTACTGCGCTGTCGCCAGCACACCGGTCGTCAAAGATGAAGCGCGAAGATCGATAAGTAGCTGCAGGATGAAGCACGCCCATCACAAGAGAGGCCAGAGACACACCGACGTGCAACAAGCCGCCAACGCCTTCTCGGCATCATGTATTTAGGTTGCCGCCGGTGGCTGGAGAGTCTCACTGACTCACACATTCCAATATGGTGTCTGTTAGTTAGTTGCAGTGGGGGCTCTGTTCACATCGAGGGTTATAACAGTACATAGCGACCAAAAAAATGGCTCTGAGCACTATGGGACTCAACTGCTGAGGTCATTAGTCCCCTAGAACTTAGAACTAGTTAAACGTAACTAACCTAAGGACATCACAAACATCCATGCCCGAGGCAGGATTCGAACCTGCGACCGTAGCGGTCTTGCGGTTCCAGACTGCAGCGCCTTTAACCGCACGGCCACTTCGGCCGGCCACATAGCGACCAGATTTGTGTAATAGCAAGATTACTGATACCGTCTACAAGAGGACTAGTACTGTTGAGCTTGTACCACAACTCATGGACTCTGTTCAAGCTAAGTAGCAGCTATGAGTTCATGTAAATAAAGGACCGTGTTAATCCACACACGCATTTGTGTTGTAGAACGAGGACACCAGCCACCCACAACAACATCCTCTCCCTTGCTTCCTACAGTACAAGACTCTTCAATTACACCACCAACGTCCCCTTCCCCCCTACCTCCCCCATCTTTCCGTGCCTGGTTGTGCACGATATCTGTAACATTGCCAGTGGAGATGTAGAATGTGCGTGCAGTCTATTTCACATGAGTACGACTATCAGCCTGAACGAATCCTTCTACACAGCATATGTTGTTTCCGAAGTTGATTTGTCGGCTGCCTTTACATTTGATTGTGTCGATCATCTGTTCTGTACTTATCAACTTCCTATTGATATGTAAGTATTCTAGCGATGTCGAGCAGAGTTCTGACCTTGCTGCTATTAAAAAAATGAAATAATCAGTAACCCATCGTCTGATCTGACCGTTGTATGCAAAGGACAACACCGAAACAGCAAAGCACATCTTTGCAGTCGGCCAGGTTGCATTTATTATTTTGAATGGGACTCCTAACCAGGAAAGTTGTAGGCCAAGTTAAGAATCTTTAACTGCATTTAATTTACTCTTAAGTTTCACAAAGGTCAATCAAAAGTTATTACAGAGCAAGAATAACTGAGTCATGAAATGACGTTAGCAAATGTGATGCTAGCACTGTGGGAGTTACCAAATGAAAGGAAGGCTGTATGGAGAATGAAGCACAGAGCTTTCCATATCTGTCAGACACGCAGACAGATTAAATAAACAAAATACAAATCTACATCTGCATCTACATGGATACTCTGCAAATCACATTTGAGTGCATGGCAGAGGGTTCATCGAACGACCTTCACAAATCTCTATTATTCCAATCTCGTATAGCGTGCGGAAAGAACGAACATCTATATCTCTTCGTACGAGCTCTGATTTCCCTTATTTTATCGTGATGATCGTTTCTCTTTAAGTAGATCGGTGTCAACAAAAATTTTCGCATTCGGAGGAGAAAGTTGGCGATTGGAATTTCGTGAGAAGATTCCGTCGCAACGAAAAACGCCTTTGTTTTAATGATGTCCATCCCAAACCCTGTATCATTCCAGTGACACTCACTCCCATATTTCGCGGTAATACAAAACGTGCTGCCCTTCTCTGAGCTTTTTCGATATACTCGGTCAATTCTATCTGGTAAGGATCCCACACCTCGCAGGGTCGCAACAGTATTCTAAAAGAGGACGGACAAGCGTAGTGTAGGCAGTCTCCTTAGTAGATCTATTAAATGTGTGTCCTGCCACTAAAACGCAGTCTTTGGTTAGCCTTCCCCATAACATTTTCTATGGGTTAGTTCCAATTTAAGTTGTTTGTAATTGTAATTTCTAGGTATTTAGTTGAATTCACTGCCTTTATATTTGACTGATTTATCGTGTAACCGAAGTTTAAAGAATTCCTTTTAGCACTCATGTGGATGACCTCACACTTTTCGTTATTTAGGGTCAATTGGCAATTTTCGCTTGGGGAACGCCACAAATCACTTCTGTTTTACTCGATGACTTTCCGTCAGTTACTACGAACTGTGACCTCTCTGACAGGAAATCACAAATCCAGTCACATTATTGAGACGATATTCAAGCACGCAATTTCACTACAAGCCGCTTGTGTGGTACAGTGTCAAAAGCCTTTCGGCAATCCAGAAATACGGAATCGATCTGAAATCCCTTGCCAATAGCTCTCAACACTTCATGCGAATAAAGAGCTAGTTGTGTTTCACAAGAACGATGTTTTCTAAACCCCTGTTGACTATGTGTCAATAGACCGTTCTCTTCGAGGTAATTCATAATGTTCGAACACAATATATTTTCCAAAATCCTGCTGCGTATCGACGTTAATAATATGGGCCTGTGATTTAGTGGATTACTCCTACTACGTTTCTTGAATACTGACGTGACCTGTGCAACTTTCCAGTCTTTGGGTACGGATCTTTCGTCGAGCAAACGGATGTATATGATTGTTAAGTATGGAGCTAATGCATCAGCATACTCCGAAAGAAGCCTAATTGGTATACAGTCTGGACCAGAAGACTTGCTTTTATTAAGTGATTTAAGCTGCTTCATTACTCCGAGGGTGTTTACTTCTACGTTACTCATGTTGGCAGCTGTTCTTGATTCGAATTCTGGAATATTTACTTCGTCTTCTTTTGTGAAGGCATTTCGGAAGGCTGTGTTTAGTAGTTTTGCTTTGGCAGCACTGTCTTTGATAGTATCTCCACTGCTTTCACGCAGAGAAGGCATTGATTGTTTCTTGCCGCTGACACAGTTCACATACGACCAGAACTCTTTGGATTTTCTGCCAGGTTTTGAGACAAAGTTTCGTTGTGGAAACTATTATAAGCATCTCGCATTGAAGTCCACGCTAAATTCCTAGCTTCCGTAAGAGATCGCCAATCTGGGGACTTTCCGTTTGTTTAAATTTGGCATGTTTGTTTCGTTGCTTCTGCAACAGTGTTCTGACCCGTTTTGTGTGCGAAGGAGGATCAGGTCCGTCGTTTGTTATTTTATTTGGTATAAATCTCTCAACTGCTGCCTAATCTATTTCTTTGAATCAGGCCACATCTGGTCTACACTTATATTATTAATTTAGAACGAGTGGAGATTGTCTTTCAGGAAGGCGTCAAGTGAATTTTTATCTGCTTTTTGGAAGAGGTATATGTTTCGTTTACATTTGGAGGATTTCGGGGTCACAATATTCAGTCTCGCAACGAAAACCTTGTGTTCACTAATCCCTGTATCCGTTTTGATGCTCGCTGTTAACTCAGGATTATTTGTTGTTAAGAGGTCAAAAGTGTTTGCATAGCCGTTTACTATTCGCGTGGGCTAATGAACTAAGTCTTCGAAATATTTTTACGAAAATGCGTTTAGCACAATTTCGGATGATGTTTGATGCGTACCTCCGGAATTAAACATGTATTTTCTCCCACATATCGAGCGTAAATTAAAGTTACCACCAAGAATAATCGTATGATTCGGGTAAGTGTTTCAAATCAAAGTCAAATTTTCTTTGAACCTTTCAAGAACTGTATCATCTGAATTGGGAGATCGGTATAAGTATCCAATTATTATTTTATTCCAGTTGGCAACAATGACCTCTGCCCGTAATAACTCACAGGAACTATCTACTTCAATTTCGCGACAAGATAAACCACTTCTAACAACATACAAACAAGCCACCGCCAACCGTGTTTAGCCTATCCTTTCGGAACACCGCAATTAAACCAACGATCTAGCTTACATACCCAAAATATACAAGAAGCGAGCGGCTCAGATTGCAGATTGCGAATACTTACATGTCCTCAAGATCAGCAAATTGTGCCAAACAACCGCAGATGGTGGTCGGCTTCCGACTCCTCTGAAGGTACATCCCTAAATGCCCAAAAAGTTACTTCCTCCTACCCCACTTCCAACCTTTAACAAAATTCAACATGAAGGGCGTAACTTCAAACTACTGCCAATGTGATGTACGAGAAATACAACAAAATTTACCAAAAATTTTGGGGGAGAACTGGAAGCTTCAAACTTTTTGCATACAAGGCACACGTTTTAATACCACGGTGTTGTCACTGGGCTGAAGCAGTGTTACTTTTATTGGTCAGTCCGTGCACGCCATGTGCTAGGTGTCATGATGCAATCTTTTTGGATGAAGCAAATTTTTGGCGTGAAACAGCACCGACGTTGCTACACTAGCTAAATAGCACTATTGAATGTGAGCCTTCAAAGTTAGTGCAGAAAGGCTAAAACG
The DNA here is from genome assembly GCF_021461395.2 of Schistocerca americana. Classification (NCBI taxonomy): domain Eukaryota; kingdom Metazoa; phylum Arthropoda; class Insecta; order Orthoptera; family Acrididae; genus Schistocerca; species Schistocerca americana. The sequence continues at coordinate 303,708,762 of NC_060121.1, forward strand.
CCACGTTCAGATTATTCCGAGGGGATGGCAAAGTTGGAGCAGCATTGATTCCATTCACTGGGCAGGTGCGGGCCGTGTCCCCACAAGAGCAGCGGAGCCGGCGACAACCTGGCTAGCGTGAAGGTCCTGACCTGATGAGATTCACAGACTGCCCTCTGCCGGCGAACGAGACTCGAGACTGTACCGGAGCCCTCTGAAACGCTAGCAGGGCGCGAAGCTTCCTCTTCAAGTACGCGGTTCCAGTGTCCACAACTGTAACTGTAAAACAGTGGGCAAAAAGTGAACTGGTATTGCTAATCCATACCTGACAGTATGTCACATTGTTTTTGTGACATTACAGTCACTCCATAAACTTCCGCTTAAAGCAGTTGTTGACAGATGTGAAAATTACCGAACTATCAGTTTAATACGTCACGGCTGCAAAATACTAACGCGAATTATTTACAGACGAATGGAAAAACTGGTAGAAGCTGATCTCGGAGAAGATCAGTTTGGATTCCGTAGAAATACTGGAACACGTGCGCCAATACTGACCCTACGACTTATCTTAGAAAATAGATTAAGGAAAGGCAAACCTACGTTTCTAGCATTTGTAGACTCAGAGAAAGCTTTTGAAAATGTCGACTGGAATACTCTCTTTCAAATTCTGAAAGTGAAAGGGGTAAAATACAGAGAGCGAAAGGTTATTTACAATTTGTTCAGAAACCAGATGGCAGCTACAAGAGTCGGGGGACATGAAGGGGAAGCAGTGGTTGGAAAGGAAGTGAGACAGGGCTGTAGCCTCTCTCCGATGTTATTCAATCTGTATATTGAGCAAGCAGTAAAGGAAACAAAAGAAAAATTTGGAGTAGGTATTAAAATCCATGGAGAAGAAATAAAAACTTTGAGGTTCGGCGATGACATTGTAATTCTGTCAGAGAAAGCAAAGGACTTGGAAGAGCAGTTGAACGGAATGACAGTGTCTTGAAAGGAGGATATAAGATGAACATCAACAAAAGCAAAATGAGGAGAATGGAATGTAGTCGAATTAAATCGGGTGATGTTGAGGGAATTAGATTAGGAAATAGGACGCTTAAAGTAGTAAATGAGTTTTGCTGTTTGAGGAGAAAAATAACTGATGATGGTCGAAGTAGAGAGGATATAGAATGTAGACTGGCAATGGCATAGAAATCGTTTCTGAAGAAGAGAAATTTGTTAACATCGAGTATAGATTTAAGTGTCAGGAAGTCGTTTCTGAAAGTATTTGTAAGAAGTGTAGCCATGTATGGAAGTGAAATAAGGACGATAAATAGTTTGGACGAGAAGAGAATAGAAGCTTTCGAAATGTGGTGCTACAGAAGAATACTGAAGATCAGATGGGTAGACCACTTAACTACTGAGGAGATACTGAATAAAATTGGGGAGAAGAGGAGTTTGTGGCACAACTTGACTAGAAGAAGGGATCGGTTGGTAGGACATGTTCTTAGGCATCAAGGGATCACCAATTTAGCATTGGAGGGCAGCGTGGAGGGTAAAAATCGTAGAGGGAGACCAAGAGATGAATACACCAAGCAGATTCAAAAGGATGTAGGTTGCAGTAGGTATTGGGAGATGAAGAAGCTTGCACAGGATAGAGTAGTATAGAGAGCTGCATCAAACCAGTCTCAGGACTGAAGACCACAACAACAACAACAACAGATGGCGATAAATCGGGCCGAGGACGTTTTCTTTAAATGAAAGACCCTGATTATACTCCACACTTCGATCGTAAAACATATAACAGTCAACACCTTGTAATGGTACTTCAATTACGTAACCATTACGGCACCTCTCCTCAACCTCTCGATACCAGCAATATTCTACTGTGTTTCTGTAAAATAGTTAACATATTTCTGTGACAGCGTTCAGATTTGATTTCATTAATGTAGAGGTACTTCGATACATCGATATGTATATATTGCAACAATATTATTCTTCTGTGTATTCTTTCTTTTGTCACTATGATCTTTGACGTAATTGTAACTCTGATTTTTGGGCGCGTAAGCGGTTATTAGACAGTCAAGCTTTGGTCGTCATATTAAAAAGACGCAAATGTGAACTTTAACAGTGAGGAAGATATTTTCAAGTATGTTTTATATTGTGAAGTGATGTTTTGGAACGAGTTACGTGATATTGCAACAAAAGTAATAAAAAAGAAGTGTAACTTAAATTCGGAGTGCTGATTACTTTTTTACATCACCATTGTCCTAACTTACAAAAGTTTAATCTTCAAGAATGGTTTATGAAATACATCTATAAAACTTTTGAATATCGCAGAAGAACACCTAGGCCTCTTTGCATCCGAGCTTGGATCATCACTACCTAGATTTTCGACGATTGAGCCATGAGTTCACAACGAGACCAGCGTGGGAAACACGGAAAGATGAGTGCCCAGTTTATCCATTATTTCAAGAAATGACTTTATTAACTGTGCTCTAATGACACTTGCCACATAATATAACTTTGCCCGAAAGTGCAATATTTAGCGCCGTGAGCAACACTACAATCATAATTAATTTTTGACCTTCGTTGTGGTAGGGTTGTTGGAACATCCATCTTGAAACCGTATTTCACAGCGCAACGGCACAAGCATCTCCACCTATCAAGGCGTTAGAAATCTTTCAATGCCTCTTCTATCTAAACGTGGAATATATTATGCGTGGATTATTGATTCAGCCATGTGAGACGGCGTTACGTTACTTATTAAATTGCCTTTGCATGCGTTATATTTTTCTGCAGTTTTGCCATACACTGAAAGCAATAAAAATTGTTTAACTTATAGATACAGGCCGAGATTGATTTTATTTTGTGCTCCTTTCTTCGTCATGATGGCCAACACAGTGCGAAATGTGTTTTACAACCGAATAGACATCGATTGCCGCTTTGAATCGGCACTCCCTATTTTTGTGTTTGTGTCGAAAAACAAGCGGGAGATAAAGAAGCGTTTTTAGTATGTAGTGTAAATAGAGTAATTTCCGAAAGAGTATTTAACAGAGGCAGCGATCGGTCTGTTTGCCGTCAGTGGCTGGCTCGCTAGCCCCTATTAGGGCGGTTTAGATAAGCATATGCAGCTCACATATGCAACACCCCATTTTCATTTAAATTATGAGAATTTGCATTCGCGCTTAGTATGCACATATGGTAATTTCCGCTAATAATGCAGCCTTCCCGGCGCGCAAAATTATGCCTCTTCCACAAGTGGCCGCTTGCGAAACGTCGCACAATACAGTGCGGACGCGCCGAAAAACATTCCGTCACAAACTGGACGGCTCCAGTGAACGGTCGAACGATGCGTGCGCATCGGTAAAAACCTCCCAGCGATTCCAGCTGTAATAACACTGAAATGAGGTGGTATATACACACGACTCAGACGGCTAATTAAGGGCAACACTTTTGTTGTTTTTGTATTGGCGGGTCATTTTCATTGACGGGACAAGGGGAGAGGTGATTATGCTCAACGCTGCGCAGTACTCTGGACACTGCTACAGTTCTGTATGGTAAGTTGGACGGCGAAGTTGTTCAAATTTAGCAGCCAGTCAGTACCATCATCCTTTATTTTATTGTATTTCATTTTACTTTGTTATTAGGAATCTGTTCCTCAACCGGTAAAAACGAAACCCTTGTAGGATCACTCCGTTGTCTGGCTGTCTATATGTCTGTTTAAGTCCCCTTTTTCTTTCGAACAACTAAAGGTATCAAGTTGAAATTTAAATCACATAATAACGTCTACTGTCCCTTGGCGATGTGAAAAATTTAAGTTTCTAAATCAACGCAGTCTAAAGATATGGCCATTTATGTCACTTATTTTGATACTCGCAAATCCACTCATCAAAACCTATATGGTACTCCTCGTTGACCTAGAAACATCAAATTTGACAAGAGGCAAGGTTTCACAGAATAAGTAAAGGGGAAAATTCTAAAATTGCTAATTTGTTATTATGTCTCATTAAAAATATTTTTTGCCGTTTGTTGTGCATCTGTCTCTCTGTCCATCTGTTGAGACCCATTTTATCAGGAATTTGTAGAAAAATCAACTTAAAATGTATGTCAAATACGAGTATCCTTTGGTAATGTAAAAAAATTGAGATTCCATGTCAGCGCAGTCAAAGATACGGCCATATATGTTTCATATATTTTGATATTCGCAAACTCACTCATCAGAACATATAGATGAACTACCAACATACACGTCGGGTCTGATCGTCTAGCGGTAGAGCCAGTCTGCTTTCGGTGGTGGTGCGGCGTGGACGTCTGCTTACGTCTTTGCCGCGGAGCTTCGCGGGCACGCGGTTATTTACTTCCTGGTAGTTTTCACAAGCTGTTATACTTTGGATCTAGAATGGTTCATTCGTACCGACGGTCTTACTATCAAGATCAGCTTTAATAATGAATTTGCATGACCGGAAGCATCTGAAGTCGAACGATTTATAGGAGGTGATATAAGAAATTTAACCACAGGATAGGAATTGAATTCACTTTTCTGTCACAAGCAGTGTGCCCTAAGTCGACTGATGATACGGTGTGTGATACGGTCGTATGCGACAACAAAGACGGATTTAAATCTAAACATTCTGACGGAAATGAGGGAGCGGAGGCAATTCATAATTTGGGGCTTCACTTGAGGACCGTCAAAGTATTCGAGCTACCACTTGTGGTTTCTCCTGACATCGTGGTTGCCACGCTACAGCCCTATGGTAGGGCGCTCGGCCACGTAGCATAAAATGTAGAGAACCTTTATTATTTACCCGGGACTTAACGGGGTATAAGTATCGAGTTAACAAAACATATGCCGTTTTACTTTACAATTGGGAGCTGCAGAACAATTGTCATTTATGATGGTCAGCCAAAGACTTTATCAGGCTGTGGTCAGGCAGGCCACGTCCGCTCAGCATGTCTCCAACAGAGAAGTGTATCGACAGATGAAGCTATAGCAACACCTATGGCGATATCCCTTTCTCTCACACATGCAAATGTGTTCCGGAAGGACGCCCCTCTAAACAGTGACCTCACTCAATAGTTGGACAGTCCCGTCGAAGGGCCGACGACGGCAGCTGACGACAGGAGCATGGTGGTGGCGTTGACGACCCCACGACCCCCCCCCCCCCCCCCCCGAGCAGCAGCAATCGATGCCTACAATAGAAGGATCAGAAAAGAAAATGGTCATCGACAGTCAGAGAGTGCCAACGGCTGCCTTCGTCTCAGAGTGCAGTGGCGACAGAGACACACGCCCACATTCGAATACAGAAATGCACACGCATAAGCAAGAACCTGAAATGGCGCAAGAAACGACGCCTCATCCCATCGGACGACTGCTTAATACGTACGAAGGGCGACGATCGAGAAACGGCCGCAGAAGACGGTCACCTTACAGAGGGTACCGAGATCTCACATCCAGAACACCACCGTTTCGACGACAGCACACGACAAGAGCGGCCTGAAGAGCTCGATAATGCGAAGCTAACACCAGCTCACTCCCAAACCAAGGTGGTGGAAGAGATGGCGCAGAGACACAGGGCTGCAAAGACCCAGCCGACGTCAAACTCGTCCAAGGAGGCTGCGCTGATGATTGTGGAGATGACTTGCTGACGGTCGCAGTAGGCGAAACGGCGGGGGCGGCGCCCCTCTGGGGTTGGAAATGCAACCAACGACAGCGGACATGACGGAGTCACGTAACGTGTCAGTACAACATAGATGGTGTAAGCTTCCATGGACGATACACACACGACGGGACGAAGACAAGCATAACAGCTTGCCTCTATCAGTATCAATAACATACTGTTGCCAATTAAGATGTCTTTACTCATAGATATACTACATGCGGCGGATATCGACATCGTCCACTCGACGAATTTCCTGTCATTTACGGGTACAAACCCTACGTATCGAACGCCTCTGAAACTGGCAGCGGCTTAGTAATACTTCTCAGACAAGGCATCACGGGAGAGCGTGTAGTGTATGTACCGTCGGAGCGGGGATTAGCAATGACGGTGCTTGATGTATGACTCATTAGCATCTATGCACCGACCGGTACAGACAGAAGAGGAGAGCGTTCCCTCTTCTTTGCAAAGGAAATTGCTCCACTCTTCCAAAATCAGAACGACCATTTTATCCTTGACGGCGATTTTAACTGTGTACTTGCACTGAAAGATCAATTTCCGTGATGTACCTTGTGATGGCGTACGCTGGCGACAGCACACCGCCGGCCGCGGTGGCCGAGCGGTTCTAGGCGCTTCAGTCCGGAACCGCCCTGCTGCTACGGTCACAGGTTCGAGTCCTGCCTCGGGCATGGATGTGTGTGATGTCCTTAGGTTAGTTAGGTTTAAGTACACTACTGGCCATTAAAATTGCTACACCAAGAAGAAATGCAGATGATAAACGGGTATTCATTGGACAAATACATTATACTACAACAGACGTGTGATTACATTTTCACGCAATTTGGGTGCATAGATCCTGAGAAATCACTACCCAGAACAACCACCTCTCGCCGTAATAACGGCCTTGATAAGCCTGGGCATTGAGTCAAACACAGCTTGGATGGCGTGTACAGATTAAGCTACCAATGCAGCTTCAACACGATACCACAGTTTATCAAGAGTAGTGACTGGCGTATTGTGACGACCAGTTGCTCGGCCACCATTGACCAGACGTTTTCAATTGGTGATAGATCTGGAGAATGTGTTGGCCAGGGCAGCAGTCGAACATTTTCTGTATCCAGAAAGGCCCGTACAGGACCTGCAACATGCGGTCGTGCATTATCCTACTGAAATGTAGGGTTCCGCAGCGATCGAATGGAGGGTAGAGTCACGGGTCGTAACACATCTGAAATGTAACGTCCATGTTCAAAGTGCCGTCAATGCGAACAAGAGGTGACCGAGACGTGTAACCAATGGCACCCCATACCACCACGCCGGGTGATACGACAGTATGGCGATGACGAATAAACGCTTCCAATGTGCGTTCACCGCGATGTCGACAAACACGGATGCGACCATCATGATGCTGTAAACAGAACCTGGATTCATCCGAAAAAATGACGTTTTGCCATTCGTGCACCCAGGTTCGTCGTTGAGTACACCATCGCAGGCGCTCCTGTTTGTGATGCAGCGTCAAGGGTAACCGCAGCCATGGTCCCCGACCTGATAGTCCATGCTGCTGCAGACGTCGTCGAACCGTTCGTGCAGATGGTTGTTGTCTTGCAAACGTCCCCATCTGTTGAGTGCGGGATCGAGACGTGGCTGCACGATCCGTTACAGCCATGCGGATAAGATGCCTGTCATCTCGACTGCTAGTGAGACGAGGCCGTTGGGATCCAGCACGGCGCTCCATATTACTCTCCTGTACCCACCGATTCCATATTCTGCTAACAGTCATTGGATCTCGACCAACGTGAGCAGCAATGTCGCGATACGATAAACCGCAATCGCGATAGGCTACAATCCGACCTTTATCAAAGTCGGAAACGTGATGGTACGCATTTCTCCTCCTTACACGAGGTATCGCAACAACGTTTCACCAGGCAACGCCGGTCAACTGCTGTTTGTGTATGCGAAATCGGTTGGAAACTTTCCTCATGTTAGCACGTTGTAGGTGTCGCCACCGGCGCCAACCTTGTGTGAATGCTCTGAAAAGCTAATCATTTGCATATCACAGCATCTTCTTCCTGTCAGTTAAATTTCGCGTCTGTAGCACGTCATCTTCGTGGTGTAGCAATTTTAATGGCCAGTAGTGTAGTTCTAAGCCTAGGGGACTGATGAACTCAGATGTTAAGTCCCATAGTGCCTAGAGCCATTTGAACCATTTGACAGCACACCATGCGGCATAGAGATTACGAAAGTATCGATAGCGGCCAAAGACAAGACTCGCTGGAAACACGCCGCCTACACCCTCTCAGCCGCCAGAATTTAGGAGGAGGAGGAGGAGATTAGTGTTTAACGTCCGGTCGACAACGAGGTCATTAGAGACGGAGCGCAAGCTCGGGTGAGGGAAGGATGGGGAAGGAAATCGGCCGTGCCCTTTCAAAGGAACCATCCCGGCATTTGCCTGAAGCCATTTAGGGAAATCACGGAAAACCTAAATCAGGATGGCCGGAGACGGGATTGAACCGTCGTCCCCCCGAATGCGAGTCCAGTGTGCTAACCACTGCGCAGAATTTAGGACCGCCGCTGCGGACCGGAGGGCCAGTTTAGCCAGTTAGTTCGAGCCTGTATGCCGTGGAGTTCCAGCATGACACCGAGACGGAGCCACAGACTTCGCATGTAGCACAGAGACAGGCAGTACATAGCAACCTTATAGTGAACGTAGAGGACGTCTACTTCAACAGCTTTGAAGGTTCGTAGACTATACAGGAGAGACCTTGTACCACAGCACAGGGAAACTTAAGTTGAGCAGCTCTTTGTTGATGAGCAAAGAACCCAGTTATTAATTGCGTGCAGTTTGTGTTATAGAACGGGGATATAGGCCAACAACAAAACATTCTCTCCTTGCTTCCCATGTTACAGCTCTACAGAGACAACGAGACGACATAAAAGCGGCTAAAGAGAATACAACATACTTCATACCTGGAACTATGAATGTTGGTGCAGAATATACATTCGGTTGACCCCTGGGAGCACGTCCATGGCCTCCGTCCTGCATACAACATTGCGACGAATCTTTTTGCTAGGCGTCTCCGTCGAATATATGTTACACGCAGCCTTACGCTGACGTCCTCGAAGTGAAACTGTGGCCTGCAGCCTACACTGACCGTAAACATTAATGTGTACGACCTCGTCAGCACGTGTGGCGTTGCCGACGTCCTTTGAAAATCATCGTCACCCATCCGACAGACCCAGCTTGTCGAGACGCCACAGAAGATGCTAGAAGATCACGCAAACGACGTCTTTGGGCATCCCAGGACTCTCCGTTGGTCGATGGACTGTGGCAAACCGGCGCTACCCCGTCCAGTGATGGTATATTGTCGTGAGCAGCCAGTGTGGCGTCGGGCAGAGGAGGAGGAATGGGAGATTAGTGTTTAACGTCCCGTCGACAATGAGACGAAGCAGAAGCTTGGATTAGGGAAAGATGGGAAGGAAATCGACAGTGCCCTTTCAAACGTTTGAACCGTTGTCCTCTAGTGTGCTAACCACTGCGCCACCTCGTTCGGTGGCGACGTCTCGTGAGCGGCAAGCGGGGTTAAAACGAGCTACGGCCAAACTTACATCCATCATGCGACGCCACCTCGAAAGTACAGAGGTCAGGGCATGGGCAGTAGACCGGGTTATAAAAGAGCGCCCTGAACCGTAAATTTACTTTCAAAATATTTTCTTAAAGAATTTACTTTATTTACTAGCGATTCATCAAGAACATTAACACATTTAATCACACTAGGTGAGCGTGGAAGTAGTTGCCAGGACGTAATTGATGGAAAATGAAATTACTTTCTACAAATGTGAATTTTATTCCTAAAAGCTTTTTCAAAAACAGATTTAAAATTATAAGCAGAAAAGCACCCTCGAAATATCAAGTTACAATTTTATTTAGAGGCAGAAAGAACAAGATTAACAGTATGAAAAAAAAAATGGTTCAAATGGCTCTGAGCGCTATGCGACTTAACTTCTGAGGTCATCAGTTGCCTAGAACTTAGAACTACTTAAACCTAAGTAACCTAAGGACATCACACACATCCATGCCCGAGGCAGGATTCGAACCTGCGACCGTAGCCGTCACGCGGTTCCAGACTGAAGCGCCTTTAACCGCACGGCCACTCCGGTCGGCTAACAGTATGAGCCTTCGGGCTGAGAAGCTTTCCTGCTCCCTTTCAACACGGCCGTAGCCATGACCGCTCACAACAACCTCTGAAAGAGTACACTGGTGCAAATCTGCAACACACCAGATTATATTAAACTAAAAAATTTTTAACAACTCACACAAACACGTAAACTATGCACCCCGTTAGAGGGATGGAAATGGTACAACACTCAAATTATTTTCCACCTAAAGTGCAATTTGCCTTTTTTTTTTTTTTTTTTTTAAGGACTCTTACGGTGCAAGGGTGGCAACCTTATAACCTACAATGACCATTTAAATAAAACCCATAAAATGCACAACATGCTCTACATTACACATATACCACATCGCAAGATGATAGGCAAGATAAAAACATATTTCAAGAATTCGGCCTTTACGCAATAAATTCGTTAACACTATTAAAGTATGGCAGATTGACAGGGGGGGGGGGGGTTACTAAACAACCCGAATCGCAGATTGCTCTAAACCTCCCCAATTTCACAAGGGAAAATCGCACTACCCAATTCACAAATAACCACCTTCCCGCGGGTGGGCAAACGGAGAAGAATGGTGGGACGACCCGAAAACAAAGTGGCTGGTGACCTCACCAAGAAAACAAGTAGAATTTTGCAAGTAAATGAAACAAAATATCTCCAATCACTTAACTTCTAATAAACTGCGATTTCTGGCGAAGACCTGGCGCAGCATCCCAACGCTCTCCCGAACCGTCTGCTGCCAGCCACTTCAACGGACGCAGGAAGGCGCGCTGATCTCCCGTCTCACGGCGTCGCAGCTCGCCCCGGCCATCCCGATGTCCTGGTTTCGCTTCTGTTGCTCTCGTGTGAACCGCGAAGCCACTGCCCCTTTCTATACGGCGCTGCCCACTAGACTCACGTGGGGACCTCACATGCGCCGACGCTCAAGGCGGACAAGTCATCTCGTGTCTCAGTGCGCGACCGACCAACCGACCGATCCAACCGCCAATGACTGTTGCCGAGCAACTCGAGCAGACTGGCGGCCTAACGCGCAGACTCAGATGCAGGAACTCAGCCCCGACCGGGCGACCACTAGCTGAGTTCTGTTACTGGCTTTAAAGTTTGATCCAAACGACAGACATACTAGCACTCCGACGGCAGACAGACACTAACTGCCGCACAAATGCAAACGAGAGACAGAGCAGCAACTGGTAAAGCGAGACTGACCTAGCCTCACTCCGACTGACTGACCTCCTGAAGAGCTCATAGCGCCCCTTAAATGCACGTGAACAAGCAGCCTTTCCCCTTTCACACCAGAGGGAGACACCAAAGCTGCGATTGCCACAGCGGCGCCACCGTCAGAAACGGAGGGCGACTGTTTCACACACCGCCGCGCTGCGGCACGCTCTTCAAAACAGCAATGTTTTTACCACGGCTCACGCCCCTCGATGTATCACAGCATCAACGAACGCAAAAGATGACGAAGAACCCTGGTACATTCCGAGGACGCGGATGATGGCGGACACCCAACACTGCAACAGAAACAGGCAACGTCTTTGTAGAACATTAGACGCAACCTTACACCACAGTGGATACCGATATAGCGGCAGTTACCGAAGTTACATATACGATTTTCGCACCATCGAACCAGAGCCAGAAGTACAACTGATGGAGGAGATTACAGGGGAGAAAGTAGTGGAGCCAATTGGTACAGGAGGGGTGAATAAATCACCAGGACCAGATGGCCTCCCTTTAGAATTCTGTAGGACCTTTAGCTGTATGAGGGTCCTTCGATAGCCTGCTCTTACCGCCGGCTTTTGCATAGAGACTGATTATCTCGATATACAGACCCGCGGGTGGCGCATAGGTAAGAGACTAGAAACAACTGACTCTCCTTAACTGCGACTTTAAAATATTCACCAGGCTATTACCAGCTCGCCTCCGAAGAGTACCGCGCCAAGTGATCTCACTCGAACAATCGTCGCTCGGCTGGGATAACAACGCCCAAACGGCACTTGGTGAATATCGCAGTGTGATCGTTCTAGAAAAGACTTGCAGCCTCCATGGAGCACTAGCGTCGATAGATATCGATCAAGCGTTCGACTGAGTGAGTCATAAAACCATACCTACCTTGAGAAATCCTGACCCTGTTTTCCACGTCCGTTTATCATAGTCGTGATGCAGCTACTCCGCCGTGCCTCCTCCAATGTGCTCGTAATTGGATGTACGACGACATTTCTCATCGTAGCGAGATGGGTCAGACAATGGTGCCTCTATCTCGATATTATATGCACTGGTCCTCGACCCGCTATTCTGCGGCTTTCTTAACAGCTTGACGGGACTGGCTTTGCGAGGATATACTTTTAAGAGCAAGACGTATGCGGATGACCTGGTGCTAATGGCGCGGCCTCAAAATGAAGTGCGTGTGGCTTTAGATTGGGTCCACAAACATCGAACGGCTACTGGCAACCACATAAATGTAGACAAGTCGGTGGCGATGAATATTGGTGTTAGACTAACGAAAGAATGTTTAGCACCTTTACAGCTAATGGATACCTTGAAATGCCTAGGGATTGTTTTTACCAACGACATATGTCGCACAGCAGCGTACAACTATAAGAGACTACGACAATCAGTCCGGACAGGCGTCAAAGAGAACATCACACGGGGCTTAGACTTGCTCCAGAGGGTCACGTACCTACCTGGCGTCACGAATTCTGCGCTTTGCTCAGGTACTCCCGATGCCGGTGATGATAGCACGACGCATACCGGCGGCGTTCGGTTCCTTCGTGGCTGCAGCCACTTGATATGGGTGAACTAGGTCTTGCACATGTTCACGATTGAGCGGCGGCGCTATATATCTGCCCAATGTCAAAGCTGTGGAGACGACATCAGACGTTTTGACTGCCATGTTAATAGAAGAACTAGCACCAGTTTCTCGAATGGTGCCAGTGGCTGCCCAGCACATTTCCCAGTCACTTCACCATAAACGCTCTTTTTTTGTCGAATACAGCTACACTCCTGGAAATTGAAATAAGAACACCGTGAATTCATTGTCCCAGGAAGGGGAAACTTTATTGACACATTCCTGGGGTCAGATACATCACATGATCACACTGACAGAACCACAGGCACATAGACACAGGCAACAGAGCATGCACAATGTCGGCACTAGTACAGTGTATATCCACCTTTCGCAGCAATGCAGGCTGCTATTCTCCCATGGAGACGATCGTAGAGATGCTGGATGTAGTCCTGTGGAACAGCTTGCCATGCCATTTCCACCTGGCGCCTCAGTTGGACCAGCGTTCGTGCTGGACGTGCAGACCGCGTGAGACGACGCTTCATTCAGTCCCAAACATGCTCAATGGGGGACAGATCCGGAGATCTTGCTGGCCAGGGTAGTTGACTTACACCTTCTAGAGCACGATGGGTGGCACGGGATACATGCGGACGTGCATTGTCCTGTTGGAACAGCAAGTTCCCTTGCCGGTCTAGGAATGGTAGAACGATGGGTTCGATGACGGTTTGGATGTACCGTGCACTATTCAGTGTCCCCTCGACGATCACCAGTGGTGTACGGCCAGTGTAGGAGATCGCTCCCCACACCATGATGCCGGGTGTTGGCCCTGTGTGCCTCGGTCGTATGCAGTCCTGATTGTGGCGCTCACCTGCACGGCGCCAAACACGCATACGACCATCATTGGCACCAAGGCAGAAGCGACTCTCATCGCTGAAGACGACACGTCTCCATTCGTCCCTCCATTCACGCCTGTCGCGACACCACTGGAGGCGGGCTGCACGATGTTGGGGCGTGAGCGGAAGACGGCCTAACGGTGTGCGGGACCGTAGCCCAGCTTCATGGAGACGGTTGCGAATGGTCCTCGCCGATACCCCAGGAGCAACAGTGTCCCTAATTTGCTGGGAAGTGGCGGTGCGGTCCCCTACGGCACTGCGTAGGATCCTACGGTCTTGGCGTGCATCCGTGCGTCGCTGCGGTCCGGTCCCAGGTCGACGGGCACGTGCACCTTCCGCCGACCACTGGCGACAACATCGATGTACTGTGGAGACCTCACGCCCCACGTGTTGAGCAATTCGGCGGTACGTCCACCCGGCCTCCCGCATGCCCACTATACGCCCTCGCTCAAAGTCCGTCAACTGCACATACGGTTCACGTCCACGCTGTCGCGGCATGCTACCAGTGTTAAAGACTGCGATGGAGCTCCGTATGCCACGGCAAACTGGCTGACACTGACGGCAGCGGTGCACAAATGCTGCGCAGCTAGCGCCATTCGACGGCCTACACCGCGGTTCCTGGTGTGTCTGCTGTGCCGTGCGTGTGATCATTGCTTGTACAGCCCTCTCGCAGTGTCCGGAGCAAGTATGGTGGGTCTGACACACCGGTGTCAATGTGTTCTTTTTTCCATTTTCAGGAGTGTACATTCAGATGGCTCTGCCGGAAACAGTCCTGCGACGGTGCACGACATTTATCGGATATTAACGACCGGACGACCTAACAATCCTATTATGAACAACCAGCCTCATGTCGATTGGGACGTGGTACGACGATCGGTACACCGTGTTTCCTTAGACACAGAGTAAAATGTGATCCGATCTGGACCCCATGCGATTAATATGACGGATTCACCATTACGCCCTTGGTGCCAAACCCCGGAATACGATGAACAGCGCGTCCTATGCGGTCCCTTAGCAGAAGTGTGGCGTTTGGAGACAAAAATGATCGCTTTATTTCTTCGAATGGAACAACATAACACGGGACCATGAATTCTACCCTTCTCAGACAGGAGGTACTATCCACGTACTAAAACGGTTGCAGTAACGTGGCTTCGAGGCCAGGCGGTGCTCTATTAATTCAAAGATGGTCCGAAGAACATGGTGGACCTTTGGACATTTTACATGAGCAACATCTGAAGATCGTGTGGAATCCGAAGTACCGACGGTATTTCTCTCACTTCCTTTGGAGTGCGTTTCAAAACACCACGCGTAGTTGGGACGTCCAGGGTAGGAGAAGTTAAAACATCACTGCGATGAAAGAATGGAAGATAAGAATCAGTGAGTGCCATACACATACAAGAAGACATACCCGGATGAAAGAGTAGGGGGCGATTGGAAATAAAATTCATAAGTACGCTGCGTGTTTGTTTATGTTACGCGAGAATAATGTCAAGTTTATATGTCTTTCAAGAAACAGAGAAATATTGTTTGTGGTATGACAATGAAGTGGTTGTTACTGAAATTAAAATTTACTTAATTTTATATATGTAACTAGATTTGATTTAATTTTTTAGTGTGATATGAGAAAGATATTCATTAAAAGCTTAAGCATAGTTGAGAAGTGATATTTTTTCTAAAACTTTTATAGTGCTTTTCAATTTCTTATATTTGTTGATCTTTTCAATGTATACTACTTTACTAAAAATGTTAATTATATGTCAGACTGTTTATTTGTTACACTGTTAAGTTTTCAAATAAATTAATTGTTTATCTCAATCGGTACACAGTGACATATAGACAGGTTTTTTTTTTTATTTTTTTGTGAAAATAGCGCATCCCTGCATACCGAGAGGTCCAGGATCGAATCTCGCTCCGGAAGCGGATTTTCCACTCTTCGTTTAAACCAGCCTTCACCTCTCAACGATGGAAGAAGTCGCCAGAAACAACACGTGGTTCGGATTCCAAGTTGAACTGTAGGTCCCCTTTCCCCAGTTGGGTAACTGGGGTACGTTAGGGACACGTAAGTCGTCGAGGTGGCATCAAAAAGAAAGATTTGCACCAGGCCGTTGAGCCACACGGACTAATAATAATAACAATAATAACAATAATAATAATAGGCCTCCGGTATGTTCTACCAGTCGTAAAAGGCGACGAAAAGAACAAACCACTAATAGGGCTAACCCCCTTTTTAGTGTGATTAGTTGGTTCAGGACAGAACTAATGAAGCCTCGGACAAGCGCTGTCATGGTCGGGGACGACGCTTGAACCCTATGCCCGTCCACAATGGTAACGACACTGCTAGCCACACGGAAAATGATTTAAATCCAAATAGAGGTGTTTTGCAGAATATGCTTCCTGCAACCACCCTAGACAGAAAACAAAGACAGAGGATGAGATGGTCAGATTAAGTTAACCGACACCTCATGTCCTGTTATTACCAAGCAACAAACTTAGGAACCAACACAACTGGATACAGATCACAAGCATACAAAACATTTATTACCAGATACCCTGAATTAAAATTTTTAACAGAACAACGACTGGCTGATCAGATCCGTGTAATTATAAAAAATAGCAGGATACCCCAGTCAGAATTAGAAAACATCAAACAACAAGTACAACAAATACTGGAACAAAATAATGTGCAATCAGAAGAAGAAGAAAATACAGTAATAGACTCAAACATCCCAGAGCAAACAAACCAAGAGCAACACGCATCAATTATTAAACAATCAGAGGAAAACGAAATCTTAAGACGGCCACCAGAACAAGCACAAATAGAACATGAAGTGACACACATGTTGGATATAGAAGAAAAATTTCAGCCGACGTATATAGAATACAAAGACACAAATACAGACATAAGACCATTCTTGCATACACCACCAAATAACCCACAAGTCGAAACAACAACAACAACTATCAACACAATCATACACAACAAAATAAATGAAAATACAACTACGGAAGAGTTACAACTACTGGTTTATATAGGCGCACTCACTACACTAAATATACACACTAGGCAGAGATCATAACCACCCAACACACAGAAGAAACACACAAAACCAGCATGGCAACACAGACTACAGATCAGAACAGAAAAACTGAGAAAAGACATCAGACAGCTAACACAATTTATAAGAAATGAAATATCAAACAAAAAACGAAAAAGGGTAGGTAAAATCTCACAACAAGAAACGATAGAGCAATTAGATAAAATGAAGCAGAAATTACAAGCATTGGCCAAACGACTTAGAAAATACAAAAAAAGTGAAAATAGAAGGAAACAAAACCAAACATTCAACACAAACCAAAAGAGATTTTACCAGACAATAGATAACACACACATTAAAATCGACAATCCACCAAACATATCAGACATGGAACACTTCTGGAGCAACATATGGTCAAACCCGGTACAACATAACAGACATGCATGGTGGATACAAGCAGAAACAGACACATACAAGATGATACCACAAATGCCTGAAGTGATAATTTTGCAAGATGAAGTTACCTGAGCAATTAATTCTATGCACAATAGGAAAGCCCCTGGAAAAGATAAAATAGCAAATTTCTGGTTAAAGAAGTTCACCTCAACACATTCACATCTAACTAAATTATTTAACAGTTACATTGCGGACCCATACACAGTCCCTGATACACTTACACAAGGAATAACTTATCTGAAACCTAAAGATCAAGCAGACACAGCAAACCCAGCAAAATATCGCCCCATAACATGCCTACCAACAATACACAAAATATTAACTTCAGTCATTACACAGAAATTAATGACACATACAACACAGAACAAAATTATAAATGAAGAACAAAATGTCTGTTGCAAAGGAGCATGAGGATGTAAAGAGCAACTGATAATAGATGCAGAGGTGACATATCAAGCTAAAACCAAACAAAGGTCGCTACACTACGCATACATTGATTACCAAAAAGCTTTTGATAGTGCACCCCACTCATGGTTACTACAAATATTGGAAATATACAAAGGAGATCCTAAATTGATACAGTTCTTAAAGATAGTAATAAAAAATTGGAAAACCACACTTAATTTTGCAAACAAATTCGAATAATATCACATCACAGCCAATACAGATGAAGCGTGGAATATACCAAGGAGACTCATTAAGTCCTTTCTGGTTCTGCCTTGCTCTTAACCCACTATCCACATGCTAAATAATACAGATTATGGATACAATATTGCTGGAACATACCCACACAAAATCACACTTTTGCTATACATGAATGATCTAAAACTACTGGCAGCAAAAAATCAGCAACTCAACCAATTACTAAAGATAACAAAAGTATTCAGCAATGATATAAATATGGCTTTTGGAACAGACAAATGTAAGAAAAATAGCATAGTCAAGGGAAAACACACTAAACAAGAAGATTACATATTGGATAACCACAGCGACTGCACAGAAGCGGTGGAAAAACAGATGCCTACAAATATCTAGAATACAGACAAAAAATAGGAATAGATAATACAAATATTAAAGAAGAACTAAAAGAAAAATATAGACAAAGACTAACAAAAATACTGAAAACAGAATTGGCAGCAAGAAACAAGACAAAAGCTATAAATACCTATGCTATACCAATATTGACCTACCCATTAGGAGTAGTGAAATGGAGTAACACAGACCTAGAAGCACTCAATACACTTACACGATCACAATGCCACGAATATAGAATACATCACATACATTCAGCAACTGAAAGATTCACATTAAGCAGAAAGGAAGGAGGAAGGGGACTTATCGACATAAAAAACCTACATTATGGACAGGTAGACAATTTAAGAAAATTCTTTATAGAACGAGCAGAAACTAGCAAAATACACAAAGCAATCACTCATATAAATACATCGGCTACAGCACTGCAATTTCATAACCACTTCTACAACCCTTTAGATCACATAGATACAAAGAAAGTAAATTGGAAAAATAAAACACTACATGGCAAGTACCCGTATCATCTAACACAGCCACACATCGATCAAGACGCAGCCAACACATGGCTAAGAAAAGGCAATATATACAGTGAGACGGAAGGATTCATGATTGCAATACAGGATCAAACAATAAACACCAGATATTACAGCAAGCATATTATGAAAGATCCCAATACCACAACAGATAAATGCAGACTTTTCAAACAACAAATAGAAACAGTAGACCACATCACAAGCGGATGTACAATACTAGCAAATACAGAATACCCCAGAAGACATGACAATGTAGCAAAAATAATACATCAACAACTTGCCATACAACATAAACTAATAAAACAATACGTTCCCACATACAAGTATGCACCACAAAATGTACTGAAGAATGATGAATACAAATTATACTGGAACAGAACTATTATAACTGATAAAACAACACCACATAACAAATCTGACATCATACTCACCAATAAAAAGAAGAAATTAACACAACTAATCGAAATATCCATGCCCAATACAACAAATATACAGAAGAAAACAGGAGAAAAAATTGAAAAATACATCCAACTGGCTGAGAAAGTCAAGGACATGTGGCATCAGGATAAAGTTGACATTATACCAATTATAATATCAACTACAGGAGTCATACCACACAATATCCACCAGTACATCAACGCAATACAGCTACATCCAAACGTATATATATATAACTACAGAAATCTGTAATTATTGATACATGTTCAATTACCCGAAAGTTCCTAAATGCAATGTAACATATACCGTACAGTTAAAAGGAAGTCACGCTTGATCAAGGTCCGCGTCACTTTCCATTTTTTAACCAAAGATAACGCTGAGAAAGGAATATAATAATAATAAAATAATTATTATTATCTATCCATATGTAATTAAGTTTGTACGGAACCATCAGGCCAGAATTCTACTCGCACTTGTTCGGTTTTTTGATTTTGTCCATTGTTGACAGTGTTGCCGTCGTGACGGTATTGGTTTCGTAAAAATGATAAGAAATGAAAGAGTTCGCAAAAACTAACCGCGATTTTCTGAAAACATGTTAAACGAACAAACGGATTCAACAGCCATAATTTTTTCAGCGATATCAAAAGTTTTTTTTTCTTTCTAAAGAAGACACAATTCAACAGTTATAGCTAAGTTACAATATACAGTCCCAACTAATACCTGCAGAAGACAATTAGTTTTGCAAGGAGCACCTGTGCGTAGACAAAAATGTAACGTCTTTAAATAATCTTTGAAATAACATCTGTATATATGTAAGACTGTAACATCTTTGACTCATTTAAATTTTGTACAAATGTGCTGTGAAACTAAAATTGTACATCTGCCTAATATCGTGTAGAGCCCCGTGGGCACTCAGAAGTGCCGCAACACGACGTGGCATGGACTCGGCTAATGTCTGAAGTAAGAGGGAATTGACACCATGAATCCCGCAGACCTATCCATAAATCCGTAAGAGCGCGAGGGGGGTGGCGATCTCTTTTGAACAACACGTTGCAAGGCATCCCAGATATACTTGCTCAATAATGTTCATGTCTGGGGAATTTGGTGGCCGGTGAAAGTGTTTGAACTCAGAAGAATGTTCCTGGAGCCACTCTGTAGCAGTTCAGAGCATGTGGGGTGTCGCATTGTCCTGCTGGAATTACCCAAGTCCGTCGGAACACACAATAGACATGAATGGATGCAGGTGATCAAATAGGATGTTTACGTACGTGTCACCTATCAGGGGTCCCATATCATTCCAAATTCACACGCCCCGTACCATTACACAGCCTCCACTAACTTGAACAGTCCCCCTGGTGACATTCAGGGTCCATGGATTCATGATGTCGTTTCCATACCCATACACGTCCATCCACTCGATACAAATTTAATCGAGACTCGTCCGACCAGGCCATATGTTTTCAGTCGCCAACACTCCAATGTCGGTGTTGATGGGCCCAGGCGAAGCGTAAAGCTTTGTGTCACGCAGTCATTAACAGTACATGAGTGGGCCTCCGGCTCCGAAACTCCATATCGATGATGTTTCGTTGAATGGTTCGCACGCTGACCCTTGTTTTGGCCCAGAATTGAATACTGCAGCATTTTGCAGAAGGATTGCACTTCTGTCACGTTGAACGATTCTCTTCAGGAACGGCATTCATTTCTTGCATAAGATGCTGAGTTATTTCCAAGAAACCTTTTTAACTACACACCCTTGGGCCCGGATGGAGGCTCTGATTCGGTTGGAAGGGTGTCATAAAGCCACTGTATCCTGTGCTGAGACAAGCTATCTAAAAACTGCTGTAACTGGTCCTTGATGTCCTCCATACCGGCAAGGAGACGCAGTTGACGTCCGGGTTGGTATTACACGCGTTCTATCAGGAACAGATTACAGGATCGCGCTGGCCGCAGGAGTACGTCAGAATCTCGCAGACTGCCAGCTGTGGCCTCAAATCATAACGAAAGGCTCACCACACCAGGACTCCAGCAATAGTACCGGTGTGCCCGTCTGAAGTAAGGGAAGAATGAAACCTCTCCCCAGTTACCACCATACTCACCTACGATGGTCGTAAAGAGCAGTGCACAACCGTGATTCGTCGCTGTACAAAATGCGACGCCGTTCGTCAGCAGTTCATGCTTCCCGCTTACGTCACTACTTCAAAAGCAGCCTTTTGAGTTGCAGTTTGAACGGTAGCCTGCACATGGGATAGAAATTCCTTATTTTTTTCTGCTGCTAGCCTCCAACCAGTGATGTGGAATGACACGGAATTATATACGGAGTCCACTCTCGGAAGGCAGGCGCAGATGTGAACGGGTTACAATGTGGTTGGAACATATTACGGCCGTCCTGCCTTGTCGTAGTCAGACCTTGACCGTGAGTAAGCCTGCCTCACGTTCCCAAGGTTTCCAACAGTAGCCTGACTGTAACCTATCGAAAGCCTCACAATCTAGGTGTTGCACGATTAGACCAGCTGGCCAAGTGGAGGCCCACAGCGAGGTCTCTGTCAAACAGTTCCAGGTGCTTATAGCGCTATCTGACACGAATGTGCGGCATCTCCGTGTCCTTCACAGTGATCACTCAACATGTGACGCAGTTCACGTCCCTTATATGGTATATCGTACAAGGCTTGGGAACAGCACCAAACACGAATATAAATGCGCTCTGGTAAATGTAATCTGGTTGACGTTTTACTTGTAGCAGAGAATTGCGATTCCAGTCATTTAAATGCTTGCCCGTGATTTACAGGTGTAAAAAGTTCCATTGGCACCCGACCGTGTGTTCTCGGGGCTTGACTTTTTTTGTTAGGCAGTGTACACCTAAGTACACGGTGATTAAAATGCAACGTATTCGCTGCGTCCTGTGTTGTGTGTGAACAAAGATCCTCCGAGGGAAACAGGCAGGTCTACATCACCGTATGACGCTCCAACTATACATCAAAAAAAGTGTCGCATCACCTCGGTTCCGAGAGTTCCGGAACTTGTACAGAAAATTGGAATAGAGATCAACATAAACATCATTTCCGCCCTTTTTATCGCCCATGAAAACCACACATTGCATGTTGTACCACCATGCAGAGATACCTTCAGACGTGGTGGTCCAGATTACTGTGTACACAGTGGTACTTCTAATACCCAATACACGTGCTCTTGCATTGATGCATGCCTCTATTCGTCGCGGCATGCTATCCACAAGTTCATCAAGGCTCTGTCGGTCCAGATTGTCCCACTCCTCAGTGGCGATTCGGCGTACATCCCTCAGAGTGGTTAGTGGGTCACGTCGTCCATAATCAGCCCTTTTCAAACTATCCCAGGCATGTTCGATAGGGTTTGTGTCTGGAGAACATGCTAGCCACTGTAGTCGAGGGATGGCGTTATGCTGAAGGAAGTCATTCACAAGATGAGCACGATGGAGGTGAGAATTGTCGTCCATGAAGACGAACGCCTCGCCAATATGCTGTCGATATGGTTGCACTGTCGGTCGGAGGATGGCATTCAAGTATCGTACAGCCGTTACGGCGCCTTCCATGAACGCTAGCGGCGTATGTAGACCCCACATAACGCCACCCCAAAACATCAGGGATCTCCAAGCTGCTGCACTCGCTTGACAGTGTGTCTAAGGCTTTCAGCCTGAGACGGTTGCCTTCAAACACGTCTCCGACGATTGTCTGGTTGAAGGCATATGCGACACTCATCGGTGAAGAGAACGTGATGCCAATCCTGAGCGTCCATTCGGCATTTTGTTGGGCCCTGCATGGTGTCGTGGTTGCAAAGATGCAGCTCGCCTTGAATATCGGGAGTGAAGTTGCGTATCATGCAGCCTATTGGGCACAGTTTGAGTCGTAACACGACTTCCTGTGGTTGCACGAAAAGAATTATTCAACGTGGTGGCGTTGCTGTCAGGATTTCTCCGAGCCATAATTCGTAGGAGGCGGTCATCCACTGCGGTAGTAGCCCTTGGGCGGCCTGAGCGAGGCATGTCATCGACAGTTCCTGTGTATCTCCTCCATGTCCGAACAACATCGCTTTGGTTCACTCCGAGACGCCTGGACACTTCCCTTATTAAAATCCGTTCCTGGCACAAAGTAACAATTCGGACGTGATCGAACGGCGGTATTTACCATCTAGGCATGGTTGAACTACAGACAACACGAGCCTTGTACCTTCTTGCGCGTGGAATGGCTGGAACTGATCGGCTGTCGGACCCTCTCCGTCTAATAGACGCTGCTCATGCATGGTTGTTTACATCATTGGGCGGGTATAGTGACATCTCTGAATAGTTAAAGGGACTGTGTCTGTGACACAGTATCCACAGTCAACGTCTATCTTCAGGAGTTCTGTAAACAGGGGAGATGCAAAACTTTTTTTGATACATGTAGTTACTGAGACAGTTGGCATGTAGTGTATCGCTTTGAAGCGAGAACTAGACGAGTTAGGAGCGATTTGGAAACAAGCACTTCACATTAATGCTTTAGTAAGACCTGGTCACAGATGTATGTGTTAAAAGAAACTGTTTCTCGAAGTCATTCATGGATGCTATCCCCGACGATAGGTTGAGAGGAGACACAGTTCTTCATTCGCATACAAATCTATGGAAGGAAATGATGGGCGCCAGGGAAAGGGGGAATTCGGGGCAATGAACTGGTGGAACAGGCAGTCAAGGAGGCCTGACACAGTGTAAAATCTCCCTTGGTGTAGTCGCAATGTGATTCGGTTGCTGAGTGGGTAATTACCAGGCTACAAATCCAAAATTTCGAAGTAAAAACCTCAGGAATTGTTGGATTTTTATTGGGAATTGTCTTCCTACCGATTTTTTTTGCTTTATTAACACTTACGGACTTTTCACGAAAAAAAGGTTTTCTTTGATACAATGGTAGGATTTATTACAGAATATCCCATTTATGACATTGTGTATGTCAGTAGCGGATCGTGGCGAAAAGTGTAGGCCTTCATGAGCTGGCTCAGCTGGGATCCTTGGTACGAATACACGAATACACAGATGGCGGGGACGTGTGAGGAGACCTCCTGCCTCGAGAGATGTAAAGACCATAAGGAATTGTAGCTCGAGGCTAATAGACACAGCGTTTTACGAGACTGCGGGGACTCAGTCCCACCTTAGAGAGCAGGACGGATGAAAACGTGCAAATGCAATGTTCACTCGAAGTGCTTAGAAAACAAAAAGATAGACAACTCGCGAAAGTGATTTAATCCGACACACAATTGGAACTGTTCTGAAGAACGAGCTAATTTTTCGCCCATGGAATCCACTTCACTGATGAGAGTTATCGCCAGCAGCCCCTGCTCAAAGGATAGGCTGTGGGCAGGTCCTTGCTTGATAGGATTACTGCTCTGACATATTCGATAATGTCCTGTCGTCATATGAAGCTGTGTTTCATAATGTGCGATTAATTGACTGGCACATTTGCTATAATTGGGAAACAGGGGATCCGCGGGTGGTTGTTCGAAGAAGCCAACATCGCTCAAGGGTCACAGTGTGGTGCGACATGTCATCAACAAAAGTTGAGGGTACATGTCTCATTTGGGATGCAATGAACGCCAAATGGTACCTAAATATATTTGAAGATTATCCTCACGGTATTGTATCCTCATGGAACAATTACAATGACCCAATTTTTATGGAGGACAGGACACCACCTGGTTTTGCAGGGGCTGTTTGTGCGTGGCTCGACACCGATTTTCTAGGACGCTTGTCGAAAAGTCGTAGCTCTATTGAGTGATCAGCTAGGACTCTTGGCGTAGCGCCCTGCGATTTCTTCTTCAGGGGGAGGGCGAAATAGGAAGTTTCTTGCACAAAACCAAAAGCTGTTGATGAGTGGGAACAGTGAATTCACCAAGTTCTTGGAAACGCACCACTGCATTATCGGCAAAAATTTGCCGGTAAGTATCCTCATGCGTTTACGGAAACTGATGAATGCTGATGGTGATTATGGGGAATGTTTGCGTTTCATGAATATTTGTTAATTATTTATAAAGTTATAAACAACTTCCAACAGGAAGTTAAATGTAGCCCACCCTGTGTGGCTTCTTTCGCTTCTGAATCTAATCTAATGATATTTCATTGTGAAAAACGCCAAGTGCTTCACAGTCCACGTCAATCTGACGGTCTTCATTTATCTGGTTAAAGTGCAAGGGTTTACTTTAGTATCCGACAGTAAATGAGATTCCCCACTCATCTCGAATGTCGGTATGGAGGAAAGGGCAGAAGCACTTACGCTTCACACCCCGGCCACAGCCCACCCCATCGCCGCTGGTGCCACAGGCACGTCGCGCGGCCCGTCCACTGATGCCCGTAAATACCGTGGCGCCACACTTGTCAATCAGTCTCGCTAATCCTTTGAAGCCTTTGGTAGCCTACATGCCCCTGATTTTTAGAAGGATTATTTTTCTTGTGTTTACGTTTTCGATTCGGATTGGGTCAAAATGGCTCTGAGCACTATGGGACTCAACTGCTGAGGTTATTAGTCCCCTAGAACTTAGAACTAGTTAAACCTAACTAACCTAAGGACATCACAACATCCATGCCCGAGGCAGGATTCGAACCTGCGACCGTAGCGGTCTTGCGGTTCCAGACGGCAGCGCCTTTAACCGCACGGCCACTTCGGCCGGCTCGATTCGGATTGCTCCCTGTGTACGCATACGACGCAGTTTGTTACACTCTGGATTTGCTTCTGGCTGACCGTTCACTTCATTAACACCACTGCCATAGGCCACAGAAGCCTGCTGTTTGTTTCATCGGTGTCTACGTTAACGTGAGCGATCGTAAACTGTGTCCTGTGTACGCTGAGTAGACTAGAAAATTTACCACCTGCAGTAGGGTCATGTTCATTTGGGAGTCAACGCACCTTAGGGTTAAGTACAGATTTACATTTTATCTTACAGATGTCGTGGTCGGCGAAGTCTGTAGTATACATCTCTCCAGTTACTGAGACTGTGCGAAGACGCTTTTAATTTGCTTCGTCTTGAGCACTGGCTTCTGAGATATGGGTTCCTTCTCAGGAGATGGGGGCTCGTCAACAGACAGAACTTAGATGCTCAACTAAGCGTACTCCACATTTTGGAGCGGGCTTGTGAAGGAGAATCGGGACGTCGGAGAGTATTGACGGCACACATGTCGAAATAACTTCAAGTGCGAGCAAGGAAAGTGTGTTGGAACTTTTGCAATTCATACTGTACATTAATCATATATATTCAAAGTAACCTCTGAGTTTTTGTAGATGATGCATTGATTTATAGTGAGGTACTGTATGAAAAATCTGCACAGATATTAATCAGATGTTGATAAGATTTCACAAGTGGTTGCAAAGATTGGCAAGTTGTTTGAAGGGCTCAGGAACGAAAAATTTTACGCTTCAAAAAACGTTAAATCGTACGTTGTATCCTATGTTTAAATGACTGTCAGCCACAGTTGGAATCGGTCATCTTATACAAATACTTGAGTGTAACAGTTTGTAGTGGTATGAAATGGAACGATCGCATAGGTTCAGCCGTAGGTAAAGCAGGTGGAAGACAGCGCTTCATTGGTAGAATATACTGCATTGCTACCAGTCCAAAAAGATCATTGCTTACAAAACAGTTGTGCGGCCCATCCAAGTATATTGGACAAACCTTTGGGACCTGTATCATTCAGGACTCACAGTGTATATGGAACTATGCAAAGAAGGGCAACTCGAGTGGTCACAGATTTGTTTGATCCATGGGAGAGCGTAACGAAGAAGCTGCAAGAACTACAGTGGCAGAAGAAGGTAGACGCAGATATAGAGTGTAAACCTACTGACAAAGTTTCAATAACCAACTTTAAGTGATGCGTATAGCAATATGCTACAACACCCTCTATATCGCCCATGCTGTGATCAGGAAGACAAGACTGGAGAAACTAGAGAGCTCACACAGGCGTTCAAACAATCGTTATTCCCGCTCTTCACACGTGAATGGAACCGGTAAAGTTCCTAATATCTACAATAATAGAAAGTACCCTCGACAATACACTTAACAGTGTTGTACAGAGTACGGATGTGGATGTAGATCCAGCATGTAGCGATGAGAAATGCTGTGAAAAGTACGGGTTGCTCGAATGGTTAAGTAGATTCTGAGTGGAGAAAATCGTGTTAAATACAGTAATGACCCCAAACATTATGGCCGGCAGGTGTGGCCGTGCGGTTCTAGGCGCTTCAGTCTGGAACAGCGTGACCGCTACGGTCGCAGGTTCGAATCCTGCCTCGGGCATGGATGTGTGTGATGTCCTTAGGTTGGTTAGGTTTAAGTAGTTCTAAGTTCTAGGGGACTGATGACCACAGATGTTAAGTCCCATAGTGCTCAGAGCCATTTTGAACCAAACATTATGACCACCTGCTTAATAGCTCGTTTGTCCGTCTTTTAGAACGAAATACATCACTGACTGTGTGTATCAGGGATCCGACAGTTTGTTAGTATGTTTGTGGAGGAATGTCGCATTAAATGTCTACGCACAGGTAGCGTAATTCGTGAAAATAGCGGGCAGCTGATTTGCGTACGCGGTGATGGCACCCGACAGCGACACAGACGGGTTCCGTAGGATTTACATCAGGTGAATTTGGTCGCCGAGACATCAACGTGAGTTCACTATAATACTCCTCAAACCACTGTAGCACGGTTTCGACTCCGAGACACCGACAATTATACTACTGAAAGATGACATCGCCATCGAATTTTGGTGGATCTGGAGGAATGGCCGAAACAGCGAGGTCATCGGTCCCATAGGATTACGGAAGGAAGCCAACTGTGCCCTTTCAAAGGAACAATCCCGGCATTTGCCTGAAGTTATTTGGGGAAATCACGGAACCCACATCAGGATAGCCGGACGCGGGTTTGAACCGTCGTCCTCCCGAATCCAAGTCCAGTGTGCTAATCACTGCGCCACCTCGCTCGGTCGCCATCAGGGAAGGCATCAAGCATGAACGGATTCAGGTGATTCGCAGCTGTCAGCGTATCTTCGATTACTACCACAGGCTCCACGCCAGCACAGGAGAATGTCTCCAATGGCATAATACTGCTCCCTCCAGCCTGCGTCCGTGGTACGCTACACGTTTCGAGCCACGGTTCACCTCGATGAGGGCGTTTGTGGTAACGATCATCGACCTAGTGTCGCAAGAATGTGATTCGCCCGAAAAGCCGACACGTTTCCATTGATCGACGGTCGAGCTCCGATATTCCCGTGCCCAATCCATTCGTAATTGACGATGAAGTTGGGTGAATATGTAAAAATTTAGGGGTGGTCTGCTGCAGGGCTCCAAGTTCAACGATGTACGACGAACGGTGTGCTCCAAAACATTTGTGAGTGCACCAGCATTGTGCTCTTTCGGCAGAGATACCACAGATCACCATCTATCCTACTTTAAAGAGCAGACAAGCCTCCGAACCCCACGTCCTGTGAAGAGTCGTAGAAGTACAAACATTTAGTGCCTAGTGGTAGTTTTACTGTCCACCTACATGTTTCCGTGGATACTCACGACAGTAGCACGTGAACATTCGACCAGGTACCCTGTTTTCGAGATTATCGTTCACAGGCTCTGCGTAATAATAATCTGCCTTTTTTCAGAGTCGCTCACTTCAAGGGATTTCCCCATTAGCGGCCCATATCTTCGCTTAGGTGATGCCCCGTCAGTGTCTGCCCCGCTTACGTACTTTTGCTACCGCGTCATGTGCCTGCGACCTCACCAGGCGGCATCCAACGTCGCGGTGGGCAGTGGTCGTTATGTTTTGGCTCATCAGTGAAAATCACATTATCACTTTCTACCAAGTCCCATTACTACAGTGTTGAGGAGTCAGTAAACAGGTTGTTTTAGTGAACGTCCAGGAAAATGAAACTGATCTAGGCAACTCTGACACAAAAACCACAAGCCTTTTTCATTCGAAGTGTGGGTTCAAAGTACCCTAAAGTTTATTTTTTATATTATAGACATGCAAAACGACTAGCGATCAATTTCTGAATCTATTGCGACCCTAAGGTCATGTCATGTTGATATATGTAGATGTATAGTTCCATCTACGGCATGGAGCAGAGCAGTCAAGATTCATCACACCATAAATCGCTGCTGCCTGCTACAAAACCTTGGTCTTCTGATAGATGCATTGTTGAATAAATGTAGGTATTTTGAACAATGCTGAATCTGGTACACGTTAGTTAAGGGTGCTGTACAAAATGCCACTGAGAAAAAGAACATGGGATGTCATCGTTTTCTGCTGTAACGTCTGATCCCTCTTCGTACTTGGAACTCTACGGTTTATCATAAACGATGTTCAAACTGACAGAGTTAGAAGTACGACACCAGCAGCCAAAAGTCTCAGTAAAAGTGGGCCCCCAAGAAGCCGTTGACGGAGAACCGCAAATTTGTCTTAACCAGCCACCGTTTACTTCATTATTCGTAAATTCACAGTTAGAAAAGCTGTAATGGCTAACAAAAGTTATTAAGTACTTTAGTAGGAGTATAGTTGCTTTAAATAATCATAGAATACAATCCAGTTTTAATATATTCCAGCTTCATGTTACACTTTCTGCACACTCGTGTCTGTTAAAACAGGAGTTCATAGTGTCCTTGCAATATGTTCCATTACTCTGCGTTGTTTCCAGTTCTTTTGAAAACGGGCAGATCATGTTTTCTTGAGTTTGCAATTACTCGCTGACAGTTCGTTTACTAAGAAGTTTTTCCTTCTAACATAGTGTACTTTTAACATTGTCGGCTTACGTCATTAAAATTATGATACACCCTGCAAAACATTTTTGCCCTTGTATCGTTTTTTTCACAATCTAGACATTGCCCTAAGTGATTATTTTTATAGACTTCCAGAGAGTATCAGGGAGAGAAGAACTTCTAAACATGTAAATTTCAACAAAACTTTGTTCTGTGGCGATTTACAACAGTTGACGGCATAGTTCTTCACCAAATGAAGTGGAAGTCCGAAAATGACAGCAGTGACTCCTGTACATTAGCAAAGAAAACTTGGAAAAACTGAATCATTTCCCTTTCAGATTTGCAGAGATCTGCCTCGCTCAAAGAACACAGCTACGAGTAATGAAACGATAGGTTAACTCTCCCAGCTCATTGGACGACCTCTTGCGACTGCCGGGCACAGCAAAGGTACGAGTGATCGCCGCGAGATGGCAGCGTGGGTGATACGGCAGACGGTCTTACATTATGCTACTATAGACTGCTAGCTTACTACAATTGGTAGCACGAAACTTAACGTATATTTCATACGTTCTTGTTAACTAATGCAAGGTCTTTCACTCAAAATCTTAAATTATATACGGTACATACGTTTCGATCTTTCCACCTGGCTGTACTGTTTCAACGTGTTATTCGTGTATGAATATAAAAAATATCCATTTATTTTTTACAGCTCATATAGAATATTTTATTGTGAAATAGTATTTGGTAGCAACTGATCAAGTTGATTTTCCTTTTTTTTTTATCAATCGCAATCTCTAGTGACGACTTTAATCACTTTTGCGCGTTTAAATATCAAAATATCTCCCTTCCCCTTCCTTCCTAAAAGAAGTACGGTATAGAAAATATATTAAAATGCGTATGAGATAGAAAAAACTTTAGTGAATATCTAAGGGAATTATTTTAAATTGTTATAGTCCATGATAAGAACCCAGACTAGCATGTAAGGAATCTTAAATAACTATATATAGTAACGCCTCGCTGATCGACGATTCGTTGTTTGTATAATTCTTTTACAGTTAAGAAAGCTAACGCACCGTTACGACATACAGGTTTATATGGCTACATTTTTATAATGAAGCGGCTCGCTGACTGAGCTTCAGTGTCCTCTGAATAACCTTGTACACTGGAATATGAAATAAGAGTTAATCGTCCCTTGGAAAAAATTTTCTTCGGTTTCGTGTCGAACAATGAGATATTCTACTTCAATTCTCTTCCAACTATTTCGCATGTACCGTCATCAGCACACCTCAAGTCCCCGTGTTACACGTGCAGTCTCGCTATTACTGATAGGTTTTCGCCGCGCGGGATTAGCCGAGCGGTCTTAGGCGCTGCAGTCGTGGACTGTGCGGCTGGTTCCGGCGGAGGTTCGAGCCCTCCCTCGGGCATGGGTGTGTGTGTTTGTCCTTAGGATGATTTAGGTTATGTAGTGTGTAAGCTTAGGGACTGATGACCTTAGTCCCATAAGATTTCACACACATTTGAACATTTTGATAGGTTTTAAGTTCGAAAACAAATATACTGCAGTGTTCTCTAAAATCTAATCATTTCCTCCCCACGATGAGTAACTTTCACCGCTACCGAGATCCAGTCTACATGTTTCGAATTTAATGTCCTCATAACAACAATTTTATTTGTTCTGTTATCCGCCTTCAGCTTATTTCTTGCAGTTCAAAACGACCAGCTGCTAGTAATGGCAACACAGTTGTAAGTCATACCAGACTTTGCCGGCCGCGGTGGCCGAGCGGTTCTAGGCGCTTCAGTCCGGAACCGCGAGACGGTCGCAGGTTCGAATCCTGCCTCGGGCAAGGATGTGTGTGATGTCCTTAGGTTAGTTAGGTTTAAGTAGTTCTAAGTTCTAAGGGACTGATGACCTCAGATGTTAAGTCCCATAGTGCTCAGAGCCATTTGGGCCATACCAGACTCTATCGGTAGCTTCACAAAATTACATGCCCTCAGCATAATCGGACCGCATCTCGATCACCTTCCCCCACATAGATGGAAGGCGTCGTACACAGTCAGCGCATCCATCTTTGTCGATGTCTCGCAAGGACCGCCCTGTGACACGTATGATGTCTTCTCTTGTGTTGTAGCGAGTGCCATGAAGATGTTCCTTTTTGGACAACAGGTCATATTCGCACCTGGTCATATCGGATGTATACGGTGGATTATCCGATATCTCACACCACAAAGTATGCAGAAACTCCTGCACTGGGATCGCCGTATGACATTGTACGTTGTCATGAAGGCAAGACAGCTGTGCACTCCGACCACTTGCCACTTCAGCCTTGATCTATGCAAGTTGTTCGTGTTTCCTAAACATACCGTTAGGGCGCTTGAACTGGCCTCCTGCACTTGCAGACAGTACGCACAGCAACTGACTCAAACACAGCCGTCGCTGCTCACCGCACTACTTCAACTGACCTTCTGCTATCAGCTACAGACAGCGTGCGTGCCATGTGATGCGCTGTCTTCATGTTACGGCAGAGTTGTCACTACTTTTTATCCAAACCAACTTAAAAAGGATTCCCATATTCCTATTTCCGAGCGAAGTGGCGCAGTGGTTAAAATGCTGGCCTCGCACGCGGGACTACGAGAGTCACATATCGATCCGGCCATCAAGGTTTAGGTTTTCCATGATTTCCTCAGACCGTTTAAGCCGAATGCCTAGATGGTTCCTTCGAAAGAACACGGCCGATTTGCTTCCCTATCCGTCTTCAATCCCAGTTTATGCTCAGTCTCTAAAGCCCCCGTCACTGACGAGACGTTAAACCCTAATCTCCTTTCCACTTTCCTATTTTACCAATACATTTGTTAAGGAAACTTGGAACATCACCTCGGTAGTTATGAAGAAGAGAATTTACAAAGTACAGGGGGTGATCAAAAATACTGAATTACCACAAATACAACATATTACCACGCCTAATACAGTGCAGAAAATTCGTTGGCATTCAAAAGCAGCTTCCATTCATCTCGGAATGGATAAATACGGGTCCTATATGGTTTTCAGAGGAATGTTATACCTGTCTTTCTACTAATAGCGGCAACTTCAAGTAGCGATGAAGAAGGTGGACAGCGACCAGGCACGCTGCTCTCCAAAGTAGACCTCAAAGACTCAATAATACTGAGATCTGGCAAATGTGGTGGTCGGGGGAGACGCGATAATTCATCCTCGTGTTCACGAAACCAGTCCTGAACGATGTGAGCTGTGTGAATAGGGGCCCTCTTCGAACACAGCATCATCATCATAATGGGGCAAACATTGTCTCATGGGATGGCCCTGATAAACCAAAAAGATGACATAATACTTGGTAGGAAGGCGATTTTGCAGAGTAACTATGGGGCTTATGGCATACCACGATATGGCTGCAGAAATCATCACCGAACCCTTGCCACGTTTCAGTCTTGGGACGTAAACTCGGCCAGAAGTTGGAAACAGCTACCCTGTTTTCGAGGTTATCGTTTACAGTCTGTGCGTAATAATAATCTGCCTTTTGTCAGAGTCGCTTTTTTCCATTGCTCCTTAATCCAGGTTTTATGGCTTCAGCACCACGTTTTCCAGTTACGGGCATTCCCATCACTGATGAGCGGTTTTGGAATTCCAGCGCTCCCTGCAGATCACTGCTTCTGCAGCTTCCTTCATGTTATTTTAATGGTGACGCTGTTCGCGAGTGGGATATTCAGTCTTGCAATGAGTTCTGCAGCTCTCATCCTCTCATTTTTCGTCACAATCCTCTTCAATGACCGTCCGTCACGACGCGCTTCCGTCTGCATTGTGACAGAGCGGAAGGCGCTTTTCCCGATTTCCCTGTATGTGGTATAAACCTACGACATGATACCTTTTGAAACATCAAACACATCTACTACCTTTATTAGGGAATCGCCAACTTACGAGCACCAATAATTTACCCACGTTGGGATTTATTTCGCTCCGACGTAATGTACTCACAGAACACTGTTCTGACTAAGACTGTCCACTTACACCGTATTGCGGACGTTGTTCAGGTACTGTTCGTGGTTGAATAGCGCAACATACAAGCTCTGATAGCGTATTTCTTACGAAGTTTCCGTACTTTTGTGCAACGCCTGTACATACAGAGAGAATTGTGAACGTTGTTATAGACAATCTTTAAGAAACGCCAACTGACACGAAAAGTATTTTTGTTACTCTACGGCATTCGGACTGGCGATGGATGTCGACGTCGACATTGTAGTTTTGCTGTAAGCGGTGTTTACACCTGAAACGTCTCTTTCGTCTACACCTTAAATTTTTGTTTTCCTACAGACGCTGCCAAGAGTACCGCCCGACACAAACCATAAGGTGGGTTGTGGAGAATAGACGTACACGTAGGTCTGAAATTCCAAGAACTTGCATGTCTCTCTACATGTACATCCACATTATTACTCAGAAAATCTCTGAAGTGCATGGGAGAGGACGCTTCCGCTTCTCCTGCATATTAGGATTTTTAGCGTTCGAGTAGAGGGAGCGGGAATCACGACTGCTTAAATGTCTTTATGGGAGCCCTAATAAATCTCATGTTGTCTCCGCAGACCCTACGGGAGCGATACGTTGGGGTCAGTAGTATTATTTGTAGATTCTTCGCTTAATGCCGGTTCTTGAAACGTTCTAAGCGTCAAGTTGCGGGACAGCTAGCGTCTACCTTCAAGTGCCTTCCAATGCAGTCTGTCATCTTTTTCGTGAAACTCTGCCATGCATTACACAAACCCATGACTACTCGTGCTGCCTTTCTTCGTATACTTTCTATACTTTCAATATCCTCCGTCAGAACTATTTAATACGGGTCCAACATGTCCGAACAATATGCTAGGATGGGCCGAATGACTGTTTTGTAAGAAACCTCCGTTATAGACTACGTGGAATTACTACCAATGAACTGAAGTAAACCACATTATTTACCTACACTTGAACCTTTGTGATCACTCCATTTCACAAAAATGGTTCAAATGGCTTTGCGCACTATGGAACTTAACATTTGAGGTCATCAGTTCCTTAGAGCTTAGAACTACTTAAACCTAACTAACTTAAGGACACCACACACATCCATGCCCGAGGCAGGATTCGAGGCTGCGACCGTAGCGGTCGTGCGGTTCCAGACTGAAGCGCCTAAAACCGCTCGGCCACTCCGGCTGGCCACCATTTCACATCCCCACAAATAGCTACAAACGGTTATTTTTGTCAGTTGGCCGATTTCAGTTGTGAATCACTCATACTGTAGTTGTAGGTGACTACGTCGTTTGTGTTTTCAGAAGTGCGAAGCCGACCCGAGTGGCCGTGCGGTTCTAGGCGCTGCAGTCTGGAACCGAGCGACCGCTACGGTCGCAGGTTTGAATCCTGCCTCGGGCATGGATGTGTGTGATGTCCTTAGGTTAGTTAGGTTTAATTAGTTCTAATTTCTAGGGGACTGATGACCACAGATGTTAAGTCCCATAGTGCTCAGAGCCATTTGTACTTCTTACTTGTCGCTGGCTTCTGGAACTTTCTAAACTTAGCGCACCTTTTCCATTAAGGGAGTATTGTCTTGCTGTATAAAAATAGCATTGCCCCAGCAATGATGCTCACATGTCTCATTGACCGGAGGGCCTGTGAAGCGTGTTGTCTTTGAGCTTCCGCATGGAACGATAGCGCACAGCTGCGCCGGATATAAGCAGTATGAAGAAATTACTAGAAAGTCTGATTAATAGCTAAAAGTCTTACGTCGGTTCGTAGGAGAAAAGTGTTGGAATAATTAAATTATTTTGCGGGAAACCGCGCGGGGTTAGTTACGCGATTTGTGGTTGAAACAGTGTCGTGTCTGTGAATAAGTAAATTTCTTGAAGGGGCATGTAGATAGTAGAACGTTAATGAAATGCCTTCCGCAGTTACTATTTGGCTATTTAATTAGTGTGGAAACGCAACATAGCAATGGTCACGTCATTGTGAATGTTAAACAAGCATAACTGTTAACACGGGACTGGATGAGCTTAGCATGTTAGGAAATGTATTACGTGCTGAAGGGACAATAAAACAAAGTAATTTAATTTGTACTTTCATTATTTGAAAGTGATATTTTCCGTTCTTTACTTGAGTAGTTTAATAATTGAAGGTTTAAGAAAGATCTATTCTTATTAGGCACGTAGTCGGGTTTATTTCATAACGAAGAGTGATCTCTATCTAAAGTTCCGATACGATAGTCCGATAACCGCAAATCTTATCTAAAATAAACTGAAAAGTTACTGACGGACATTTGCATTCTTTCACATTTTATCAAGATCTGACTGGATATTTGTGCAGATTGTTCAGATAGTATCTCATTTAGATCACTACATCATCTACAAAAGTCAATATTGTCTGCCAGGTATTTAATATAGAAGGTGGTCCAGTGATCGTGACCGGGCCAAATATCTCACGCAATAAGCGACAAACGAAAAAACTACAAAGAAGGAAACTTGTCTAGCTTGAAGGGGGAAACCAGATGGGATATGGTTGGCCCGCTGGATGGCGCTGCCATAGGTCAAACGGATATCGACTGTGTTTTTTAAAATAGGAACCCCCAACTGTTATTACATATTCGTGTAGTACGTAAAGAAATATGAATGCTTTAGTAGACCACTTTTTTCGCTTTGTGATAGATGGCACTGTAATAGTCACAAACATATGGCTCACAATTTTAGACGAACAGTTGGTAACACGTAGGTTTTTTAAATTAAAATACAGAACGTAAGTACGGTTGAACATTTTATTTCCATGTTTTAATGTGATACATGTACCTTTGTGAACTTATCATTTCTGAGAACGCATGCTGTTACAGCATGATTACCTGTAAATACCACATTAATGCAATAAATGCTCAAAATGATGTCCGTCAACCTCAATGCATTTGGCAATACGTGTAACGACATTCGTCTCTACAGCGAGTAGTTTGCGTACCGTAATGTTCGCACATGCATTGACAATGCCCTGAGGCATGTTGTCAGGCGTTGTCGGTGGATCACGATAGCAAATATCCTTCAACTTTCCCCACAGAAAGAAATCCGGGGACGTCAGATCCGGTGAACGTGCGGACCATGGTATGATGCTTCGACGACCAATCCACCTGTCATGAAATACGCTGTTCAATACCGCTTGAACCGCACGCGAGCTACGTTCCGGACATGCATCATGTTGAAAATACATCGCAATTCTGTCATCCAGTGAAACCTCTTGTAGTACCATCGGTAGAACATTATGTAGGAAATCAGCATACATTGCACCATTTAGATTGCCATCGATAAAATAGGGGCCAATTATCCTTCCTCCCATAATGCCGCACCATACATTAACCCACCAAGGTCGCTGATGTTCCACTTGTCGCAGCCATCGTGGATTTCCCGTTGCCCAATAATGCATAATGTACCGGTTAACGTTACCGCTGTTGGTGAATGACGCTCCGTCGCTACATAGAACGCGTGCAAGATCTGTCAACGTAACGTAATTTCTCTTGTGCCCAGTGGTAGAACTGTACACGACGTTCAAAGTCGTCACCATGCAATTCCTGGTGCATAGAAATATGGTACGGATGCAATCGATGTTGATGTAGCATTCTCAACATCGACGTTTTTGAGATTCCCGATTCTCGCTCAGTTTGTCTGCTGCTGATGTGCGGATTAGCCGCGACAGTAGCTAAAACACGTACTTGGGCATCATCATTTGTTGCAGGTCGTGGTTGACGTTTGAAGTAGTTCAAATGGTTCAAATGGCTCTGAGCACTATGGGACTTGACATCTATGGTCATCAGTCCCCTAGAACTTAGAACTACTTAAACCTAACTAACCTAAGGACATCACACAACACCCAGTCATCACGAGGCAGAGAAAATCACTGACCCCGCCGGGAATCGAACCCGGGAACCCGGGCGTGGGAAGCGAGAACGCTACCGCACGACCACGAGCTGCGGACTGACGTTTCACATGTGGCTGAACACTTCCTGTTTCCTTAAATAACTAACTATCCGGCGAACGGTCCGCAAACTTGGATGATGTCGTCCAGGATACCGAGCAGCATACACAGCACACGCCCGTTGGGCATTTTGGTCACAATAGCCATACATCAACACGATATTGACCTCTTCCGCAATTGGTAAACGGTCCATTTTAACACGGGTAATGTATCACGAAGCAAATACCGACCGCACTGGCGGAATGTTACGTGATACCACGTACTTATAGGTTTGTGACTATTACAGTGCCATGTATCACAAAGCGAAAAAAGTGGTCCAACTAAAACATTCATATTTCCTTACGTACTACACGAATATTTAGTAAAAAATGGGGGTTGCTATTTAAAAAAACGCAATTGATATCCGTTTGACCTGTGGCAGCTCCATCTAGCGGGCCAACCATAGCGCCATCTGGTTTCCCCCTTCAAGCTAGACGAGTTTCGTTCTTTGTAGTTCTTTAGTTTGATGCTTATTTTGTGAGGTATTTGGTCCGGTCACTATCAATGGACCACCCTGTATATTGTTAGCGACACGCCCCGGCTTCGCACTGGTAGCACTAACTATCTACGGCCGGATGACTTGCCTGGCATCGCGTTAATAAATTACCCCCACAAACCTTCCTCACTAATCAGTCGGTCTATTAGTGAAAAACACACCCAATTCTCCTGAGATTAGCCTTTACTTACAAACATGAATTCATCACAGTTCAGCCAGTTTGCACGAAATGTTTGTAAATTGTATACACAGACCTTCCCCGTCGATCAGTTTATCTGCTAAAGAAAACCACACCAAAATCGCTACAGTATTTTCTGACAATAACCTTCACATATAGACAGAAAAACGTGGCGGAGGACTTACATTTGTAATATATATGTAAGGTATCTATAGATGTACAGATTCTTGTGAAGTTTCGCTGCTCTCTAGAATTAATTGCTGTTGCTGTTTACTTCACTGTTTTTCCCGCCAGATACCGCCTTAACTGTAGCTGACCAGTTCGTAGGTCCCATCACTGCCGCGAGATGCCACTCCAAACGCGAATTAAATATTTTACAGACAACACTACACATATTACACACTTATCAGTACTATAAGGATAAATTATACTTATAAACATTACTCGTGAATCAGTCTATCTGTTAGCGAAAACTGTATCAAAATCCCTGCTGCGGTTCCTAAGATGAGGCTTCGCACACACATGGCTGGGCATTTTAAATTATAGTAGGAACAGATGAACAGTACACCCCGCCTGTTGCCGCGCCTCTATCGCTGTATCCCTCTCTGTCTCCACCTCCACCCCCTCCATCTCCTTCTCAGGGCAATTTTCAGCACCTCCCCCTCCCGGATGTTGAACTACGCCGTGACATCTACCCTTCCTTCCATCTGTACCCTGGCCTTGTTCTCCCCCCCCCCCCCCCCCACCCTAGAGCCCCCTTTTTCCTGTCCCCTCCTTCTCCCAGAGCGGATTTTTCTCCTTCCCTCCCTGAATCCCTGCAGCACATCCACGAATGCTTCCCTCCCACGTCCTTCCCTACCCAGCCTTCTTCGGCGCGCCCCCCGCCCGTCTCCGCCAATCTCCTCCCCTTCTTCCCTTCTCCCCCCTCACCACTCCTCACTTCCTTCTTCCCTCCTCCCTCGTCTGTATACCCCTGGCAGATCCTCTCTGTTTGCTCATCGTCATCAGTGTACTACGTCAGTGTTGTGTTTGTTCTATTCTCCTGTGTGTCAAGAGCTGTGGTTTTAATTGTGTGCTGGACTTGTACATTGCGTTTTTGCCAGTGATTGTTCTGTGCTACGCCGTCCGTCGATACTTTTCTGATCCAATGTATGGTTTTGCTTTGTGTGCGCTAATTTTTTACGGTTTTTATCTCCATTTTACAGTCGCCCCCCTTTTTGTCCGTTCTCTTCCATGATGTTCCCCCTTTTTTATATCGATGTACGGCATATTCTCTGCTTTATCTTATTTTAAATGTCTTCTGTTGTCTGATTAATGTCTTTCGGCTGACGAGCAGGGCATATGGTGCTACCAGCCCGTCCCATATGGGGCACTGAAATACAATAAAGAAAAAAAAAATGAACAGTAATAAGCTGAAGAGCGGCGTACTAAGCTGCTGCCAGCACGCCCTCCTTCGGGGGAACTGAAAACCAATAAACGAAAAAATAATGACGAGTAACGAAACAAACACACATTCCAGGGGCACACCTAAATTTACTTTTACGCCTATCGCTGATTCTCTGTCAAACATTATATGCTGTGTACTCACCTGTGCAAATGCGCAGTGGCACGCACTCTCATGAGGACATGCTAGGCGTTGATAAATATCAACGGGGACAGTTGAAAGTGTGCGCCCCGACTGGGACTCGACCTGGGATGTCCTGCTTACATGGCAGACGCTCTATCCTACTGAGCCACCGAGGACACAGAGAATAGTACAACTGCAGGGATATTATCTCTGGCACACTCCCCGTGAGACCCACACTTCAAACTTTCTGTCCACACGCTATATTTGTGGTGCCCCTGCCCACTTTCAAATGGTTCAAATGGCTCTGAGCACTATGGGACTTAACTTCTAAGGTCATCAGTCCCCTAGAACTTAGAACTACTTAAACCTAACTAACATAAGGACATCACACACATCCATGCCCGAGGCAGGATTCGAACCTGCGACCGTAGCGGTCGCTCGGTTCTAGACTGTAGCGCCCAGAACCGCACGGCCACTCCGGCCGGCCTGCATTTTAGAACCAATGTTTACTGGAACATTTTGCTTCAAATGATTGTTCCTGTTATATCCTTGCATATTGCCAACTCCTTCTGGGATATCGTGTATAACAGTTTCCTTCTTGTGGAAAAAGAGCAATAATACTTCCGTGTTAATGTGTATCTACCATAGTGTGGCCACGGGAAGCTGTACATTTTCATTTGGTTATTACGAGGTTTAGGGAATATTGACAGCAACATAACCTATATATAACTGTTCTACACACACTGCCATTAATGAAAAGAGAAACATAAGTTTATCCCGTAAAAAGTACATCACAAAAATGACTTTCATAATTGAGAATGCATTGTTGAAGACGTGAAGACGTTCGCTTAAGCCAGTCTTTACGTTCACAATCTTTTCGTGAAAAATGGCCTCTTTATCTTCCCGGATTGTGGCTCTCACCTCATAATTATTGTAGTTACCGTAAAAAAAAAAAATGTTCTTGAAATTATCCCACAGAAAAAAATCAGTGGCTGAAAGGTCAGCTGACATCGCCGGCCATAGTTTATGTCCGAAAAATATAAGACGTTTTGGTTATTAACAATTGCTTTCTGGTGAAAGTTTACTCCTTCAGACATCAGAGATTTGTCTGAGGTGCTTCATCCTCGTCAATTCTGTCCCGTAATGTTCCGCAGGAATTGTCGTTATTCACTTTATCTCCCGGCCGAAACTGCAGAGCCGATTGCACTCTTACAGGGATAGAACTTCAAATATTGTTTCACAATCCTATGCAAAGACCTGCGGGGGATTTATAATGAATAGCGACTGACAAATCAATATGGGCTTCGTTGCAGAGCTGCACGAGCTCGTTGGATATTTTACAGCATTAGAACTGTCGTTTCAGTGCCCTTATGGTTCATACTTCTTACAGAACCATTTCACGCCATTGTTTTTGTTGTGTCGGCTACTACGGGAGTCAGCATCGGCACACACAAGGAAGGAGAGAAGTTGCGATGGCCAGTGGCAGGAATCCAAAATGATCTGTACGTAACACTTTCAAATTAATACAACTCTTTATTCCTAAAAAGGAGAGACACGTAGCTTCTAGTTATGAAGTGGACTGATGTGCTTCCTGTGCCTCCTAAATGCGATTACTTCTACTGTCTATTACTACTCGCAGAACGCAGGCTAAGTATCGTCTTCGTATTACTCAAAACTGATACTCTCGAAGTCTGCGACCGAACTGGGGCCGATCAGCGATGGGCGGCTGGTTAGATCAACCTAGACATGGGGCGCTGAACTCTGTCTTGCTGGAGGTGTGGCGCTGCCCGCTCTTTCCATTGGCGTACGGGTCAGCGCTGAGCGGTGTGCAGTCAGAGCTTTAGGACAACGCTGTTTTATCAACCTGGACATTATCCATCCATCTGGAACACGGATACGGTGGTCTCTTGCAAGGTACTTTGTGCGTTGGACAGCTGCAAGGCTTTGCACACGACAGAACTCCTCCACTGCTCAATCCGCACCTGAACCGGCCGAGTTCCAGACAGAACTGAATGGCACACTAAATCGGTCCGATTAGATGCGGTAGATGCCGCGCGTACATTTACGTGTTAGCAAGGTGGCTAACTGAAATGTATTATTTCCTGGTTTCGGCACTACTATGAGTGCCTTCATCAGAAGTAAAACATTCAAACTGGCCTATAACATAAGAACAAAAACTATGGGAATTTTTTTAAATGTTAGTGTAAATACTGATTAGCAGTATAAGATTGAAACAGTACTTACATGTCACGTATAGAATAAATATCAAGTGATAAAG
This sequence comes from Schistocerca americana, assembly GCF_021461395.2. Lineage (NCBI taxonomy): Eukaryota > Metazoa > Arthropoda > Insecta > Orthoptera > Acrididae > Schistocerca > Schistocerca americana. The sequence continues at coordinate 303,750,967 of NC_060121.1, forward strand.
CTTTAGTCACAAAACTTAAAAAAAAGAACACACGGAAGGCAAGCCACTATGGGCCGCTCACACATGTCAAGCCACACGGAGCAACAGACTGAGGCTCCCGCGTTAGCAATTGCGGGCAGCTGAAAATTTCACCAAGAGTGCCATCTAGTAGCCGCAAATACAAATAGACTGCTTAGCATTCAAAATATAGACAGACCAATATTATGATGAACATTATTTAGTACATGGGGTAGAGGGCAACGTTTTATTTGTCAGCATCGGACATGACAACTTTTTGTCTACATAAGAGCTTAAAAGAACAGTTTAAAGGTTGAAAACGCCATTATAGAATTACAAAGGCCGCTGAATGAGTCAGAGTGTAGAAAAACGATATAACATGAAATGCAGCCAATATAAACCATTTAATATACAAAAAATTATGAGTAAACTAGGATAGAAAAAAACATTTTGGTAACTGCGCGATGGAACACAAAATCAAATATTCAGTAACGGCTTTATACCGTTGAAGAAGTTTTAATTACGTAATTGTAGCTGCTCACTAAGAATGGGGCCATCATTTCGAGAAAGATGTTTAAAAATTTCTAATTCTTCGAGAATAGCTAACCTACGCCCTTACCTCTCGGTGTGCAAAATGTTGATTTCGTGAACAGCTTTAGGAGCGTGACCTGTAATCAAAAGGTGGTCGGCAAAAAACGAATTTTGGGTGCTAGTGCCATTTTTTCTTAAAAGTTGTTGTTTGTATCTGATTGTAAAGGCAGGTCCTGTTTGTTCTATGTAGTAAGAAGAGTAGGTGTCGCAGAAAATCTTACAGACATCAGGATTTTCCAAAGGGAAACTAGTCGATTTTAAATTATGAATAAAATTTTTATTCAAATCGATTTAGATCCGATGACGGAATTTGCCACCTAGATGATTGTAGATATACTGACAAAGGTCTCAACTTCGTCCGCCAAGAGATAGAGCGTAGTGGCATAGCTACCACAGCGCCATCTGTGTTTATCCTTTAACAGCGAATTCTCATAGCATGGGGCATCCGTGTGAAGCAAGCAGGCAACCGTACCATGAAGACGCACTCGTGCTTACTACAGCCAACCGAGCGAGTTTGAAGTGGGTCAAGCCGGCCGGGGTGGCCGAGCGGTTCTAGGCGCAACAGTCTGGAACCGGGCGACCGTTACAGTCGCAGGTTCGAATCCTGCCTCGGGCATGGATGTGTGTGATGACCTTAGGTCAGTTAGGTTTAAGTAGTTCTAAGTTCTAGGGGACTGATGACCTAAGAAGTTAAGTCCCATAGTGCTCAGAGCCATTTGAACCATTTGAAAGTAGATTCTGCCTGCACAGAAGTGATGGTGATTTGTGCGTACGACTACCTCAGGACCGCTTTTAATGTAATCATTTCATGCACTCCACATGCAGCAATAAATTCTGAGTGAAAAGAGAACCTTTGAAAGGGTGCACTAATGTTTTTTCCGGCAGTGTACGTGACTCACGGCTTGTGTAATTACTAGCGTAACAATATTGTGAGGATAATATACCCCAAGCAGCGCTAGGGGTGGAGGTGTTGACGAGAAGGAGAGACATTTAAAAATATTCAGTAACTACTCATATTAATATTAAATCTAAAGTTTTCCGAGTCACTTGACTAACTAGTAACATTCACGATTACGTTTCACATCTAGAGTTAGGGGAAGAGGGTGGGATATGAAGACATTGATAGATCAACGAAACTTTGTAACACCTGAAGGAGTTTCTACCAAAATTGACATATCGATGGTAGGTGATGGAAACCTCGTAACTCTGTCTGTGAAAACTCCTAATTTAAGCAACCAGTAACTCCATAACCAGAGAAAGGCCTGAAAGTGCATGGATGTCTCTTATCTGTCAATAACTAGGCTTCTACTACACTGTTGAAAATGTAGCAACTCTCTGAATCACTTTATATTACTTGTTAAGAAACCGCTTATGTTTCACCTGCAAAATTTAACAAAATGGAGTTACGAGGTTTTCATTGCCTACCAACGATATGTATCACTTGCTATCCGTAAACAATTATTGTGATTGTAATACATCCCTGTTACCCCTCTGGCTGAGGGCTTGGCGTCAAAAGGTGCGACATAAAAGCGTAACTCAAGAATGCCTGGAGCAATTTCAACCATATTTGGTGTACACATGAATCATTATTTGCATAAAAATTCTATGGGTGTAAGATACACATACTGCCACTAGTGCTGAGGGTAACGATGAGATGTGGCTGCCACGAAAGATGTGTTGGTGTTTCTTCCCTGTAATTAGATGACTTGAAATTCTTTAAATGTATGAAGTGCAGTCTGTGTCTCATTTGTGTTGTTCAGTGTATCATCTACATCCTGTTTAGGAGCCGAAGATCATGCCACACGGCTCAATACCACAGATACATTTAACATCCCTTCTACAGCCGCATGGTGTAAAATAGCGGACAAGTAGACAGTTGATAACGACAATCCTTTTTCTCGAAACGGCGGCCATTTACTGGCAGAAGTAAAAGTTTCTTCAGAATTCAGATGAAACTGCAGGGTGAAATTCCCTAGAGATACGGCTCAAATGTGTGTGCAAATATGTGTGAACTACGTTAAATGTATGTTGAAAATATAAGTGTTTCAGATACATGTGACACATCCGTACGCGAGCGAAAACGTGGGCAAAAAAACAACTGTGTATTAAATCAGGAAAAACAATGCTTTCCATATGGCCAATTATATGTCGCATGTTCGCTAGTGGGGCAGAAGATGGATAGACCAAAAGCATTGTATATCGCAAAGCACTTGAATAAACTTTTTCAAATACACTCCTGGAAATGGAAAAAAGAACACATTGACACCGGTGTGTCAGACCCACCATACTTGCTCCGGACACTGCGAGAGGGCTGTACAAGCAATGATCACACGCACGGCACAGCGGACACACCAGGAACCGCGGTGTTGGCCGTCGAATGGCGCTAGCTGCGCAGCATTTGTGCACCGCCGCCGTCAGTGTCAGCCAGTTTGCCGTGGCATACGGAGCTCCATCGCAGTCTTTAACACTGGTAGCATGCCGCGACAGCGTGGACGTGAACCGTATGTGCAGTTGACGGACTTTGAGCGAGGGCGTATAGTGGGCATGCGGGAGGCCGGATGGACGTACCGCCGAATTGCTCAACACGTGGGGCGTGAGGTCTCCACAGTACATCGATGTTGTCGCCAGTGGTCGGCGGAAGGTGCACGTGCCCGTCGACCTGGGACCGGACCGCAGCGACGCACGGATGCACGCCAAGACCGTAGGATCCTACGCAGTGCCGTAGGGGACCGCACCGCCACTTCCCAGCAAATTAGGGACACTGTTGCTCCTGGGTTATCGGCGAGGACCATTCGCAACCGTCTCCAGGAAGCTGGGCTACGGTCCCGCACACCGTTAGGCCGTCTTCCGCTCACGCCCCAACATCGTGCAGCCCGCCTCCAGTGGTGTCGCGACAGGCGTGAATGGAGGGACGAATGGAGACGTGTCGTCTTCAGCGATGAGAGTCGCTTCTGCCTTGGTGCCAATGATGGTCGTATGCGTGTGTGGCGCCGTGCAGGTGAGCGCCACAATCAGGACTGCATACGACCGAGGCACACAGGGCCAACACCCGGCATCATGGTGTGGGGAGCGATCTCCTACACTGGCCGTACACCACTGGTGATCGTCGAGGGGACACTGAATAGTGCACGGTACATCCAAACCGTCATTGAACCCATCGTTCTACCATTCCTAGACCGGCAAGGGAACTTGCTGTTCCAACAGGACAATGCACGTCCGCATGCATCCCGTGCCACCCAACGTGCTCTAGAAGGTGTAAGTCAACTACCCTGGCCAGCAAGATTTCCGGATCTGTCCCCCATTGAGCATGCTTGGGACTGGATGAAGCGTCGTCTCACGCGGTCTGCACGTCCAGCACGAACGCTGGTCCAACTGAGGCGCCAGGTGGAAATGGCATGGCAAGCCGTTCCACAGGACTACATCCAGCATCTCTACGATCGTCTCCATGGGAGAATAGCAGCCTGCATTGCTGCGAAAGGTGGATATACACTGTACTAGTGCCGACATTGTGCATGCTCTGTTGCCTGTGTCTATGTGCCTGTGGTTCTGTCAGTGTGATCATGTGATGTATCTGACCCCAGGAATGTGTCAATAAAGTTTCACCTTCCTGGGACAATGAATTCACGGTGTTCTTATTTCAATTTCCAGGAGTGTATAAAGAAAGTCATTGTCTTTCATTTATTTTGTACGTGTAAATGTGTCTGTTTTGTATTAGAAAGAAGAAGTTGCAATGCAATGCTTTCCGGGACACAGATAGATTCAGGAAAACCATCTGGATCAAAATTTGTTTTATTATGAAGAATACTCATTTGTACCACCGGTGACAAACTGCACCTTGCGGCGCCAGGCCTGAAGATGATCTGCACGACAGATCGAAACAGATAGTACTTAATAATTTAAAATGAGATCCCGAAGATGTTTGTTTATTTAGCGTATTGTTGACAGTCTTTATCAAGGTCATGATTTGCTTCTGTGACACATATGTCAAAAACCTTTAAAAAAACTACTTTGTAATGCCGTAAAGCTCCTTTACTTTTTATGAAATTTCTTTCGGACTGTTGTGTGTTATACTCTTAATACATTACATTATCATTGTAACGAAAGGTAATTTCATTAATGTGTGAAAAGTCGGAATAATTTTTATGAAAACGCAGTTATGTACTAAAAAGACTTGCCAAGGTTCCTGACTTCTATCATAGCATTAGGACGAAACGAAAAAATAAAACGGACGTTTGATAAATGAAACGACTGTTGCGTGCTCGTGTAACATATTTTCCGCTATGATTTTCGCTGTCTGACGGATCTTTCAGGCTGCTGTAATTATTCTCAGAAAATTCTTTCAACTGACGGCTGGTTCGTTCCAGGAAGGCTTTAATTATTAACGTGGAGATTGCGATAGACAGGAGTAACAGGAAACAGCTTTCGACGCTGGAATACAGAGCTCGCGTGTGCAGCCTCAATTCAGTGCTGCTGGGGGGAAAAGGGAGGGGAAAGAGAGAGACACGCGGCTGATGGCTTCATGCGTAGCACGCGTTAACTCTCGCATCCTTGTCGGTGAAAATGAAGGTCGCTGTTGACCAGAGCTGGGGGGAATTTTAAGCTAGCTCGCTGTAAGCCTGCACTGAACCCTCTGCCTACGCTTGTACTTTGTCAGCTTCTCCTACCATCTTGGTATGTTTCAACAAATACTAGAGGTAAGGAATATAATTGAAGGCAGTCTTAATTATTTAGTTTTGGGATGAAAAATACACATACAGGAAAAAAGAGAAGGTTAGGACCCGTGACTGTGTGTTTAGTATCCATCCCACGTCGCTGTTTCGATTTAATATGGCTTGATTCATTACCAATGCAGTTTAACAGATAAAGGGGATGTGCGTGAATTATACACAGCCTGAGAGACAAAATGAGTAATCCAGAAGACAGGGCCGGATATCAATGTAATTTCGTACTTTTACACACCTTCGGCGAGTGTGTAAGTGATTCGAGGTGCAATTCTGTGTGAGAAGTAGAATAGCCACTACAGTGTTGTTTACGTTTAATGTTGTTACCAGGCCTGGTAGGGTATACGACGGGTGTCAACAGCATCAAATGTTGCGTGACCACAGTGAACAACACATATATGCCGCGTACGCGTATGTGACACCGCTATCAGCACCTGACAGTTTGAAAGGTAGTCCATTGTGGGTTTCCATTTAGCCAGCTGGTTGAATTGTGCAGTATCCTGATCTGTGGGGCTTTCAGATGTTAAAGTGTCCTGATTCTGGAGCGCTTGGAAATGTGAGGACAGGCACTCGTTGTCAGGTTTCGATTACGCGATGAGTCACACAAATCTGAAGGCTGTAAATTCAGGTAAATACTTAGGGATTACAGTTACATATAACCTAAATCGAAACGATCACATAGATAATGTTGTGGGTAGAGCAAACCAAAGACTGCGATTCATTGGCAGAACACTTAGAAGGTGCAACATGTCTACTAAAGAGACTGCTTACACCACGGTTGTACGCCCTATTCTGGAGTACTGCTGTGCGAAGTGGGATCGGCATCGGGTGGGACTGACGGATGACATCGAAAAAGTTTAAAGAAGGGCAGCTTGTTTTGTATTATCACGAAATAGGGGAGACAGTGCCACGGACATAATAAGTGAATTGGAGTGGCAGTCATTAAAACACAGGCGTTTTTCGTTGCGACGGGGTCTTCTCACGAAATTTCAATTACCAGTTCTCTTCTCCATCGCGAAAACATTCTGTTGGCACCCACCTAAATAGGGAGAAATGATCATCACGATAAAATAAGAGAAATTAGGGCTCGCACTGAAAAAATTAAGTGCTCGATTTTCCCGCACGCCGTTTCAGAGTGGAACTGTAGAGAGACATGAAACTTCCTGGCAGATTAAAACTGTGTGCCCGACCGAGACTCGTACTCGGGACCCGAGTTCGAGTCTCGGTCGGGCACACAGTTTTAATCTGCCAGGAAGTTTAATGTCGGCGCACACTCCGCTGCAGAGTGAAAATCTCATTCTGTAGAGAGACAGCCTGAACGTGGTTCATTAAACCCTCTGTCAGGAACTCTATTGTGCATAGCAGAGTAATCACGTAGATGTAGATGCTGTCGACCGCGTCTGAACAAGGGAGGATCTACATATTGTGCACTCGGCAGATCGCAATACTATATGAGAATGCAGGCTTTCTCGGCGAATGTTGATGATAAAATCTTCTCGGGTTGACTCGGCTGTCAACCCGAGAAGATTTTATCGTCAGATCGTAATACTTTCTACGTCTGCCATCCCAGGAAAAACTCCCTGCAAGACTCTGTGTCATCCCGCACCACTGGTCGAGCGAGGGAATTACCATCCCATCCATAGGCTGCAGTTAATAACCCAACGCAAACGGCTGCATTTGAAATGGTGGCGTTAGAAGGAAGCATGGACTGCTGACGAATGACGACACACTGTGTTCAGCCATGAGTCACTGCTCTGCTTTAACCCAGATGACCATTGCCGGCGGGTATGGCGGCGATCTGGGGAGAGCTCCCATTTTTCCAATGTTTTGGAGAAGCACAGCACTGATGTCCCTGTGTGGGGAGCCATCGGGTATGTCTTCAGGTCACGGCTGGTAGTGATAGACGTAAATCTGACGGCACACGGTACACCCCAGACATTCTTCGTCCTCAGCTGTTACCCCTTATGCAACAATACCGTGGCGCCATTTCTGAACAGGACTATGCTTGTCCACACGTGGCATGTGTATCTGTGAACTGACTGCGCGATGTTGGGATTTTCCTGCGACCAGCAGAATGCCTAGATCTGTACCCATGGAACGCGTGTGGGATCATCTTGAGCATCAACTGCATCCCAGTGCCAGAATCTGGGATATTAAGAACAAGTTACAATATCTGTGGGCCAGCTTGCGTCACGGTGGGATATGACGGCTTTAGGACACGCTTCCCAGCCCAATTAGTGCATCCATATGGGCCAGTGGGGGTGTTACATCACACTGATAAATGGACTTGAAAGATGGCGACCCTCTGGGCCTGTCCCATATTTCACCCCTTCTTAATTACATACCGCCTGCAGAGGCATTGCAGCGATCTCAGCTATGTAGCGAGCCATCAGGGCTTGTAATTGTAGGTATGGTAGGGAACGACTGAGTTTGCTTGCCGGTAGCAATTACAGTTGTGGCACTAGGCTTTACCTGTGTTGGTAAGGATGGCAGGAGACGTGGCCAGGGCGGCAGAAATCAAAGAAACTGCTTTAGGCTCTTCCAGCAAAGCGTCCAGGCTTCTACAAAAGTGTGACAACTTTGCTTGTGAGCGCAGTCGGTGGCCTCTGTCCATAAAGTTGGTCCACGAAGACGGCCTGGGCTTCAGTAGGACAGTGACCAACGGACTACATTCTGGAGGCGTATCGTCCACCTTGGATGTGAGACTGACAGTTGGTCGCCGGATTTTATGATTACTCTGGGAAGGAAAGCATTGTCTTCCGCAGGCAGGGAATGCACGCATGCTTCTCTGGCGCCAATTTTACCGGGGGTTTTTGGGGCAATCTTTTTCTTTGGAAGAATACTGAAACGCCCGCTAAACTCGCTGGGTAGAACAGATAATTAGGATTCTGGAAAGGGCCAAATAAGTTTGGGGACAGTTTCACCTTCTAATTGTAATTTATTGTAATTTAATAACAATTTTACAACCCAAGTGGCACATAGCAGGGCGTTTACCGAATGCAACACTTTCACGGCTGAAGGCCTCCAAACAAGAAATCTTGACGAATCAACAAGATAAGAATCCAATTAAGATAGCAATAAAATAATTAAAAAACATCACAGCAAGGCAGATAGAACAAACATATGCAAGGTGCAATACCAAAGGCAGAAGGCCACAATTAAGTTTCAAAATTTTATAATATATTACCGTAATCTTTTAAAGGCAGAAGGCCGCAATGTTTAAGCTTGAAAGATAAATTTAAGAATTAATTTTGCAAAATTTTTAAGAAAAAAGAAAAATAACCATAAGCCTTAAATTTTAAGTAGCTGAAAACAGATAATTGAACACCGGTGGCACTCAGAAGCCTCCAGGGAGGTCGGTCTGCCCTCGTTCACTTAGGCGAGACAGGTGGTGAGCCCAACTACACCTGATCCATCGGAAGCCAACCAGGGCACAGCCACGGACCGACCGACACAACGACTTGCTTCCCATCAACAGTACATGAGAACTCAAACAGAAAAGGTTACAAACGTGATAATCCCCAATGGAGTATGTATTAGCTGTTAAAATTACACACCATGTCGGACAACGACAACAGGTGAGGAAAGGACGCTGCCTGAAATTATGTCAGTGGCCAGGGCAGGTAGTCAGAACACTGACGGCCACAAGGCAGAAAATTCCGCTGATACACTTGAATTTGAAACAGGGTAATATAGTTAACTTCACCCAAAAGAACACTGCCTGAATTTACGTCAGTGCTCAGGGCAGGTAACCAGGACACTAACGGCCACTAGGCAGAAAATTCCACTGGTGGACTCTAATTGTAGTCAACCAAAATAGTTAATTGCACCGCATGGCGGCTAAATTTCAGCATTAGAAACACTCGGTGTTGCTCACAGGAAAACCTCCCCAACAGAAAACCACCGAAACGAATTACGACAACATGAAAGGACGTGGCCTGGGTAGTTGAAACCACTATTTAACTTTGACGTCCTGGGTCGGTGAACCACGAAGCTCGTAGGGATCGGACAGCTCCACACACGCTCCGACACTGCACAGGGTCTGCCAGCAGACCCAGCCGACTGTACTACGCGGAGATAACTTCCCTCATCCACAACAACCGACCGACTGCCTGCTGGTCCGTCCGCGACTGCTGCTCCGTTGTGACTGCACTGCTGGTGCGTCTCCCACTCACTTCCAGACACACGACGGGGGAAATACTCGGAGCCAGTCATGCAGAGGAAACACGCCCACTGGCAAAACGACGTCCCTGCACCAGGAAAGGACCGACCCAAGTTCCACAAGATGGTAATTGAAAGGGCCCAGAAGCGCTCGGAGAACCAGTTACACGTCGTCCGAGGAGACGACCGCCCTCTCAGAGCCAGTACGCCGACAACATTTAAAATAACTTGTCAAACGAAATCACGCCAACTGCACACACAACCTGACAAACACCTGCACGAAGACCTGAACGATACCCAACAGTAACTAAGCACGCACGAAGACAAATTGGAAGTCGATGCACACACACACACAGTCGACTCAGGAACGATCGGGGAGCCAAAGCGCGTCGTCCAGTAGGACGACCGACCGACGATCCACCAAGACCGTGGCCCGGCTCAAGTGATGCGTGGCGGCAACGGTCGGGCGAGCCATGTCGACGCAGACCTCACAGCTCCAACCCGACTGCACTAGTCCCGCATTGCAACTCCGCGACTGGCAGGTCCGGTCTGCGCTCCAGGCACGTTCAAAGTACTGGCAGACCCGACCGCGCTATCCGAACTCGCGACGCGAACTCCTCTTACGACAGGCAACGAGCGGGAAATAATAGCAGTCGAACAAAGATTCTACGACAGGGACTGTATCGATACGTGCTGCTAGCGCCGGTCACGGTCAGACAAAGCAGCAACTCAGTGGCAGAAGAAATTTTAAATTAACGTAGTGAGGTGGAATAACAGTGTGTAAAATACATTATGGGGGGACACGAGCCACACATGGCTCAAATACCATGTCTAGGCGCGAGTTCTGGCGTGGTGTTCGTTATAAAAATGACGTTGGTGCAATTTGCATGAGCAGCTTGGCGATTGGATGGGACAAATTTGGTAACTCCATCTGAAACGGTATCGAGGAGGGAAGAGAGGGGAGATTTTCGTGGCCATTCGGTGGGTGTCCACCGTGGAGGACGGTCTGGGCAGTTCGTCCGAGGCACGCCGTATGCCCGGCAAATTGGCGAAGAGCCACCACAGAGGAATCTTGCTTTTTCAGCGGGCCAGCTGTGATTCTCTGCACGTCTTGGCGCGAGAGTACACCGACCGCGGCCTTTGCAGTTGCGCATCTACGGCCAGTGTCCGCATCAACTGTTGGGCAGTTCAGTGGTCGGCATATTGACAGTCGGGGCCTATTAGCAATCTTTGTCTGTCGACTTAGTATTCACTACAACGAGTCCATCTGATGTGCAGCCCTATATTTCAACCAATCCATGACGTACTGATGTTCAGTTAGCGTTTCAAAACCTCATTCAGTACCTCACATAGAGCCACAAACCGTTGTTGCTATTATCTTTTGCGAGACATCATTTTAGCTCGATCCCCTTCCCCTTTAGTAGCTCTGCCAGCCGTCAACATCATCTGTCACCGTGTATTATGTTTCGTGTTTTTTTTTAATATGATCTGTATGCTAATCCAGAGAATTTGCGTGTTGGCCTTGTGATAAACTACGTCTCAAAAGAACGATAGTTCATTTCAGTACCCTATTCATCTTGTCCACTTGAATTATAATCAGTTTTTGTTAGCTGAGTGTACGTAATAAGGGTAGGAAACCTTACAAATTGGCGACGCCTGCCAAGATCTTACCGGTAGAATCTAATGATATGCAATCAGATAGGTAACTTGTATTTTTTCGTATTTCATGTCTGAAGAAGATTATGAACAAATTAGTCTCGCGATACTCAAGTTACTGGTGCAATGTATACAATGTATGTACACTCTTTTCAGGTGTTTAATTTACTGTATGTTTGTGTTTTATGTGTTCTTTGATTATTGGGTAGCGGCGTTGTGAATTTTTGGAGAGTTATTTTCCTGATGTGTCTGTGCGTTTGAACAGCGAAGGTATTTAGGGGAACTGTATAGGTTTGTATTTTGAAATGCTTGACATCTGAATGATAACTAGAAGCGGGACGAGAGTAATTAATGCAAAGTGCAAAGTAGCGGGCTCTCTCGGAGGACAATCAGACTATAGATCGGGAGGGATCAGGAGAAGAGCAGGTTATTTTTCCCATGGAACAACCACATTCAGAGGTAGCTAATAGGACGGTTCAGCGTCACGTTTAGAGGACTCTAAAGCCGACAGTGAAGTAAGTGAGGATGGAGATATGGAAGACACATGTCATGTCGATGTAGCAGTTCACAGAAAAAAAACCAGCAGTGGCTGACGATAGAATGGCGGTCCTATTTCTGAGAGCAAATATCGAATATAGCAATGCGACGGGCAGCATCCTCGAGTTTTTGAGAAGAGAAGCAAAAGAAAGGTGCAGAGAAGCAGAACAAACAAAAAGAGTGATTGCAGAATTCGAAACTACGTTAATACAAAGTATGAAGGCTGTGTTAGCAGGCTGGTGAAGCAGAAGAGGTCGCAATGGAAGCAAATTTCTAGAATGGAGGCAACTGGTGTACAGAAAGACGCTCTGATGGTCAAGACGTACGCTATAACAGCCAAAAATGTAGTCCGTCAAACTCGGGAAGTTCTTACCGGGATGCAGGAACAGGGACGTGAGATAATTCGGGAAACTCAGGAACAGATTTCACTGCACTCTAAGAAAATCAAGAAACTGGAATACCAGAAGACAAAATTGAAACAGCTGGAACAAGACCATGAGCGTGCCACCCAGCGACAAGCTGAGATCATGAAGGATCTTACAGACACACGCGCCCGTAAAAAGCAGTTGGAAATACTGGATGCTAATAGACAGGGGGTGGAGGGGACGAGGAACATCAAAGACAAACCGAACCGGAGATGAGTAAGAATGATACTCGCTCCGGTATTACCGAACAGGTACTTATCGTTGAATCCCCGCAGCAGAAGTCTACTTACGTTTGCCTACCACGAGCGTGTGCAACGCAAGCAGTGGGCCTCGCCCCAGTAGCGGAGCAGTCGCATAGTTGCATGCCGATTAGAAGAACGGGACGATGTTTCACAGAATATCGAACGCGTGAGTATCACAGAGAAGGGAATGAGCGCATACGCAACTGAAGACCTTGTTTTCGACCACAAACATTTTATATATCGGATATATTGCGCAAAAGAGCACACGATGTGGGATGTCTTCCTGAAAGATTTTGAAGGTATTGTGAACGAGGTATCACAAGGAATAACAGTGATGTCCCCTGTTACTGTATGAACATCATTAGCCAAAGGATCTGATAGAGAAATCGTTAATTCCCCTCCCCCCCCCCCCCCCCCCCCCCCCCCCGAAGAACCCGAGAGCAACACAAGAAGCTAAGAAGCTAGTAGAGGATGCACTGCGCAGGATACAGATTGCAGGAAGGCGAAGGAAGGAGCGTTGTGACAGGAAAGTCCGAGAGCGGGAGTTTTTATTGGACAAAAAGTTTAGCTCAAAGCGTTGTCTACAGCAGATCAGGACGCATCAAAAGAATTGCGCACCACAATGATGTTGAACTTAAAACATTAAAATCTAGGAAGTCGATCGGCGTACACCATGTCAGCCACATAAAATATTTCATAGAGTAAGGGAGAAGATGAAGTTGCGATTTTTTGCTTTTAAGATAGGCTGAATAGTTTTAAGGTATGTTCTTGAGTAGATAATTGTTTAACAAGCTTATATGGGATTTAAAAGAATAAGGTTTCACTTTAGAGAATTATGGATGACAATATGTAATTGTGTCATTAATAAATTGTGTATTTGTTCAGTGCACTAATTTCAGCAAGGTATTGTGAACTGCGGCTAACTAGGTTGTGCATTGTATATAGAGGAAAGAAACAGTTGGATTGCAGAAATCAGAATCAGACGTCGTTGTTGTTACTTTTCAGGAGGAACGATTCAAGAAAGTGAGCTGCACCTTAATACGTTCTACTCATATCGCTTGTGGCGTGAGGGAATATGTTGCCCTGATCCACATTTTGTGTTACAAAATGTTTAGGTTCCATGACTTCGTCTTCTTTCCACTGAGCGTTGTGTTCGATTTGTGTCGTTGCTTCTGCCCACGCCACTGAGGTGCTGAGCTTTAGATTTTCCTGGGTGTCTTCGGTTGTGTGTACGCCAGAGACACGCGTATTATTCGAGATGAACCCAGAGGTCTAGACTTCGTCGTTTCACGCTGATAGCGTGGTTGGCACTACGTTTTGCGGCATTGTGTTTGTCTACGCCACTGAAACGCTGTGCCTTTGGTTTTTTTTTCTCTCGTGGGTGTTTTGATGTGTCCACACCATGGTAGCGCGTATTACTCGAGGCGAGCCTAAAGGGCTTGGTCCCGCAAGTATTGTGATCCGTTCCCAATTTTCTGGTGTGCTAGAGATCTGTAAATTTGTCCCCCGTCTCAGTACGTGTGCACAGCGATCGCACTGTCGCTGTGTCCACCTTGCTATAGACGTCCTTTATCGCACACTGAGTGCAGGGCGCCATTAGTTCTGACTCCACGGAACGAAGGACGGAAAAATAGGTCAACCAAGAGGAGGAATACGACGGTTTGGTTTTCTTGGAAGGAGCAGAAATGAACACTGTTATGCATGTAGTGATGTCTGATTGTATTCTATATTCTTGATTTAGAAGTCTGAAACATTTGGTAGGGAATTGATGTGACAGCGGTTAGCGAGTGTCAAAAATTCGAATAGTCTACATTAATCACAATGTAACCATGTTGTCTCTTAGATAAACCTTGTTCTTTATCTACCGCAACTACGCTTCCTTCTCACAGTGACAGATGATGTTCACATGAAATATTCACTATTATTTGCACTGTTTAGTATCATATTCTTTTTTAATTTTTTTGAGATATTTCTGCGTGCGAATGTGGGGTGAATAGAATTACAATAGTGCCTTTGTGTAAAGTATTTGCTATGAAAGGGTTTTCAGTCAATGATAAATTTTGTACTGATTTGGTTTTTCCAGGGAGATCAATGTCACAGGTGTTCAGTAAATAAACGTGGTAGGATCGATTGTACTGAAATAATTATAACACTGACCTCAATACGTGAGTGAGTGTTGCCTTGCTGGACACGTTTTGTACCGACGTTTATTTTCTTAGTCAGCAAAAAAAATGTTTGTTAGATGTACTTACTGTGACCAGAAGGCCCATGAATTAAATCACTAAAGCTTCATCCATGGTCTTCAGCCCACAAGTTCAGAGAATAAGTGTGAAAGTGACGGGTCCGTTGATCTCCTTGCATGTGTATCTGTGTTGGATGACATTTAGATATTAGCAAAAAAAGATGATTTGAAAAGCATTCACCACATTTTCCCTTTTAGTTAAAACGAACGAAAATGGTTTTATGCAGTTTAATTTTTTCCCCTTTTCCGTGTCACAACTGTAATCTACGAGCGACACTTCCTAAGGGACAAGAATGACTGCCAGTGAGGGGTAGTGAAAGGTGGCGACCCTTTGGGCGCGCCATCTTTCAGCGCTTGTTAATTACGTAGTTCCTGCAAATGCCTTGCAGCCATCTCAGCTACGTAGCGAGCCATCAGGACAAGTAATTGTAGGTATAACAGGGAATGACAGAATTTTTCTGCCGCTAGTAACAATAGTTGTGTCACTAGATTTTTTTCTGTGTTATGGGAAGCGAATTATGGCCAGGGTGGCAGCAGTCAAAGAAACTGCACTAGGCTCTTCCAGGAAAGCATCAGCTTCTATATAAAAGCGTAACCGCTTTGCTTGTGAGCCTGTTTAATTACAGAGTTCCAGTATGTAGGAGCATGGGACAAAACTTTTGTTTCATGAAAGAGTATTTTATGTTTCTTTGTGAGGCTGTGCTCAGAAACTGCAGATTTATCCAGTTCTTGATTTTTAGTATGTGACCACTTTGCTTGTGAGCCTCTTTAATTACAGAGTCCCAGTACGTAGGAGCCAGGAACAAAACTTTTGTTCCGTCAAACAAAATTTTATGTTTGTTTGTGAATCGATGCTCAGCAACTGCAGATTTATCGAATTCTTGATTTTTAATACGTCTGCACAGCGGTCGGAGACGGTGCGATGGACTGACCGATGTAATTGCTTCCGCACTCACAAGGGATGTTGTGAGAAAATCTTCAACTGTGACAGTGGATATAATCTTTACAATGCATGGAAGCGACCTCTCGATGCAGAGAAGAGGCAGAGATTCTCGTCGTAATGTATGCTGCGGCGGGAATGGTAGGCCATCCAGAGCAGACATTGACACCAACTGAGACAGCTTTATGTAATTACCGACCAATCAGAAGCCGCCTATGACCTACACTCCTGGAAATTGAAATAAGAACACCGTGAATTCATTGTCCCAGGAAGGGGAAACTTTATTGACACATTCCTGGGGTCAGATACATCACATGATCACACTGACAGAACCACAGGCACATAGACACAGGCAACAGAGCATGCACAATGTCGGCACTAGTACAGTGTTGAAACGTCCCCTTTGAACAATTTATATATGGCTGTGCTTAACCTGACACACAATATTTTGTTAGCGCAACGCAATCTGACTTTCAAAATTCCCTGCAAAAGAATGGCCCTGACTAACATTAAACTATACCTTTCACAAATCACTTACCTCACAAAAATCTTCGCTGCTCAAGCTACTGCAATACAGCGAGCGCCACTACTGCCAGCTAAATAAAAGATTCAAACTATGGAAGGCACTAACTACTGATAGGGATAGTTAGCAAATGAAAGATATTAATAGAGAACAAACAATGTATTTACCTTGATATCATCATATATAAATATAGCAGTTCATGACAAATTACAAATCTCCGCCATCTCTCTCCCCACATCCACCACTGCTGGCGGCTCACCTCCAACTGCGCAACGCTACGCGCTGTTCACATCCAGCTGCCTAACACTACAATGGCGAGAATTACAACAATGCAAAGCAGCCACAGACTGCACACAGCACAGCCAGTGATTTTCATATTGAGCGCTACGTAACGTTGCCAATAAGAAAACATAAACAGCCTACTTACATAGCCCCCATGCTCCCCACAAAAAATTTTACAAATTTTTTTTGGGCAGTGGCCAATAATGATTTGATAAAATTTTTCATAATTACAATAACAAAGAAATCAAATGCACACACTTATTGATACAATGTTGGTCAAAAGCTAAAAATTTCTCACAGTCCATAAAGATAGTCCTGATCATTCATCATAACAGTAATTACAGGTTTTTTTTACAAAGTCTCATTAGTAAAAGAAATTGCACACAGAAGTAGTGGATTTCCATGCAGTCTTGAAGAAGTAGTGTTGTCCTTCCAACGGAAAGACAGTGCTGACTCTTGACATGCATACAGGTAATGGGCCACAACAGAGCAAACCCACAGCAGAGTCATTCGAAGTTTGGAAGAATATTGGTAGGTAGGTCATCACAGAGCAGACCCACTGTAGTCCTGGTAGAGAGTATGGTATTGGTGGGCCACCAGAGGTGCAGACCCACTGTAGTCCTTGTAGAGATAATGGTAATGGTGGGCCATCAAAGATGCAGACCCACTGTAGTCCTTGTAGAGATGGCCAGCAGCCATCTGTTGCGATTGTGCAGGTGCACACTCACCATCAAAGAGTCTTGTGGAGAATATAGCAAGTCCATAAACCACCACTTGTGCACTCACAAAGTTTTTGGAATTGTTCTTAGAACCAGCAATGCTGTTATCCAGTCCCTTGCTGAATTATTAACACACGTGCAAACACTAACAGTCCCTACTTCTCACATATTGTCCATATACTATGACCAACAGAAACGTGTGCAGTGAAATGTTACTTAATTTGAAGAACTGGTAACAATTACAATTTGGTAACATAAAAATACAATAACAAAGGTACATGATACATCATTAAAAACATAACAATACAGATAACATTTGTAGTAATACAGGCTTTACAAAAGAATCGAAATAACATATACATCAGTGTTACAGGAATTATAAGTACCTACATAAAGATCAGAATAGCTTTGGAAACAACAACTTCACACATGAGCATTGAACAGAACAGAATTAATAATGTCTAACATCTTTACAAAGTAAATAACATATTATTAATGCCAATTATATTCGAGGATAACAGTATTCCTCATCATAGTGAATGTAGCTTAATATTAAAAGAAGAAAAAATTCTATGAAACTACACAGAGACAGGAAGAAAACAAATACACAAGGGTACACAAACACATAGTGGGATAACACCAATAGGAAAGGACAGGGTTCGTTTTCAGTGTCACATTTGGTACTGCAGTCCAACCCAAAACTTCATATATCTTTCCTCTTATTTCATCCTTTGTTTCCACCAAAAAAATTCTGTCTAAGCATGCTTTCTGTATTTATATGTTCACACATTTCTCACCTCAACATTTATTTCCAAGAAAATCCTACCTAAACCTGTTTTCTGTATTCTAACCATATTTCTTTCAAAAGAAATATGGCTCATTGTGCAATACTCATTTAGGCCCAAATCGTTTTCATATATCTTTCAAAGCATTCTTTCCCTATTCTCCATAGTTAGGTTCTTATATAGTCTACCCTCTCTTAAGCTAACTTAAATCTACTGAGCTCAGATACTAAACTAAGGAACGAGGCAATGCAGCAGCTCATAAAACAATTAATATAAACAGCAATAAAAAAAATGGAAAATCGCAAAGCAAGCTACAGTAAATCTAAATTACCAAGCAATTCAACATTACAACTAATATGAGGCAATGCAGCAAACAAAAAATAAATCTGGCTTAGCAGAGTAACACAAATTAAAGTTCAGTAGCACTATGCCTGGCAAACAGCAGCTTATATCTAAACATGACATAGCTCAAGCAGAAAAAATAGTACACTAAAGATAACAATGCAGATAAGGGAAATGTATATTCACATCTTAATGTCTATGTAATTAAAGTGGTGCACCACAACAACTGATTGTAAAAGAAATATTACCATGTACTTGAAAAGAAAATTATGTGTTACTGTTACTAGTTCCTTCTTATTGTTCTTTCCTTTCCAAGTGCTCCTTTTTTAAAGAACGTGGATTATAAAATAATTATTTAATAGATCTGTCGACAGAAAGTGTTCACATTAGCAAATGCATTTCATTTTATAAAAGCAATGCTGCAACACAGCTGGAAACCAGATATCAAATGAAATAAGCAACTATGAAAAGCAAAGCATAAAAATATCATTCAGTAGTCATGTGACATTTCATAAGTTAGTAGAAATTCTCTCAACTCTCATAGAAAGACGGTTGTCATAATCGGGTGTGCAGATGTAAAAATATTTCTTGTCATTTTATTAGGCATTTCAGTAAATATCAGAAAGTACGATATGTTTCCAAGTAATCAGCGTGTCGGATTTGCGATGCTTTCTCTAAAGGAATGGCAATGGCCAGGATAATGGCCTCCCTTTTTTTTTTGTTCTACCTGTGCCGCTGAAAAGGGCTCGCAATAATGGCTTTTTCTCCAGGCGTCTGACACAGCTGGGTGCCCGCGACGCATTACGTGCAGGTGGTCACTTAACTTTCATACGGAAATATTTACGACAGCAGTTTCTGCTACCGTTGCAGTCTCATATGAAAATATTTCACAGGTCAAGAATTAGCGTTGCAAATCTGTAGAAACAAAATCCTATAAATATAAGTGTCCAAAAAAAATATTCGTCAGCATTGTGATACAGTCACACATTTCATAACTCTTAAAGTACGTTTCTTGGTTTCCAACATCCTTTTCATAAATCAGAGTCCCTAAACACTACTCATTATTCCTTACCTCATTATACATATACATATTCGTCGACACTTCTTCAATATTTCATCGTGAGAAATACGTAGCATAATAAACATTCCTCAACAACATAATACACATCGTCGTCGTAATAATAACATCATAAAACTTCAGTCAAATCTCAAAATCGTCGTAACTTCCTCCAATAATTTCTAAGCCTAAAAAGAATTCTCTGCTCATTTAAATAGTGTCATCTACCTCAAACGTACTTTAAAAATCATGATCTCATACCAAATACATCATTCAAAGCTCTCATAGTATCACAATGGTTCTGAAAAATATGAACAGTTTACAAAGTACAGACAAAATACAGTTTCATAAGTGTGAAGTTATCCAACTGTGTAATTGCGTAAACATGTGTCACTGATGTAGTAAAATAAATGTTTGTCTCTCTCAGTTAAATGATCAGATAGCTGTGTAATTTGTGTGTTAGAGAAATATGGTACCGATGTGTAAAGTTGTATAAGCAAATACCATATTAGCTAGGGTTCCTTGTGCTTGCCAAACACATGGTACACAAAGTAGGCGTGTACCCCCCTGAGGATTAATGTAATTATACCCTCAGGTGTTACAGATTACAGCAATAGAATGAAATGTATCATGGAAAAACTTCGTATCATTGTACTTCAAATATCTTAAAAAATAAATTTTTAAAGTACAAAATTAATCACTCAAATGCGTGTCCTGTAGCGCTAAATGTGCGTCTTGTTGCAACATAATCTCTGTGGAAGTGTCGTAGTTATCGTCCTCCGAAAGCTAAGTTCTGCAGAAGTCAATGTACTTACCTCATAATACACAAAAGTGAAATGCTTTGCGTATAAATGTCTTAGTTATTACGCTTATTGCCGTGATGAAGAAAGTACTGTACTGTAACGTAATGTTGTGCCACGAAAAAGGCTGTCTCATTGTTGCTATACCACAAAAGTTACTACTAAAACATGTTTTTCTTTCCAGAAGAATTCAGAAAACTGTGCAGATATAAAACAGATACACCGCAAAAGCAACATTGTAAATTGTCACTCATTAGTAGCGTCGTGATAAAAATCGTGTATCTGTCACATAAACTAACCTCTGTGTCATCTGGTATCTCTCAGAAAGCACTTTAAATTCAGAATGTATTTTCAAATAAACCAAAATGTTGCATTAAAATCTCATTAGCAGTACTGGTAAATGTTCTAAGTATATGAGCCTTATAGTCGTTACGTAATTGTGCAACAAACAAGCAAGAATGTACACACACAATAACACTGTGACGTCTGTTCACTATAACAATGCATTCGTCATTTCTGTTTAAATAAGTTCTCTTGGTTCTTGACTGGATATTTCACTTCAAACATTGTTACATGTTAACAGATTCTAAATCTGACAAAGCATATTAGTAATGTGAAGCGAAAAATTTTATGACAAAGACTAAGTTAAAAAGCAGATTATCTTTCAATAAACGGTTTTACATGTGAAATGTGGTGTAAACCTTTACTCTTCCTAGTACGCAGAGTTTCAACTTCAACGCAATTATCATGTGGTATACGTCGGATTCTGTAAGGTCCATTGTAAACTAGAAAGAATTTGTGACTCAAGTGTTTCTTCTTATGTGACAATGAATGAGCTTTAATGAGAACCTTCTGACCAATATACAATTTCTTTGCATTTGCTTTACCGTGTAGTTTTCTCCTTTTGTCTGCTGCAGATTTTATATTTTTAAGAGCCAAATCAATTATGTCTTTGTGTCGAAGTTTACGTGTATTTGGGAAAGGTACAAGCTCTCTGATTCTGTTCGGTGGTTCTTCATTCTTTAGTACAAGAGTAGGTGGTAAAGCAGTGGAATCATGAGGCATTTCATTCAGCACATTTTGAAATAAGTGTAAATATCTGTCCCAATGCTGATGCTTTCTGTGACAATAAAGCCTGCAAAGCTTATTGATTTCTTTCATAATCCGTTCGGAGGGGTTACAATGTGGTGAGTACAATGAAATAAAAACAGGTTTGATCTTATGGTTGCGAAGCATGCGTGACCAAACAGCAGATCTAAATTGCGGTCCGTTATCTGAAATGACTTTAGCAACGTGGCCAACTTCACGTAAGAAATTTTTAACAAAGGCGTTGGATACAGACCGTCCAGTGGCTTTACGTAACGGTGTGAAAGAAACAAATTTTGAAGTAAGTTCAACAGCGACTAGAACGTACGAAAATCCATTAGATGTTCTGACAAGCGGTCCCAAGAGATCAACAGCAGCAAATTCTTTTAATTTAGAAGGAATGATAGGAAACAACGGAGCACGATGTGAGACAGTAGATGGTTTCGCCTTTTGACAAAGTTTACAAATAGACAAGACTCTTCGAATTCTCTTTTCCATATTGTTAAAATAACAAGTCGATCGAAGAATATGATAACATTTTCGTGGACCAAAATGTGCGTAGCTGAAATGAATGTACCAAATGAGCTTATTAACAAAATCGTCAGGAATGCAAAGTACCCATAGCTTGTCATCAACAGTGCAGCGTTTGAACAGTATGTTGTTTCTAACCAGATAATAATGCCGAATCTGTGTGTGTGTCTTTTCATGCCATTTGCTCTTGATGTCTTTCCAAATCGGATCTTTATCTTGTTCATGAGCAATGTCCTTTAAGGATGTGGTGATGAAGTTTTCAAAGGCGACTTTCTGAATGTAAAGAATACTGAAATTTTTCTCGAGGTTGCCTTCTGTGGTACTTTTCTCAAGCCCAGCCGGTGCGCGTGACAGTGCGTCCGCAACAATGTTCTCCTTGCCGGGAATGTAGACTATTGTGAAGCGGAATTCTTGCAGAAACAATGCCCAACGTTTTAACCTGTCATGATTTAATTTTGAAGACATAAGAAATTGTAATGCACGATGATCACTGTATACTTTTACGTGCTTACCAGAAAGAAAGAAACGGAATTTGTTAAATGCCCAAACGATAGCTAAAGCTTCTAATTCAGTAACGGAATAATTTTTTTCAGATTTTGTTAGCACTCGGCTAGCAAAAGCAATGGTTTTCTGAACGGTAGTGTCATTTTCTATGGCTTCTTGAAATAAATGGGCACCAAGACCGACTTTAGAAGAATCCGTGCTAAGGCAGAAATCTTGTGATAGATCTGGATGAGCTAAGATTGGCGCGTGAAGTAACGCTTCTTTCAAAGAATTGAATTCCAACTGTGCTTGTTCGTCCCAGTTCCAAATAGTATTTTTTCCAGTGAGAGAACAAAGTTTTGGTGTAACAAGAATTTGCATATTCAGAAAACGACGGTAAAAATTTACGAGACCTAGAAAACTGCGGACTTGTCTTTTTGTGGATGGAACTGGAATGGCTCTGATTGCTTCTAACTTTTCAGGATCCGGCTGAATGCCTTCAGAAGAAATAATATGTCCCAAAAACTTCACCTTTGTCCTACCGAATTCAGACTTTTCCAAGTTAACTGTAATTCCAGATTCTGCAAAAATACGTAACAAACTGTTGAGGATGCGATTATGTAGTTCCCATGAAGCTTCTGCTATTAGAATATCGTCCACATATAAGGTGATGTGACGTTTTAAGAACTCAGGTAATATCGAATTTAGCCCGCGAATGAATGCTGCTGAAGAAATGTTCAAACCAAAGGGAAGTTTCCGAAACTGATAACAAACGCCGAAACAAAGGAAAGCTGTGTATTTTCTACATTCTGGATGAAGTTCGATCTGATAAAAGCTGGATCTGAGATCAATGGAAGACAACACTTTTACACCATTAAAATTTTGAAGAAGTTCTTCCATCGTCTGCGGCCTGTCTGTTTCAGGAATAATGATAGTATTGATTTGTCTCGAATCTAAGACAAGCCTGATCGATCCATTTTTCTTCTCAACAACATGTAACGGATTGTTGTATGAGCTTACTGCAGGCTCAATAATGCCCTCGTCAAGCATAGATTGTATTTCTGTTCTAACACGGTCCCTATAATGCGCCGGAATTACGTATGGTCTAACACAAAATTTAGTATGCTCACGAACACGAAATTGGTATTGAAATCCCTTGATTGTTCCTGTTTTGTGAGTAAAAACTGTGGAATGTTCTTGTAAAA
Source organism: Schistocerca americana (assembly GCF_021461395.2). Taxonomy (NCBI): domain Eukaryota; kingdom Metazoa; phylum Arthropoda; class Insecta; order Orthoptera; family Acrididae; genus Schistocerca; species Schistocerca americana. Next base: position 303,774,292 of record NC_060121.1, read on the forward strand.
TCTCAAAAAGGTCCTGCCTATCAGTGTCATTACAATTCTCAATTGTTTGAATTTTATTCTGAATTAACTCATTAATTTCAAATATGCCGTCGATATCATCCCTGTCAGTTCTTGCAGAGTGATTGTTAGTGTCTAGTTCCGTAGAAAATTCCGAATTGTTGTCCAACAGAAGGTAAAGCCGATTAATTTCCTCGTCATGGTTTGAGAGCCAATCTTCAAATTTCAAAGCTATTGACTTACCTTCTTTCTCTAAACTTATTTCAGCATCGTGAAAGTTTAAGATTGCTTTGTATTCATTCAAAAAGTCTACTCCCAATATAATTTCCGTCGACAATAATGGAACAATGAGAAAGTTCATAGAGAAGCTGTGGCTTTGACAAAAGCATTCTAAATTGGTTTGTTGGCGTACATCTACACTTTTTCCAAAGATTGCACCTTGTAATTTAATCTTACGTAACGGAAGTGTGGGGCAATCGTTCGATTTGTTGCATTTGCTAAAGGCTGTTTCACTGATTACTGAAATGGGACTGCCAGAGTCAAGTACTGCCGTAAATTTTACGTCATTTACAGTAATGTGAATCACAGGATATGCAATGTTGTTATGTTTTACGTCGTGTTCCTGGAGTAAGATGTCCCTAATGTCCTCCATTTTTACGTAATTACTAGCTACGGCAGATGCGTCGTTAGTGTCATAAGAACGTTTTGTGGCTGCCAGGGGTGTGAGTCATTGCCTATTGTCTCTTTGTTGGCGTGCGTCGTTATTGGGGTTTGGAGACCTAACTTCTACAAATTCACCTCCTCGAGAGGGCCCTGCTCTGTTTGAATCCCGCCAGTTCTGATGCAGTTCAGGTCTGTCGTTACGATCACATCGTCTGTCGTCATGTCGGTAGTTCCTGTAGTTTCTTTCTTGTCGGTTAAGTGGTGGAGAATTTCTCCCTGAATCGCAACTGCGCGCTGAACTGTTGCGTCTGAAGTTATTCTGTCTCCCTTGATAATAATTATTTTGGTTCCCATATTGTCTGTTTCTCTGATTGTCTCTGTGATAGTCATTACCGCGGAGAGGTGATCTTTCCCTGTAATTATTACTACTCTGCCAACGGTTGTCATACGGGTGGTGTCTGTTTTGGTCACGATTTGTGTTGTGAGAATAGCCTTGTCGCGTCCAGTTATTATCGAGGAATTGTGACGGATGTGACCTGTAATTGTTGTGTTCCTGTTTCCGCATTCCGCGATTGTCAGTGTCAATTTCCAATTCTTGTAACAGTCCCTGAAAAGCTTCAATGTCGTCTTTGCAACGTCCTGCCAAAATAATGTGTCGTAAATGTTCAGGCAATTTGATTAAGCAAATGCGGATAAGTTCTGAGGGGCTGTATGGGTTTGACAGGTACTGATTCTTGTGCAACATGTCTTCAAAATATTTCATAAGACTGGAAAATTCAGATTGTTCGAAACGTTTCATCATTATGATGCTTTGTTTTACTCGGTCTTGTGTGGCCTGAGACCAATACGCTGAGAGGAAGGCATGGTAAAATTCTCCTTCACTGTGGCAATCGTGAATGACCGATCGCATTCTTACAGCTGGTTCATTCTCTAAGTAGCCACACATAAATTCTAATCTGTGTTCCAACGACCAGTTGGGAGGAAAACAATGAGAGAATTGATGGAGCCATGCTTGTGGATGAATGTCGTTGCCAGAATTCTTAAATGTTTTGAATTTACGTGTAGTAATGAACAGCTTATAGTCAAAATCGTCATGTCGGCGAGTCGCATATCGGTCATTGTTAGGTCGTGTCGGCCGTTCCATCTCAAAATTCGGTGCACATTGCCAATTTCTTTCATAACTTCCGAAATGCCCTGTGTTATTATTTTGCGGCTTTTCCGTGTTTCTAAGTCCCTCTTCCCGTGTTGGAGCGCGAGTGTCCTCTGAAATACGTAATTCTTGTATTACCTGTGTCAGCTGATCTTGTACTTCCCGGATTTCTCTTTGGTGTTGTGTATTAATTTGATTCTGATTTTGTTTGAATTTTCTGATTTGTTCATACTCTTCTGTGTCAGTGAAGGCTACGGGTCTTGTGTCATTCAGATCATCATCTACCTTTGCAGATAAGTTAGTGACCTGATCCGAAAGTTCGGCTACTTTCTCCGATAGTGTACTTATTTCTTCAGTGTGTTTTTCTGAACCAAGTTTCAGAATATCTACTGTGTCCTTAAAGTTTTCCTGAGTTTTTGCAAGTTGCGTAACCGAATCGGTAGATGCAACTGAGTCAATTTTAGCCCACAAGGTCTCATGATTTTCATGAACAATGGTTTGCAGTTCTTTTATGGCTGCTTCGTGATTCTGTAATGCATTTTCATGCCGCGAAAAAATAGGTTGAAAATGCTCACAAATTTGTGTTTTTACGTCATTACAGACTTTTTGACATTTCGATTCAATGTTATGTAACTCAGTAGTTAAATCTTCACGTGTTTGTTCAAGCGTGGTGTGAAGATTTTGTTCCATTGCGTCTAACTGTTGCTGTGTTTGTCTCTGGTGTTGTTCCATTGTGTCTAACTTTTTAAGATTTTGTTCCACTGTGTCTAACTTTTTAAGATTTTGTCCCATTTGTCTCTGATTTTGTTCCATTTGTTGCATTAATTGCAATAATAATGTATTAGTGTCTGGAATCTGTTTCTCTACGCTTTTCGGCAGTGCGTTTGCACCGGCAACATTCACATTTTGACAAGCAGAAAATGTGTCTTGACTTATTTGAGAAAACGGTGATGACCCAAAACCTGAATCTACAGTATTTGCGATATTGTGTTCTGTCATTCCCGATTCCTGAGGCGAGCTGTTGCCGACCAATCGATCGATAACGCTTCCCTGTTCACTACCTGTTTCACTGTCTACACCATTGTTTGCCGCCCGCTCCATTTCCCTATGCGCAATTACCAAATTACTACTTTGAACATTAGTTAATTCATTACTCTGCGGCGCTAACACACTGCCTTCGTCTTCACTGTCATTTCTCAGTTTACTTTGGAGCCTAGTATTACGTTTTTCACACGCCATAATTGTCACAATATTTCACACGATAACACAGAAAAGCACAATTTGAAGAGCAAAATAAAATAACATAGCAATGGAAATAATGTCTACTTAATTGCCAGCGCAGCTGCGAAATACTTGGTGCAAATCTACATGCATGCCACAACTGTTTTACTGTACAACAATGAAAGGCTACAACTACAAAGGAGATTCTCTCTACAATTACGCGCTAGCAATAAACAAAATCTACACTAATTACACAAACTACAAGAAAAATCAGAAGATTCCAGTGAGGTATCCTCGGCTAAGGGTCGACATATGAAACGTCCCCTTTGAACAATTTATATATGGCTGTGCTTAACCTGACACACAATATTTTGTTAGCGCAACGCAATCTGACTTTCAAAATTCCCTGCAAAAGAATGGCCCTGACTAACATTAAACTATACCTTTCACAAATCACTTACCTCACAAAAATCTTCGCTGCTCAAGCTACTGCAATACAGCGAGCGCCACTACTGCCAGCTAAATAAAAGATTCAAACTATGGAAGGCACTAACTACTGATAGGGATAGTTAGCAAATGAAAGATATTAATAGAGAACAAACAATGTATTTACCTTGATATCATCATATATAAATATAGCAGTTCATGACAAATTACAAATCTCCGCCATCTCTCTCCCCACATCCACCACTGCTGGCGGCTCACCTCCAACTGCGCAACGCTACGCGCTGTTCACATCCAGCTGCCTAACACTACAATGGCGAGAATTACAACAATGCAAAGCAGCCACAGACTGCACACAGCACAGCCAGCGATTTTCATATTAAGCGCTACGTAACGTTGCCAATAAGAAAACATAAACAGCCTACTTACATAGAGAAAACATAAACAGCCTACTTACAGTGTGTATCCACCTTTCGCAGCAATGCAGGCTGCTATTCTCCCATGGAGACGATCGTAGAGATGCTGGATGTAGTCCTGTGGAGCGGCTTGCCATGCCATTTCCACCTGGCGCCTCAGTTGGACCAGCGTTCGTGCTGGACGTGCAGACCGCGTGAGACGACGCTTCATCCAGTCCCAAACATGCTCAATGGGGGACAGATCCGGAGATATTGCTGGCCAGGGTAGTTGACTTACACCTTCTAGAGCACGTTGGGTGGCACGGGATACATGCGGACGTGCATTGTCCTGTTGGAACACCAAGTTCCCTTGCCGGTCTAGGAATGGTAGAACGATGGGTTCGATGACGGTTTGGATGTACCGTGCACTATTCAGTGTCCCCTCGACGATCACCAGTGGTGTACAGCCAGTGTAGGAGATCGCTCCCCACACCATGATGCCGGGTGTTGGCCCTGTGTGCCTCGGTCGTATGCAGTCCTGATTGTGGTGCTCACCTGCACGGCGTCAAACACGTATACGACCATCATTGGCACCAAGGCAGAAGCGACTCTCATCGCTGAAGACGACACGTCTCCATTCGTCCCTCCATTCACGCCTGTCGCGACACCACTGGAGGCGGGCTGCACGATGTTGGGGCGTGAGCGGAAGACGGCCTAACGGTGTGCGGGACCGTAGGCCAGCTTCATGGAGACGGTTGCGAATGGTCCTCGCCGATACCCCAGGAGCAACAGTGTCCCTAATTTGCTGGGAAGTGGCGGTGCGGTCCCCTACGGCACTGCGTAGGATCCTACGGTCTTGGCGTGCATCCGTGCGTCGCTGCGGTCAGGTCCCAGATCGACGGGCACGTGCACCTTCCGCCGACCACTGGCGACAACATCGATGTACTGTGGAGATCTCACGCCCCACGTGTTGAGCAATTCGGCGGTACGTCCAACCGGCCTCCCGCATGCCCACTATACGCCCTCGCTCAAAGTCCGTCAACTGCACATACGGTTCACGTCCAAGCTGTCGCGGCATGCTACCAGTGTTAAAGACTGCGATGGAGCTCCGTATGCCACGGCAAACTGGCTGACACTGACGGCGGCGGTGCACAAATGCTGCGCAGCTAGCGCCATTCGACGGCCAACACCGCGGTTCCTGGTGTGTCCGCTGTGCCGTGCGTGTGATCATTGCTTGTACAGCCCTCTCGCAGTGTCCGGAGCAAGTATGGTGGGTCTGACACACCGGTGTCAATGTGTTCTTTTTTCCATTTCCAGGAGTGTATATAAGGCCACCACAGCAGCGGTGGAGGTAACTATTGAAAGCTTGAAGGTTTTACTCTGAACTGACGCGGCAAGAAGTACGAGAATGAGTTTTACGTCGTTACTTGCCAGAATACTATAACAGTACTAAGTAGCTACCACTTCCTAATGTTCTGCAAAGTCATCAACCTTTTCCTTTCTCAATTACACATTAAATATGATTGCAAAATACAATTTTATTAAGATTATTGTCACATCGGTGATAAATTTTGGATGGAGAAGAAGCTATTTTAGAAGACATGGATCAATAGTGTATAATGACTACGTTGGATTGATGGACGGTCCGCAGATTTACTCGGTAAACGTTTGTTAGCGGTTGCCCATTAATTCTTTGCACTGATACGCTATTAAAGCCGACAAATATGGTTTATCAATCTTGCTGTCACTCACGAGACAGGTTTTGAAATTGCCACTACCACTACATCACAACAAAAGGCCTGGTAGCAAACTAATTACTTTCAAGAAGACGCCCAGACACAACCACTACATTGTAAAAATTACACCGCCGACAATATCTACACCCCCTTCAGTTGATTTCTAGCAACTTACGGTGATGGTGCACACAAGGGTAAACAGGGATGACAGTTCAAAGTCAGTAGCTTATGAGTTACACAAGAACACCACATTTCTTGTTTCCACAGGAAAAAGAATGTAATTTATTAGTTTCAATTAAACCTCGCCACATCTGTCACTCCAACTAAACACCACTTCCTGCTAGCCAGCGCTCCACGTCATATCATGAGGCCTGTTTCTACCGAGCACATATACGATCACCAACTGCAAAATTGGTTCAAATGGCTCTGAGCACTATGGGACTAAACATCTGAGGTCATCAGTCCCATAGACTTACAACTACTTAAACCTAACTAACCTAAGGACATCACACACATCCATGCCCGAGGCAGGACTCGAACCTGCGACCGTAGCAGCAGCAGCGCGGTTTCGGACTGAAGCGCCTAGAACCGCTCGGCCACAACGGGCGGCACCAACTGCAATATCCTTGCCTATGAAACAGGGAGATAGGGCAAATTTCAGGCATGATCACGGGAATAAACTTTTTCAAAACTACCTGTGCGAGCAGAACAACTATAATCATTACTGATGGTTACTGACACCCGACTTTGATACAGTTCCGCACTGTCGCCTGATAAACAAAGTAAGAGCCTCCGGAATATCAGACCAGCTGTGTGGCTGGATTGAAGAGTTTTTAGCAAACAGAACACAGCATGTTGTTCTCAATGGAGAGACGTCTGCAGACCTTAAAGTAACCTCTGGCTTGCCACAGGGGAGTGTTATGGGACCATTGCTTTTCACAATATATATAAATGATCTAGTAGATAGTGTCGGAAGTTCCATGCGGCTTTTCGCGGATGATGCTGTAGTGTACAGAGAAGTTGCAGCATTAGAAAATTGCAACGAAATGCAGGAAGATCTGCAGCGGATAGGCACTTGGTGCAGGGAATGGCAACTGCCCCTTAACATAGACAAATGTAACGTATTGCGAATACATAGAAAGAGGATCCTTTATTGTATGATTATATGATATCAGAACAAACAATGGTAGCAGTTACTTCTGTAAAATATCTGGGAGTATGCGTACTGAACGATTTGAAGTGGAATGATCACATAAAATTAGTTGTTGGTAAGGCGGGTGCCAGGTTGAGATTCATTGGGAGAGTCCTTAGAAAATGTAGTCCATCAACAAAAGAAGTGGCTTACAAAACATTCGTTCGACCTATACTTGAGTATTGCTCGTCAGTGTGGGATCCGTACCAGGTCGGGTTGACAGTGGAAATAGAGAAGATCCAAAGAAGAGCGGCGCGTTTCGTCACAGGGTTATTTGGTAAGTGTGATACCGTTACAGAGAAGTTTAGCAAACTCAAGTGGCAGATTCTGCAAGAGAGGCGCTCTGAATCGCGGTGTAGGTTGCTGTCCAGGTTTCGAGAGGGTGCGTTTCTGGATGACGTATCGAATATATTGCTTCCCCCTACTTATACCTCCCGAGGAGCTCGGAGGTTTTCTGGCAGTCGTTCTTCCCGCGAACCATACGCTACTGGAACAGGAAAGGGAGGTAATGACAGTGCCACGTAAAGTGCCGTCCGTCACACACCGTTGGATGGCTTGCGAAGTAGAAATGTAGATGTAGATATAGACTTCAGTAATCTCTCTAAACACCACCGCTCCTCCATTAAAGTCCCACGTCGCGCCTCCTAGACCGAAGAGGACTGTCGATTATTTCTCTTGATTTAGTGGAAATGTACGTTAACATTTTCAACGAAGGTATGTAAAGTTAATTACACTAATGAGAGTTGTCTAATGTTCTGGAATGGAATTTTTTTTAAAGATTATTTAACAGCTATGTATTGTTTCTAGGCTATGGCTTGAAAACGGACACTGTAGTCCGAAACCAGTCATCACAAGCAATAAGTGTTGAAGGCAACTGTCACAGAAACTGAAAAAAGAATAAAAGAAGTAAATTTATTTGGAAGAAATTCACGGACACATATTTCGAACTCTTATTATACCCGTTGTCACATATTCTTTATATCATTTAGATATTAACAGGATCATAAGGGGTTGAGAGTTGGCTGTTACATTGCAAATTTCAATATTTAGTTTTATATTTTTATAAACCAGTATTATTTTAGCGTACTAGTTGCCGCAGGCTTACTGTAAAGATTCAATTCTGTACCTAGTATCGACTACGAACATTTTAGTTGCCTTTGGGGTAGTCTGTGAGGCATCGATGAAGTTTTCCGTGTGTTCCGGTTGAGTTAAACACACTAAGAAATCAGGTCTTCGCCGCCCCGCCGAGACCCATGGGGCATGAGTTTACACTGAGCACTCTTGTGTACTGCAAAATGCCGGTTGTTGGACTGGGAGGGGCGTGCTGGAAGTGCACACTTGCAATACGATTTTGCTAGCCATTCACAGCGAAGCGTAGTTGATTCACATAGCAAAGTGACTGTAATTTTTTATGGGTTGGGAGCGCGTTTCACTTGTAGAGATTCATTAAAATGTGTGTGAATTCCTAAAGGACCAAACTGCTGAGGTCATCGGTCCCTAGACTTATACACTACTTAAACTAACTTCTGCTAAGAGCAACACACACACCCATTCCCGAGGGAGGACTCGAACTTACGGCAGCAGCGGCCGCGCAGTCCGTGACATAGCGTCTCAAACCACGCGGCCATTCCGCGCGGCTGTGGAGATTGGTCCTTGCGTCTTTGTGAGGCGAGTATGTTTTGAGGCTCGGCACAGAATCTGTTTGCTATCAATTCTCACGAGTAGTAAAACAATGTATGTAGTTACACTGTCTGTCACTGAACCTTTGTTAATGCTTTGGGACTTGCATGCATTACATTTCTTTTTCCTACATTCTGAACTCTGTGTACCACATGTTTCTGGGCACAATTCGTACGTAATATATCACTGTGATCTACCCACTTTTCTGAAGTCAGTTACATGAATTTTCATTCCAATATTATTTCCAAGCATTTTTTCTTGCTATTCATTTAACGATTCAAACGAATCAGGTTGACATGCGCTCAGCAGCTGGAACACGACAACTTGACATGAAACGTACTGAAACGTCCCCTTAGACAAATTTATGAATTACTATGCTGGTTAACCCCTTACGTTATTTGAACGTACTCAGACATTTCGCTCTTTACTTCTTCTGATCAGCACTAAGCTGACACACAATATTTTTAGCGCAACGGAATCTGACTTTCAAAAATTCCTACAAAAGAATGGCCCTGACTAACATTAACCTATACCTTTCACAAATCACTTACCTCACAAAAATCTTCGTCACTCGAACTACTGCAATACAGCGACCGCCACTACTGCCAGTTAAATAAAAGATTCAAACTATTGAAGGCACTAACTACTGATAGGCATAGTTAGCAGATGAAAGATTTTGATAGAGAACAAACAATGTATTTACCTTAATAGTGTTCAAAAGTCATAACATATATATCAGTTCATGACATCCAGTCTTACAAATTTACTGTCTCTGATAGACACACGTCCAGATCATCTGCTCTCAAAACTGAGCCATCTCTCTCCCCACATCCACCACTGCTGGCGGCTCACCTCCAACTGCGCAACGCTACGCGCTGTTAACAGCCAACTGCCCAACACTACAATAGCAATACTGCAACAATGCAGACCAGCCACAGACTTCACACAGCACAGCCAGTGATTTTCATATAGAGCGCTACGTGGCGTTACCAACATAAAAACCTAAACAGCCTACCTATTTGCCTTTTTTAACAAGTAGATGTTATGATCTTATTGAGGTTCACATCAATAACAGTAGTATTTACAAGGACAATTGCACTTCACTATATTTTGCATACTTCTCAGCAGGGAAGGTAGGTTTTGGTGCTGACGCTGGTGTTAGAGACGCAGTGCTTTGTTATACAGGAAGCGTGTTTATTCAGTGTCTTATGTTTGTGCACCATTGCAACAGATTGGGTCCACAGGCTCATTTGTACTGCACAAGGCTATAAACCGCTACCTTAAACACTTTTATGCTTGGTGATGTCTTTGGTTTGATTGCTCATGTTGACTGCTCGGCTGAAGCAAAAAAACTTCAACAGGAAAGTTTTGAGGAATGCTTATGGCCGCATCCGCGATAATCCCACTGCAGAATGGAAAAAACCGAAACAGACACAGAAGTCTGCGATTCACACAAAGAGTCAAGCATCATTTTCAAAATTAACTCTTCTTGGACTGGACATTCAAGAAAGATAATGCCCCGTTGACAGCGCGGTATGTGCGTGATGTTCTTTTGTTAGTTAGGTTTAAGTAGTTCTAAGTCTAGGGGACTGATGACCTCAGAGGTTAGGTCCCATAGTGCTTGGAGCCATTTCTTTTTGACAGCGCTGTCATTAGAGACGGAGCACAAGCTTGGATGACGAAAATATGGGAAAAAAATCGGCCGTGCCCTTTTTCGAAGGAACCATTTCGGCATTTGCCTGGAGCGATTTAGGGAAGGCACTGAGAACTCAACCGGTTTTCGGCTTGCAAGGCCACCTTCAGACATTTGCTAACTATTGTTACCTAAGAAGTTAACGGCACTGAGAAAGAAGTTACACATCTAGTTTGAACTAGAAACGTACAGCAAATAAGGTCTACGACAGTGGTAATGCAACGTAAAAAAATAAAGAGCTGAACAATAAATAAATATAAAGGGAGTAAATGTGAAAAAAATTCAACACAAAAATGGAACAGCAGGGTACATAAGGGTTTATATTAATAAACGAAACCAATAAAATGAAATTAGTACTTGACAATACTACTTCAGGAGATACAAAATACTGACAGTGATACACAAACTAATTTAATGAAAGAATTGTCAATGTAACTACAGAATATGTGAGGGACATAATCGACACCCATGAGATACGTTTCTGCTCCAAACTAGATGTGTAACATATTTTCCAAAGTCGTTTACAAACATTTAACTTCTTTGCTGACAATACTCAGAAAATGTCTGAAGATCTCCTTCCAAGCCGAAAACCGGTTAACACTGTAAAAGTAATATTGTAGAACAAAATCAGACTAGCTCTTTTCATTTATTATAATGTTGTCATACGAAGAAGAATGGAAGATTCAGTTAACATCAAATCTGGATGGCCAGACGAGTATTTGAACCATCATCCTCCCGAATTAAGTCTAGTTTGCTGACCAGTGTGCTACATCACTTGGCTGGACACGCATTTCGAGGCCCTGAACAAAGAAAAACGCAGCCTATATGTACAGAACGTTCTCACGGACGACATTTCTGTGACAATATCAGAGAAGATTTCAGAATCCCTCGAATAAGGAACGGGGAAATTAAATGACAAAACGGAACTACTTGGGAAGGTATTCTAATAACAGCAGCTAACGACTTTCCTAGCTTGTAAAGCAAAAGCTGTGGTGCCTAACTCAGGAGGTAATACTCAGGGTGGCCAGCAACAGACTGAAAACCTTGTAATGGTGTTGCAAGGGACACTGAAGCGCCAAAGCAACTGTTATAGGCATACATATTCAAATAAGGAGACATGTAAACAGACAGAATACGACGCTGCGGTCGGCAACGCCTATATAGGACAACAAGTGTCTGGCGCAATCGTTAGATCGGTTACTGCTGCTACATTGGCAGGCTATCAAGATTTAAGTGCTTTTGAACTTGGTGTTACAGTCAGCGCATGAGCGATGGTACACAGCATCTCCGAGGTAGCGATGAAGTGGGCGGGGGGGGGGGGGGGGGGGGGTTGCCCTTACGACCGTTGCACGAGTGTACCTTAAATATCAAGAATCTGGTAAAACATCAAATCTCCGACATCGATGTTGCTGGAAATAGATCCTGCAAGAACAGGACCAACGACGACGGAAGAGAATCGTTCAACGTGACGGAAGTGAAACCGTTCTGCAAATTGCTGCAGATTTCAATGCTGGGCCATTAACAATTGTCAGCGTACGAACCATTCACCGAAAAATCATCGATATGGGCTTTCGGAGCCGAAGGCCCACTCGTTCACGACACAAAGCTTTACGCCTCGTCTGGGCCGGTCAACACAAACTTTGGACTGTTGATGACTGGAAACATGTTGACTGGTCGGAAGAGTCTCGTTTCAAATTGTATCGAGTGGATGGACGTGTACAGGTATGGAGACAACCTCATGATTCCATGGACTCTGCATCTCAGCAGGGGACTGTTAAAGCTGGTGGAGGCTCTGCAATGGTGTGGTGCGTGTGCAGTTGGAGTGATATGGGACCCGTGAGACGCCTATATACGACTCTGACAGGTGCCACTTTCATAAGCAGCCTGTCTGATCACTGCATCCATTCAGGTCCATTGGGCTATTCCAGCAGGACAATGAGACACCCTACACGCCTAGAATTGCCACAGAGTGGCTCCAGGAGCACTCTTCTGAGTTTAAACACTTCCGCTGTCCAGCAGACTCACCAGACATGAACATTATTGAGGGTATCTGGGATGCCTTAGAACGCGCTGTTCAGAAGAGATCTCCACCCCCTCGTACTCTTACGGAATTGTGGACAGCCGTGCAGGATTCATGGTGTCAGTTCTCTCCAGCACTAGGTCAGCCTTTGGTCGAGGTCATTCCACGTCGTGTTGCGGCACTTCCGCGTGCTCGCGGGGGCCCTACACGATATTAGGCAGGTGTACCAGTTTCTTAGGCTCTTCATTGAAGGTTGTGCTGAGAAATATTTGTTAAGAAGAAAAATAGATACGTTGCGCCGTTTCCGAGTTAATTAGCATTGAAGTTAGCCAATCAGGCCGCCGTGAGAGCAAATTCAAGCGGCCCACCGGGTACAATTAGTATCACTTGTTCCCCTCAGAGCGTTGATGACAGCGTACGAAACTGCTCAGCCTTTGGATCGCGTTCTATCCTTACTACCATCCCATTTGCAAGTTTTGTGTCTCTCTCTTGTTCAGTTTTAAGAAACCAAACGGAGAACACGTTTGGCGACACCGTCTCGGGCGGGCAGCTTGAATTTGCGCTCGCAGCGGTCTGACTGGCTAACTTCAACGCAAATTAACTCGGAAACGGCGCGACATACCGAATTTTTTCCTTAACAGTTTTTCTCAGCACAACCTACCCTGAAACTCCCTTAAAAGTTTCTTACACTGTTTCTGACCACCCTGTACTTTACATATTATAACCTACCAATTTTCACTGTCACTGGCCATTTCCGTGTCAAAGATTCCCGTATTCCATATTAGATTTTAGCTAACCTGTGTCTTCTTCTTAACGTAATTTGCAGCATTCTGCAGTTTCCCCACGATCCCCATTTTACTTCTATACGCCGCCATTTTCCACACGTATTGTTATAGATCTACATTTTTTGTCAGTATTTCACGCCAGCAGAACTCTGTGAACGAAGAAAAGAGTTATGCTATGGCGCCAGTCTATTCGTGATGTCTCCCTTTCCTGTTTACGTTTCTCATATGCGGCACGATTTTATTCTTCCCGACGTATAATAATATATTTCTAAAAAGGGAAAGGGATTTAGCAATCAGTCCCAAATCCAACGTGTAATTTTTTTACTGCAGATCTAAATTTCAGCTAGTGAACAATTATCTTCAGTACATTTAAACCGAGTCATACACATTTGCCAAGTTTTCGGCAACATACTACACAATCTTAGGACGTAAATGGCCAGATTCTAACTGAGGCTGAGGTATTTGGCTAACAATACAGGTGTAACAAAATGTAAAGTGATGAGTTTCAAACCATCTTTCAATCCTGATCTGTTCATCAAAGGGACTGCCAACTACGTGAAGCAATATAGACTTGCGGAAGAAACGAGCTATTGCGCGATTTTTTCCGTGGCAGAGAAATTAATGAATCGCTTGTAACGAATGCAAATTTTTCCGGATGCTCAATTCAGGACACGGCAGTGTGTACGTAGCGACGAAAGCGTGTGGCGCTGCGCTGATAGCACAAATGAATGCCGGAATATTTGTCTAGAACGAACGTAAACATTTGCCAACGGCCATCGCGCTAAACGAGAGCTTATTCCCAAAACACTGACGAGCGACGTGATTATATAGTCGTCGGCGTGGAATGAAATGCTGCTCGGTCAGAAGTAATATACAAAAAAGGGGGAGGGCGCAGGGGGTGGAAGAGGGGGTGTCGGGATTGGGTTTGCGCATGCGAGGTGTGAATGGGCGTCGCAATGAATGCCGCTTCAGCCTCCATTGTGGCCGTGCCGGTCATTGTGCTGATCCGCGCATTTGTTTGCTGTAGGGGAGCGACTGCTAACGCCGACAGATTTGTACGACTTTACGTCCAGACGAACTGGCGCCCTGTTGGGAATGGGATGGGCTATTTTGCTAACGATGTTATTTTGTCGAAAACGTACATACAAGAGTGAACTAAAACTCGTGGGTAAACCCACACCATATTCCTTTGTTTTATCTTCAGCCTTTTGACTGTTGCGATGCTGTTCGCTACGATTACCTCTCCTGTACACATATCTTGGTCTCACAACGACCTTAACGATTTGTTGTGTTTTATGTGCACATGAACACCAAGGACAATTTTTTTAAAAAAATCTTCAGGTATATTTTCAGAGCATTTATTCACCGTTATGGCTTTGATTCAAAGCCTCATTACCAAAAGGTTTTCATGGAGGCAAGTTCCGTCTTTGCAACTAATTGAAAGGCAATTTGTTGTCTGTCATACGCTTTTCAGTTCTTTTGTATATGAAGCATCTTCAGTGGTGACTTCCAGTGTTTCTAGTCCAAGTATGTCGCCCTGGTGATGCGCTTACTCGGTCTCAACTCCAGATGGCTGGTTCTCGGCGATTTGTTTTCCCCTGTATTTATTACAACACCTCAGTTGAACTTTTCACTTTGTCTTGAACGTGTGTGGGTTTACTGTGAGTAGTGACTACACACCGTAAACATACAAATGTTCAACAGATAATGAAAAATGGAAATGAAACGTTGTAATAAATGTGAGCCAGAAAAAAACGGCGAAAATCGGTCATCTGGTATATGTGGAACGGGTAAACACATCTCCAGGGCTACACACATGGACTAGCAACATTGGAAGTCGCCACTGAAGGTGCTTCATAAGTAAAAGAGGTGAAAGGCGTAGGCAGATAACAAACTGTCTTTTATTTAGTGCCGGCCCGAGTGGCCGAGCGGTTCTAGGCGCTAAAGTCTGGATCCGCGTGACCGCTACGCTCACAGGTTCGAATCCTGCCTCGGGCATGGATGTGTGTGATGTCCTTAGGTTAGTTAGATTTAAGTAGTTCTAAGTTCTAGGGGACTGATGACCACAGCAGTTAAGTCCCATAGTGCTCAGAGCCAATTGAAGCATTTTTTTTTTATTTAGTAGTAAAGACTGGCCATACCTCAATCAATTTTGATGTAACTAAGGAACGACGGAAAACGAAAAAAGAAATTTTTACTGCCAGTATTTTGTCGGCAAGGGGAGGGTACGTGGTAACGCAAGACTTTGCTCCAGTGTCCTAAATTAAAGACCAAATCACTCCGCAGTGTCTTATGCAGCAAGGACATGTTAACAATGTTGGTGGTGATTCGAGAAGAGAAGGCTATCCGGCGACACCGAGGTTAACCGTCGCTTGTCTCATCATCACACAACAAAAACACGAGCCCATAATACGCACACACATCACATTGCAGTTCTCTACAATAACACATAAACTTAGCACACAGCTCTCAAACTTCACAAAGAAGAGGTGACGCTGTGTGTTAAGGAAGGGAAAATCTTTCTAATTAGGTGGCTGAACCTACCTCTTGAAGTCTCCGAGCCAACCACGCCATACGATAATCAATTCAGAGTGTTTAGCTATATGCGACTCGTGGTCTCCGCTATCTTGTTACAGAGGAACAATGTAGTTACAATTTGGTTGGTTTGTTACCCGACTCCCGACTTACCTTTGTTTCTGTAAAAATACCTCCGCAGTAGTGAAAGACAGTGTAATAAGTAACCAACAAAGCGTACAACACAGAACAAGGAGGAATACAAGAACCCACAGATGGAATACGTACCCTTTTATCAAAGCGTATTTAATCAGTTGTGCCTGTGTACAGTACAGTACATAACGAATGCAGAACTGTTCCTTTACCGGTATTGCTCAAAACGTCGACCAACATGATCACACCAAAGTGTACAGCAATGCACCACCCGCTGTCCTGCACGTTCTAGAATCACGAGTCACACAAACTAAGCTCTTTATATTCTCCCAGAGGCTGATGTCATTGTCTGGTGAACGAGCTGGCATTAGTGCAGAATCACTGATACAAACCATTGTTGCCCAAACTATACAGCAATGTGGTTCCGAACGTCGAGTGTGAAGTGTACCGGCATGAAACAACATAAACTGACGAATTCTCAGTGGCATATATTCAATGGGTGGTTTACATTGCCTTAAGATTCTCCCAATGAATCTGAACCTGACATTAGCATTTCTTACAATTTTTTTAATGTGATCATCCTTCTTTAAGTCTCTACAGATGGTTCGTTACTCCCATGTACCTCACATTAGTTACTGCTTCCAGTGATTTTCGCTGATAGTGTAAAAAAAAAAATAATATGTTTCTTTATTTATTTATGTGCAAAACATTGCATTTATTTATGTTCGTAATCGTACGCATTAAGGTAGTTGTTATTCCACTAACGAAACGCTCTTACACAGAAATCACGACATATTTTTACAGGGTTAGTGTGTGTGCATCTGTAAACTACCTTGAATCTCTCTGGGTATGCCCTTGCTACCGTGGCGTGCAAGTAACAAGACGGGTGTGTGATACATTCTTCCCAGAGAGAGATGGAGAATACTTCACGTCGTCGGCAGTGTCCTCTCTAGCTCGTCGATGTGCCACACGCTCGATATGTTGGCTACCGTGATAACTGGCAACGCTAGGCAGAGGCCACACTCGCCAACTGTTGCTGCTCCTGACTCTCCCAAAGATCAGTGTCAGCCAGGAACTCGGTTTGAGAAGGGCCGTGCTGTGCCCCAAGTGCCACACTCTTTCCAATTTTCAGTACTGTTTCATTATTTTTGGCGCGTTGACGGCATAACATAATTTTTATGTGGCACAAATTATCGGGATACGGACAGATGCGGACAATTTCATGTTTATGCCACGTAGCCATGCCTTATTTAGTTTCATAATCGAGAAAAGGTCTCCCACAAATACGTCGATCGAAATATTGTAGCGCTTTTGCAACCTCATTATAGAGATTGGAAACTCTACCTGACGAAAGCAGTGTAGACGTCCCGGACAGTTTTAACATAAAAGGATCTGCCATTAAAACGAAAATTGCCTTGCAGGCCAATCATTTTCATCAACATATGCATAGAAGTGATTTCAAATGAAACGAGAAACAGTCTCGAAAACGGTTCGAAAACAGATCTAAGATGGGCAGTGACTTCTAAACGTTTAGGAAACTATCCTCGTAATTCTTTCGAGAGCACAGTGAATTGTTCAAACCTCGTGTTTTCTTTAACAGCAGTTGGTTTAGGGAACTGTACTATGATTATCAGAATGCATCCCTTGTACCAGGTGATTTTTTTTTAAATGCACACCCATCAAAAATGGTTCAAATGGCTCTGAGCACTATGGGACTTAACATCTATGGTCATCAGTCCCCTAGAACTTAGAACTACTTAAACCTAACTAACCTAAGGACATCACACACATCCACCCCCGAGGCAGGATTCGAATCTGCGACCGTAGCAGTCGCGCGGTTCCGGACTGAGCGCCTAGAACTGCTAGACCACCGCGGCCGGCCACACCCATCAAATCAGAAATAAGTTGTATTTCATCTTACAATGTCTTACTGTGGGCAGTCACGTCCACTTAAAATGCGAGGTCTCCAATCCATTCCAGATGATCTAATTTTCGTTCTGCATTCCTTTTTCCTTCATAAATTCGACAACAGCAAATTTTAAAGAGAAAAATCCTTCCGGACATGGCCCTTGACTCAACCAACGCACTTTTCAGTATTTTATTAAGTCTCCATATGCGTCGTTCAGTTCTATCGAAAACTGTGGCATCTGACAGCGGAATAATGCTTGCGACTTCCGAAATTTTTCTTTTCATACCACCAGTTTTTTCACGTGCTCCATGCCAGCAAATTTAGAACAAAGTGCTTCTTGATGTCCAGAACAATGAATTCTGTCTCTCGATCGTTCTAATTTTTTGCTCTTTCATTGGCAACTAAATCTGTAAATTCTTTCTGCACAGTATTGTAAATATCGTTTCATAGGAAACTTGCAGCACCAGTCATTTATGCGACTGCATAATACACATCGAGAATTATTATCCTCTTGTTCTGCCATTCCAATTCATAGATTGCTGGACTATCTCTTTTCTTGCAAACAGCCGCTGGACCTGCGAACGCCTTTCATACCACGAACAAATACCAAAGGGTAAACAGCGTTGACACCATGATGCTGCCGAACTTAAGAGAGTTGTTCCGACTGAAAAATACCACACAGCAATACTAAATGAAATGTCGCACAATACTAAATGAAACGATATGCTGTACGTAGTACTTCCTCGAGGGAACGAATAAAAAAATGGTTCAAATGGCTCTGAGCACTATGGGACTTAACATCTTAGGTCATCAGTCCCCTAGAACTTAGAACTACTGAAACCTGACTAACCTAAGGACATCACACAACACCCAGCCATCACGAGGCAGAGAAAATCCCTGACCCCGCCGGGAATCGAACCCGGGAACCCGGGCGTGGGAAGTGAGAACGCTACCGAAAGACCACGAGATGCGGGCGAGGGAACGAATAAGTCGAGACAGGCCGAACCTTGTGACTAGCGTGAAGTTTGTCACGACGTGGGCGGTTCTACCCTAGATACATTTATGCGCTCGGAAAACTATCGCTTCTTATCGCAGTGATTATCGTATTTGCTTCCTGCCACCCATAATGAACACTTCAGTGGATAAGCATCTTTCCCATACCTGACTACCATGAAAATCAACACTACTGGTACAGTAGATATCATACGTGAATCGTTGCTAAACAAACTAAGAGGTATGATAATCTCCTTTCCATGGGCCCCAGTTCATGTAGGAATGGTCTAAAATGAGATGGTCGACCAGAGGACGAAGAAGGCCAGTGTTTCTGGGACTGTAATTAACGTCACTCTACCACCCTCAGACGTCTGGTTATGGATGCTGCAAATGGGCGAAGAAGAATGGACACAGGATTGACACCTTTCAATCTGCTATAAAGGTCGAAAGACGTGTACTGTCAGATACATTTCATGCTATATATTAATGGGCACATCGGCAGGCACTAGTCTGTCTCAAAGAGCCTGTAGCCATCTAGCTGTTGGCTGAGATAGTATATCGCTGGGTAAAAGGTGTATTATACCCAGGCGAAACTACTTTCATCTGGATACAATTGGGGGTTCTATGACTGCTCTGGGAAAAGGCTTATTATACTAAAACACATAAAGTATTAGTTCACTTCGTTACATAAATGAATAAAAGATTTAGTTAAGCTTGACACACTTCTTCGCCAGAGGAGTACTGGACAATTTAGAGCTTTCATGAACTAGCTAATCATCACTGGATCCACAGATTAACTAACTGTTCTCTTGCAGTATAAAATGCAACATTCATAGCACTACAAGTTCATCTGAAACTTTAACTACTCATAGGTATTAGACAGTGATGCTGACTGCTGTAGCTGAAGTCTCAAACGGGGGTGAGCTCTGGCTTGCTCAACACTACATTGACCTTAACGAGAGGGCGCTGCATAGCATATAGGGGAGACGTGGTGTTCGGGAGCGCCTCCCATACGTTGTTTCGGATTGCGGCTAGCCCTCGCTAATGTTTGT
Organism: Schistocerca americana; assembly: GCF_021461395.2. Taxonomy (NCBI): domain Eukaryota; kingdom Metazoa; phylum Arthropoda; class Insecta; order Orthoptera; family Acrididae; genus Schistocerca; species Schistocerca americana. Next base: position 303,793,889 of record NC_060121.1, read on the forward strand.
GGTATTGATTCGCGTTGCCAACTTTGGTGTTACAACGCGATTTCTGTACGATACATTAAACTGTAAGGCACGTCTTAGTAAATGGTCTTTACGTTCACGTGACACCCAATAGGAAAGCTTTGGTGGCACAATCGGTTAGTGAGGGCTGTGCGATCGGCAGACAAATGGACACTCTCGTCTAGACGCTCGCTCCTTTCGCTTGGTATTATGAGGACATTTCAAACCATTTAGTATAGGCGCTTAGACCCTTTGTCTCGTGATGATTAAATGTGCAAATTGAAGTGACATCGTTCTGAATTATAGCGAGATGGTTGCTGGCTTGCTTGCTTGTGTTGCATTTGCGTAACTGTATGTTATGTGGTTTTGATAAAGAGTAAGACTTCTTTACATGAAACACTTTACAATAGCATTTAACGTAACATTGTGTCTTTGTTCGAGTTTTTAACTTCCTTAGATCACGTGGAAATTAATATTCAATTTTTATTCAGTCATCAAAGCTTTCAAGTTGTTTATTTCCTTGCTCTTCCACTCATCAGTTGTTATTTTGGACGTTAATACTAATATACAATGATTTTCTTTGCCTGTGGTACTGGGTGGTCGTATATAGACACGTCGTTCATTAAATAGAACTGGAATACAAGCATACAAAATAGGTTCCCAGATATGTCAATGACTCGAAGACTACTTAAGTAACAAAATCCAGTATGAAGTCCTCAGTGACAAGTGTTCATCACAGACACGGATATCGTCAGGGGTGCACAAGGGAAGTGTGATAGAACCGCTGTTGCTTTCTGTATACATAAATGATCTGGCGGATAGGGTAAGCAAAAGTCTGCGGCTGTTTGCTGGTGACGCTGTGGTGTGTGGGAAGGTGACACCGTTGAGTGGCTGTAGGAGGATACAAGATGATTTCGACAAAATTTTTAGTTGGTGTGATGAATGGCAGCTACCTCTAAATGTAGAAGAATGTAAGTTATTGCGAATGAGTAGGAAAAAGGAACTCATAATTTTCCAGCACATCATTAGTAGTGTGCTGCTCGACACAGTCACATAGATTAAACATCTAGGACTAACGTTGCAAAGCAATGTGAAGTGGAATGAGTGTGTAAGGATTGTGGTCGACTTCGGTTTGCTGGGAAACTTTCAGGGAACAGTGGATCACCTGCAAAGGAGACCGCGTATACAACTCTAGTGCGACCCATTGTTGAGTACTGTTCGAATGTTTGGGATCGGCATCAGGTCGGATTAAAGGAAGACACCGAATCAGTTCAGAGGCGGGCTACTAGTTTTGTTACCGGTAGGTTCGAACAACTCAAATTTGAATCAGTGGAGAGAAGGAGACGTTCTTTTCGAGAAGAGAACCAGTATTTGAGGCTGACTGCAGAACGATTATTACTGCTGCCAATGAAAATTTCGAGTAAGGACAACGAAGATAAGATCAGAGAAATTAGGGCGCGTACGGAGGCATAGAGACACTCGTCTTTCCCTCGCTCTATTTGTGGGTGGGATGGGTACACGGTACCCATCGCCACGCACCATACGGTGGCTTGCGAAGTATGCATGTAGAGGTAGATGTAGAAACATGAGACTTGGTATTTAAATTCTGAACAATGAATTAAGTACACATATAATTTGGGATTTTTACGATTATGATTGAAGTTAATCTTTTGTGTGTTCCCTATCTCTACATGTATTGACTCAACGACTGCTTCTCGGACATTCTACGTTCTTTTTAACTACATAGAAAACCGAGCTAGAATAAACTGCTTTTACTGTTGATGGAGTTTTATTTTAAATTAAGTTTTCAGCTACGCAGCTAAGTTCGTGCTGCTGTGGAACTTCAAGGCGCGTGCTTGCGGGATGGAAACTTTGAGATAAAATTTTGCTATGACACTAGCTCAGATCTTTTCTATTTTCTGGCTGTTGTAAGATACAGAGAGCAAACACATTTGCATCACGCCAACTGGACCTGTCATGTGTAATTCATACAAGCATATAGTGAGTATCTGCATAAGATCAGTTCTTAGGATTACTGCTTCCTTACCTCCATTAATTACTCCGCTGCGCCATAAGAGAGTTCATGCTAAAGGAACTTTAAAGACAAAGCTAGTTAGACTGTGTGTATTCACGTATCTGCGTTACTAAGCGACTAACGTGGAACCCGATTAAAGTTGCAGGTTGCTTATCTAACGGTTTCAAGGGACAACAAAAATTTGATTTTCAATATTTCAGGTAATTATTGACTAAATTTAAAAATTTACAATCGTATCATAATTTTTTTCATTGAAGGATGTCATCTTACATTAACAGTTTGACACAGCAAGTATCACGGAAACTGCGCTTTGTATCGACGCTACGGTGTGACCATGTGCAGCTACCTGGATTATATTCGGGCAATTTTTGAGAATGAGAGCACTTACCTACTTCAAACAAACTTTACAGATGATTCTAAACCTTTACAAAACCTTTTCTCGCTGACACGCTCCACAAAAGATGAAAGGAGAAAAGTTCGTCACTTAGCAGTACTACATTTTGGCTGTTCATGCAGTACAACTGCCACATCAGGCACGACGTTTTAATTTATTACTTGTTTAGTACTGAATCTATCCGCAACGCTTCTTGCAGACGGAAACCAGATAACCACTGAAAGTACCTGCAAAGCTATTACATTTTACGACACATGTTTCAAGAGACGTGATGCCATAAACATTGAGATGCGTGATAAACCAGCTTTTGCTTCAAACAGAGTCGCATATTACCCAGACTATATACATCCATTATTTCACAACGAGACCACTCAACGACTCCGACAAACTATAAACATAATTTCAAACATTTCTTGCAATCTTAACGTCAAATATTTTACACATTAACTCATTTGTAAAGTAATCAGAAGTACGAAGCTGTTTTGCACAGTTCTTTAAAGAATTGGGGCCATACTGCCGGTCCAGATTCTATATACCAGGGTAATATTCACCGAGATCACAGTCTCTTATGAGCTTACATTTTACATTATAAAGTATTACAAGGCTTTCAAGGTCAATACTATGCAGTGATTCAACCAGCCCATTAGAAGCATTCTCCGGTTTAAAAATTTTCAGGTGAACGGGAGGTTGACAACGTTTGGTACGATATCGCATAGGTACGCAGGATAATCTTCTCTGAAACTGCCAAAAGAAGGATGAAGACTATGAGAAAGAGATGTCAACCACATGCTGTTTGCCTGCAGTTTCTTGGAAGCGCAGCTGAACTTGTTTTATTGAAGGTGTCCCGTCTAATAAGCGCTCCTGTCTTATTATGCCACGAAGATCCTCAAACATACAAAATCTTAATTTTTTTCTACTAGATTGTAAACTGTGTATATGAAATTCGGTTTTCTATCTGTGGCTGCATAAACTTCCCAATCTCCAGATGTATGCTTCCCAATTCTTTTTCAGTTCTTTTTATTTTGTTTTGTCTCTAGTTAATAAGATTCCTTAGCCACATGTATCATGTGTAAGTTTATATTGTGCAATAAATTTAAATCAATGTTCAGGCTTTTTTGCATTGTGATTTCCCTATACATATCTTTTACATTTGGTTTACTGAACCAACTAAACGTATTCCAGTCATACGCAGCAGAATAACGCTACTGGCTGGACAGCCGTGTGGTACACTGGTCCTTGCTACTGCGCATCGCCCCAAACATCCACCTCGCACTCTGACGGAAAAAAAGCCATAACACCAAAAAATAATCCATATATAGCAATGAAATTTCGGGAATACATTTATCCAGGTAAATATTTAAGTGATTAACATAGCATAATCACAGGTTAATGTAAGCGCGAGATAAGCCATTGCAAATGTGAAATGCTGGTACATTAATAACCACTGTAACTGCCAGAATGTTGTATATAACTATGAAAACGTGCATGTATTGTGTTGTACGTGTGCCAGATACCAGTTTGTGGGATGGAATGCCATGCCTGCTGTACTTGGTAGGTCAATACAGGGACGGTTAATGCTGACTGTGGATGAAGCTGGAGTTGTCATCCGATGATGTCCTAGATGTGTTCGATTGGAGACAGATCTCATAATCGACAAGGCCAAGGCAATATTCGACACTCTGCAAAACATGATGGGTTACACAGGGCGAGCGTTATCGTGTTGGAAAACACCCCCTGTAACGATGTTCATGAATGTCGGCAAACAGCTCGAATCACCAGATTGACGTATATATTTGCAGTCAGCGTTCCCGAGATAACCAGGGGAGTACTCTTGCTGTTATCGTGTTGGAAAACACCCCCTGTAACGATATTCATGAATGTCGGCAAACAGCTCGAATCACCAGGTTGACGTATAAATTTGCAGTCAGCGTTCCCGAGATAACCAGGGGAGTACTCTTGCTGTTATCGTGTTGGAAAACACCCCCTGTAACGATATTCATGAATGTCGGCAAACAGCTCGAATCACCAGGTTGACGTATAAATTTGCAGTCAGCGTGCCCGAGATAACCAGCGGAATACTCCTGCTGTTATCGTGTTGGAAAACACCCCCTGTAACGATGTTCATGAATGTCGGCAAACAGCTCGAATCACCAGATTGACGTATATATTTGCAGTCAGCGTTCCCGAGATAACCAGGGGAGTACTCTTGCTGTTATCGTGTTGGAAAACACCCCCTGTAACGATATTCATGAATGTCGGCAAACAGCTCGAATCACCAGGTTGACGTATAAATTTGCAGTCAGCGTTCCCGAGATAACCAGGGGAGTACTCTTGCTGTTATCGTGTTGGAAAACACCCCCTGTAACGATATTCATGAATGTCGGCAAACAGCTCGAATCACCAGGTTGACGTATAAATTTGCAGTCAGCGTGCCCGAGATAACCAGCGGAATACTCCTGCTGTTATCGTGTTGGAAAACACCCCCTGTAACGATGTTCATGAATGTCGGCAAACAGCTCGAATCACCAGATTGACGTATATATTTGCAGTCAGCGTTCCCGAGATAACCAGGGGAGTACTCTTGCTGTTATCGTGTTGGAAAACACCCCCTGTAACGATATTCATGAATGTCGGCAAACAGCTCGAATCACCAGGTTGACGTATAAATTTGCAGTCAGCGTTCCCGAGATAACCAGGGGAGTACTCTTGCTGTTATCGTGTTGGAAAACACCCCCTGACGTATAAATTTGCAGTCAGCGTTCCCGAGATAACCAGGGGAGTACTCTTGCTGTTATCGTGTTGGAAAACACCCCCTGTAACGATATTCATGAATGTCGGCAAACAGCACGAATCACCAGGTTGACGTATAAATTTGCAGTCAGCGTGCCCGAGATAACCAGCGGAATACTCCTGCTGTTATCGTGTTGGAAAACACCCCCTGTAACGATGTTCATGAATGTCGGCAAACAGCTCGAATCACCAGGTTGACGTATAAATTTGCAGTCAGCGTGCTCGAGATAACCAGCGGAATACTCCTGCTGTTATCGTGTTGGAAAACACCCCCTGTAACGATGTTCATGAATGTCGGCAAACAGCTCGAATCACCAGATTGACGTATATATTTGCAGTCAGCGTTCCCGAGATAACCAGGGGAGTACTCTTGCTGTTATCGTGTTGGAAAACACCCCCTGTAACGATATTCATGAATGTCGGCAAACAGCTCGAATCACCAGGTTGACGTATAAATTTGCAGTCAGCGTTCCCGAGATAACCAGGGGAGTACTCTTGCTGTTATCGTGTTGGAAAACACCCCCTGTAACGATATTCATGAATGTCGGCAAACAGCTCGAATCACCAGGTTGACGTATAAATTTGCAGTCAGCGTGCCCGAGATAACCAGCGGAATACTCCTGCTGTTATCGTGTTGGAAAACACCCCCTGTAACGATGTTCATGAATGTCGGCAAACAGCTCGAATCACCAGATTGACGTATATATTTGCAGTCAGCGTTCCCGAGATAACCAGGGGAGTACTCTTGCTGTTATCGTGTTGGAAAACACCCCCTGTAACGATATTCATGAATGTCGGCAAACAGCTCGAATCACCAGGTTGACGTATAAATTTGCAGTCAGCGTGCCCGAGATAACCAGCGGAATACTCCTGCTGTTATCGTGTTGGAAAACACCCCCTGTAACGATGTTCATGAATGTCGGCAAACAGCTCAGATCACCAGATTGACGTATAAATTTGCAGTCAGCGTGCCCGAGATAACCAGCGGAGTACTCCTGCTGTTATCGTGTTGGAAAACACCCCCTGTAACGATGTTCATGAATGTCGGCAAACAGCTCGAATCACCGGATTGACGTATATATTTGCAGTCAGCGTGCCCGAGAGAACCAGGGGAGTACTCCTGCTGTTATCGTGTTGGAAAACACCCCCTGTAACGATATTCATGAATGTCGGCAAACAACTCGAATCACCAGGTTGACGTATAAATTTGCCGTCAGCGTGCTCGAGATAAGCAGGAGAGCACTCCTGCTGTTATACGAAATCGTACCACAGATCATAATCCAAGGTGGAGGTTCAGTGTGGCTGGCACACAGTCAGGTTGTGCGCAGGTGTTCAAGTAGCCAACACACGGCCATTACTGGCACCAAGGCAGAACCACTTTAATCAGAAAAGACAACAGACCTTCACCCTGCCCTCAAACTAACTCAGCCTTGACACCACTAAAGTCGCAATTGACGTTTGTTTGGAGTCAGTGGAATGCACGCTACAGGGCGTCTGGCTCGAAGAACCCACTGAAATAACCGATTTTTAAGATTTCGATGAGTCAGTGTGGTGCCAGCTGCTGCTCAAATGGCTGCTGCAGATGCAGTACGATGCGCCAGAACCACGCACAGAACACGATGGTCATCACTCTCGGTAGTTCCACGCGGCCGTCCGGAGACCGGTCTTCTTGCGAACGTATGTTCTCGTGACCACGGCTACCAGCAGTCATGATCAATGGCTACATTCCTGCCAAGTCCTTCTGCAGTATCACAAAAGGAACATTCAGCTTCTCGTAGACGTTTTACACGACCTCGTTCAAACTCAGAGAGGCGTTGATAATGGCGTTTTTGTTGCCTGAAAGACATTCTTGACCAACAACAATTCACCATGGCCTATCTCAAAGGTAACTAACACTCACTACCGTTACATCGCGTATTAAAAGCAAACCAGACTTGCATAGTTATAGTGACGCTATTACCGCCAGGATTATGAGACTGGCATGAAATTTGAATATACATCTTCTTTAAGATGTACACTCCTGGAAATGGAAAAAAGAACACATTGACACCGGTGTGTCAGACCCACCATACTTGCTCCGGACACTGCGAGAGGGCTGTACAAGCAATGATCACACGCACGGCACAGCGGACACACCAGGAACCGCGGTGTTGGCCGTCGAATGGCGCTAGCTGCGCAGCATTTGTGCACCGCCGCCGTCAGTGTCAGCCAGTTTGCCGTGGCATACGGAGCTCCATCGCAGTCTTTAACACTGGTAGCATGCCGCGACAGCGTGGACGTGAACCGTATGTGCAGTTGACGGACTTTGAGCGAGGGCGTATAGTGGGCATGCGGCAGGCCGGGTGGACGTACCGCCGAATTGCTCAACACGTGGGGCGTGAGGTCTCCACAGTACATCGATGTTGTCGCCAGTGGTCGGCGGAAGGTGCACGTGCCCGTCGACCTGGGACCGGACCGCAGCGACGCACGGATGCACGCCAAGACCGTAGGATCCTACGCAGTGCCGTAGGGGACCGCACCGCCACTTCCCAGCAAATTAGGGACACTGTTGCTCCTGGGGTATCGGCGAGGACCATTCGCAACCGTCTCCATGAAGCTGGGCTACGGTCCCGCACACCGTTAGGCCGTCTTCCGCTCACGCCCCAACATCGTGCAGCCCGCCTCCAGTGGTGTCGCGACAGGCGTGAATGGAGGGACGAATGGAGACGTGTCGTCTTCAGCGATGAGAGTCGCTTCTGCCTTGGTGCCAATGATGGTCGTATGCGTGTTTGGCGCCGTGCAGGTGAGCGCCACAATTAGGACTGCATATGACCGAGGCACACAGGGCCAACACCCGGCATCATGGTGTGGGGAGCGATCTCCTACACTGGCCGTACACCACTGGTGATCGTCGAGGGGACACTGAATAGTGCACGGTACATCCAAACCGTCATCGAACCCATCGTTCTACCATTCCTAGACCGGCAAGGGAACTTGCTGTTCCAACAGGACAATGCACGTCCGCATGTATCCCGTGCCACCCAACGTGCTCTAGAAGGTGTAAGTCAACTACCCTGGCCAGCAAGATCTCCGGATCTGTCCCCCATTGAGCATGTTTGGGACTGGATGAAGCGTCGTCTCACGCGGTCTGCACGTCCAGCACGAACGCTGGTCCAACTGAGGCGCCAGGTGGAAATGTCATGGCAAGCCGTTCCACAGGACTACATCCAGCATCTCTACGATCGTCTCCATGGGAGAATAGCAGCCTGCATTGCTGCGAAAGGTGGATATACACTGTACTAGTGCCGACATTGTGCATGCTCTGTTGCCTGTGTCTATGTGCCTGTGGTTCTGTCAGTGTGATCATGTGATGTATCTGACCCCAGGAATGTGTCAATAAAGTTTCCCCTTCCTGGGACAATGAATTCACGGTGTTCTTATTTCAATTTCCAGGAGTGTACAAACACGCCTATCAACTATCGTTTATGTCACACATCTCCTTATTGGTGTTGCCTTTCTTTCCCGTCAGTGTAGTAATTATTGTACGCCGCATCGGCTTTCTTGCTGCAGTACCTCTTGTCTGTTGCAGTTGCTGTTACAGCCTGTACCTAAAACAGGAGAGAGCTGTGAGATCACCGGCTTGTCGATACTGCCGGGCTTCCGTTTCGCAGTAGGAATAATTCCCGCAATTGTTATTCTGGCACAGGGCGGCGGCTGCAGGTCGTGTGGCGGGCACTTGTGATGTTTAAAGCAGCAAGGAGAATGAGGCGCGCCGCGGATCCCGGACAATCGCGGTGGCGCACGCGGCGGACAATGGTCGCCGCCGCCGGCGCCGCATTAGCCGTCATTGTGCGCGCCGCATCAGCATTCAGCGCCGCCAGCGGCGCGGGCCGGCAACTGGCCAGCGCGCCCAGGTCTGGCCGCACCAGCGCGCGCACACACACACCTCACCTCACCTACCTACCTACCTACCGGGCGGCGTCACCCCTCACACCAGTACAAGAGCGCGCAGGCCGCGGATGCGGATGTGGGCGCGAATGGGGAAAGCACTGCACTGCGAAACTTCGGTGATGTAGTATCAGGCGCGGATCAAGGCCTCGGATATGGAGAGGCTCACCGTTAGCTCGAGATTTAGGGGGATTTCCCGAACAAGTTTCATCCTTGACTCTTCTGTCTGTTGCAGTGTAGTAGAGTACTCGTGAACGGGTTGTGGTCACTTCTGAACAAATAATCGTTGTAATGAAATTGTTAACACACCGAAGAATGCAAGGTCTGTAACTGGAAAGCTTTAGTGACCCGCGAGGTACAAAACTTTATGTTCTGCCTTACGGGAGGTCTTGTCATGGGGGAAGCCTTGTCAGAGACGTTCACCGCATGAGCGTCTAGGGAAATGATTCCAGTGGTGGTTTCCCGTTGCCTTCCACTGATGATGACGATGAAATGATAACGAGGACAACACAACACCCTGTCCCTGAGCGGGAATCGAACCCAGGCCACTCAGCTACCGGGGCGGACCGCGAGATACAATATTAGCACAAATCAGAGAAATTTTATTCGCTAGGAGAACGGCTCCCAAGCAACGCATGTCTAATAAATTGACCTTAAGTTGAAAAACATACATACTTGCCTTTCTCTTTGTAATGAAATGTCAGTAGCATTGCACGTTTCCACTGGAGGTCACGGTTATCCAGTTACTAATATCTGTACGTTTTACTTGAATAATTCGGAAACTACGTCCTCTAGTGAAAACGTATCCAAGCACAAAATTTAGCTCGTATATTACATTTCCTGCAAAAAAGGTTCTGGACTTTTTTTCTGTGTAGAACTCATAGGTTGCATGTGACGAACGAAAGAATATGAAAATCTTGGCCGGCCGGTGTGGCCAAGCGGTTCCAGGCGCTTCAGTCTGGAATCGCGCGACCGCTACGGTCGCAGGATCGAATCCTACCTCGGGCATGGATGTGTGTGATGTCCTTGGGTTAGTTAAGTTTAAGTAGTTCTAAGTTCTAGGGGACTGATGACCTCAGATGTTAAGTCCCATAGTGCTCAGAGCCATTTGAACCATTTTTTGAAAATCTTGGGTGTTGTATTTGAAAGTGTCGCAGGTTGCACGAAACTCATAGGAAGGGGCAGATGAATCATCGTTGTTTATAGATTATGGGTGTTTTCAAATATAATAACTCTGATATAGTTCAAGTTTTTTAGTATTTTATATTTATTATTACGTAGATGCTATACCCTTCTTTGTGGATATACATACATACATACGCAGTCATACAATGCAGTCCCTCACGATCGGTAACTGGCTTCATAGTGCTTTTGTTTTGTGGATATTAGGCCGTGGGGCACGGGGCACGGATAGGGTGCCGTATCTAGCTGGGATCTCGACGGGACACTCTCAGATGGGTGTGTAGAAATGAAGTAACAAATATATTTAATATAATTAATTTTTTATTTAAATCAAAATTACATAGAACTTGTTGCGGCAGAAGGAGTTGGTACATCATATTTTTAGGAAATTTTCACCTTTTCGGTAAGTCTTTTTTCCCTTTTACGTATTTATAAAACTCCATCCAAGTCAGCTTGCGAAACTAGCACTGTAAGATTGACTCCACAGTCCCTGGCAGCAGTCGATTTCTTTCTTCATTTCACTGGCCCGACATCACCAAAAATACTTTTTTCTGGCATTGTGCGCGGGAATAGAAAACAAATACTCGCATAATTTTATCGGTTGGCATATGTGTTCAGGATTCTCGGTTTTCTTAACGAAGACTATCAAGTGTTAGATGACAGTAAAGTCTTAAACAAGTTCAGCATGACGAACTGTTCATATATTTACGAGTACTTTGTTACTCACTCTTACTCCACTTTCATGACCCTCTCCAGCAAAATTGCAGCCCTTCTTCTGTTTCATCCGAAACTAATTGATAATTTTCATACTGAATTGTGATTATTCTTTCTTCTATCAATAGTATCTCTCTCAGTTTTTCAAATTCTGTATCAGTTGTTTCTCAGAAAATGTTGAAAAGAATTTGTGAGAAACGACACAGTTCTCTAACACTTCTTCCAATATCAGTCTTAACAACGCTTAAGGAATGATCCAACATAGAAACAGCACAATGTGCATACTATGCATTCGTGCATAGCCTGCTCTGGTGTTGTCTGACATTTTGAGGAAATGAAAGTTTTCTGAAACAATCTCAAATTCAAAAACGAGCAGTAAGAATAAGGATAGGGGTTTACCAGTGCAAAATTAAGGAAGAATATTTTTAAAGAAATCAAAATATACTGCGTCTAACAGTCCTCCCACAAACAAGTCACTTAATTTACTATCTGTTTTCTGCACCGCCGTAACTGCACCACTATGTGGACAACACCTGCCAATATAAAGTAACACGTCCACGTATCAACAACTGACCTGCTGCACAGGGGAAAGTAATCATCAATGGCTTAGTCTTGCTACATGTAGTTGGAAGAACTAACATAAAATCCTACTACTCCTAATAGCTATAATTATTAGTCTGCAGATGAAGTAAATACTGATGTTGTTCAGTAGGCTGTCCTCAGTCACCATCAAGAGTATGTGCACTTAAACCCCTGCCACCCTATACATACATATACAAGCTGAGTACTCAGCATTGCCTCGGTATGTATTTATTCCAACCTTCTATCAGTCCACCTCCTCCCTCACCTTCTCTTTGTCCATCCCCTCTTTCCCACCTCTCTGCCCATCCCATACTCTCTCTCCCTCTGTCCACCTCCTCCACTAGTCCTTTCTATCCATGTCTGTCTGCCTCTCTCTCTGTCCGTCTCCTTCTACCCCTTCCTTTGTTCACCTGCTTCTTCTTTTGTCTATCTCTTCTTCCCCCTAAAATCCATCATCTCTGCCCCCCTCGCTCTCCATCTCCTTTTCCTTCTCTCTGCATCCATAAACTTCTCTTCCCTTTGTCTGTCTACCTTTTTCACTTCCCGCTCTTTATGCATCTCCTCATTTTTCCCTTTCTCTGTCCACTTCTTCCTCTCCTCTATCTCTGTCCACTCCTCCTCCGCTCTCTCTGCCCATCTCTTACTTCCCATATCTTTGTACATTTCGTCCTCTTTACCTTCTCTGTCCATCTCCTCCTATCATTTGTCTCTGTCCATTCTCCCCTCTCTCTGTCCATATCCTCCTCCCTGTGTGTATCCATCTCCTCTTACCCCTTTCTTCCTATTCATCTCTTCCTCCTCCCTTCTCTCTCCACGTTATCACCCACATCCCAGCAGAAGGCTGGTGATTCTTACCCCCACAGAATTTCTTCCCTTATCGTAATTAATAGGATTTTGTGTACCCAGTTTGCTTGAAATCGTTCTATGGGTATAGGATGAGCTGTTTACCCGTCGCTTTACCTGTGTACACACAAGCGAAATACATTTCACATTTATTTAACGGATTTTTACACCTATTTCACCTGTAATTTAGCGAATTTCGCCCTGCAGTTTCATTTTCACGCAGTTAACGTATATGACGTCCTGAACTATGAGCTGTCCAGTGATATAATTTTGCACATATATCGGATGCTAAATGTCGCTACTGTTTGCGAAATTTGTTGTGAACAATATTAGGAGCAAGGAAGTAATAAATTAAAACGTTATGCATGACGCGACAGTTTTTCAAATACCTCAGTGTTTATGATGTCGTATCTCCCGAAATATGTGTTCTACAATGATATATTTTTGTAGGTACATTTAAGTGACATATGTGGGTACTGTCTGCAGAATGTGTTGTGAACGGAGTCAGCAGTAAGGAAGTAATAAATTAAAACATGATACGACAAGTTTTTTACCCATCTCAATATTTGACGTTATATGACCTGAACTATTTGTAGTATAATTTTGCTGTTATATTGAGTGGTATGTGTGAATACTGTCTGCAAAATTTGTCATGAATATAGTCTATAGTAAAGAAATATTAAATTACGATGTCAAGCTTCATGCAGCAGTTTTCTTCATGAACAGCGAAATTGTAATAACTCATAATTTTTTTTTCTTTCATCATTTTGTGGGAGATGTCAGAGAGAAAAAGTTTCGGAAAGGTTCGAAATTATGTGTAAAGTTTGTTGCAAATCACTAAGCGTTCCAATCCTCGAATACTTCAATAAATCTAGGGTATTTGTGCTTTATAGACTACACTGTTTTTTCATCGCCACCTCCACCCCCTCGAAAGGTAGCTGGTTCGTATCACTGCAGCGATTCTTTTCGCACAGTAAGTGATATCTGTATCAAGTTTCGTTGAAATTGGTCCAGCGGTTTAAGAGGATATGTGAAACGTACTACACACACACACACACACACACACACACACACACACACAATAAACACTATGTGATCAAAAGTATCTGGACACCCCCAAAAACGTACGTATTTCATATTAGGTGCATTTTGCTGCCACCTACTGCCAGGTACTCCATACTAGCGACCTCAGTAGTCATTAGACATCGTGAGAGGGCAAAATGGGGCGCTCTGCGGAACTCACGGACTTTGAACGTGGTCATGTGATTGGGTGTCACTTGTGTCATTCGTCTGTACGAGAGATTTCCACGTGGAGTGTGTGGAGTGACGAATCACGGTACACAATGTGGCGATCCGATGGCAGGGTGTGGGTATAGCGAATGCCCGGTGAATGTCATCTGCCAGCGTGTGTAGTGCCAACAGTAAAATTCGGAGGCGGTGGTGTTATGGTGTGGTCGTGGTTTTCATGGAGAGGGCTTGCATCCCATGTTGTTTTGCGTGGTACAATCACAGCACAGGCCTACATTGATGCCTTAAGCACCTTCTTGCTTCCCACTGTTGAAGAGCATTTCGGGGATAGCGACTGCATCTTTCAACATGATCGAGCACCTGTTCATAATGCACGGCCTGTGGCGGAGTGGTTACACGACAATAAGATCCCTGTAAAGGACTGGTCTGCACAGAGTCCTGGCCTGAATCCTCTAGAACACCTTTGAGATGTTTTGGAACTCAGACATCGATTACAGACCGACAAATGATTACAGTTTCAAGAAAACTGGTTGATATAGTCAAGACAAAGCGAAAGAGCTTCACAAATTGAGCAAGTCAATAACGCGTTGATCCACCTCTGGCTCATACAAGCAGTTATTAGGATTGGCATTGATTGACAGAATTGTTGGATGTCTTCCTGAGGGATATAGTGCCATATCATGTCCAATCGGCGCTTTAGATCATCGAAATCTCGAGCTGGTTGGAGGGCCCTGCTCATAACGCTCCACACGTTGTCAGTTGGAGAGAGATTCGCACCTTTCTGGTCAAGGTAGGATTTGGCAAGCACGAAGACAATCAGTAGAGACTCTCACCATGTATGACAGGAGTCCTGCTATGAAAAGGAATGGTACTCCAGACCATCATTCATGGTTGTGGGCCGTGTGGCGGACGACAGTCAGGTTGTAATCTCACAGCTGTCTGGGGCGTCTCCAGACACTTCTTTGGCCTGGAGTTTAACTGACTGGAGTAGAATTGTCTTCAGTGACGAGTGACGCTTCAAACTGAGCCCAGATGACCAGCGAAGACGTGCCAGAAGACACCCTGGACAGTGGTGCGATGCCAAACTGTCACTCGTCATAAAGCCCGACTACCAAGAGTGATAGTCAGGGCGTCATTTCTTTTCATTACAGGACCCCTTTGTTTGCCATCCGCAGCACCCTTACAGCACAGCGGTACGTCGACCATATTCTATGCCCGTTTCTGTTGTACTTCATGTCAAGCCACACTGAGCTTACATTTCACCAACGCAATGCCCGCTCACACACGGTGATAAATTCTACTGCCTGTCTTCGTGCTTACCACGCCCTGCCTTGACCACAAGGTATCCGGATCTCTCCCCAATTGAGAACGTGGGGAGCATTATGGGTTCAAATGGCTCTGAGCACTATGCGACTTAACTTCTGAGGTCATCAGTCCCCTAGAAATTAGAACTACTTAAACCTAACTAACCTAAGGGCATCACACACATCCATGCCCGAGGCAGGATTCGAACTTGCGACCGTAGCGGTTGCGCGGTTCCAGACGGTAGCGCCTAGAACCGCTCGGCCACTGCGGCCGGCGAGCATTATGGACAGAGCCGTCCAACCATCTCAGGATTTTATTGTTTCAACTCACCAATTGGACAGAATTAGGCACGATATCTCTCAGGATGACACCCAACAACTCTATCAGTGAATGCCGAGCCGATTGATTGCTAGCATAATGGACAGAGGTTAACACACGTTTATTGGTATTCTCTTGAATTAATCATCCAACGTTTCTGAAATTGTAATTATTAGTTTATCTGCACATGCAGATCAGATCACATTTACCGATTTCTGGTTCTTTTAGATAATTCCTTCGTGGTACGTCTTTTTATTTTTCTTTTTTTGTCTTAGTGTGTATTTCTGGCGCTCTTTCATTCATGGTGTGAATTTCGTAATCTACTAATAGGTCAATTTCCCCATCGCTTCAATCATTTGTGTTACCCCAAGCGTTACATTTAATGTTACTCGAATGGTATGTCTAGAGAGAGAGCTTCACGGTACCATGTTTTACGCGAATAAGTAACAAACAGAGAAAATTAAATAAAATCAAGTAAATGGTGAACTACATTACAAAGTTTGAGAAGAGTTATGGGATGCGAATGATAAACAGTCACGAGGCGGAATCATTTTAAAAGCCAGTGGAACGGGCAGGAAGAGTAGTCTGGTCGAACGAGTTCTTGCGGAATAAACCGCACTTGGCAGCGGCGCCAATATCTCTGCTGCTGCAGCAGCTCGGCTCAACCTCGCAGCTTTCGCCCTCTCCTTCTGCTTATTTCCCTGAAAGCAGCACTCAAGCCTTCCGCGATCATCGCCTCTTCTTACAAGAGGAAGGACACCAAGACAGATGCATAGCGGCGCGCGCCGCCTCGCAAATAGGTTCGGCAATAACGAAAGCGGGATGGATGTGCTCACGAGACACACACACACATCCTCCTCTCGGAATACGTAATGAGAGTTCTGCTTCCTTCCGTTCCCGCCTGCAGTGTATCTTCCTCCTACGAATGCGGGCTCTTTCCCATTTCATCCGTTACGAATCCGTGAGGAAGGTAGACGCTAATGATCGAGGAGGAAAGAAAGTCGAAAACGTCGGTTCGTTCCTTCCTTATTGCCACAAAAATATTTGATTTTCGCGAGCACACCTGATAATAGCCTGATTTTTTTAACTAAATTGTTACAATTTCAGTTGTTGCAGGAGTATACGAGGGATAGTCATAAAGTTTTGATTATGATATCGAAAAAATAACGTTACGTAATTAGTGTCTTGCTCATAAGCAGGTACAGGTCTACAATCCTGATTCAGGCAGAAATCACTTTGTTCCAGTACAGCACTCGTGGCTGCCGCATCGCGGTCGCGAAGTGGGGCCGAGGCAGTTCCAGATAAGTTTTATAGTCTGACGATAATTTATGGATTTGTAGTTTTAGCTTGACGATATCCACTATCGACAAACGGTATTTACTGTTATTCAGAAGAAGGTTGGGTTATCCCGACTGAAACCTAGGTAAATTCCAGGTAAACGGTGCAACTGAGGCTGTTGATTATTAAAATTAAAATTAATATTTATACAGTTGCTGACAGGGCCGCGAAATGTTGAAGATATTTAAGAAACCACTTCACCACAGTACTGCAGCAAATCGCTCTCGTTCTCCTCCTCCTCTTTCTTCTTCTTCTTTTTCTTCTTCTTCATCATCTAGATATCCACTCCTGGACAAAGGCCTCTTCCTGCGGCTTCCTAGTCGAGCTTTGCTGGGCAGTCTGGATCCAGTTTTTCCCCGTATGTCGTTGGATACCGTTTCTTCATTTCGTAAGTGGACGTCCTTGTGGTCCATTTGATGTTGTTCCTGGACACGTGTTGTGCCCAACGCCACTCCAGTTTCGCTATCCGCTCGACATCATCTTGTAAGTAGGCTGTTTAGGTTTTTATATTGGTAACCCCACGTAGCGCTCTACATGAATATCACTGACTGTGCTGTGTGCAGTCTGTAGCTGGTTTGCATTGTTGGAATTTTCTATTGTAGTGTTGGGCAGTTGGCTGTTAACAAATTTACTCTTTCTGATGGACACACGTCCAGATCGTCCGCTCTCAAAATTCTGCCATCTCTCTCCCCACATCCACCACTGCTGGCGGCTCACCTCCAACTGCGCAACGCAACGCGCTGTTAACAGCCAACTGCCCAACACTACAATAGCAAATTCCAACAATGCAGACCAGCCACAGACTGCACACAGCACAGTCACAGCACAGTCAGTGATTTTCATATAGAGCGCTACGTGGCGTTACCAATATAAAAACCTAAACAGCCTACTTACGTTCAAAACTTCGACTGACTCTGCTGTGGGTTTGCTCTGTTGTGGCGCATTACCTGTCTGCATGTCAAGAGTCAGCACTGTCTTTCCGTTGGAAGGGCAACACTACTTCTTCAAGACTGCATGGAAATCCACTACTTCCGTGTGCATTTTCTTTTGCTAATGACACTTTGTGAAAAAAAACTGTAATTACTATTGTGATAAATGATCAGGACTGTCTTTATGAGAACAATTTTTGCTTTTGACCAACAGTGTATCAATAAGTGTGTGCATTTGATATCTTTGTTATTGTAATTATGAAATTTTTTTTCAAATCTGTGTTGGCCACTGCCCAAAAAAATTTGTAAAATTTTTTGTGGGGAGCATGGGGGCTATGTAAGTAGGCTGTTTAGGTTTTTATATTGGTAACGCCACGTAGCGCTCTATATGAAAATCACTGACTGTGCTGTGTGCAGTCTGGTTTGCATTGTTGGAATTTTGCTATTGTAGTGTTGGGCAGTTGGCTGTTAACAGCGCGTAGCGTTGCGCAGTTGGAGGTGAGCCGCCAGCAGTGGTGGACGTGGGGAGAGAGATGGCAGAATTTTGAGAGCGGACGATCTGGTCGTGTGTCCATCAGAAAGAGTAAATTTGTAATACTGTATATCAGGAACTGATATATATATATATATATATATATATATATATATATATATATATATATATGATGACTTTTGAATATTATTAAGGTAAATGCATTGTTTGTTCTCTATCAAAATCTTTCATTTGCTAACTGTGCCTATCAGTAGTTAGTGCCTTCAGTAGTCAGAATCTTTTATTCAGCTGGCAGTATTGGCGCTCGCTGTATTGCAGAAGTTCGAGTAACGAAGATTTTTGTGAGGTAAGTGATTCACGAAAGCTATAGGTCAATGTTAGTTAGGGCCATTCTTTTGTAGGAATTATTGAAAGTCAGATTGCGTTGCGCTAAAAATATTGTGTGTCAGTTTAGTGTTGATCAGAATAAGTAAAGAGAGAAATGTCTGAGTACTTTCAGTTCTGCTCAGCTGTTTGAAAATCAAACAACGTAAGAGGTTTATCAGCACAGTAATTCATAAATTTTTCTAAGGGGACGTTTCAATCTTAGAGCCTCATTCTTCTGCTTAGCTCTTTGTTCATGAACCTTTCTCTCAGGTTCATCCCAGGCTGCGCTTTGACAGACCCAGAGTCAATTTGCACTGCATTTTGGAAGTGTCATTGTCTCGACCCCGTATGTTCTTACTGGCATGATGCATGTGTCGCAAAACGTCTTTTTTAAATTTACACGGGTTGTCGGTTTACGGAGAATTTAACCAAGTTTTCGGAATGTCACCCAGGAGAGGCCAATTCGCCCTGTGATCTCTGCTGCTTGGTTATCTTTCCCGAGTTGAGTTTTATGTCCCAGATAAAAGTATTTGTGGCAAGAAAAGCGTTTTTGAAGAAGAGAAATTTATTAATATCGAATAAAGATTTTAAGTATTAGGAAGTTTTTTCTGAAAGTATTTGAATGGAGTGTAGCATTGTATGGAAGTGAAACACGGACGATAAACAGTTTAGACAAGAAGAGAATAGAAGCTTTTGGAATGCAGTGTTACTGAAGAGTGATGAAGATTAGATAGGTAAATCACGTAACTAATGAGGAAATACTAAACAGAATTGGGGAGAATAGAAATTTGTGGCACAAAATGACCAGAAGAAGGGATCGGTTGATAGCAGAAATTTTTCAGACATGAAGGGATCATCAGCTTAGTATGGGAAGGAACTGCGGGGTGTAAATACCATATAAATATCATACAGGGAGACCAAGAGATGAAGACTGTAAGCCGATTCAGAGGGATGTAAGTTGCAGTAGTTATTCAGAGATGAAGACCGAGCGAGGTGGCGCTGTCGTTAGCACACTGGACTCGCATTCAGGAGGACGACGGCTCAAACCCGTGTTCGATTGCCTAGATTTAGGTTTTTCCTGATTTCCCTAAATTGCTACAGACCAATGCCGGGAGGGTTCCCTAGGCGCTGCAGTCCGGAACCGCGGGACTGCTACGGTCGCAGGTTCGAATCCTGCCTCGGGGATGGATGTGTGTGATGTCCTTAGTTAGGTTTAAGTAGTTCTAAGTTCTAGGGGACTGATGACCTAAGATGTTAAGTCCCATAGTGCTCAGAGCCATTTGAACCATTTGGAGGGTTCCTTTGAAAGAGCACAGCCGATGTCCTTCCTCATTCTTGACACAAACCGAGCTTTTGCTCTGTCTCTAATGACCTCGATGTCAACGGAACGTTAAACCCAATCTTCCTTACAGCCTTCCCTTCGGGGATGAAGAGGCTTACACACGATAGAGTAGAATGGAAAGCTGCATAGCCGGCCGCGGTGGTCTCGCGGTTCTAGGCGCGCAGTCCGGAACCGTGCGACTGCTACGGTCGCAGGATCGAATCCTGCCTCGGGTATGGATGTGTGTGATGTCCTTAGGTTAGTTAGGTTTAAGTAGTTCTAAGTTATAGGGGACTGATGACCACAGCAGTTGAGTCCCGTAGTGCTCAGAGCCATTTGAACCATCTGAAAGCTGCATAGAATCAGTTTTCGGAGTGAAGGCCACAACAAAAACAGCAGAACACACAAATGCATTCATTCACTATAACCAAAACACGGTTTTCGATGGAGACCACTATATCGACAGAGCTCTTGACTTCGGTCTTTTGAAATTTAATTTTGAGGCCAGAGCTTTGAAAACATTGGCGTATGACCAACCCATCGACGTTGTCCAGTCATTACAGGAGTGTGTGACCAATACAGGTGACGCAGTCCGAATGGAGCGATGTGTATTTGAAAGACTGCGTGATTAGCTGCGAAAAATAGCTGAAGGATGTGTCAGAATGCGTGATAACAACATATAGGACCGCCGATAGTGTACCTACAGCATAGACGTATAGGACAAATCGGAATGAGAAGACAGACTGGCCCATATCTCAGCAGGTTCTGGTTTCCGTGTTGTGGCGTAACAAGACAGCTACGCCACACTGAAGTAGCCGAAAGGCACGCGTAATCTCACGTAGGCTAGATAGAGGTCTGAAACAGGATACGTAATGAATGGTAGCAAGAAAAGTACGTAACTGCTTTAATACTTAACTTTTAATCCTTCATGTGAATACAGCATTCCTTGATGATACAAGTGAGACTCTATCTTAAAATGGTTAATGGCGCCTTGCTAGGTCGTAGCCATGGACTCAGCTGAAGGCTATTCCAACTATCTGCTCGGCCAATGAGCGATGCTTCGTCAGTGTAGTCGCTAGCAATGTCGTCCGTACAACTGGGGTGAGTGCTATTCCGTATCTCGAGACCTGCCTTGTGGTGGCGCTCGGTCTGCGATCACACAGTGGAGACACGCGGGTCCGACATGTACTAAATGGACCGCGGCCGATTTAAAGCTACCACCTAGCAAGTGTGGTGTCTGGCGGTGACACCACATTCCACATATATTATGACAGGATTTTTTTTTAGTTCTGACTTGGTCCTGTGGGGATATGACACTTTTTAAAAAACCGTGTGTATTTATGATGTTTTCCGTTATTAACTCAGTTATTAGTGTTTATGTGAAAATAGTTTCACAACAGCCCGTAACATGAAATGACCATGTACAATGCAAAATACAGTTTTTTTCCTAAGCGCCTAGGCACACAAGCAAAAGTACGATGATGTTCCCATTGCTGCTGCTGTGCGTCATTGATAACATAAAGTAACAATGTAGGAAAAAAAAAACAAAACAGCGAGACAGGACTGAGAACTGAATGCAATCTTAAGGATGGAGAGTGAAGTGGGCATTATTGTTGTCAGTGAGTGAATGGAACAAGTTATTTTTAATGTAAAAGAAAAGATAACCAGCTCAACTCGTACAGATTTTTCAGCGCGGTACAGATACAAAATGACGAAATGGAATTATGAGGCACTGGTGACCATGGATCTTTTATAGGAATGGCGGTTATCGCTGATACAACCGGTTTTCGGTTATGTCGTTTTTTTCCAACACCAGTTCAACGAGCCGGTTAAAACCGCTAAAATTAGCCGGTTTCTGAAATAAACGATTTGCGGTTTTCTATTCCTGTTATTTCCTGTAACATTCGTAGAAATTGAAAAATTTTTACTCACGCAGTTTGAAGATACAGAGTATCAAAATATTACGTTAAACAGTCACATAAAAGGCAACTTAGTCCGACCACTGTTCGGTGCTTTTCTCGAAAAGTGATAGGTAGTTGAATATTAGAAAAAATTACCAGTATTTTCTTATTGATTCTAATTTCTTGAAACTGACCTCAGTTATAGTTTAGTAATCGGGGACGACACCACTATTTGGGCAATATGACTAATGTGATAAAGGAAGAAAATTCAGGCTGAAGAACTCTTTTTTTTTCGTGTTAATTGGTCTATTTTCAAGGTCTACATGCAGATACAGACATGTTATGTAGAAACAAGGCAGTTGATCATCTACTTTCTATTTTTATTGTTTACTATGAATGAATTGTTGTAAACTTTTTAATCTATTACTATTACCATGCCGGTCACTGTGGCCGAGCCGTTCTAGGCGCTTCAGTCTGGAATCGCGCGACAGCTACGGTCGCAGGTTTCAATCCTGTCTCGGGCATGGATGTGTGTGATGTCCTTACGTTAGTTAGGCTTAAGTAGTTCTAAGTTATAGGGGACTGATGACCTCAGATGTTAAGTCCCATAGTGCTCAGAGCCATTTGAACTATTACCATAATTTCCTTTCTCTTTTATTACTTCACAGAAATTGCAGACAAATCTTCAGCCTTTTGATGTAAATGAAGCAGTGTACGGCATTGCTATGTCACATCGTGAGAATAGATCGAGATTAGCGTTGGTACCATTCTGCAGTACAACGGATGGACCGCGACGACACCGAGAAACTACCATATGGACCTGGTGGGAGCAAGTCTTGCGCACTGCACACACACACACACACACACACACACGTACCTCAAGCCACGACACACGGCAACAGGGACATTATTGTCTCAGCAACGCTGTATCAATTCTTCTGTTTTTGTTCCTCGTCTCTGGCAATATTTCAAACCGATGCAAATTTTACGAGCAAAAATAACTTCTTTTTTAAATATAGTTTATTTAAAAACGAAAAATGAATGTTAGCTCTGTTACTATGAGTAGCTGATATTTCGTTTTTTTTTTTTTTTTTTTTTTTTTTTTTTTGCCCGGTTAGTAGTAAAAAATGAAAAGCACCTCTTGTAATCGATACCAAAGAAATAGCGAAAATTGCCGTTTATTCAGAACTAAAATACTGGTATCGGTTTTAACCGGTGGGTGTACCCTTCCTTAGTCCCTTATAGCAAACTACCTAGAAGACATCCCTGTGTACAGCCCCTGGGAGGTGTAGTTAGGATTGGAGAACGACGTGTTATTGTCATCAGTATACTCAAGTTTAGAAAAAGAAATCATATCGGTTTATTTACTCATGTGGGAGGGGGGGGGGGGAGGGGGACACTTACATGGTGAGGATTGCTAGGAGAACGAGAGACGATAACTCCCCAAATCCATTTCCAAGGGGAAAGGAAATTGCTAAGATAAAGATACTAAGCCATGCAGTGTCCCCTCTAGACGGTGGCTCGGAATATAAGAGCGCGAAGTTGTTTGGTAGCGGCTCCGAGAACCCCCACTTTTACAAATCAGGTGATGCTGCGATGGGATATGATTGACAAAGCGGCTTTGTTCACGACGCTTCAGCCTGTTCCGGCGTGAATTGGTCGACTGTTGTCACATCAGCTGGAGGGCGACGGACGAAAAGGCAGCGCTTTGTAAAATTTAAATAATGAAAATTGCTCGCATTGTGTACCTTGGATCTTTTACACTTAGACAAAACCGCAAATTCCGTCGATGGAGCTCGTGTTCAGCCTGTACACGCGACAGTAAGTAATCTGCTCAAACAGCACGACGAGGGTTATATCGCTGGAACGACCTTGTCGAAATTCTGAGTAGTTTATGGCTTACACTGTCTGCCAGCACACCGGCTTCCCATTAGGTAGCGATGACTATCTCCACCAGCCATGGTCCCTTCGGACGTTGGACTGCCCCTAGTCAATGTCAGAACGAACTGCGTCGCTGAATTAAAGAAGCGCTATGCTGTGTCTCTCTAGGCTGCACAATAACGGCTACAAAAATGTTTTTTCTGTTGATGAATAGAGAGAGAGAGAGAGAGAGAGAGAGAGAGAGAGAGGTCTCTGGGAAAACCTTGCTTAAAGAATGAAAAGATCAGCGAAACGTCTGCTATGACATTTAGAAACTGTTTGCATGGGACTGGGAAAAAGGAGCGTAGAGAAAAATTGTGTGGGCAGATATAGACAGGAATATGTAGCACGATTTGTCGTGGACCATGAGTGATGTTCATCAGCAAAGAAAAACAGTGTAAATACAAAACAGGATGAATCAGATGGCAACATCATGCTAGTAGAAAGACTTACTACTCGTACAATGAAGCGCCAAAGAAACTGGTATAGGCAAGTATATACAAATACATATAAAGAGGCAGAATACGGCGCTGCGATCGGCAACGCCTATACAAGACAAGTGTCTGGCGCAGCTGTTAGATCAGTTACTGCTGCTACAATGGAAGGTTATCGAGATATAAGTGAGTTTGAACGTGGTGTTACAGTCGGCGCACGAGCGATGGGACACAGCATGCCCCAGGTACCGATGACGTGGCGATTTTCCCGTACGACCATTTTGCGAGTGAATATCAGGAATCCGGTAAAACATCAAATCTCCGACAGAGCTGTGGCCGGAAAGATATACTGAAAAAACGGGATCAATGGCGACTGAAGAGAATCGTTCAATGTGACAGAAGTGCAACCATTCCGCAAATTGCTGCAGATTCCAATGCTCGGCCATCAACAAGTGCCACCTTGCGAAACATTCACCGAAACATCGATATGGGCTTTCGAAGCCGAAGGCCCACTCGTGTACCTTTGATCACTGCACGACACAAAGCTTTACACCTCACCTGGACCCGTCAACCTCGACATTGGACTTTTGATAACTGGAAAGTTGTTGACTGGTGGGATGAGTCTCGTTTGAAATTGTATCGATGAAATGGACGTGTACGGGTGTGGAGACAACCTAATGGTTCCACGGGCCCTGCATGCCAGCAACGGACTGTTCAAGCTGCCGGAGGATCTGTAATGGTGTGTGCTATAGCAGTTGGAGTGATGTGGGAACCCTGATACGCTTACATACGACTCTATGACAGGTGACACGTACGTAAGCATTCTGTCTGATAACTACATCCATTCATGCCCATTGTACATTCCGACGGACTTGGACAATTCCACAAGGAAGTGAAGCACCCCACACGTCCATAATTGCAACAGAGAGGCTCCAGGAACACTCTTCTGAGTTTAACCACTTCCGCTGGCCACCAAACTCCCCAGACATGAACATTGTTGAGCATATCTGGGATGCCTTGCAAGTGCTGTTTAGAAGAGATCTCCACCCCCTCACACTCTTGCGGATTTATGGACAGCCATGCAGGATTCATGGTGTCAGTTCCATCCAGCACTACTTCAGACACTAGTTGAGTCCATGCCGTGTCCTGTTGCGGCACTTCGTGCTCGCGGGGGCGCCCTACACGACATTAGGCAGGTGTACCAGTTTCTTTCGCTCTTCAGTGTACTTAAAAATGACTATCAGTGCAATTTACGTTAATGCTGGCAAAAGATCGCTGAAAAGCCGCGAAGCAAGGCAAGAATTTAAGATCTGTTTACATACAGCAGAGAATTACTGTTTTGGTACCCATTTGGTGGCATTACACAGCGGATCCCACATAATGTTTCACCTATATTATTCTCTTAACGGTTCAAGGTTCAGTAATAACATTTATGATAAGTGCTATTGCCCTTCCTATGAAACTTCTATTCTACTTCTTTACAGACCCTCGTCCGTTGGTCATCGACAGTACGTCGGTAGACGTATCTATGGCGAACCACTAACCACCTCTAGAAATCAGTCAAAAATCTGTTGCATACATTACACCGCTATACGTGAAAGAATATCAACGACGAGCGTCTTTGAATGGTCAGTAGTAATAAAACTGGCAGCTAATGTCCACCGAGAACCATATAAGCAATTTCGTCTAAGAATTTTGTACCGGCCGTTGTGGACGAGCGGTCCGGAACCGCGCTGCTGCTACCGTCGCACGTTCGAATCCTGCCTCAGACATGGATGTGTGTGATGTACTTAGGTTAGTTAGGTTTAAGTAGTTCTAAGACTAGGGGACTGATGACCTCAGATGTTAAGTCCCATATTGCTCAGAGACATTTGAATAATTTTTAAGAATTTGGTAACAGGTATATCATGCTGCGACTAATGTACCACAGAAACAGCCTTTGAATGTACTTCATACGAGAACCAAGACTGTCGGAACGGAGTAGGTTCAGAGCTGTTACCGCGCTTTACACGCGAAAACAGCTGAAAAGTCACTACAAATGATGATTAAATTTAGGGCTTATTGCACAGGTGAGGTCGAAGCCATTAGGGATTGTAAGAGTTACTACTATCGAAAGTGGTTGGATGTAACCTGTCGTACCCGTTACACGTCGTTGGTTCGCGGAACATTCGAAGCTGTCGGCACCATTTTCGGTTGTTTATCTCCACAGTGCCCAAGCGCTACCTTTCACGCTTTCTTGTGCGAAACGAGGACAGTCTTGGTTCTAGTTACGCATGGAAAGCTCGTCTGCAGTCGAGTCGCATCAGAAATATATGATCAATTTGCATCCGCTAATAAAATATCAGTTTCGTAGAATTCCGTCGATTGGTAGGGCAATAATGAGGGATTATTGTGAGTATGCGCGAATTAGACACATCAGCGGACAAATCACTTTCGTTATTCTTAACCAGTAGCATCCACTGGCGGACTAAATTCTTCGAATAATTACTAAAGTTAAAGCGAACTATTATAGCACGATTGATTAACTTGGAAAAGCAATACAGTAATGGCAAGCCTCATCGTGAAAGTGAAACTACTAGATGTAACTGTTGATATGAGCATGGTTGTGTATTGGCCGTTGTTAGGAAGTGTGTTCGTTATAAAGGTGCAATTTCTTCTAGCTGCTCGGATAGAATTTAAACACCTGTAATAAGTGTAACGTAACCACGTTCATTATGGTCACACAAATTAAGAAAACCATTTATTTACTTCAACTGGGCTTCGAACTTCCTTGGCAACTCTGGCAGAATTGTAGTGTCATCGACAAACCTTACAAGATTTTATTTCTTCGTCTTGTAGCTGCAGTTACTTTTTAAAAAAGGACATTCAAACCATTATTCATCTAATTAGTATGATGCTGATAAATGGATATATGTCATCGAGTGAGGATTTTCTTGTCGCTCGTTTAAATGAATATCGAACGCTTCCAAAAATTCTTGAGTTTAATAACGTAGATGACTCACCGTGTGTAGGACGATTAATGGCAACTCTCCAGAGCTATCTCTTGCTTACATCACCGTCGATTCTTTCTCGTGTCTGTGGTTTCAGCGTGTGTGTCACAATCCTCGCGGCATTCTTGTTTCCTTATTGACAAAACAGCAAAAAATGGCTCTGAGCACTATGGGACTCAACTGCTGAGGTCATTAGTCCCCTAGAACTTAGAACTAGTTAAACCTAACTAACCTAAGGACATCACAAACATCCATGCCCGAGGCAGGATTCGAACCTGCGACCGTAGCGGTCTTGCGGTTCCAGACTGCAGCGCCTTTAACCGCACGGCCACTTCGGCCGGCGACAAAACAGCAGATTTAACCTCAACAACAGGAAGTAAGGAAGGGTTTGGCGTTCTTTTCCTCTTGAAATTATTCATTCACCGAAAGTAGGAAATTGCGGCCTTGCCTCACTACATACTTAACGTTCTTTTGCAATGCAAGTGTAGGATTTGCACCATCGCTGTACATGTCATATTTTGAGACGAAACGGAACTAAATAAACATTAATATTACAGAGTCAAACTAGTGCATCAATCACACACAAGAAACGCTGCTACGTTCACTGCTGACCGGTATTTGTTTTAACCGCGATAACCCGTCTCCCGCTCATTCTTCAAGCGGTTACCTGACTGTCACTAGGCAACGAAGCGACGCTGCAGAATTGTTGGCAATGGACACTCATCTGGTAGACTGTCAGCTAAATAGAAACGGGCATAGGCATTCACAGAAGTTTATCAAGGAGGGGACAAGAGTCAAAAATTACCATTATTTACACTGATGAGTCAAAACATGATGACCACTTGCTTAATAGCTTGTTTATCGGTCTTTGAAACGAAATATAATCACTGACTCAGCCATGAGGGATCCGAAAGTTTGTTGGTAGGTTTGCGGAGGTATGTGGCTTTAGATGTCTACGCACAGATCATGTAATTCGTGTAAATAACGGGCCACTGATTTGCGTACGCAGTGATGGCACCCGATAGCCACCCAGATGAGTTCCGTAGCATTTACATCAGGAGAATCTGGTCGCCGAGACATCAACGTGAATTTACTAAACGCTCCTCAAACCATGGTAGCATGGTTCTGGCCCTGAGACATGGACAGTTATGCTGCCGGAAGACGACATCGCCGTCGGGGAAGACATCACGCATGAGGGGATGCAGGCGGTTTCCAGCTGTCAGCGTGTCTTCGATTACCACCACAGGTCCCATGCAAGCGCAGGACAATGTCTCTCACAGCATAACACTGCTCCCACCAGCCTGCGTCTGGAGCGCGCCACACGTTTCTAGCCGCCGTTCATTTCGATGACGGCGTCTGTGAAGACGACCACCGACCTTGTGTAGCAAAAAATGTTATTTGCCCGAAGAGCAGACACGTTTCCATTGATCGACTGTCCAATCCCGACGATCCCGTGCCCAGTGCAATCGTACCTGACGATGTCGTTGGGCCAAAATATGAATACCGTGGTCTGTTGCGGAGCTCCATGTTCAGCCATGTGAACGGTGTACGCCAACATTGTGCTCTTTCGGCAGAGATGCCGCAGATCACCATATATCCTACTTTACAAAGTAGACAAGCCTCTGAACCCCATGTTCTGTGAAGAGTCGTGGACGTCCAAGCATTTAGCGCCTAGTGGTAGTTTCACTGTCATTCTAACTCTTTCCGTAGACGCTCATTAGAGCAGCATGTGAACAGTCGACCAGTTTCGCCGTTTCCGAAATACTCGTTCACAGGCTCTGTGTAATAATAATGTTCGCTTTGTCAAAGTCGCTCATCTCAGTGAATTTCATCATTTGCAGCCCGTATCTTCGCTAGGGCGATCGCCGTCCGTGTCTGCTCCGCTTACATACATTTCTTACCGCGTCACGTGCACACAACTCCACCAGGCGGCATCCAATGTCGCAATAGTCATAACGTTTTGGCTCAACAGTATCCAGCGATGCTGAAGATCTCACGTGCCGCGAAAAACCAGATTCATTAGGAGAAACATAAAATGCATTCTATCTCAAAGCAGAGAAACTTGTTCACTCAATGGGTTTTTGATGCCTAACCCGTAACGATGTTTCCTTAGGGTAAGCACAGTGGATATTTTTAGGTTACGATTAAGGGTGATAACTTATTGCATTTATTATCCTAACTTACATCCTGAAGTATTACATGCACCGAATGAGGAAATAAGGCTAGAAAGTATTTTAGTTCGTTTCCCTATAAATTACTACCGACATTGAAAGTTGAAAATATGAAAAAGAAATATGTGAAAACGACTCGGGAAATCCTGTTGGAGTCAGCAGACAGAAGCAGGAAAACTTACCATTGATTCATAGATCCCAGAGTGAAAAAACATGAAATTAACTAAAAAAAAGGACTTTTTTCAAATCTGGTCACTTTGTTTGTTTACAGAATTTCATCCCTTGTAATGTTAACGAATTTATTGCATTACATTCATGCCTTCGATCTGTTAATGTCGGTTAGTATGACAGTAGTCTAACCAGGTATGCCGGCCACTGTGGCCGAGCGGTTTTCGGCGCTTCATTCTGGAACCACGTGACCGCTACGGTCCCAGGTTCGAATCCTGCTTCGGGCATGGATGTGTGTGATGTCCTTAGTTTGGTTAGGTTTAAGTAGTTCTAAGTTTTAGGGGACTGGTGACCTCAGATGTTAAGTCCCATAGTGCTCAGAGCCATTTGAACCATTTTTTTTAACCAGGTATGTTTTGTAGGTTAATGTTGTCTACATTTTTGTGTAAAGTGCATCCTAGACCCAACATTAGACGTAGTAATCCTCAAAACCTAGCCTCCAGATCTTCAAGGACTGAATCGAGATGGTCTTCGTCTCTACAGTTTGATGCTACAAGTAGCATGCCAACTGAACTGAAGAATTCATCACTCTGACTTCATGTCGCGGTATGCTGCAGCCTATGCAAGTAGAGATCGAGAATGATCAACATTCTGGAGAGGACATCTTTTGCATCCTGAAATTTCAATCTTTTTCTCTTTTATAGCACAGAAAATAACATTTTCTCAATCCGACTGTTGGATTTGGGTTCTCATATGAAGGATAGGTGACCATACGTACAGTATAGCATGCACTGAGGTGACAGAAATCATGGGACAGCGATATGCACATACACATCAGGATTCATGTGAAAAGGTTTCCTACTTGATTGTGGCCGCACAAGGGGAATTATCAGACTTTGAACGTGAAATGGTAGTTAGAGCTAGACGCACAGAACATTCCATTTCGGAAATCGTTAAGGAATTCCATATTCCGTGATCCAGAGTGTCAAGAGTGTGTCGAGGATACTAAATTTCGGGCATTACGTCTCACGACGTATAACACACTGGCCGACGGCCTTCACTTAACGACCAAGAGCAGCGGCGTTTGCGTATAATCGTCAGCGTTAACAGACAATCAACACTGCGTGAAATAACGGCAGAAATCAATGTGGGACTTACGACGAAGGTATCCGTTAGGACTGTAGGGCGAAATCTGGAGTTAATGGGCTATGGCAGCAGGCGACCGACGTGAGTACCTTCGCTAGCAGGTCAGTTCGACAGTAGACGACTGGAAAACCGTGCCATGATCAGATGAGTCCCGACTTCAGATGTAAGAACCGTTCGTAGCGTTAAAGTGTAGTGCAGATCTCACGAAGCTATGAACCCGAGTTGTCGTCAAGGCACTGTGCAAACTGGTGGTAGCTCGATAACGGTGTGGGCTGTGTTTCCATGGAATGGACTGTGGCCTCTGGTCCAACTGAAACGATCATTGGCTGAAATGGTTAAACTGAAACGATCATTGGGTTTGGTGAATGCCTTGAGAATGTTACCTCCCATCATGTATAGTGCCAGCAGCGAAGTGCGCAGGAGGTGGTGTTGGCG
Source organism: Schistocerca americana (assembly GCF_021461395.2). NCBI lineage: Eukaryota > Metazoa > Arthropoda > Insecta > Orthoptera > Acrididae > Schistocerca > Schistocerca americana. Next base: position 303,824,836 of record NC_060121.1, read on the forward strand.
TGTTTTCCATGTTTGGGATATGGTCCCGTTATTGCGCTGAAGAAAATTCTAAATATGGAGGGATATGAACTCATTTCACAGCGTTGTGTACTGAGTACAGTAGAGGAACAATACGGAGTCGGTGATTGTATTAGCTTAATAATGCACCTCGTCATTATGCAGAATCTGTGAGGCAATGGATTGTGGAGAATAACATTCCAGAAATGCGCCGAACTGCCCATAGTCTCGACCTGAATCCAACGGAACACCTTTGCAAAGGAGTTAGAACTTTGACTTCGCTCCAGACCCCAACGTCCAAATCCTACCCACTATGGATTCGGTTCTTGAGGAAGAATGGGTTACCACTCCTCCGCAGGCATTCAGACACCTGAATGAAATTGTCCCTAGCAGAGATCAAACCGTCGTAAAGGCGATGGGTGGACACACTCAATAATAATGTGGCGATAATGTCCACTAATCGATTTCCGGATACTTTTTATGACGTGTTGTACTCTCAAGCGTCAAAGAAAATGGTACAGACGTGGGTATTCAAACACAGAGTCGTGTAAACAGGAAAAATATGGCATTGCGGTCGGCATCGCCTATATAAGACAACATATGTCTGGCGCAGTTGTTAGATCGGTTACTGCTGCTACAATGAGAGGTTATCAAGATTTAAGCGAGTTTGAACGTGGTGTTACAGTCGGCGCGCGAGCGACGGGACCCAGCATGTCCGAAGTAGCGATGAAGTGGCGATTTTCCCGTACGACCATTTTGCAAGTGCACTCAGAATATCAGGAATCCGGTAAAACATCAAATCTCCGACATAGGTGTGGCCGGAAAAATATCCTGCAAAAACGGGATCAACGACGACTGAAGAGAATCGTTCAACGGGACAGAAGTGCAACCCTTCCGCATATTGCTGCAAATTCCAGTGCTGGACCATCAACAAGTGCCAGCGTGCGAATGATTCAAAAAACACCATCGATATGGGCTTTCGGAGCCGAAAGCCCACTCGTATACCATTGATGACTGCGCGACACATAGCTTTACGCCTCGCCTGGCTTCGTCAACACCGACATTAGACTGTTGATGACTGGAAACATGTGGCCTGCGAGTCTCGATTCAAATTGTATCCAGCGCATCGACGTGTACGGATATTGAGACAACCTCATGAATCCATGGGCTCTGCATGTCAGCAGGGGACTCTTCAAGCTGGTGGAGGCTCTGTAACGGTGCGGGGAGTGTGCAGTTGGAGTGATAGGTCTGATACGTCTAGATACGACTCTAACAGGTGACACGTAAGTAAGTAAGCATCCTGTCTGATCACCTGCGTCCATTCACGTCCATTGTACATTTCGACGGACTTTGGTAATTCCAGAATGACACTGCGACACCCCACACGTATATAATTGCTACAGAGTGGCTACAGGGACACTCTTCTGAGGTTAAACACTTCTACTAGCCACCAAACTCTCCAGACGTGAACATTACTGAGGATATCTGGGATGCCTTGCAACATGCTGTTCAGAAGAAATCTCCACCCCCTCGTACCCTTACGGATTTTTGGTCAGCCCTGCAGGATTCATGGTGTCAGTACCCTCTCCCTCTACTTCAGACATTAGTCGAGTCCATGCCACGTCGTGCTGCAGCACTTCTGTGTGCTCACTGGGGCCGTACACGATATTAGGCAGGTTTACCAGTTTCTTTGGCTCTTCAGTGTATATGTGGCATGTAATACTGTTGTACTACCAGATTTTCGTTCACATAATGTCACGAAAACATCTAGGGGAATAAATATGTATGGTGGACATCCAAAAGTTATTATGCGGTAGACCGCAAATTTCCATTAGTTGAAGAAAGAGGGGCCAGAGTGGTGTGGATGGCGATTCTATATGACCACAGTGCTCCTACTGTTAATCTGCGATCGCAATGGCATTTAAAACCATTGGTGTACTCCTCAAGAAACAACGACGTACACACATTAAAAGAGCTTGGATTCTACGTATGTGACCACATGCGAGTGCAGCCGGGTGTATTCTCATGAGCCGGTATTCTTTGAGAAGAATTATTAAAAGATGTGTAAGAATGATTGGCAATGAATATCTTTTGTAGTACAAACAGACAGATCGCTATTACAACACAGAATATTCCATAAACCAATTTTTTGTGACCACACATATGTTTGTTTGCTTGTAATTCGTTTTGAAAAATAGTTTCTCCTGTAAGAATACTAGACACCACTTCGTAAAATAAGTAAAAAGTAGAATAAAATAAACTAAAAACTCTTAGTAAATTGTCTTCAGAAATTCCCCTTACAAAGTTCTAGGACTTGTGGAGGGGAGTGAGGAGACGATATTTTGACTAAGAAGCCATCTCCGGAAACGTATCATTTCCGTTCTAGGACGGTTTCAGTTCAGGTTTTTAACTTGCCCACTTGTGCTAGAGGAATTCAATTAGGCATGGCGCAGTACATTATTAGGCAACCGTTCGAAAGGAAACATAACAAAACATCCATATATTACGTAAACACATTTGTTTGCATTAGGCCTTACGCGTTATGTGTTTGCATTATTCGAGAACAAAAAAGAGCCCAGCGTACTGCACGCACAGAACCATACTGATGCTTTACAACTTCGGCTCGAAGGTACAGACATTGTTGTTACAGACATTGTATCTACATTGTTACAGAGATTGTACCTACTAAGCATGTTTTGGTTCACACTCTCCATCCCACTTGGTATCTCATCAATTTCTAGTGCAGCGTCCAGAACTCGTGCCAGCGGATCTTCCTCTGCGTTTTCAGCAGTCTCGTGAAGTAAACTTTGCATGCGACCCCACACGAAGTAATACATACTAGCTAAATCTGGCGATGTTGGCGGCCATGCAGTTGGACCACCTCCATCTATCCGTCTTTCACTATACAGTCTGTTGAGATATCTGCGAACCGCACGTAAGAAGTGAGATTGCGCACCATCATGCTGAAGCCACATTTCCTGACGTACATTCATTAGCACAGCTTCTCAGAATGGGTCCATTACGCTTTGTAGGAAGGTCAAGTTTGCAGGACCAGTTAGCTTGACTGGAAGGAGGTGTTCTCCAATTACTTGACCGTCTAGAATACCTGCCAACTTTGCACTGGCATACAGGAGTGTTTCAATGCTGGCAACACTGGTGGTGTGTACTCCGGCATCAAACGTGCCATTAGACGCATTCCAAAGAAGAGCGTACCACTCAAGGAAATGGATGGAAAAGTCATCACAGATCGAAATCGTCAATTGCACCGTTGGGCAGAGCGTTACTCCTGCCTCTACTCACATCCCATCTACATTAGTCCAAACGCAATGGATGAAATTCCTCATATGACACCTTACCATGACTTGGATGCCACGCCCACCACGGAGAAGTTTCAAAGAGGAATTGCACAGCTCAAATGTGGGAAGTTCGCTGGCAAAGACAACAGCTCCACAGAAACTGTAAAACTTAAGCCAGTTTTTCCGCTGCTTTTCAACCTCTTACCGAAATGTTGGGCTGAGGGAACAGTGTTTCAAGACATGTGCAATGCCAATATTGTTATTTTATGCAAAGGTAAAGGTGATCGCGCCGATTGCAGCTGTCACCGTGGAATCTCACTTCTCAGTATACCTGGAAAAACATTTGCCCGTGTGGTATTGGGCAGACTTCAGAAGCTTGCCGAGCGCATATACCCTGAGGAACAATGTGGGTTTCGTCCCCAACGATCTACAGTTGACATGATTTTCACACTCCGACAAATCCAGGAAAAGTGCCGCGAGCAGAAAACCCCTCTGTTCATTGCCTTTATCGACCTAAACAAGGCTTTAGACACAGTAGCAGAGAAGGATAAATGGAGTACTTTTGAAGATAGGGTGTCCTCCAAAGCTCTTAAAGGTGATAAAGGCTTTCCACGTAGATATGGAAGGTGCTGTGGTCTTCGACGGAATCACATCTGGCCCGTTTGCTGTGAAAAAGAGGGGTTCGTCAAGGCTGCGTATTGGCTCCCATTCTGTTCAATATTTTTTTCTCAGCACTCCTCAAAGTCACTTTTGGTGAAACTAACCTGGGCATTCATCTGATACCAAAGCTGATGGGAAGCTCTACAACATTTCTCTACTCAGATCCAAGCGCTTCCGAGAAGACTTGTTTGTAAATAGTCTTTTACTTGCTGACGATGCTGCATTTGTAGTGCATACTCAAGACGATCTGCAAGAGCTTGTGGATAAATTCTCTATTGCATGCAAGCTCTTCTCCATGTCTATAAACGTAAAGAAGACGGTTGTCATGGCACAAGGATACACAGATCCGTCAGTCATCAAACTAGACGGCTTCGACAAAAATACTTGTGTATCAATCGTGCTGAGTACTCTCCTGTATGGAGCTGAGACTTGGACGTCGTATGCCAAACAAGAACGAAAGCTCATCGCCTTTCATCTGCGGTGCTTCTGCATCTTGGGAATATCATGGAAGGATCATGTGACAAATGATATGGTTTTGAAAACTATAGAAGAACAGAGTATCACGGCCACGCTCAAGCAACGTCACCAGCGATGGTTAGGACACCTGCATCGTATGAACCACTCCCAGTCTGCCCCGGCGCACATGACTCAGTGAAATAGCAAGAGCAAAGAGACATCGTGGAAGACCTTCACTACGCTTTAGGAATTGCGTCAAGCGTGATGTGTGCGCATTTAATATTGACAGTGACAAGTGGGGGCAACTCGCTGACGATCGCAGCAAATGGAGAAAACGGACTGCAGATGGAAGCAAGATGCGTGGCCAAGCATGGATAAACAACTTAGCTGCAAAACGACCGCGAATACATGAGCTTATGACTAACCCTGCTGCTGTAGCGACTCATAGTTGCCTCGCTTGTGGGAGCCAAGTCGGCTCTCGCATCGGACTTCTGAGTCACCAGCAAAAATGTCTCCAGGATGCCACTTGAATCTTCCACAGGAAGCACCAGACCTTCATATAGAATACCTGCCCACACATTAATAGCAAACCGGTGCTGAAATCCTCACAAATCTGTGACAGGAGGGTTTTCGTCTGCCCAGACATGACTGCTTTGCGAATTCAGAACACAGTCTCCAGTGTACTTACATTTTGAAACAGAACTCGACGTAGAAACATGGGTGTATCGATGCAGCGATGCAGGTAACATTAGAAGTAGGCAATGCCTTGTGGAAAATCGGGTGGACCCAGTGTGTGTACACTTCGTAAGTGGTACGGATGTAATTGTTACCCACGCAGAACGTCCCGGACGATACTGTGACTAACACCCACTGCACGTGCAACTGTTCGAGTGCCGCTTGACGGGATCTCTTGAATACGATGCTGTACATCATCTTTAAATTCGGGAGTGCGTCGTCGTCATGGAGCACCACAGTCTTGCCTCCTCAATGTGAATGTACCTATTTCTCGGAGCCGCTGCTAAACTTGGGCAAAAAGTTTGTGGAATGGCGGGCTACGTTGCGGAAAACGTTCGCAATACAGCCGGCTAGTAGCTCTTCCGTTTCCTCCAGCTTCACCAAACACAAGAAGCGTGTCTGTGTATTCCGAAACCTGTACCGAATCATGTTTACTGTATCGGAGACGCGCTGGCATGGAATAGCTCTCGCAGCAAGACAGAGATTAAGTGACATCAGATGACAGTCTGATGTAGTACATGTCATTCTGTCTATCATATACCATACCAGGACAAGCAACTCGGTCTTTTCTTTTCCATTTTGCAGACGTGGACGCATTACACATCTGAATCGTAGAACGGAAACAGTAAGTTTCAGGACACGAGTTCCTTTTCAAAATATTATGTACTTACTCCCCTCTACAAGTCCTAGAAACGTTTAGCGGGAATTTTCGAACATCCTGTGTATTTATATATTTATTCCTGTATCATAAAAATGGTACGTCTGCGGACACAGGATCCTATTTAAACCTCCATATTTCCGCTCTGTGCATTCCCCAAAAGTTAGAAAGAGAAATTTCAGTACGATTTTGTATTACGAGGCGTGTCGCAAACTGCTGTCGAGTAATAGCAGACCTGCGCGATCACCCACAGGTAGGAGTACGCAAAATGACACGTAACATACGACTCTAGCCAACTGCATACACGTGAAAGCAAAACACGTTTTCACGACTACATTTTTTTATCAAGCTATCTCCACATTTCAACGTTCATCATGCTCGTTATAACTGATGGCCGTGTGTTCAAGAGACGTAATAAAACAGTGTTCACGCGTGCGATTAATGAACCGTGGCGTGACTGGGAAAAATAATTTCCACTGTTACCAGCGACCGATAAAATCAACATAAACACGCTTTCTGATTTCCGCTGCGTTTACCTCTGTCGCCTCCGTCCCCAACTGCAATAGAAATTACGCTCTACGATCTCTGCGCGATACGGTAACTGCGCATAAAAAACGAGATTTCATTGCACGTTTTAAAAACTGGTGGGGCAACAAAAGCGAATATTTAGCCCCCGCGGCCCTGTCAGTCGCAGAAACAAAAAAAGTCATGTCGTCTGTTTTACTGTCAAAAATCATGGAAAAAAGTTATCGAGTTGTTAGGAGGACTCACCTCACGCCGTGACTATAAACGTCAGAAGTCATGTAATCGGAAACGATAGTTGTTGTTTTGGCGATCAATCCTGGAGCTGGTTTTACTCAGCTCTCCATTCCTGTGTTTTTTATTTCAGTAGAAACGCTGAGTCCCACGTTACCGACGACCTTCCTTACGTAGTCATATTACTCATATCAATGCCTGGACACGTCTCTACAATTATTTCCTTCTTCAAAATATTCAACAACAGTTTTCAGCAACGACTCATTTAGTAATACAAAGCACGTTCAGAAAATATGTGTACTGTGACCTTAACGGTATGAGTTTTTTGGCTTTTTGATGCTTGGTAACAATGAATAGACGGGGATTTCCCCCCGCCCGAACAGAGTGAGCATTACAGGAACATTGTAGCACGTAAATGCACGTTGTGGTGTCAATTTGCATCAAAGATGTCGGTAAGAAATCCCGTCAAGCGCGAGCCACGTGCTGTGATTCGCTTAGTACTCGTGGAAGGAAATAACATGTACCGAAATTTTTTCGCTAATCAAAACGATTTACGACGAAGATATTACGAACAGAAAGTGTGTGTTTAAATGGTGTAGGGAGCTTAGTGGAGACACAACAAATGTTCATGACAAACAGAGGAGTGGTAAACCTTCCATTCTGACAGATGAGTTGGTGCAAACAAGTCGAAGGAACTGTTCATGAAGACCACTGACTGGCAGTGTATGAAACTTCTGCGGTTTCCATAACTCTCTCATACGAGACACTGGCAGAAACGGTAGAATACCGGAAACTGTGTGTAAGATGGATCCCAAAGCAGCTCAGGGAGCAGTAGCGCCCGCAGGATTGTTGAGCGAGTTGAGCTGGAAGGTAAGGATTTTCTGAGCTCTATTGTGACTAGAGATGAACTTTCGATAGATTATTACTCGCCTGAAACAAAAAGACAGTTGTCACCGTGGCGTCACACCAATTACCCAACTGCCAACAAATTCAAAATCCAATTTCAGGCAAAAAATCATGACCTCAATGTTGGAACCGAAAAGGTATCATTTTGGTTGAATTTCTACCTCAGGGGAGTCCATGAATGCCCAACAATATTGTGAGAGCCTAAACAATCTCAAAAGGGGCATTCCGAACAAAAGAAGGGGAAAGCTGATACATGGGGTGTTCTTGTTGCGCGACAACGCCCATTCTCACACAGCCTTAGACACCACGGCCCTCATGGACTCATTTTGTTGGGACATTTTAAACCTCCCTCGTATTCGCCTGACTTGGCACCTTCAGACTAGTTGGTTAATTGGTTAGTAGGGGGGACGGGCAAAACAGCGAGGTGATCAGTCCCATCGGATTAGGGAAGGACGGTGAAGGGAGTCGGGCGTACCCTTTCAAAGGAACCATCTTTAAATTTTCCTAAAGCGATTTAGGGAAATCACGGGAAACCTAAATCAGGATGGCCGCACGCGGGTCTTTAACCGTCATCCTCCCGAATGCGAGTCCAATGTGCTAATCACTGCACCACCTCGCTCTGTGCGCCTTCAGGTTATGACCTTTTCAGCTCGCTGAAGGCACAAATGAGTGGAATTAAATTTTCAACTGACGAGCAGGGGCAGAAAGAGGCTCTGAAGTCGGCTGGCGTGAGTTCTTTGAGGAGGGCATAAGGAAGCTTGTCCCACGGCTCACCACAGGCACTGAGAGATGGTTGAAATGGCTCTGAGCACTATGGGACTTAACATCTATGGTCATCAGTCCCCTAGAACTTAGAACTACTTAAACCTAACTAACCTAAGGACAGTACACAACATCCAGTCATCACGAAGCAGAGAAAATCCCTAACCCCGCCGGGAATCGAACCCGGGCGCGGGAAGCGAGAACGCTACCGCACGACCACGAGCTGCGGACACACTGAAAGAGATACCGATTGTGAGCAAAGGAGGCAACAAGTATGTCAATAATACACTGTAATTATTTCAATACACTTTTTCTAAAAGTATATAAAATCTTGTATACTTACTTTCTGAACAAATCTCGTACGTGTCCAATCTTACAATCTATTCATTTCATTATGTTCTTCATTGGATATTTCTTGTCGTTGACTCGGTGCAGGGTGTTTTCATTCTTTACTTTCTCAACCCGTTTGATCGTCAACGTTCGCAGTAAAACTAAATTCCATAGGGATCTAATTGTTTTATTTCCATTTAAACAAGTTTCCATTTTGCATTCGGTCGTCGTTTACTATATTCCACGAAATTGCGGGCACCTGACAATCATCTTCGGGCGAGCCATCGAAGACTGTCGGAGGCTTTCTGTGTGTATTCCCTACATGCGGCCGGCCGAAGTGGCCGTGCGGTTAAAGGCGCTGCAGTCTGGAACCGCAAGACCGCTACGGTCGCAGGTTCGAATCCTGCCTCGGGCATGGATGTTTGTGATGTCCTTAGGTTAGTTAGGTTTAACTAGTTCTATAGTTCTAAGTTCTAGGGGACTAATCACCTCAGCAGTTGAGTCCCATAGTGCTCAGAGCCATTTTTGAACCCTACATGCGTTAAGACCGTGATAACAGTGATCACACTGCCGGGTGGGCAGCACTCTCGTTGGTAGCTCAGTTCTCCTGAACGCTACCGCTCACAGTTGTTATTGGGAAACTTTGTTGTCTTGGTTTGCAGCAAATCGTGAACATTCTCTAAATGGCACCGTACACGGACTCTTTAATAATGGAATCCCATAAAGATGCTTCTGTAGCGAGAATTATCGTTTCATCACACTCCATTGAATGTCCGATGGAGATACAATGTTCACCAATAATGGACCTGAGACGTTGTTTAAGGCTCTCGAAACGTCGATATTCGGTGCAGCGTTCTTGCATGTTGCGCGTCGTCTGGTCTATGTAAGCCGTACCACTCTGGTAAGGTATTTTGTAAATTCTAGCCTTCTGCAATTGCTTCTTTATTTCTGGCTTTTTAGTTGATCACGTTTCGCATTCATTCAGAGGAGTTCCCGAAACATGGCATTTTATTTTTTAAAAGAAGGTGTCAAAGTTAATACTCGTCGCCAAGGTTCCGGGCGGCCACGTCTGACCATCACAAGAGAGGTTTGCCGTAATGTGCACCAACCCATTCATATCTAAGCCTCCCACGGGAGAATAATTAATGGACTCCCTGTAACATTTTGTATTCTTCCGCACCACTTGTCGGAGACCGGCAGCAGCGGGATTAGCCATTTACCGTCTCATGCGTAGGCTGCCGTTAACACCACTACACAAACGGCTGCGTTTCTAGTCGTGCAGTGTCCGAGAAGCGTTCAACTATGAATCGCGATTTCTGCTGCACCAGATAGTCAGTGTCGGCGAGTGTGGCGTTGTCCTAGGGAGAGGTACGTTTCTTCCAAAGTTTTAGAGAGGCCCAGCGCTGTTACCCATAGCGTCATGGCGTTGGGAGCTTTCGGCTATGACTTCACGCCACAGCTGGTATTGACTGAGTGAACTCCAGTGGCACAGCGGTACGTCGCGGACATCCTCCATTCTCATGTGTTACCCCACGTGCGACTATATCGTGACACCATTTCTCGGCAGGACAGTCCTCTTCCAAACGTGTAACGTATCTCAATGAACTGTCTGCATTATGTTGAGGTACTCCCACGGCCAGAAAGGCATCCAGATCTTCGTCGAAAGAATACACTGAGGTGACAAAAATCATGTGATAGCGCTATATACATATGCAGATGGTGGTAGTATCGCGTACACAAGGTATAAAAGGATCGCGTATTGGTGGAGCTGTCATTTGTACTGAGGTGAGTCATGTGAAAAGATTTCCGACGTGATTATGGCCGCACGACGGGAATTAAAAGACTTTGAACTCGGAATATTCCATTTCGGAAATCGTTAGGGAATTCAGTATTCCCAGAACTACAGCGTCAAGGGCATGCCGAGAATACCACATTTCAGGCATTGCCTCTCACCCGGACAAAGCAGTGGCTGACGGTCGTTGCTTAACGACCGAGTGTAGCAGCGTCGTCAGTGCTAACAGACAAGCAGCAATGCATGAAATAACAGCAGAAATTAATGTGCCTGTATGGGCCGAAATTTGGGGGTAATGAGCTATGGCAGCAGACGACCGACGCAGGCGCCTCTGCTAACAAAACACATTGCCTGCAGCGCTTCTCCTGGGCTCGTGACCATATCAGTTGGACCCTACACGACTGAGAAACCATAGCCTGGTCAGATGAATCCCGATATCAGTTAGCACTGAACTGATGATAGGGTTCGAGTGTGGCGCAGACCCCACCAAGCTAGGGACCCAATTTGTCAACAAGCCACTGTACAAGCTGGTGGTGGCTCCATGATGGTGTAGGTTCAGCTGAACCGATCATTGACTGGAAATTATCGTGTTCCGCTACTTGGAGACCATTTGCAGCAAGTCACTTTAATGTTTCCAAACAACGATGGAATTTTTATGGATGACAATGAACTATGTCACGAAGCCAAAGTTGTTCGCGGCTGGTTTCAGAAACATCCTGGATAGTTCGAGCAAACGATTTGAGCACCCAAATGGCCCTACATGAATTCCATAAAACATTTATGGGACATAAGCTAGAGCTAAGTTCGTGCACAGAATCCTGCACCGGCTTGGCGACAGCATGGCAAGCGCTTCTGCAGGGGACTGCAATGACAGTTTGAGGCCATGCTACGTCGAGTTGTTCCGTCACGTGGGGTAAAACGAGATCCGACATGATATTAGGAGGTATCCCATGATTTTGGTGTATGTCCGGGACCGGCTGGCACGTCAACTACGTTACAGTCCCAGTATCCTGGGTGTCAAGGAGCAGTTACAACGGTCGTGGGCCAGCTGGCCAGATCATTGCCACCACCGCTCACCGTTAGACTGAATGTTATTTAATGACGTTTCAGCCACGTGACGTGGTAAGGAAAGTAAACAAGTGCAGCAGAGACGAATGGGGAATCAGTGTAGTGACCATACGAAGCTCATATGGGGAAATATGGAGATATACACTATGTGATCAAAAGTGTCCTGTCACCTGGCTGAAAATGACTTAGAAGTTCGTGGCGACCTCCATTGGTAATGGTGGAATTCAATACGGTGTTGACCCAACCTTAGCCTTGATGACAGCTTCCACTCTCGCAGGGATACGTTCAATAATGTGGTGGAAGGTTTCTTGGGGAATGGCAGACTATTCTTCACGGAGTGCTGCACTGAGGAGAGGTATTGATATTGGTCGATGAGGGCTAGGGCGAGGTCGGCGTTCCAAAATATCCCAAAGGTGTTCTATAGGATTCAGGTCAGGACATTGCGCAGCCCAGTCCATTACAGGGATGTTATTGTCGTGTAACCAGTCCGTCACAGGCCGTGCATTATGAAGAGGAAAGCCCACTGGACCTGACGGGATACCAATTCGATTCTACACAGAGTACGCGGAAGAACTTGCCCCCCTTCTAACAGCCGTATACCGCAAGTCTCTAGAGGAACGGAGGGTTCCAAATGATTGGAAAAGAGCACAGGTAGTCCCAGTCTTCAAGAAGGGTCGTCGAGCAGATGCGCAAAACTATAGACCTATATCTCTGACGTCGATCTGTTGTAGAATTTTAGAACATGTTTTTTGCTCGAGTATCATGTCGTTTTTGGAAACCCAGAATCTACTATGTAGGAATCAACATGGATTCCGGAAACAGCAATCGTGTGAGACCCAACTTGCTTTATTTGTTCATGAGACCCAGAAAATATTAGATACAGGCTCCCAGGTAGATGCTATTTTTCTTGACTTCCGGAAGGCGTTCGATACAGTTCCGCACTGTCGCCTGATAAACAAAGTAAGAGCCTACGGAATATCAGACCAGCTGTGTGACTGGATTGAAGAGTTTTTAGCAAACAGAACACAGCATGTTGTTATCAATGGAGAGACGTCTACAGACGTTAAAGTAACCTCTGGCGTGCCACAGGGGAGTGTTATGGGACCATTGCTTTTCACAATATATATAAATGATCTAGTAGATAGTGTCGGAAGTCCCATGCGGCTTTTCGCGGATGATGCTGTAGTATACAGAGAAGTTGCAGCATTAGAAAATTGTTGCGAAATGCAGGAAGATCTGCAGCGGATAGGCACTTGGTGCAGGGAGTGGCAACTGTCCCTTAACATAGACAAATGTAATGTATTGCGAATACATAGAAAGAAGGATCCTTTATTGTATGATTATATGATAGCGGAACAAACACTGGTAGCAGTTACTTCTGTAAAATATCTGGGAGTATGCGTGCGGAACGATTTGAAGTGGAATGATCATATAAAATTAATTGTTGGTAAGGCGGGTACCAGGTTGAGATTCATTGGGAGAGTGCTTAGAAAATGTAGTCCATCAACAAAGGAGGTGGCTTACAAAACACTCGTTCGACCTATACTTGAGTATTGCTCATCAGTGTGGGATCCGTACCAGATCGGTTTGACGGAGGAGATAGAGAAGATCCAAAGAAGAGCGGCGCGTTTCGTCACAGGGTTATTTGGTAACCGTGATAGCGTTACGGAGATGTTTAATAAACTCAAGTGGCAGACTCTGCAAGAGAGGCGCTCTGCATCGCGGTGTAGATTGCTCGCCAGGTTTCGAGAGGGTGCGTTTCTGGATGAGGTATCGAATATATTGCTTCCCCCTACTTATACCTCCCGAGGAGATCACGAATGTAAAATTAGAGAGATTAGAGCGCGCACGGAGGCTTTCAGACAGTCGTTCTTCCCGCGAACCATACGCGACTGGAACAGGAAAGGGAGGTAATGACAGTGGCACGTAAAGTGCCCTCCGCCACACACCGTTGGGTGGCTTGCGGAGTATAAATGTAGATGTAGAAGAGGTGCTCGATCGTGTTGAAAGATGCAGTCGCCATCTCCGAATTGATCATCAACAGTAGTAAGCAAGAAAGTGCTTAAAACGTCACTGTACAACTGTGCTGTGATAATGCCACGCAAAACAACAAGGGTTGCAAGACCCCTCCACGGAAAACAAGATCACACCATAACACCACCGCCTCCGAATTTTACTGTTGGTACTACACACACTGGTAGATGTCGTTCACCGGGCATTCATCATACCCACAAATTGCCATCGGATGGCCACATTGTGTACCGTGGTTCGTCACTCCATAGAAAGTTTTTCCACTGTTCAATCATCCAATGTTTACGTTCCTTACACCAAGCGAGCCGTCGTTTGACATTTACCGGCATGATGTGTGGCTATGAGCAGTCGCTCGACCACGAAATCCAGGCTTTCTCGCCTCCCGCTTAACTGCACCCCTCAGCAGAGTAACTATCCGCCTCACAAGGCAAGAGTCGTTTGAGGAGCATGAGGTCAGTATTACTGGTCGTCCATTCAGTGTCATATGTATTGCTTTCCTGTACTAAAATTCACTCCTGTGTGTACCTTCGGTCTTGAGTGGGCACTTCTAACAAGGAGTAAGATCAGAGACACACTGACAAGCAACACGCCGCAACGCCTTCTCGACCGCAAGTATTTACGCAGCCGACGCTGACCGATAGGCTTCACTGTCTCACTAAGTCACACTCCAGTTTGGCATGTGTCAGATAGTTGCAATGCGGGTTCAGTTCAAGTCATTGGCTACGACAGTACATAGCGTCATAATTGTGACTATAGCAAGATTACTGATATTGTCTGCAAGAGGACTATGACTGATGAGCTTGTACCACGAACATCCATTCTATTCAAGTTAAGCAGCAGTTTCATGTAAATAAAGAACCGTGTTAATCCACGTGTGTATTTGTGTTGTAGAAAGAGGATACCGACCACCCACAACAACATCCTCTCCCTTGTTTCCTTGCAGTGGTGACGAGGATGCTACAGTGGCGATCGAAGTTAATCAATTTGGCCTAAGATTTTGCTTGCTTCCCTTGTGTTTTAGCTTTCAGGGGTAGTCGTGTTGAAGGGTTTCCATTTGCTTCTTTGTTGTTGTGTTCTTGCATGTATTCCAGGAGGGGAGTCGCAGAACCAATCCAATTTCTCTTTTCAGAGGCCTTGCTTGCTTTTTGCTATAACGTGTTTGCGTAAACCATGTTTCCCCGCCTGCGGTCGCAGGTTCGAATCCTGCCTCGGGGATGGATGTGTGTGATGTCCTTAGATTAGTTAGGTTGAAGTAGCTCTAAGTTCTAGGGGACTGATGACCTCAGATGCCAAGTTCCATTGCGATCAGAGCCATTTTTTTGCTACCTTACTAACACCGGTACAACAAATACTGGCTGCACAATCTACGTCGGCCGCACAACCGCAGGCGACCAACCAACCAGCCCAACAAGTGCCGCCGACCAGTATACCAACGTTCCGATAATTTAAAGAAACAGAGTAGCAATAGATTGAATGCCTGATTCAGTTCCAAGCACATTGTCACGTTCATCGTGTTCAGGGTACTGTAAAGTTAAAATACTTCCTTTCGATTGCGGGCTCCCCAGTGTGCAGGTTAATACAAAACTATACCCCCACCGCGTTTCCCGAAGAACTCAGCTATGACCTGCTGCATTAACTTAATACTATGACCAGCAAGTCCAAGTAGCTGCAGCCAGATATCAGTTCTTTCGCTTGCAGAAAAAGCCGGAACAGACGTACCGCCAGTGGTACACAGAATTAACGGGTATGACGAGGAAGTGTAAATTTAAGTGTAGTTGTTGCAACTTTTACAGTGATTTAATGATACGTAATGTAACAACAGTCACTGTACCAGATAGCAGAATACGGGAACGGATCTTAAAGTACTCTGATCCATCACTTCCCCAAGTATTGCAGATCTTAGAGTAATATGATTCGGGTCCCATAGCGGTCGATAAGTTTCACCAGACCCCGATTTGTCGAATCGAATCGCCCCTTGTTCGCGACCGCCCCAAGTAGCCACAACGACGAGCGCGTACACACCCACGAAGACATGTAAACAGGCCTGTGAATTTAGTGAAATCTTGCCCTAGATGTTTTGCTCGCCATAAAAGATAGGACTGCTCATCACGTAACGCAACGTGTTACACGTGTGGAAAAAAGCCACGTCCAAGCAGCTTGTTTGCAACGGCAACGGCACAAAAACGCCGCTCCCAGAAAAAGAAAAAAAAAAGCCAGTTAATAAAATAGTCTCGGGTTTCAAGCCGCGTCAAGTGGTTTACTGCCCACGAGCTTTCGGCAGAGATCTCCTCTACCATTGTCAAGTGGATGATTGTCGTGTGGTTGTCATTGCCGTGCTTACATAGCCGCGCCGTCGCTCGTGACGTCACTGGTGCTCGGTCCCGCACCATATATGGTAATGTTTTGGCCGCGCGACCGCCGCGCCCGCTTCAACTCCCTCAAGCAATCCACCGTCTCTACTGAAGGTGTTGTCAGAAATTCTAATCACTATGGCCTCGTTTATCACGCTATCCCAGAAGCCTTTAGTCCGTTTAATAAAAGATGTCTCATCGAATGCAAATCGGTGTCCGTTTTCAAGAGCATGTTCTGCTACAGCTGACTTTTCGGGATAGCGCAGACGGTAACACCTTTCATGTTCTATGCGGCGCTGTTCAATAGTGCCAACAGCCTGGCCGACATAGAACTGCCCACATCCACACGGTATCTTGTAAATTCCTGGGATTCTGAGGCCTACATCGTCTTTCACAGATTTCATTAGTTGCCGGACTTTACCGGAGGCCTGAAGATTGTGTCTATTTTATGCCTCTTCAGGAGCCGACTAATCTTCCCTGTTGTCGAATCACAAAACGGTAAGAATGCAACGTGCTTGGTGTCTTCTTCAGAGGTCTTCTTCCTTTGAGTCCTGGATGACACTGCTTGTGAGATCTGTTTGTTGTTGTAACCGTTTTCCTTAAAAACTTTGCGTAAGCGGCTCAATTCTCTCGGCAAGTTTTCAGCGTCAGAGACGGTTTCAGATCGATGTATTAAGGTCCTCAGAATTTACTGTTTCTGTGCTGGGTGATGGAAGCTGGTGGCGTGCAGATACCGATCCGTGTGGGTGGGCTTGCGGTAAACGCTGTGACCTAGAGACTCATTGGTTTTACGACGAACAAGAACGTCCAAGAGCGGCAGGGAACCCTCCTTCTCTACTTCCATTGTGAAGTTGATGTGGTCGTAGATGCTGTTGAGGTGCTCCAGGAACTCTTATAACTTTTCTTGTCCATGTGGCCAAATGATGAAGGTATCGTCGACGTAGCGATAAAAACAGCTCGGCTTTTGTGGGGCCATGTCCAGGGCGATGTCTTCGAAATGCTCCATAAAGAGGTTGGCTACTACTGGAGCTTTTCTCTGCCTCGTGATGACTGGGTGTTGTGTGATGTCCTTAGGTTAGTTAGGTTTAAGTAGTTCTAAGTTCTAGGGGACTGATGACCATGGCTGGTAAGTCCCATAGTGCTCAGAGCCATTTGAACTACTGGAGCTAATGGACTTCCCATCGCCACGCCGTCAGTTTAGTTAAAATATTCTCCATCACATTAGAAATATAATGACCTCAAAGAGCTGGGACAGCAAGTCAATCGAGTCTGTGATGGGGACACATGTGATTAAAGAAACCACATCGAAGCTAACCATAATATCCCCTTTACAAGAAACCGTGTGGATGTGCGCAGTTGAATGTCGGCCAGACTGTTCGCACTATTGAACAGCGCCACATAGAACAAGAAAGGTGTTACCGTCTGCGCTATCCCGAAAAGTCAGCTGTAGCAGAACATGCTCTGGTAAACGGACACCGAATTGCATTCGATGAGACGTCTATTATTAAACGGACAAATGGCTTCTGGGATAGTATGATAAACGAAGCCATAGAGGTTAGAATTTCTAACAACACCTTCAATAGAGACGGTGGATTGCATCTGAGTACAGCGTGGGATCCGGTGTTGAGGGAGTTGAAGCGGGCCCGGCGGTCGCGCGGCCAAAACATTACCATATATGGTGCGGGACCGAGCACCAGTGACGTCACGAGCGACGGCGCGGCTATGTAAGCACGGCAATGACAACCACACGACAGTCATCCACTTGACAATGGCAGAGGAGATCTCTGCCGAAAGCTCGTGGGCAGTAAACCACTTGACGCGGCTTGAAACCCGAGAATGTTTTATTAACGGTCATCGTCGTGAAAGCATGCATTTGTACAAAAAATAAATGAATAAATAAAATAAACAGGTTCGTGCGCATGCAGTGAACGCTGTGTTTCCACAATCTACAACAGATTGTAAAAAAGTAAGATTAAGGTTGTGTCTCCTTCTAGCCCTTTCGCTGTGCAACGACGTTCTAAGAAACTATTTGTCTCATTACGAATTGCTGGCCGTCATGTGAATTTTCAGTTAGACACAGGTGCCTCAGTAACTTTGCTTAATCGTGTCACGTACGAACAGACAGGCTCACCATGCCTTTCTAAACTTACCAAGCACCTCTCAGCTTACAACGGATAGGAAATCACAGTGTTTGAACAGTGTAGTTTGCCTGCCACCTACCAATCTCACACTAGGACAGTGAATTTAACTGTGTTGAAATCAAGAGACAGTTAGAACATATTCGGTTTAGATGCCTTTGACTTGTTTGGACTTAGCATCCAAGACAATGTACTTTCAGTCTCTGCTTTTGAACCAAAAGACAGTGTCGCTAGCTCGTTAAAAGCTGGCTGGAAGTTTCAATTATAGCTGTTAAGTTTGATTTTTTGCGGGAAATTGAACTATGTGCTTCTACAGGCCCCCCTTTCTGACTTTTTGCAGGATGGTGCGTCATCCTCTTGGAAAATGAGCGGGAATTTCGAATTTTGGAGGGAAGCTTACTCCTGCAACCGAGTATTGCCCCACTAGAGGCTGCTCATGATGTCTTTCAGTTCGAATATAATTTCTTTAAATTTGCTAAATTTTTATAAATTTGTTTAAATTTGTACAATTTTTTAAAAATTAGTTGAAATTTTCTACCTACAGCATTAGCGGCTTAGTTCGGTGTTACCACCACAAGAGGCTGAGATATCAGTGCTTGTTGAGCTTTCAGTGTTCAATTAGCGGATGTTGGTGCCAGACAGGGGGAGTTTTAATAGCTGTATTACATGCACTCATTCAGCCGAGGAGTGCTTCCACAGCTGACTGCATGAAGAATGGAAGTGAGCATTAATGTTTGAACATATGATGAGAAAAAATATGGTCCTGCAAATAAATGCTTTGCATTAAAGATGCATTACACAACGTATGGAAACATCTGTCTCTGCTGGAAATGTCTATCATTTCTAAAACCTACGTATAAGCTCCCACCACACAAGAGACAACTGCATCCAATCCATCAGACCAAAGAACTAACCTAGTTCGCCAGTTCACTACTAGAATATGCCGCGATAGGTCACGTGATCATGCAGTTCAGTCTATAGGAGCACATGTTTTTCTCAACTACACGTGTGCCCCAGCCCACTCATTCCCCCCTCCCCGATGGTCTGGAGGGGCAAATTGGCTGGAACAGGAATCACCTTGTTCTGGGCTGCTGGAGAGAGGAAGGAGTGTACTTTATTTATTTTTGCAACAATTTATTTAGCGACGGATTTCACGTAGTTTATTTATTACGCTGGCACAAAACACCGACCCTGACGTGCTTGAGATCATTATACACAGTTAGTAGACTTGGAAACTACTCGTAAATAATTCAGTACAATGATCTACAGAGACACAGACAACTCGTAAATAACCAAAATAATCCAGTACACAGCATACAGACGTGCAAACTTCTCGTAGATCACGGAAATAATGCATGCAAACATGCTCACCATGCTTAAACACCCGAAAATAACGCAATGCTCAAACACTCAGTGCACCTAAAACACGCAACGTATCAGCGACTCGAACCTTGATTCTACTGGATGGAAAGCCTAAGTGTACAGCCTAACACATGGAAACTGCCCAATTGCTGGAGAGAAAGGTTAGCTTAGTGTACTTTATTTATTTTGATCAGGAAAGTGACTCAAACATCGATGCTAATTACGTAATTAATCACAAAGATCGGTCCTAATTACACAACTATATGTATAGTACTGTACAAGGACGGCAACGCTCCGCAAAAACTGACGATACCATACAACTGGTGTCCTCCTTCTGGGGAAAAAATCTCCCAATACCACTTGAAACCAGCGACAGAAACACACTACCCTGAAACACTCTACCCTACACCTACAAGCTAGGGGGAAAGAGGCTGGATGTGTAAGGTACAATCCTTATGCTTTTTGGTGGGAAATATGTTCAACTGACTAGATGCTAGTGTTGGACAGAGAGGACTTTAAAAAAAGTGTATAACCTGCAAGCATATAGCGTATTTCGATGTTTAATGTCAGAGTTCGGCCGGCCGTGGTGACTGAGCGGTTCTAGGCACTTCAGTCTGAAACCGCGCGTCCGCTACGGTCGCAGGTTCGAATCCTGTCTCGGGCATGGATGTGTGTGATGTCCTTAGGTTAGTTAGGTTTAAATAGTTCTAAGTTCTAGGGGACTGATGACCTCAGATGTTAAGTCGCATAGTGTTCAGAGGCATTTGAACCATTTGTCAGAGTTCACTACACACGCCCACTAAAAATCACCCTATAGCGCAGCTAACCGAAATCAATACACGCTATCGCAGCTGATGGAAAAAATACGTCACAGTCATAATTACACTTCGAAAATGTCGCGAAAAAAACCAGCACTCGTACTGAGCGTGTCATAATGCATCACATGTACTGGGGAAAATCGACGTCCTAAAAGACTGCAGTTGCCTGTGGGTTCCCATCCATGTACTATCACAAACTACCGAAAATCAACCTATGGGATGGAGTTACTCTTCCGACAGCCTTGTGGCTCGTGCTGGCTGCCGCCCGCCTTGATACAATTGCTCTCCGCCAACACATAAGCAGGAATAGTTAACTAGGAGATAAAAGGCAGCTTTCCCCAAATGCACCTTGGTCGTCTAAAGTATAGTGGTGCAGCCGCCCCTAATGTCTAGGAGTAGCCGCTGTCACAGACTAGACAGGTCCCAAACGCCTCTCATTCTGGTATGGAAAACACTTTTGTTTAATGTCATGTAGGACACTCCAGCAGGGACCGGATGACAGCCACAGTATTTTTGAGAACTCACCAGCCGCTCTGCGAGGGATTAGGTAACATCAACTCGACTCCTATAATAAAGAAACTATTAACAAAAGGGGAAAAAACATTCACGACGATAATAAATCTCATCTTCCACGAAAATAGACAAAGTCCAGTGTCATTTAGTTTCATGAGCAGAGACGGTGTAGTTTTTTATGTTCGACTGAAAAACTTACCACGTCTGTGAAGACATTTACGTGGAAACTCGAAAAAGGAAATAAAAGAAACCGATACTTACTCTCGCGAATACCGATGTCACTGATGTAACAGATTCCAAATCTCCCCTATAATACCTAGAGAACCAGCAAACGTGTCTTCCACTGCTGGATGCACACACCACAATTGATCTTCTCTCAACTAAACACACACGTGAAATGCGAAGAAGCAGTTAACGGAACAATTTACATGGGAGGCAATAATGGCCCAGTGCAAACCCACATTTGTATTTAATCTTCTCAAATTTCGACTTGATCACGAAAGCTGTCCAACACATACTAAGTATTAGTTCGGAAACGAGAAACGTGAATCATTCGCGCCACAGGCCACGCATAGACAGAATCATGTACGAAATCGGTCACATATTTATTTGATCACTATACTTATAATTAAATGTTATGACTGTGGTTTCAGTTGAATGACATTCGACAATGAGTGAAGTATCCGGAATACACCCTGCTGATGGCCCTGAAATAGAAATATCTCTACCATTCTTATGACTTGACATACTCTTCCCTTTGCTATCACAGTATTCCATGTTAAATCCATACCTTCCTTACGACTGGACAGAGTCATCTCCTTTGCACATGTTTGAACACAAACACATTCTTTATAAACATGATGCTTAGGGCGAACCTATTACACATCCCCTACTACTAAGTATAATACGTCGTCAATAACTGATTGCCAGAGATATGAAATAATACTGACCGAAAATCAACGATTGCTGGACATGTCTCATAAGTTCCTCTTGTGAGTGGTACTACCGTGTCTTAGAAAGAGGTGTGTAATCGTCTTACAAACCATCAGATGTTAAAAAACACAACCATATTACCATCGCAAGCGGTCTTGGTTCTACAGGTGCATACAAGTATCGATGTTAAAAGCTATACTGGTTTTATAAATCGAGGTACGACATTACCTCTGAATGAGGTGGTATTTTGTCCAGACAAATACCGTGACACTGAATACAGACGGTGATCGCCGGAGTATATAGCATCAGACCAACAGTGCACTTACACGTCACCGATGGTGCAATCTTGTAATAAAATTAGCCAATTTAGAAAGTGAATTGGCTAAGGAATGTGGTATGAAACCAGTATTTGCAACTCCTTCACACCGCCGACGCTAGATATTTCTCTAGTATTTGTAACACATTCTGTCTCGATCCCATGTCAGAGGTTCGGTGATATATCGACTGTGTTACAGGCGGTGGTTGATTGAAAAGGATCGCAAACAGTAGATGGTGTGCTGACTGAGGTCGTAAGAAATGTACACTAGGTTTTCAGATCTGTAGTGCTACGCTATCTGCTAGAAATGCTGTCTGGGATTTGGATCAAGTCTCCCCATTCAAGAACATATCTGCATTGGATCATATGGAGAAGTCCTTTAATGATTGCAGCCGGTAGTGAATCATATTTCTGGCACTCTCGAAATGAGTCACCTTTCCCGAACCTTTCTGCTATAGTAAAATTCCTACCTCGTTTTGAATTCTACGACTGCTGCCATTTCTGCAGCTTTACACATGTGATCGTTCCAAGTTAAGTCGTAACTGAGGAGAAGTCGGAAAAACTATATCTACCACCTTCTTCAACCCATGTAGAAACAGGCTAAACTGGGTTACTGTGACAGGACTGTATTTTGACTATTCGATGGAAAGGGGACTGGGAAAAGGACGAGGATTTTTGCTACTGAACTGTGGTGCATCCCCAAATTCATACAAGTTCTACAGACCCGTGTCTCTCAGGGCCCATTCACATCTATCACCCCAAGATGCTATCTTTTTTTATTCTGTACCACCCAACAGAGAAAAATTATGAACTATAAAACCTACACTAACTTCATCCGATAGAGAACTCGATAAGATTTTTACCACATCTCTCTCCTCCTATTCATCGAAAACAAATGCCGCATGCATATGCTTTGGCATCGAGCACAAGTGACGATCCTATTAAATATACAGGTATTGATCAACTCACAGACCAGTTTAAAGTTTCATCAACTGTACTGTAGGAAGATGATCGTATCCCGTGGACTATACTGTAAGTCGCAAGAGACACTCCCTGTGACCCTGCCTCCTTGATTCAAACATTGTTTTTTTATGCTGTAACACGCTTTGTACACTGCCATACATTTTGTTTTTTCTGCCACAACTTCGAGGTCTGTGCCAGGTTCTAAACTACCATTAACACATTCTGATCCATGGCCTCTCACAGAAAACTAGACTTCGCACAGTGTAAACTCATGTTGTTACTGCTGCTACCATAACACACCACACACACGGGATGATTTGAAATAAAAGTCAAATACAACATAAGGAAACTGGAAGAGTTTTGAGGCGTTGTGGAGAGTTTCCCAATTACAGTCCGAAGGTGACTCATGTGCTCCACATTTAATCCCATATGTCATAGTGACGGAATAACTCTTGGCTCTGCATTCCATTTCGACTGATTCCTCATATTGCAGTCATGTACAGCATCACTGTTTTGGTGCTAGCTACCCCCAGAAGGTGTTACCCCTCCACCAAACTCTTTCTCCAACTCAAACAAGCATTGTCAGTCAATCATTATGTGGTAACCAACAGCGTGCCAGTGTACGGATGGGATGGACAAGACACCATCGATGCACTGAAATAATAACAATCACAATTGATAGTTTAGCAGTTTTACAGTAATTTCGACACAGACTAATCATGCGACAGCATGTTTTGCAATTTCAGTATCATAGTTAAACAACCTCTTCTCCACTTTGCCAGTATCATTGCAAATGTAGATAGATGGCTGTGCAGTAAATCCATTCATTGTTAGTTCTCGAACACATATATCATCAAAGTATACCAGACAGCACTCTACCTGTCTCTAACACCTCGAGCATAGCGCTTAATTTACGAACAATCTCTATGCTGATGGGAGTCACAGAGCATTCTTGCAGTCTTAGGATAAAATTAGAGACGGAAAGACCCCCTTACACAGTCATTGACAAACCCGCGCTGCAGCACCGTTACGAATTTAATCTGCAACCGACCAGAAGTAGACCGCTACATTCCACATTTCGTGAATGACTGGAGCTTGCCGAGCCCTCATCCATCCAAGTGTACAAAATTTCTCGAGATGTGGCCATGTCGAGGAGGTTAGCACTCCTTATCGATCTGTAGTAACAAATTTGAAAGTGTTGTGATGTAATATCAGACTGTTGAAAAGAACAAGAAATGGGTGATTTTTAAGCCTGATGGAGCTCCAAGCAGATGGAGTTCGAAGCATTTTTACGTAAATCAACCATGCTATCGATTTTAAAGTATTGTTCTAGAGTCTAGTATCAGTACCTAGAAGGTATTGGTAAGTGCATGACATACATCCTTCTTCCCGGTTTCCCTACGATTGACTATGTTATCGAACCGTAAAACGAAAAAACTACTTCCCTAAATCATCGGCTCTGTGTTATACGAGCACAATATAGCTTTCCAGAGATGTATTGCATCCACTGTTTACATCCGATCATGGTTCTCAAATTATACTATGCCTGCATCAGTCCTGTATAAAGTGATCGTTAGTAACGGAGAATACCTCTTAATAGGAAACAGATAGACAGATAGCAGTAGCATTTGGCATGTGAAATTACAAGTCATTCCACCAATAACTCTGTAAACAGCACATCTGTCAGGCAAATGTATACACTGGAATTGTAGTGCCTCACAAACACCTAACGCTAACTTAGAATCATCTTAGTTATGAAGCTGAAGTCTCGATTTTAAACCCAAGATGTGACACGGGGATGGAGTACATTGCATAAATCATAGTTTGTTTAGAGGAATGTGTCACGTTTCATCACACATGAGATGGAAGTCCTTTACCGTTAATGATCGCAAGTAGAGAGTGCTCTAAATCACATACAGAACACGTGGTTGTATACAAGTCGATTGCACGCTATGCCACGTCACCGATGCATCCTGACAGAACAACGAATTTTTTTCCCTTTTGTTAATAGTTCCTTTAGTATAAGTGTCGAGTTGATGTTAAGTAATCCCTCGCAGAACGATGGGTGAGTTCTCTACAGTACTGTGGCTCTCCTCCGGTCCTTGCTGAGTGTCCTACGTCACGTAAAAGATAAGTGTTTTCCATCCCAGAACGAGAGGCGCTGGGGACCTGTCTAGTCTGTGACAGTGGCGCTTCCTAGCCACGAGGGGCGGCTGCACCACTATACTTTAGATGACCAAGATGTATTTGGGAAAAGCCGCCGTTTATTTCCTAGTTAAATACACCTGCTTTTGTGTTAGCTGGGCTGTAGGGTGATTTTTAGTAGGCGTGTGTAGTGCACTCTGAAGTCAAACAGCGAAAGATGCTATATGCTTGCAGGTAATATACTATTTCTAAACTCCTCTCTGTCCAACACCAGCATCTAGTCAGTTGAACATATTTCCCACAAAAAAGAATAAAGATTGTACCTTACACCCCAGCCTTTTCCCCCCTAGCTTGTAGGTGTAGAGTAGAGTTTGAGTATTTCTGTCGCTGGTTTAGAGTGGTATTGGGAGATTTTTTTCCCAACAGGAGAACACCAGTTATATGGTATCGTTAGTTTTTGCGCTATATTGCGAGTTTAGGCGATCCTTGTGCAGCGCTGTGCATATAGTTGTGTTATTAGGACCGACCATTGTGATTAATTACGTAATTAGGATCGATATTTGAGTCATTTTGCCGACAAAAATAAATAAAGTACACTAAGCTAATCTTTCTCTCCAGCATCTGCACAGTTTCCATGTGTTAGACGGTACACTTAGGCTCTCCATCCAATAGAATCAAGGTTCGAGTCGCTGATACGTGGCGTTTTTTATGTGAACTGAGTATTTGTGCGTTGCATTATTTTCGGGTATTTAAGCATTGTGAGCATGTTTGCATGCATTACTTCGGTGATCTAAGAGAAGTTTGCACGTCTGTATTCTGTGTACTGGATTTTTTTGGTTATTTACGAGTTGTCTGATAGTAGGTACTGCATCAAGCGTGCCGATCACGAGAGAGGCAGTAGAAATGCGCACGGAACTTTAAGACAGTCTTTGGAATAATATCATTGAAGTTCTCAAGAAACACTGTTGGGTCAGTTTGTAATGCTGCCACCGGCATAAATCTTGAATAGATCTCATGAGCATGATCGTGGAGGGAGGGGGGATGTACAGAGGCATTCACCTTGTTTCCATCATAGTGAACAGTGAAGCCAGCCGAGTGGATAGCGACACGAGACCTATAAACATTCTTATTTACTTCCTTGCACATGCAGGTGTTGCACCTACAAAGCAGTATTCATGGGAAGTGTTCCCTTCGTTCTTACATCTCAAGAAATTTGTGGAAAGACATCGTTTGGTGGTGGAAGCGTATGGAACACTCGTGGTGTACCATGAGTTGCTGCAATCGCGTCGGACGGTGAATGGTGAGTGCTACGAAGCGCAATTACTCAATCTGAATCGCGCACGTAAAGAAAAACGTCCGCAATATGCTGAGACATATGAGGAAATCATTCTGCTTTATGACAGTGCCAAACCACATGTTGCAAACCGAGTTAAGAAAATCTTGAAGTGGCTTTGACGCGATGTGTTACCCCAACCGCCAAGTTTGAACAACACAAATTTTTACGACCTCGAAAACTGGATCACCTCGAAAAAGCCTGAATTTCTATATCGAAGATTCCATACGTTGCCCAAAAGTAGGGTAAGGTTGTAGGTGCACAAAGACATTGCTTTTGGTTAATTACTTTATACCATTCTATTAAAATAAACATGTGTTTTCTGCCCAACAAGTAGCGAGAATAATTCAAATATCGAATGTACAGCATATCTCTCCTAAGGGTCGTCAGACGCATTTTCTCTGGTATTTCGCCAAAAATTTGCAACTTTGTTTTTGCGACGTGTTGCTGGAATCAGTCCAAACAAATGCTGCTCATCACGTCTTTCATGCGACGCCCAACGCAGATTGAAAGAGTCAGTTTGTTTTCGGTTACAAGCAAAATTATTTTTAAAGTGGAATTTTGTCTGCCCATTCGACAGAGCGCTGCTAGATTGGCCTAGTGCGGTATGTGTTAACAAGGACAGTAAAACGCGAGGAATGACGAGGACTCTAGCAGCAACAGCGCCGTCCTGACTGCACCCGCCATGCTGCTCAGTCACTGCTGGAGTGCTATTATGCTGCTTGTTTACTGTTCCTGTTAATACATAGCGCACTAGACTAATCTAGCAGCCCTCTGTCGAATGGGCACACTAAATTCCACTTTAAAAATCATTTTGCTTCTATTGGGAAACAAACCGACGCTTTTTCTCGACGCTGGGCGACGCATGAAAGAAGTGGTGAATAGTATTTGTTTGGGGTGACAGCAGGTACACGTTGCAAAAGTGAAATTGCAATATCTGCCGAAATACCAGAGAATATGCACCTGACGACCCATAGGAAAGAGACCCGGAATAGCAGATGCAAATGTAAACTAAGTAGCCGGCCGCGGTGGCCGAGCGGTTCTAGGCGCTTCAGTCCGGAACCGCGCTGCTGCTACGGTCGCAAGTTCGAATCCCGCCTCGAACATGGGTGTGTGCGA
The DNA here is from genome assembly GCF_021461395.2 of Schistocerca americana. Taxonomy (NCBI): domain Eukaryota; kingdom Metazoa; phylum Arthropoda; class Insecta; order Orthoptera; family Acrididae; genus Schistocerca; species Schistocerca americana. The sequence goes on from NC_060121.1 coordinate 303,852,274, forward strand.
TGTCCTTAGGTTAATTAGGTTTAAGTAATTCTAAGTCTAGGGGACTGATGACCTCAGATGTTAAGTCCCATAGTGCCTAGAGACATTTGAACAATTTTTTTTTGTAAACTAAATGTTGTTCACCTTTTAAGTACAATCTTAGTAGTTATCAGTTTTGTCTAACACAAATACACCCCTAATGTGATTTTTTAGGTTTGGTATCGTTTAGAAGCATGCTCGAGTGTCAGTTCACATGCAGCTGGGTCTCCGCAGGCACTGGTGGGCAGGAACAGGCAGTTAATCAATCGAGCCTTAATCAGCACAATAGTATTCCGCTGCCCGAGTGCTCGCGGGCAATAGCGGCCAAATGGCTCGCTCAGGCGCAGGACTCATGCAACAGTACCGTTTGGCGGGTAGCATACACTACCTGCGCCTACTTACGGGCGAGCTGACAGTTGCTCTTGCGCGCCAGTGCTTTCTTTGGAAGAGCCTGATCTCGGTCCACGCATTCTTACCGCAAGACTGAATGGGCCAGTGTACTTTTTTTGGAAAACGCTGTTGGTACGTGTCCTACGCAACTGTTCAATCCTCCAGTGTAGGTATTTAAACCAAACTAAGAATTCTAGGAACTTGAGTTCTGTGGGTTGGGGGGTTCTCTGTGCTCTGTGCAGGGCACAAGATGCGTGGTAGTGAGGCGTTTACTAGTCAAAGCCACGTTACATATTCTCGGAGTCCTGAATACTGGCACCGGTGGGCACAAACATCTAGCAAATACATCTAACAGTGTTTGCCAGAGTGGCTATCCAAGAGTGCACGCCAAATTCGGAGAGAAGAAAACAGGAATAAGGAAATTCTGAGAAGTAATATCAAAAGAAGGGAGCGTGGGGGATGACCACTCTGTGGTTGCATGATGCTTCTGAAGAAATGCTCGCCGAGCAAAAGATGTCATTAGCCCACGATTTGCTCAAGCTTCCAAGAGGGACGTGGTGAACTCACTTGCAATAAAGATTGGGAAAAGCTCGCTTTTGATGTAGGCTTGGCGACGTCATTTGTACTTCAGGCTATGTAAACTGCAGATAAGAAGAATATGCACAGTGGTATCATGCCATGGTAACTGGTAGTGAAGTTATAACTCGTTTCTGCCCATGTTTTAAATCTTTTTCATATTTCAGAAACAGTTCCGAGATGTTTGCGCAACGTACTCAAAGTGATGGAAATCTTAGTAATGTTGTATTGAAATTGTAGGGGCGCGTTGCCTACATTGTTTCACTTTCTAAATTTCGTTTATTACAGTCTCAACAATAGGTTGTTTAAACAAAGCAGTCCTCAACTTCAGGGTTTTGTCCTTGGTATCTGATTTAAACAATTGAACTCCTGAGAAAAATGAACATACCACGCTTAATTTTCCAAGCATCTGCTTGTGGTACACATTAGAAATATGGTTTCCTGATCTGTACCAGTAGCTGTATTAATTGCACGATCCTTATAAAATATGCCTCTAAGTTTAAAGTTATGTACACGCCTAAGTTTAAGGAACTTCCTCACTTTTGTTCTTATATTACTGTTTGCAGGCATTACAATATAACGTTTTCATTCCTTACCCCCCTTTCCGCCGAATCTGCATAATTTACATGATCCACGCTATGTGTTTCATCATCTTTTCCATTGGATCTCTCTCGCCTCCTGTTTTACGAAAGAACCACAGAACCTCCAATACACTTTCTTCTCACAGAAGGAACTGTACTCTTGATTTTCCCCAATTACTTCTGTTAGTTTTTTTCACGAGCTGCTCCGAAGTTCACAGCCTCGTTGGGTAGGTATTCGACTGTACTGTGTGAGTCACTAACTATTGTTATCAAGAATAGCTTCGAAAGTATGGTAAGAGCTGAAAAGTTTGTGGGACGAAAGTTGCATTGGACAATGTGGGCCATAATTAGACGTTGGTTTTTGTTGCTACATGGAGTTGTTTCAGAGATATGAAGGTCAAATTGTTTTTTTTTTAATAGGATGCTATAGTTTGGTACTTATTTTCTGATAGCGGCTATCGAGACGAATCCAGTGATGTGTAACAGTAAGGTCTTTGAAGGTCAACGAAGGTCACAAAGGTGACATGAACGTCCATTTAAAGAAGGTGTTCGAAATGATGACCATTGGTATCATTGCAGTGCTCCAATCTTCTTATCATGGACTGATTGGTATTCCTTATCACATCAGCACTTATCGAAGCACATGCTCTGACAATTCTCTCTCGTATATCTTCATGTGTAGTTGGAACGTCTTTATAAACAATGTCTTTTACGAATCCCCACAATAAAAAATCCAGAGGCGTCAAGTCCGGCGAACGACCCGGCCACGGCCCATCTCCTCCGCGCCAAATCCAACGATTTGGGGGTTGCCTCCGCAACTCATTTCTAGCCATCAGCGAAAAATGTGCCGGACACCCATCGTGTTGATACCACATTCTGTTACATGTTCGTAAAGGTATTTCTTCCAATAACGGACCTAATGTTTCTTGCAGGAATGTGGTGTACTTCAAACGATTATGATTTCCTTCGATGAAATAGGGGCCTATCATTCTGTCCCCCAGAATTCCACACCATACATTCACCGACCACGGTTTATGGTGTGCAACTTGCCGCAGACAACATGGGTTTTCAGTTTCCCAATAATTCATGTTATGCAAATTAATATTTCCATGGTTCGTGAATGTAGCCTCGTCAGTAAATAAAATCAAATTAATAAATGTGTCATCCATGTGAATCTGAGGTTGAGCCCATCGGCAGAATTCAATGCGATGCATGCAATCCGTACCAGTTAATTCTTGGTGGAGATTGATATAGTAAGGATGATATTTATGGCGATGCCGAACACGAACAACACTACTCTGGCTCATGCCCTATTCCCTTGCGCTTTGACGCGAACGCGAATTAGCACAAGGATCTCGGACCACTGTGGCAAGAGTACCAATTTCCGTCTCCTCGTTAGTAACTTTCTTTTGCCGGATATGTTTCCGATGCGTTAAAAATGAAGTTGTTCTCAACTTATCATACACATATTGAAATGTACGGCGTGTAGGATGCGTACGCTGAGGATACCACTCATTCCATGATAAGAAGATTGCAGCACTGCATTGATTCCAGTGGTCATCACAAGTGTTCTGACGTCCGACAGACTTAAACTGAAAATCTTCTTTTCAGATATAAGAATATGCTCTTTTAATTCGTTTTCAACTTCGTTGGAAACCACTTTAGTGCGACAAAGAAATTTTGTGTCCCAGTTGCATTTTAGTTTTTATTTTTACTTGTACTGCAGACATCGTGAACTGTAGCTAAGAAAAATAGGTAAAGTGGTATGATGCCTTAAAAATAGGTAAAGTGGTATGGTGCCTTGGTAATTCTTACCTTAGGTACATACATTTTATTATGGCTACCATTTGCACATGCTGTTACAGCTAAATGAAATTTATCTGTACTTCATTTCTGATAACATCTTCCTGTTGCTATACTGTAATCCAAAATAATGTTTAACTAATAACTTAGGATAAATAACGCATTAGAAAATTTTCAATTTTACTACTAAATATGTAACAGTATTAATCCAAATGCATTTTTAGAGCCTACTTACACCGATACAATATTGTAAACCTATAACGGTACGTTAAAGGCGACGTCCCCACTTTTTCTTCGTCAGTTTCCTGCAAATGAACATAATAAATACAGATTCATGGCTGCCTAAAAAATAACGTATTTCACGTCCATTCACCCATAAATAAAACATCACGTTACCACTGACCTTATAACAGTAATTCTCTTAGCCAGCACACATGACATTAGGTGAAAACAACAAAATCAATACCATCTTCAGACGATCTGTCCTTCAACACACAGAGCTCATAGCTGACAGTATGGCTCCAAGAAGTACATAGTTCACTCTGGCCTCACTAAACCTCGGATGGTACAAAAGATCAGAATTCCGTATTAATGGTACAAATTAAGACATGGTATAATATAGGCAACTCTCCCCTGTGATAAAGATGTTAATTCAATTTTGTCATTACACATAATTGTACCTTATCATAAATTTTCTTAGTGCTCAGATTACTGATATCGTAATCGTACTGCATGAACAAGCTAAAGTTCTTGAAGAGTTTCAAGGAGCTAGAAGAAAATAAGCCAAGTTAGATCGCTGCATTACAGCCGACAAAAAAAGAATGGTTTGAACAGGAAATTGGAAATTCCAAAACTGCGCTCTATCGAAATAACAGGACATTATACCGTATCATTCGAGAGCTTACAAGAGCAATTAATTTTTAAAAAGTCCTCATAAAGGTTAAAAATGCCAATCTTCTGACCACAAAAAATGAACAATCTGCCAGATGTGTTCAGTACATCAACGAAAAATTAAGCTAGCCCAACCCACATAATGCTTACAACTTCGGAAATTAAACAAAAATGCAAAAGATAATGTTGAAAACAGGTGATGTCACAGAAACAGGATTGTGTGCAGCAATTGAAACATCTAAAAAAGCTGCCGGCTTGGATGAAGTCTCAGCTGAAATTCTGAAATATAGAGGTCCAGACTTCGTATATCATCTTATTAAACTGTGTAATACCCGTCGACAAGAAAGACAAGTTCCAGAAGACTGGACGCATGGTATCATTGTTAAATTGTGAAGAAAGAAAATATAACTGAGTGTACAAATTGGAGAGGTAGCAAGTTTCTCTTGGTGACAAGGAAAGCCTCCCGCATCGTTCTTCTAAAAAGGAAACAAGAAGCAGCAGTTTGTCGGTTAGGAGAAGAAAAGGCTGGCTTTCGAAGTGGGATATCCTGCTCTGAACAAATATTTTTCTGAAACACGTTCTAGAAAACGCATAGAATTCAACTGCCTACTGCACGTAAACTTCGTTGATTTTTAAAAAGCTTTTGACCGTTTACAAGGACAACGTGGAATATTGTAAGTTTATATGGACTTCCCGACCATCTCATTGTTGTTTGTATCTACACTCGAGTTTTTGTATAAGAAAAAAATATGGAACACTCCTTCCTTTACAATTCTGTTAGATGTCAATCAAGAATGTGTTTTCTCTTTTTCATAGATTTCTGAGTGAGAAAAATTATGGATAACTCCAGCATGGGAACGCGTTGGAATGATAAACCCAGGTTCTGGAATTTGCTGACGGCATCGTTCTTCTGCTAGAAACACCACAAACCTTACAACCAATGACTACCAAGCTGGATGGAGTGGCCAGGTCTGTAGAGCTTAAAATAAATGGTGATAAGGGAAACACGATGTGCATAGAAATTGGAAATGAAGCTACTGAAATTATAGTGCAACAAAAGGTACTACAAGATGCTGACCGATTTCTATATTTTGTTAAGCACTCAGCACTCCGTCTTCAGGCCACAAGTGGCCCATCGGGACCATCCGACCGCCGTGTCATTCTTAGCAGAGGATGCGGATAGGAGGGACGTGTGGTCAGCACACCGCTCTCCCAGTCGTTGTGATGGTTTTCTTTGAGAGGAGCCGTCACTATTCGATCCAGTAGCTTCTCAATTGGCATCACGAGGCTGAGTGCACCCCGAAAAATAACAACAGCGAATGGCGGCCCGGATGGTCACCCATCCAACTGCCGGCTACGCCGGGCAGCGCTTAATTTCGGTGATCTGACGGGACCCGGTGTATCCACTGCGGCAAGGCCGTTGCCTATGTTTTGTTAACCTTATCTGTAATAACGGGAAAGTAATGCAGACATCAGCAACGGAATTTTGAAAGCTCTTGCAGTCTTCCACAGAATGTGGTCCATATGGAGATTTGCGCTCCCGGTTCTTCTGCCCCACAACTGCGCTGTTCTGGTCAGGTTTCTGAGTGAGACGGCTATATGCTGAAGGCCATACACGCGGTAAACCTAGGAAGTCGTCGTTGCAACACAATGGGACTACTTCTAAGCCGCGAATATTGCAGCATACTTCTTTAAGCAGAATATTATCGGTAGTCTTTATTTTCAACCTTTTATTTTTCTTCCAAAGCAGTGACTTTATTACTGAATTAAATAAGTACATTATACTGGTAATACGGTGCACATAATTTCAACAAGCTTTACATACAGGTCTGGTACATATATGCCTTACAGTGAGGCGTCAGTCGCCGTGGAGGTAAAAACCACCTACCTATTATTGTTCAGGAGGCATGACGTCATAAACTCTGAGATTCGTGAAAAAATGTCGCATCTTGCATCAAGTTTTAATACATTTATTCTTTACTAGTCAGACATTCTTACAGTAGAGTCAACTTAAGAAAATCCCTGACACCTGGTAGCGCTTTTGACAGCGTTCAACTATGAACCGCAAACATCTGTAGATGAAGACGGTAGCCATCTATAGAGCAATGAAGAGACGTTGGCACAGAGACGTTTATAAAATTGCATGGCAGACACGCGAAGCAGCTGCGCCCAACGAAGAGAAACTGTCCTGGATCATGTTTCTTAATTTGGATAATGTAGTTAAACATTTGGTACATCACGCATATTTCTTTGTACAATTGTTTCATAATTTCGAAAGTGTTTTCACCAATATATGAAAACGGAAATTTTTCGCTACTTCACTACAAACACAGTTAATTTTTTATTTTTGTTTATGATAGAAAATTGGCAAAATGAATACATACACAGTATTGGGTTTGTCAGCTAGTATGTAATATATCTCGGAAGGACGACGGTTCAATCCCGCGTCCGGCCATCCTGATTTAGGTTTTCCGTGATTTCCCTAAATCACTCCAGGCAAATGCCGGGATGGTTCCTCTGAAAGGGCACGGCCGACTTCCTTCCCCATCCTTCCCTAATCCGATGAGACCGATGACCACGCTGTCTGGTCTCCTTCCCCAAACCAACCAACCAACCATGTAATATATCCGGAACTATGGTTCGTGATACAATCAAACGTTCGGAGCTACACAGATTAAAATCGATTAAACCCGAACGTTGGTGGGATTTGTCAAATTCATAACAGTCAAAAAACTTTGAACACCTACGTTGAACCAAACACTGAGGTAACTTTAGCGGCTTGCCAGTGCAGTCGAGGATATTGCTGTTGGGATAACGTTTTACAAAAGTCTTGTGACGTCCTGGATGCTGGGTGCTACATCATGTGTCCATCAGTTCAAGTTGGAAGTAATGAGGTACATCTGCAGCCAAAACCGAGAACGGTCTGACAAACAAATGGAAATTCGTCTTCAGTCATGCAAAGTCTTGGAATACCTTCTATAACTCATGGGAAAACGTTATCAGTACTGGAAAGTAGTCATTCATGTCTGGTCCACAGATGACTGTCTCGGGTTCCAATAAACGTTCCATGTCAAGTTCAAACTGATTTTTCTACAGGATTAATTTTGGTTTGATAGCATCCATTTGGTCCACCGTATTTATTACCGAATGATTCTCCACTTACATTAATCCTTTTAATTTGTGATGTCGACCATGAAGATTTTGTCACTACTCGATTGATCTTATTATATTTTTTCACTAATGGCTAGCCGCACTTCAGCCAGCAGTCACTCTCGTTTGTTAGAGGACACGCACATCTTATCGTCTTTGTAGCAGATTTTGTAACAACATTCCAATGACTGTTCTTTTAACTCGTGTGATGATGTATTAAGCACTTTGCAGGGCGTTAAAACTATGCGGAAAGTAAAATAGCTTCCATTCAGCAGTGAACAATGTGGCTTCTCATTTTTCCTTTGTTTTAGACTCCATAGTACATCTGACGCAGAACTTAAATCTAATTTAATACAACCTGTAAAATGACAGTAATCACACAAGCTCAATGTTTATCACCAAAGATGCACGATGCTAATTTTGAAGATCATTTATCCCGACCACGTTTCAAATGATGCAGAGCTGAGAAGAAGTGGTTTACGAAAGCTGCACAAAATCGTTTCTGAAAGAAGACTAAAGCTTACAGGGCGTGTTCTCTGCACTAAAGATGGAAGAAGCCTCAAATCAACACTGTCGTGGAAGTCAACGGATGGATACAGAACTAGAGGAAGGCCTCTTAACACTAGAAACAAACTTTTACAAAGGATCTTCAGTGTATGGACATAACCTGGGAGGAAAGGTGGTGCCTGATATGCTACTTACCCTTGGAGTAACTAAATCTACGTCTAGCACTACCTCTTTATCTGTATCAGTAATTAAAACTATTTCACACGATGTTTCCCCTACTCTACTAATCGTTTACGTTCATTTCAAATCTTGAAAAGTTCCTTTCATCCATACTCCAGAACTTCCCTGGCATTGCGGGGAAAGACACTCGCAGTCGCGGCCAGAATCTAAGCACTCTTGGCGATGTACTTCTCTTCTACACTATCAAATAAATTTTAATAATGGTCACTAGCCTTGCTTTGACTCATTAGAATAAGTTCTTATTATAGCCCACACCGGTAAATGAATGCACAGGTAGAAAGTGAATAACAAGTTTACTGAGGAAAACATAAAAGTTTTTCTTCTTCTTTGGAGCTTATCTACACAAACACAAGAAATAGTTTATGAAGGTAGTATCTGTTCCCGAAAGAACAGGTACCATTGATGACTGTGCAGCTTCTCTAGAAAGAAATGATTATTAAATCGATACCCTAGCCGCAAACAGGCGTTGATATACATCATTGAGGACATGTTGAAAATGTGTGCCCTGACCGGGACTCGAACCCGGGATCTCCTGCTTACATGGCGGATGCTCTATCCATCTGAACCACGGAGGGCACAGAGGATAGTGCGCGCTATCCTCTGTGCACTCACAGAAAGGGTGTAGAGCTCATGGCATTTCTTGCGCCAATACCATTCACGTCTGTAGACCAACAATCCCGTTTGCAGTGATATCGGGCATCTTCAGTCTGGCATCTCACTGACTGGAGTGGAACTGTTTTCAGTGATTAGTCCCACTTCGAACTGAGCCCCGATGACTAGCGAAGACGTGTCTGGAGATGCCTCGCGACACCTTTACAGCACAGCGGTACGTCTACGATATTCTGCGTCCAGTTTCGTTGCCCTTCATTGCAAGCCAACTCGGACTTACATTTCAGCAAGATGATGTCCGCTCGCACACGACGAGAGTTTCTACTGCTTGTCTTCGTGTTTGCCAAACCATACCACGGCCAGCAAGGTCGCCGGATCTCTCCTTAATTGACAACGTTTGGAGCATTTGGGGCGGGGCCCTCCAACCAGCTAGTGATTTTAACGATCTGACGCCCAGTTGCACAGAATTTGGCACTATATCCCTTAGGAGAATATGCAGCAGTTCGATCAGTCAACGCCAGAGCCAAATAACTGCTTGCATAAGGGCCAGAGGTGGATCAACGCGTTATAAACTTGCTCAATTTGTGAAGCTCTTTCCATTAAATAACTCATCCAATTTTTCTGAAATTCTAGCCATTTATTTGTCTGTGCATGTATGTAAATGTACTGTTTTCCGTCCTATTCAGATAATTCGTTCGTGGTACATAGTCTCTTTTTTCTTCTAGTGTATTTGTGGCATTGCACAGGGCTGTGCCAGTAAAATTTCTTATAGGAGCAGATATATACGCGTTATCCGGCGACCTTATTGAGGTAAGAATTTTCAGTTTATTCAGAATGATCTTTCAGGGCCATGACGCAGCGCTGCTGACGTCCAAAATTCACCAGTTTAAATTCACAGTCATTATTGGAAAGGTTATCTATGAGTCACATTTTTTTTATTGAGAGATGAGTCACATTTTCATTATTCCTAGGTTACGGAATAATAAACTGTTGGGAGGTTACGGAATTTTTTTGTGGGGAGGTTACACTTGGCGACAACCGGCCAGGATCGTATTTTATTTGTGAATTTCTGAGAAGTAGTCATATTTCCGCTCTTATTTACCTAATATTAAATGTAGTTTGCATCTGGCGCAAAGCATTTACTAACTTGTCACTCTTTCTTTCATAGATCATCGGCAATTTATTGCTATTTGTTGTAATTGTACTTGTTCTAATTTTGCTTTGTCTTTGTTTGATTTTGTGCTTAACTTTGATTTGTGAAAATGCCGCGAAAAACTGCTAACAGTACATCGCAATGTGCAATGAGTGAAAAAGCCGACTCGAATAATTTGACCGATAATACTTGCGACACTCAGTGTAATAGTGATAATCCCCTAATTACAGGCCGGCCGAAGTGGCCGTGCGGTTAAAGGCGCTGCAGTCTGGAACCGCAAGACCGCTACGGTCGCAGGTTCGACTCCTGCCTCGGGCATGGGTGTTTGTGATGTCCTTAGGTTAGTTGGGTTTAACTAGTTCTAAGTTCTAGGGGACTAATGACCTCAGCAGTTGAGTCCCATAGTGCTCAGAGCCATTTTTGAACCTAATTACAGATAATCAGTGCGTGCCGATCACTAGTAATCATATTGATCCTAATGATGAGCAAACAAATTCAATTATGACCACCGTAAATGTAACAATTGATGACGCGGCACGTTCCGTTACAATGAACGCTTTCCAGCAAAATTTACGTAGCGAACAGATAATTGTTTCTAACGAAGGTGAACAATGTACTCAAAATATGTCAGATTTTTTTGATTCCGGTGTAGTGACCAACAGTGCACATCCAATTGGCAAACCTTTTCAAGAATAAGAGAATGACCAAATGGTTACACAAAACGTGACAAATGCAGATACACCATTACACAGCACAGAGAATAGAGTAGGTAATATTGACATGGATCAAGTTGTGGCATTATTGCAACAACTTCATGAATCGAACAAACAACTTAATGAAAATCTCAAACAACAAGTTAATGAAAATAATGAAAATCTCAAACAACAACTTAATGAATCGAACAAACAACTTAATGAAAATCTCAAACAGTCGAATGAAAAACAAGATAACAATTACAAACAACTTAATGAAAATCTCAAACAGTCGAATGAAAAACAAGATAACAATTACAAACAACTTAATGAAAATCTCAAATAGATTAATGAAAAACTTGACACCTCTACTGAACAGCTTACTGAACAGATTACAGCCGTTGCCGAGCAATGTAACGAAACTAAAAAACAGTTACGTGAGGAAATTAAGGCTAGTGCTAGGAATAGTAGTGAAGAAATTAGATCCGTTGCACAAGAAATATGTAATACACATGCAGCCACAACAAAATTACTTAGAGATGAAATTAGTGCAGTTGCTAAACAATGTACAGAAAAAGCAACACAGTTACGCGACGAGTTTAAATTAATGTCAGCAGAACTTTCACGCACACTATATGCGAAAGTAGACAAGAAATTCGAATAACAGAACAGCCAAATTGACGAACGTTTTAATCACCACCTACAAAACAGTGAAACGCGTTACCGTAAATTTATACAGGAACAGAATAAAGCAAAGAAACAAGTCATGGAAACAATTACGGCACAGAGACAGGAAGATAAGCATAATTTATTTACGAAAGCAAAAACATACGTAGACAACAACATTGCTACAGTATCAGACAAAATCAAACAGTTGGACACCGAATTGCATGATGAAATCTCCGATCTTAAAACAAAAACAGACACACACACAGTAGACTTCCAGACAGTGACCAACAGACTTGAACAATTAGAATTAATACAGGATCCCGATGCCATCAAAGCAGACGTTAAGAAATTAAACGAAAACACACGTAAAGTCCAAAAACAAATTAATGCTTGGGACACTAAAAATGATGATCAGGTTAAAGCATTGACTGAAAAATTTGATGAATTGGCCAGTCGTATTGAGGTTATCGAAAATAACAATGATAAATCAGACGATACGTACCGAGCGAGGTGGCGCAGTGGTTAGCACACTGGACTCGCATTCGGGAGGACGACGGTTCAATCCCGTCTCCGGCCATCCTGATTTAGGTTTTCCGTGATTTCCCTAAATCGTTTCAGGCCAATGCCGAGATGGTTCCTTCGAAAGGGCACGGCCGATTTCCTTCCCAATCCTTCCCTAACCTGAGCTTGCGCTCCGTCTCTAATGACCTCGTTGTCGACGGGACGTTAAACACTAACCACCACCACCACCACGATACGTCACCAGTTTTGTTCAATCAAACACCCGAATTCCAAAATTTACAGCAGACAATTAGTGAGATGAGTTCGTCCAATAATATATTGCGTAGAAAAGTGTCGTCTTTACAGCAAGAAGTGACAGAGATGAAAAATGTTTCAGTCTCTAACACGGCACAGCATACGCCACATTCCGAACATTTCGCACACTCACACAGCCAGTATAATTTAGGTAATTTACAGAGAGTACGTGACTTAGATTCCGTACAGTCACAGACAAACAGATTATCATACAATCCTGAACCTGTTCAGACATACAGAGACGATAATTTTGATTACAAGCACTTTCTATCCATTAGGAAATTTAAGGTATTTAAAAATGACAGAACACAGATTCACCCTTTGAATTGGATACAACAATTTAGCTTTGCTTTTCCACTAACTTGGCCCGTAACACACAAACCTGAATTTATTTGCAGTTTTTTGGAAGGCGAACCGGCAACTCGTATGAGAGCGATCGCGAGACAATGCTATTCGGTAGAAGAATTTCAGAATGCTTTTCGTCAGCGTATTGGTCGAAGACGACACTGCGCGGAATCAAGGATCAATTAATTAGCTTACCAAATTATGAGAACTCAAATTTTCCCACTGTCACGCAATTTTTTCAACACATGGTCTAACAAAACCAATATTTAAGTGAGCCATACAGTGAACGCAATTATTGACTTTCAAAATTCCTGTTAAATGTTAAAGGATGAGAATGTACAACTGGCATTAGAATTTCAACACGCTTTATCTGCAGATGAACGGGCAATTAACCGAACACAGGTCTTTTCTACATCGCGTAACACGGACTGTCATTCCACATTGTTCACAGATACGTACGTACACAACTATAATACACCAGACGCAGCCGACTATGACGTTATGCAAATGATTTCTGATAAAGTAAAACAAAGCAGTGCAAATACAGACGATGAATGTACTCAACTACGCAATATTCTTTTACAGCAAGCTCCAGTTTTTGACAACGTCCCTGGTACTATGTCTGGTTTTATGTATGAATTTCAAGTTAAACAGCACGACACATTTAAAGCTAAACATTATCCCATTCCTTATATCCACAGAGAACAAGTTAAGAAAGAATTACAAGCTATGCTAGACCAAGGAATTATTGAACCGGCAGTTAGTCCGTACATAAACCCGCTCCATATTGTTAAGAAAAAGGATGGTTCACTTCGACTCGTGCTTTATTCGCGTCATGTCAACGACATTATTATTAATGAAACAGATCGCCCACAGACACTAGAAAAACTTTTACAGAAATTTCATGGTACTGCTATTTATTCCACATTAGAATTGAAATCGGGATTTTGGCAAATCCAGCTCCATCCGAACTGCAGAAAGTACACAGCTTTTCTCTGTTTTGGTGATTGTTATCAATTTTGCAGATTGCCGTTCGGACTAACAATTTCTTCAGCTGCATTTATTCGTTGTTTTAATACTATACTTCCGACAGAACTAAAAGACCGAATCGCAACGTATGTAGATGACATTCTTATTGCAGAAGCTAACTGGTCTGAACATAATCTGATTCTGGAACAACTGTTGCAAACTTTTCGTGCACAAGGACTCACAGTTAATCTTAACAAATCGCACTTTGGCAAAACTTCCATAAAATTTCTTGGACATGTAATTTCAGCAGAAGGCATTGCGCCTGACCCGGAAAAACTTCAAGCTTTACGTGACATTACTGTTCCAACGACAAAGAAACAATTACCCACCTTTCTGGGATTAATTAACTTTTTCCGTAAATTTATTCATTACTCTGCTTTAGACACCCCTAGATTATGCCAATTGTTGGGTAAAAACGCTATTTGGTCCTGGGATAGCCAAGCACATTCTGAATTTGTTAATTTGAAACATGCCTTGTTGAATGCACCTCTTTTATCACACCCAGATCTTACTAGAAATTTTTCCATTGCCACCGACAGTTCTAACACCGCTTTAGGCGTACACATTTTTCAGGAAATTGGAGAAGACGGTACTACAGTAATTAAAAACATCGCCTTTGCAAGTCGCATTCTGTCACCTACTGAACGCAATTATTCTGTCACAGAACTTGAAACATTATGTGTTGTATGGGCATTTACGATATTTAGGCATTTTCTTTATGGAAGACATACGACCGTTTACACAGATCATAGAGCTATACAGTTTTTACTTTCAGCAAAATTTACACACGACAGGTTAAGCAGATGGAAACTTTATTTGCAGGAATTTAATTTTACAACTGTTCACATTCCCGGTACACAAAATATTGTAGCAGACGCACTATCCCGTTCTCTCAGCAACAATCAGCAAGACATCGCAACCAACTTCTGCCAAGCAAATTCTAGCGTCATGCATATTCAACAAGTCGCATTTGAAAATTTCATTTCATCGTCATTACGAGACATAGCACAAGAGCAGAGCAAAGACAACGTGTGGAAAGAAATTAAACGCCTTTGGCAAGATAAGAATAATGTTACCATTAGAAACCATTATACTGTACGCAATAATATTCTATTTCGCCGCTCTCACCCTGACAGCAACAACTGGTTATTATGTATTCCTGACGAGCTTGTTAACAAATTAATTTGGTATACTCATTTAAGTTACGCACATTATGGAGCCAGAAAATGTTTTCTTATACTGAGACAGGACTGTTATTTTGCGAACATGGAGAAACGTATTCGACGAGTTTTAGCGTCATGTAAAATCTGCCAGAAACCTAAATCAGATACGACTTCACATATTCCTCCGTTACATCCCATTGTACCCGTTAAATTGAGACACATGGCCGCTGTAGACATTTTTGGTCCGATTTCCAGATCTAATAGAGGTTTTTGTTACATCTTTGTCGCTGTTGAGCTCACTTCGAAATTTGTTACTTTCACTCCGTTACGCAAAGCTAATGCTAAATCTATTTCTAATGCATTTGTAAAACATATTTTATTCCATGTAGGACATGTATTAAAAGTAATTTCTAACAGTGAATCACAATTTCGATCTGCGATAGGGACACTTATGTTACGAGTTAGAAACATTTCTCCGATCTATATATCCAAGTATCAAGCTTCTTCGAACCCTTGTGAACGACTAATGAAAGAAATTGGTAAACTATGTGGAATATACTGCCATAAAAGACATATTGATTGGGATACACACATACTCTCATTCGAGGATGTAATTAACTCCATACCAAATGAATCTACTACGCTATCTCCGACTGTTATATTGAAAAATGTTGAACCACCTAACAAAATTAAAGAATTAGTATCTTTTCCTACTTCTCGTCGACTACGTCACCATGAAATAATTGACATTGCGCTCAACAACATCAAACGTGCCGCAAAGCGCCGGAGACGACAGCAGAAACAGGTTTGTACACGCCGTGACTTTCACATTGGACAGAAGATATTAGTACGCACGCATTATTTATCCAACACAGGAAAGAGTAGATGCAGTAACTTCGAGCTTCTATACACAGGTCCATATAGAATACGAAGCATTCCTCACCCCAATGTAGTACATGCCGAAACTTTGAGAACCAGGAAAAGCAAGGGCAATCACCATGTCTCCAATATTAAACCCTTTAATGAATGAACATACTTTATGATTTATCACACTGTAGTGTCATTTCCAGTTTTTTGTGTATGTATGATTGTTTTCCTATCGAAAGTAGAATTTTTGTATGTATGCACTATGTAATCTTTAAGATATAACAAACACCAGTTGACTTTGACATTTTGCCTTATGTCATCTCAATATATTGACTATTCTACGTTTTTTGCTACTACATTATGATACTGTGTGTACATTTTTGTACTTGAAAATTGTGAATGTTTTTGACATAATATGTTTTCTTTCACGCTATGCTGTATGCTTAGGTATATCACTATAAACAAGTTTTTGTTTAATGAGTATATGATTTAAATGCAAGATATCAATCCTTATTCATCATTTTCAGAAAGCAATACCGTGTAAAAGAAATAAGTTAAACAACCACAGTGGTTTACTATGAAACGGAAATTTTGCCGTCAGAATGAAGGAAAGAAAATGCAATATCTTATCATGAAGAGTAAATGGATCAGAATTAACAAGCATTAACCAGAATATACTATACACATCATATGATAGCAGTCTTGACAAATTTTTTTCTTCCAGAATACGAGGCGATTGATGCAGGCTGTCAGACAGAACTCCAGATGTTAATTTTAGTGATGATATATGCTAGAAGTAAGAAACTCTATACTATATGAAGTAATGAATGATAATGAATAGTTGTGTGAAGGAAATGGTAATATTAATATGAATAATGAAGTGTCTATTTTTTTGCAGATGATAATAAATGATGATGGTAATATGAATAATGAAGTTTTTCTTTGCAGATGATGATAATGATGAAGTTATGATAATATGAACAATGAAGTTTTTCTTTGCAGATGAGAATAATGATGAAGTTTATATATTTACTATTAGTTAAGAGATGCTACATAGTTATTTAAGTATTTGTTGCAGTTCCTTTTAACAGTATGTCACATAGTATAATGATTGATTGTTTTGGGAAAGACAGCTAGAGTACATACGTATTAAGTACACGTTTCATTACCTGTTAATTCGAAGTTCACTACTTTTCAGCATAATATACATATTTTCTTTCAGGGCAATAATCCATTTTGTATTTTTTTCGAGGAGAAACTTTCCATGATATTGATATGCTATAAGCATTTAGTTATTAAATCTGTTCTAGTACTTGCATTTTCTTTATCCAGTTGTGTATCATTCATGAATGTGATCTCATATACTCTACTTGTTTGATAACCTTGCTACAGCTGACTCATGACGAATGACGTTATCAATCCTTATTTCCAGCAATAAGTCAAAAGCAAATATTTTCATGCCCCAGTAATTAATTATCAATCCCAACGCAATGCATTGCTAGCAAAAAAAAAATTATTATCAGTCCTAGCTATTACCAGTATATAACTAAATAATGCTACCAGTTTAAGATATATTTCTAGTCCTAAATATAAAACAAATTTCTCTGTTGTATTGAATCCATTATATCTACGTATTATTGGACTACAGACCTTGAGTAATAGTTACAATGTGTTACATTTTAAATATGTCTTATGTCACTTGCATGATATCATATATAAACACTACAATTTGATGCTACACGCAATAACTCCCATTTTGAATGATGACTTCTGAATAATGCATAATAAATGCCTTGTCACTGGCCAATGAATACCAATAATTACTGTAATGAGATGTCTTATGATGCCAATGATTACTGTAACGAGATGACTTATGCATAAATGCAATGCCAATGATTACTGTAATTAGATGACTTATGCGTAAATGCTATGCCAATAATTAACTCATTTTGAATGATGACTTCTGAGTAATGCATAAAAAATGCTTTGTAACTGGCCAATGAGGGCCAATAATTACTGTATTGAGATGACTTGTGAATAATGTTCTGTAATACTCCATACATACTACTTAAATGCTGTGTAAATAGCCAATGAATGCCAATAATTATTCAGATTGGTTGATACTCTAGTGTAATTCTATGATGACTAGCATAAGACTTAATGGGTCCTTCACCTTCTGACCTAATTACCAGCAATTACTGCAATATCCGTTTGTCCTATCCATCCTCATGATCATGGAGCACTATATTTGGTTTGTGCACTAATTCTACGTTGATGTAAGAGTATGGATTCTACAAGAATGTGGTGTTGACATCCAACTGTCCACCACCGTGACCGAAGGAGATATCATTATGGACCTACTGTTTGGTGTACCTAATGTACTACCAAAATGATAACATACAATATTAATACAAGATTTCAGTGTCTTGGCTACACTGGTGAATACTTCAGGGAAGAGAAGTTCAGATTGTCTCACTTGGTGTTGTGCTTCTGTAGAAAGATATGGACTTTCGGTGCAGCTATGTGCAACCTACTGTGCTACAACCATAATGCAATCCTTCCCATTCCTTTCCTAGTTCTTGTAAAATGGTAAAGACTAATACAGTGCATTTAAATTCTTGTAAAATGATAAAGACATATACAGTGTGTGTGCACTTCATTTCATTTGTTAATAAGATCAGTTGCCCTAAACATGCTAAGGACTTCTATAGTGCATGTGCACTTTATTTCACTTCTTGATATGTTTAATTGTTGTAAAAATGCTAAAGACTTTTACAGTGCGTGTGCACTTTATTTCTTTACTTAATGTATCCCGTTTTTGTAAAATGCTAAAGACTTTTACAGTGTGTGTGCACTTTATTTCATTTGTTAATGTTTTCAGTTCTTGTAAAAAAATGCTAAAGACTTATACAATGCGTGTGCACTTCATTTCATTTGTTAATACGATCAGTTGTCCTAAATATGCTGAAGATTTTTACAGTGCGTGTGCACTTTATTTCATTTCTTAACGTATTCAGTTCTTGTAAAAAATGCTAAAGACTTACACAGTGTGTCTGCACTTTGTCATTTGTTAATATATTTTGTACTCATTGCGTATACACTATTTCATTTCTTAATATGTTCTGTACTCATTGTGTATACATTTTGTCATTTCTTGATATGTTCTGTACTCAGTGCGTGTGCACTCTATTTCATTTCTTAATATGTTCTGCACTTATCAATAATGTATATACTCTGTGACTGTAGACTTAGTAACTAAATAGATTATAAAAAAATTTATTGCTCATGGCAAGTCCAATTGACTCACCATCAGTGCCAAATTTTTGCCCCCCCCCCCCCCCCCCCCCCCAGTGGAGGGTTATGTAAGAGGTCCAAGATTAAGGAATTTGTTGCTAGCGTACTCGAGCAGATGCAATTTCGATGGATTGCTCACGCGCTGCCTGCGATATGTAAGGTATAAGAGAATCTCAGACCAGAGAGCAGTGTTGTATGTGGTAGGAACTGTGTAGTAGGAGTTGCTAGCGAGCAGTCTGGTGTATCGTGTTGGCTGGGCCGGTCTTGGGGACCGATGGCGGTGCCTGAGTGTTGTAGTATAAGGTAAAAGCAGCGTCGCGCATATGTACTATTGTTATGTCAAGCCCCATGTAAATGTTTTTAAAAAAATCTCTTAATAATAATCTTTCTTATAAAAAATTAACTTTTGATAATCATTCATCTCAATTTGAAGAACTTACTAATTTCTCCAATCCATGGTCATCCCGATTATTGTAAGGAAAAATCAGTTGTTTCTTTTTATACATGATAAATCTATCGGCCAGCATTGCACAGGGCTGTGCCAGTAAAATTTCTTATAGGAGCAGATATATACGCAAGAATTTTCAATTTATTCAGAATGATCTTTCAGGGCCATGACGCAGCGCTACTGACGTCCAAAATTCACGTTTAAATTCACAGTCATTATTGAAAGGTTATCTATGAGTCACATTTTTTTATTGAGAGATGAGTCACATTTTTATTATTCCTAGGTTACGGAATAATAAACTGTTGAGAGGTTACGGAATTTTTATGTGGGGAGGTTACACCAGTTAACTTCAGTTAGAGGTGTCGGTGGGCGATGTTTGTGGCAGCTGAACGTCGATATCTTTATTTAGGTAAGCCCGACTACGCCACGTACGTAAGTGCGCTCCGCTGCACTCTGACAATGCAGGTTACCTCCAGGATTTGTGGTAAAAAGAGACTCTGCACACGTACTGTGCAGATTCTGAGGGCGTTGCAGAACTGTTCTCTGAAGTTGAGAATTCTCAGTATCGTAATCTGTTGAAGGATAGAGGAAAGGTGGTGTCGAAGATATAAGGAGGAATAGGGGAATCCGAGAGGTGTTGTTGTGCTCCTGAAAATAATATACACACAACGAGGATGAATATGATTTGCCATTTGCCCAAGCAGTCCGGACTTGTTGACCTACTTGAAGGAGGGTTTCATGTCCTGTATTTTTATTACAATGTGTTTCCTACTTACCTTGAAGTGTAAGGGACACCTTATTCCTTCTTTCTGCACTTATCCAACAGAAAAAATAGTCATATTTATAAGAAGAAAACGGAAGAAATGGAGTTCATAAACACCTTTAGCAGTGAGATCATAGTGGATCTAGCGTACCAGAACCGTGTTCATTATATAAATGATATCACCTAGTTGTGGGAAAAGGCTGGCTACAAATTTAAGGCGATAGCACAAGAAAAGAGTGTACACACACACACACACACACACACACATACATACACACACACACACACACACACACAGCCATGCGGGGTAGCAGCGCGTTCTAAGGTGCCTTGTCACGGTTCGCGCGGCTCCCTCCCGTAGGAGGTTCGAGTCCTCCCTCGGGCATGGTTGTGTGTGTTGTCCTTAGCGTAAGTTAGTTTAAGTTAGGTTAAGTAGAGTGTAGGCCTAGGGACCGATGACCTCAGCAGCTTGGTCCCATAGTACCTTACCACAAATTTCCAATTTCCAAAAACACACCACAAACACGCAAGCTAAACACATAAAACATTAACAACAATTCTGCAATCGTGCGTCACACTCCAAACAAACGAAACAAATGAACATCACCTAGTTATAAAAACAGGTGAAATGATGGCAAAAACCTTGTGCTTTTCTAATAAATTCTATTACATTCGTGTGGAACAGTAAGGACTAAGAACAGTGAAACAAAAAAGTACCTGAACACGTCATAAACAGGAGATGCATGACCACAACCTAAAAAAACCGTAACACGCTAAATAACGTGACAGAGAGCAAATTTCCCAGCCCTCGTTTTTCTTCTTCTTCTTCCAGAAGTGAACAATTTACGTGGTGGGCATTTTCCTCATTTCATTTCCAGTGTTTGTTATGGTGATAAGATCTGATGAATGCAAACTAATGATTATGCAAATATTCAACTTTATTAATCATTACTTACAAGAAAAAAGGCCTCATTCAATAATAAAAAAGTGAGTTCCATCTGTCAAACAGAGCCTTGTCATCCCAATGAATCAAAATGATATCAGTTGGAACTTCGTCGTTTTTGTAACTCGGCTATTTCTCCACGGATTTCAGTACGAGTACGTTGTACTTGTAGTAGAATCAGAAAGAGCTTTGCACACTGACAACTCATTTTCTTCGATTCTATCAGCTGGAACTTTGTCATTCGAAAGGGTCGAATGTTACCCTCTTGTGTGAAATTAAAATGTGTTTCTTTCAATGTTTTATCCGTCTTTTGTCTTCCCCATGTCCTTACAAAATGTTTTCATAAAGTTCCATTATCATACAATCACTCCTTTTTCATGGTCGCTTTCTCAAGTAGCGAAATTTTAGTTATAACCACCCTGTACCTTTGAACCAAAAATTCATACTGTCTACACAAGAAGTTAACACCTAATGATAATTTTTCAGACAGAAAATAAGAAAAATATCTCAGCACATAAAGTGGCGGGATATGTTTGGGTAATAACAAAAACTGTAGAATGGTGTCTTGCGTACGGTGGAATTTCGCCCAGGAGATGTACCAGAATAAGTTAGAGTGACACATTCATGAAGAACACAAGTGTTTAAAAGATTCACCAAATCCACATGAAATTAACACATTTACTATTAAGTTCGTTGGACTACATAT
This sequence comes from Schistocerca americana, assembly GCF_021461395.2. NCBI lineage: Eukaryota > Metazoa > Arthropoda > Insecta > Orthoptera > Acrididae > Schistocerca > Schistocerca americana. The sequence continues at coordinate 303,873,927 of NC_060121.1, forward strand.
GTGAGTTTTTTATTAAATTTAAAAATTTTATTTTCAAAATATAATATATATATATATATATATATATACTTTTTTCTCCGAAACTATTCGATAGCGTGCTACAAAATTCTGTTTAATCTCTTTGCATACAGTAAACTTATCTCATAAGGTTTTTTGAATACGTCGAATAGAAGAATTTTAGTAACTCTTTAATTATAAGTCTGTAAGTATAATATAAAATAAATGCAAAATTCGAAAGACCCAGCAGGTTAGCCGAGGGTGCTAATGCGCTGCTTCCTAGTCTCGGGTAGGCGCGCCGGCCCCATATAGAATCCACCCGGCGGATTAACGACGAGGTCCAGTGTGCCAGCCAGCCTAGATGGGATTTTTAGGCGGTATTCCACATCCTCCTACGTGAATACCAGGCTGGTTGCCACGTCCCGTCTAGTTACATGACTCGCAGACACTTAAAACGTTCACACTATTTTATGGCTTACACTAGACGCAGACAGCAGGGGTACACTCTTTCCGTCCTGGGGGGTATGGGGTGGTGACAGGAAGGGCATCTGGCCACCCTCTGACACTAACACTGCCAAATCCATAGTAACAAGGCCGACCCCGCGCTGAAGTGGGACAAAACCCAAAGAAAATGTTGATGAATGATGCAAAATTCCAAAGAGTTTGCCACATACGTCAGCTTTACTTACAATTTAAAAATTTACTCTTGAGAAAACTTTTATTGCGTTTATAGAAATAGGTGTAAAAAATTTCATAATTCGAGCGTTTATAAATTCTGAGAAAAACATAATTTACAAAAAAAGCAATTTAGAGTTGAACCTAAGGTTTTTGTTTTGTCACCTCTTCAGAAGGACCCAGATTTATACTCAGGATCCTCTTTCCGTTCAAGACTTCCCTTCTGTTTCTTGTTTTCTTCCCTCTTTCCTTTAACATGTCTTTTCCCAGCTGCAGAGAGACGCTGTAAATGTATTTTCCTCAAGATGTCTTGAGTGAAATTTCCTATCTTAAAGCCAATTCTCTCTAATACTTCAAACCTCCCTACTTTCCCAACATTAAATACAGGAACTGTATCCTAAGTTGCAACTCTGACAAGTGTTGCAGATAAAAAGAATTTCTTTATAAACAAAGCAGCTGGTTTGTTATTGTTTCTAAGATACGGAACAGTGTAACAGATGATGTATAAAACCCAAGAGTATGTATTACAGCCTTCTAGATGCATCTCCTGCAAGTTTGCTTGAAAGTAATTGACGGAATCTTTGTTCATCCACCTAGTACTGAAGCATTGCTTCAAAAAGTGGTCGTGACAGACAGGTCACGTCACACATTTAATTGTTCTGCAGCCAGCTCGGATGCGATTTCGTCATTGAAACTTAGGGATCTTATTGTTCATGAGCCCCACTAATAAAAAATAAATTGAAAATTGACAATTTTGACCAATTTCGTGAACGTCGATCCTTATGGTGGGCCGAAAACACTGCCCAGAGCGATAATACACTACTGGTCATTAAAATTGCTACACCGCGAAGATGACGTGCTACAGACGCGAAATTTAACCTACAGCAACAAGGTGCTGTGATATGCAAATGATTAGCTTTTCAGAGCATTCACACAAAATTGGCGCCGGTGGTGACACCTACAACTTGCTGACATGAGGAAAGTTTCCAACCGATTTCTCATACACAAACAGCAGTTGACCGGTCTTGCCTCGTGAAACGTTGTTGTGATGTCTCGTGTAAGGAGGAGAAATGCGTACCATCACGTTTCCGACTTCGATAAAGGTCGGATTGTAGCCTTTCGCGATTGAGGTTTATCGTATCGTGACATTGCTGCTCGCGTTGGTCGAGATCGAATGACTGTTAACAGAATATGGAATCGGTTCAGGAGGGTAATACGGAACGCCGTGCTGGATCCCAACGGCCTCGTATCACTAGCAGTAGAGATGACAGGCATCTTGTCCGCATGGCTATAACGGATCGTGCAGCCACGTCTCGATCCCTTAGTCAACAGATGACAGATGGGGACGTCTGCAAGACAACAACCATCTGCACGAACAGTTCGACGACGTTTGCAGCAGCATGGACTATCAGCTCGGAGACCGTGGCTGCGGTTACCCTTGACGCTGCATCACAGACAGGAGCGCCTGCGATGGTGTACTCAACGACGAACCTGGGTGCACGAATGGCAAAACGTCATTTTTTCGGATGAATCCAGGTTCTGTTTACAGCACCATGATAGTCGCATCCGTGTTTGGCGACATCGCGGTGAACGCACATTGGAAGCGTGTATTCGTCATCGCCATACTGGCGTATCACCCAGCGTGATGGTATGGGATGTCATTGGTTACACGTCTCGGTCACCTCTTGTTCGCATTGACGGCACTTTGAACAGTGGACGTTACATTTCAGATGTGTTACGATCCGTGGCTCTACCCTTCATTCGATCCCTGCGAAACCCTACATTTCAGCAGGATAATACACGGCCGCATGTTGCAGGTCCTGTACGGGCCTTTCTGGATACAGGAAATGTTCGACTACTGCCTCGGCCAGCGCGTTCTCCAGATGTCTCACCAACTGAAAACGTCTGGTCAATGGTGTCCGAGCAACTGCCTCGTCACAATACGCCAGTCACTACTCTTAATGAACTGTGGTATCGTGTTGAAGCTGCATGGGCAGCTGTACCTGTACACGCCATCCAAGCTATGTTTGACTCAATGCCCAGGCGTATTAAGGCCGTTATTACGGCCCGAGGTGGTTGTTCTGGGTACTCGTTTCTCAGGATCTATGCACCCAAATTACGTGAAAATGTAATGACATGTCAGTTCTAGTATAATATATTTGTCCGACGAATACTCGTTTATCATCTGCATTTCTTCTTGGTGTAGCAATTTTAATGGCGAGTAGTGTATAAATTAAATAATCATCGCCTTATCCGTCTTACTGGGAACGATCTCGAAGCGCTACAGGAGTGACCAGCTGAACTGGGTTTGCAGATTGTAACAGGCTGCTGTATTCGGTTCTCGTTACTGTAACGCCTCTGACGGAAGGTAACACAGCGGACAAAGGCGGGGTGGGAACGAAATCCGGCCAGGAGGTGCGTGCGGAAAGCGCCGGCTCGATACACGGCCGCATTGTCCCGGTAATGGAGGCGGCGGCGGCTGGCGATAAGCACTACGGACAGGCGGGCGAGGCGCTGGTGAGCTGGCGGCTGGCGGCTGGCGGCTGCGTGTGGCGGCTCAGCACTCCGGCGCCACGCCGTCTGATCGCTCACGGCGCCCCCGCCGTGTGTTTCGTGAGGCACGGAGCCACCGCAGCAACGTACGCAGCCTCTACTATAACCGGATGAGAATAACGAGGTGACTAGCAACGAAGCGCGGTTGAGCCTGGAAGGGGGCGATGTTATCGGTTCGCCGGTGCGTGGGCGAGCAGTATGGCTGTGGCAGCAACAGCTGTGCAGTTGCTTTCTGGACTACCTTCTCGCACCGCCTTTGAACGTGCGGTATTGTGTTCGCTTTACAGGTTCTAATATCCTTGTGGCTTAAAAAACGCACTCTCGTGTATAAAAAGGGACCGTGTTCTTATTATTTGTATATCTCAACAAAAGCAACGGGAAGCACACTCTTTTATTATAATCAGAATGAATCACGTTCAGTCATCATAATCGATACGAAAGGGATGCTAAATTTGATCTGAATCGTTCATGTAAACACAGTAACGGCATTAAAATAATATAAACTCTTTGATTACTTACTAATCAGTGCGGTTTGCCTGTAGAGTGTCATACTTGTGCAGAGAACTATTCCTTAATAATGATTATAGATTTAGTACGCAAATGCAGTACACACGATTCAGTCAGAAATACGAAACACAAACATATACATAAAGATGAACTATGGCAAAGGTTAAATACCTCTTAGTTCAGAATCACTTTCTTACTCGACGCTGTCGTTGACTGTGCTCTGGTTCGTGGAAGAGGCCCTGGAATAGCCCAATGATCTAATTTCTACACTTATTTCACTTTTCCATGCTTGCTTAACAATCGTTTCTGTATGGCGTAAAATATTACTCCACTTCTCTGGAGTTATTTGTGCCATTGCGTCCTCTAACAGTATTTGAATTTGTGTCACAGTGAAGTTTTTGTTACTTGTTGCAACGTAATGTTTAATCTGTGCCCAAATCATTTCGACGACTTTGAAGTGGCAGTGGTATGGTGGAAGCCTGAAAACCGTGTGGCCGTGTTCTTTAGCTATCTCACCCCTAACGAACTGTTGAAACTGTGGCTTTTTTTCACTGTTTCCATAAACTTCGTCTTACATAAATCGACCTGACTTTTCACGTTATGACATTTCAACCATTCAACAATGTCGGCTTTTTTCGTTGCCGTCGTTCGAGGTTCATCGTTAATAACTGAATGGTATGGGGAATTATCCATTGCAGTGACAGATGACCCATTTAGGTTTTAAAATAGTTGCCCCACGAACCACTTCAGAAAACTATCGCGGTTCACCTGCTCGTGGTAGTCGCTTGTTTTGGTCGATTTGTAAACGAGGAGGCAGTTACGTGCGAAACCAGATGCAGTTCCGGCATGCAAAACAATGATTCTTGGGCCTTTTACCACGGGAACATCAGAACTTCCACTTTTGTCCAGAGTTTTCAGGCGGAATGACTGGCGTTTACCCAGATTTCCTGGAGCCACACAATGCCTTCAAACGGAACTTTAACGATATTTCCTAAAACTCGACAACGTCATGCCACCTCTCTCCATTATAATTTTCCGTCCATTCATTTTTGTACCGAAAACCGAGGGCTCTGACAATCCTTAACAAATAACCCTTGCTGCCGCTGACTAACTCCGCCGCACATAGAGTAACACACAGTTCTTTTATAGTTGGACGTTCTTTTCTCATGTAATATCGATATACGTGGTGACGAAGACCATCTTGTTGAAGAGAGTCCTAGTTTGTAACTCGTGGTTCTGTCCTCTTTTTACCGGGTGCCCACAATTAGGATGAAACAATCTCGTCTCCTTCTGCACAGAATTTCTCCTTCGGATCTGACGACAGTATTTTTATGTATCTCCACAGTGTCTGCAGTTATTTCAACTACCTTCGCTAGAGGCAGTAGAGTCGCATCATTATCTCTTTCCTTCTCGAAATATTCCTGAACAGAGCACAAAACCTCACGTGTCTGAGCACGCAATACATGACCAGACTACTGAACTTTCTGTTTAGCAACTACATGTTTTTGCACACTTCTACTACAAGCTTCAGACATTATGTAGCGCAAAATAAACTCATCGCACAGAGAAACAAAGTACGAATCGCACCACAACTATTTACGTTATCGGCTGCGAGAGTCATCTGCAGCTGACTACAGTAACCGCCATCTGCAGTAGCAGAGAGGTTTGACAACGGTGAACGGAACAGGAGGCGCGGCTAAGCGTGTTCTCTGATTGGCTGTTGCTACGGTAGCAGCTCTGTAAACAAATAGACGTCAATCAGCTAGTTATTCTGATTCGGGTGTAAAGGGTGGTCATAAAGTCCCAGTGGCGGATACAACTATGGCATATTGATACCTAACACTTACCTACCAGAAAAGTCGCTGCCATTCTAGTGATCTCGGTACGTTATTCTGTCTGGCATTTGTTCGAGAAAAGTTTTGTGATTAAAAAGAGGCCAACGGGAGAGATTCTTCAATACAAGCAAACGAGCATAAACGCCCTTAATGATCGTGATTTTGCTATGCAAGCGTTGCCTGTTTGTCTCAGATCTGACTACCCTACTTTGCACGCCCAGTTCAAAATATCTGCTTGTCTACCTGAATCTATTGCTGCAGTAGAAAGAAGATTGTCGACATTGCGGCGTACAAAGACATGGCTGAGTCGACAATGAAGGAGGATCGACTTAATGGCTTAGCTCTGTTGAACACTCACCCTGGCATTGATTGTCCTATTGACGATGTAATTAACCAATTTGCCAGGAAGAATAGGCGCATAGAATTCATCATTTAAGGGAGAGAACCACAACTGTAACATTTTTATATCATATGATGTGTATGTCTTGTATATGTGTGCAATCAGTTTAAATAAAACTTTCTTAAACTTTGCATGTGACTTGATAATTTGTATTACGGTAAAGGTGGAGGTAGCCCAAGATATCTTGTTTGTTATGTCATGCAAAAGCCATGTGTGCTCTATATCCCAGCGCTAATTGGGTAAATCTGAGTTAACAATACATTAAAATAGAATTTTCATTTGTGAATTTTCATTCACAGATTGCTAACCCCTGCACCGGGGTAAGGATAACATTCTTAACAGAGCTACTCTTGCAAATTTCATTGCGCCCTCCTTATCCTTAGACATTAACCACTGCACATTCACACATTTATCAATTGCACTTTTCCTACGACGGCAAGACATATGGTAGTTCCACTTTTCATGACAAACAAACCTTTCTAATTACGAAATTCGGAGGATACTGAGGAAGCAGAGGCTGTCGACCTCTCGGTTCAAAACAGAACGCACAAATGACGACAAGTCAGTCGAGATTCCGATGTTTGTGAAAAGCATACAACTTCCACCGTCACACCTTAGCAAAAGACCTGGCTGAATACCCGAGGAAATTCTGGTCTTATGTAAAATCGCTAAGTGGATCTAAGGCTTCCATTCAGTCACTTGTTGACCAGTCTGGCATGGCAGTTGAAGCTAGGAAAACGAAAGCCGAAGTTTTAAATTTAACTTTCAAGGAATCGTTCACACAGGAGAATCGTACAAACATACCGTTATTTGACTATCTGACAGACTCACGCATGGATGACATAGTAACAAGCATCCCCGGCGTAGAGAAACAAAGATTTGAAAGTAAATCTGTCACCAGGTGCGGATGGAAACCAGTTCGATTTTACAAGAGTATTTTACGGCATTGCTCCTTACCTAGCATGCATTTATCGTGAATCTCTCGCCCAGAACAAAGTCCCAAGCGACTGGAAAAAGACGCAGGTGACTCAGGTATATAATAAAGGTAAGTGAACGGACCCGCAAAATTACAGACCAATGTCCATAACTTCTGTTTGCTGCAGAATCCATGAACATATTCTCAGTTCGAATATAATAAACTTTCTTGAGACTGAGAAGGTTATGTCCACGAGTCAGCATGGTTTCAGAAAGCATCGCTCGTGCGAAACTCATCTTGCCGTTTTCTCACATGATATTCTGAAAACTAGGGATGAAGGGCAACAGGTAGATTCCATATTTCTAGATTTCAGGAAAGCATTTGACACAGTGTCCCGCTGCAGGCTGTTAACGAAGGTACGAGCATATTGAATAAGTTCACAGATATGTGAGTGGCTCCAAGACTTCTTAAATAATATGAACCATTATGTTATCTACGACGGCGAGTGTTCATCAGAGTCATTGGTACTGTGGTGTCACCGCCAGACACCACACTTGCTAGGTGGTAGCCTTTAAATCGGCCGCGGTCCGGTAGTATACGTCGGACCCGCGTGTCGCCACTATCAGTGATTGCAGACCGAGCGCCGCCACACGGCAGGTCTAGAGAGACTTCCTAGCACTCGCCCCAGTTGTACAGCCGACTTTGCTAGCGATGGTTCACTGACAAATTACGCTCTCATTTGCCGAGACGATAGTTAGCATAGCTTTCAGCTACGTCATTTGCTACGACCTAGCAAGGCGCCATTATCATTTGCTATATATCTTGTGATGCATGTACCGTCAGACCAATGTTCACCAATTATGGATTAAAGTTAAGTATTTCAGCAGCTACGTACTTTATTTGCTAGTCTCAATTACTTTACCTGTTCCAGACCTCACGCCAGCCTGCGTGAGCTTAAACGCGTGCCTTTCGGCTTCCTGTCATAGTGGATTGGCTTTCTTGCCAGTCCACAACAGGTACCGTCAGGAGTGCTCCAGGGAAGTGTGGTAGGACTGATGTTGTTCTCTATGTGCATAAATGATTTGGTGAACAGCGTGAGCAGCAATCTGCGGTTTTTTGCTGATGACGGCGTAGTGTACGGTAAGGCGTCGAAGTTGTGTTACTGTAGGGAGACACAAGACGACTTAGACAAAATTTCCAGTTGGTGTGATGAATGGCAGCTAACCCTAAATGTGGAAAAACGTCCGTTAATGCGGATAAGTAGGAAGATCAAACCTGTGATGTTGGGATACAGTACTAGTAGTGTCCTGTTAGACACAGTCAAGTCTTTTAAATGTCTGGGCGTAACGTTGCAAAGCCATGTGAGGTGGAACGATCGTGTGAGAACTGTGGTACGGAAGGCGAATGGTCGACTTCGCTTTATTGGGAGAATTTTAGGAAAGAGTGGTTCATCTGTAAAGAAAATCGCATACAGGACGCTGGTGCGACCTATTCTTCAGTACTGCTCGAGTGTTTGGGATCAGTACCATGTCAGATTGAAGGAAGACATCGAAGCAGTTCACAGGCAGGCTGCCAGATTTATTACCGGTAGGTTCCAACAACACGTAAGAGCTATGGAGATGCTTCGGGAACTCAGATGGGAAGCCCTACAGGGTAGGCGACGTACTTTTCGAGAAATACTATTGAGAAAATTTAGAGAATCGGCATCTGAAGCTGACTGCTCAACGATTTTACTGCCGCCAACATAAATTGCGCGTAAAGATCACGAAGATAAGATTCGGGAAATTAGGGCTCAGACGGAGGCGTATACACTCCTGGAAATTGAAATAAGAACACCGTGAATTCATTGTCCCAGGAAGGGGAAACTTTATTGACACATTCCTGGGGTCAGATACATCACATGATCACATTGACAGAACCACAGGCACATAGACACAGGCAACAGAGCATGCACAATGTCGGCACTAGTACAGTGTATATCCACCTTTCGCAGCAATGCAGGCTGCTATTCTCCCATGGAGACGATCGTAGAGATGCTGGATGTAGTCCTGTGGTATCGCTTGCCATGCCATTTCCACCTGGCGCCTCAGTTGGACCAGCGTTCGTGATGGACGTGCAGACCGCGTGAGACGCCGCTTCATCCAGTCCCTAACATGCTCAATGGGGGACAGATCCGGAGATCTTGCTGGCCAGGGTAGTTGACTTACACCTTCTAGAGCACGTTGGGTGGCACGGGATACATGCGGACGTGCGTTGTCCTGTTGGAACAGCAAGTTCCCTTGCCGGTCTAGGAATGGTAGAACGATGGGTTCGATGACGGTTTGGATGTACCGTGCACTATTCAGTGTCCCCTCGACGATCACCAGTGGTGTACGGCCAGTGTAGGAGATCGCTCCCCACACCATGATGCCGGTTTTTTTGTTTTTGTTTTGGTTGGGTTTAAGGGCGCTCAACTGCTGAGGTCATTAGCGCCCTGTCACTGTTGTTAGAGCACATGGAATCTGTTAAAACTCAAGGAGATGGGGGGACACCAGAAGGACCTGACAAAGATGCAGATAAAATATGTAAAAAGGTTA